>NW_027518679.1:51886071-52515714 GCF_043159265.1 Tasmannia lanceolata | reverse complement strand
AGCTTCCTGGCGCTCTCTCTATTTTGGGCACAACCAATAATGCATTTGTAATAATTTTTAATGACAAAAACACCCGTATACCAAAGGGAAAATGTCTAGATGTTTGGGAGAAATCTGAGACAAGCTAGTCTTCATATCATTTCCTTTTCAAAAATAAAAATAAACAAAGGTCATGCCAGCAACATTGAGGCATTGATATTTGCAGTTTTGCACCCCTGATGGGATTCTTTTTTGAAAAGATGGATTATAATTGGAAACCATCCTCCTGCAGTCGCCAGTCACCGTTGTGATTTAGGGAACTCTAGCTCAAATTGTTTGAAGATCTCTCATCAAAGAAGCCTAAACCTTCAACTCACTGGAAATGGGTTCTCTTTAATATGAAGAAGAAAGATGATAATCAGTCTAATTCAAATTCTGAGGGACCAGTTATCATATATGACGACCAAAATTCAGTTGATGTCCATCCTTCTAATCTGGATGCAAGTTTTTTCCTCATAAATCAGCCCCTGAAGGTGAAATTCAAGAGGATTTGAATTAGAATTTATCCGGCCCTGATCTCAACTCTCTTGCATATAAAGCTTCGGCCTCTATACTTATATATTTGAACACATTCCATGGTAAAGTGTTGAGTTCCTGCAAAAGCAAAGATCCCATGTCGGAAGAGAGAACCTTATGTGGATGGGCTTATAAGGACCTGGGCACCCTCCCCTTAACGGCTAGCTTTTGAAAGTGAGTTCTACCTGGGTCCCACCAAACGGTATCAGAGCTGGGGCATGGTAACTTCGATTCACCTTCGAGGGCGGAGAGAATCACCCGGGATGGAAAATCTCCTAGATCCCACATTGCTTCCGCTTGGAGGGGAGATTGTCTTCGAGGGCGGAGAGAATCACCCGGGATGGAAAATCTCCTAGATCCCACATTGCTTCCGCTTGGAGGGGAGATTGTTGGAGTTCCACACGAAAGCAAAGACTCCCACATCAGAAGAGGAATAAACAGGCAGAGATTAAGCATTTTCAAGACAGGATAGATTAAGACAGCCAAATCACTGAGTAGAAAACCAACAGACGCTTGTTCCATATTGCCACCAAATTTTTACTCTCTGCCTATTTATTCCTCTTGTGAAACAACCACTTACACGAAAAGCTTAAGCTGTTATATTTGGCTTTATTTAATCATTTATACTTGAACACTCCCCTCGCGTGTGGCCCATGTGGCCTCATTTTGGGTTGGCCTTACAAATGGATTTTTAATACTAACGAGCTATTGGGTTAGGACCTGGATAAGCAGTAGCTCTAATACCATGTGAAACAACCAATTACTCCAAAAGCCTAGGCTGTTAGAGTTGGCGTTATTTAACCATTTATAACATCTTTTCTTTGTTTAGTCCCACCCAAATACAGAAATGATGCAAATTGAGAAAAGCTCAGCTCTGCACTTGTGTAAAATGTGTATCAACCCCCTTCTCTCCTTCTCAGATCTTGAACCCATTTATGTAAATGTAGAATCAAAATGAATTCATTGACCATTCTATATAATTCAATTAAGATATTGTATGAAAGTATGATTCCTTCTATTTTCATTTGAGAATTGAAGGAGTTTTTATTTGGTTTATGATCAATTTCACCAAGCCAAGCTTGCACAGCAATCCCGTTGCAAAATCAACAAGTTTTTATTTGGTTTATGATCAATTTGACCAAGCCAAGCTTGCACAGCAATCCAGTTGCAAAATCAACAAGGCGACGAACTTTTTAACATATTTGTAAGTACAGCAGTCCCCAATCTTGTGAATGAGCATCTGCTCGTTGATCATGTAGCAGTATACATTATGATTACTTCTCATATATTTCATTAACCAAATTCAGTAATCTGGTGCTCCACAGTTAAAACGTGCATTCGTGGAAAGAACAGGACGCTTAAAATGGTTACCCTCACCTACACAAATGTTTGAAAAAATGAAAAATGGTGATCAAGAAACCACTTTCAGAATCTTATGGATTAATCAATTCAATGAGTTGCAATTAGATCAAAAGTTTTCCTTGTTCCAACTCAGATAAAATAGAGCTGAAATCAAATGATTAAAACAGACGAAAAAAGAACAAATATCCCCTGAATATCTAAGAAAATAACAAACGACCTTCATTCTGTAACTAAGACCGAGTGGTGCAAGTACTCAGTTAAAACACATTGCTATCAGCTATGATTGAAGCATCCAGTTCAAAAAATTGGAGACTCCCATATCCAAACAGGGCCCCTCTTAGTAAAGGAAATTTCAATCTCATTTTTCATTTATCCGGATTGAGCTTGCATTGGCCATTTGATCTTGCATTGGCCATTTGATCTTATCTAATTTGATGACAAAATGCCAACAAAGGTCTGTTGGTTTTATACTCAGTGATTTGGATGTCTTAAACTATGGTGTCTTGAATTGGTTGGAAGATGCGCAGGGGCTGTTCCAAAAGAGATGCTACAAACATGACATCAGAGCCTTGATTCTACCAGACGTGGGTGTGGGAAGAGGGGTCCTTATATGCCTTCCAACATGGGTATGAGTTCAGAGTTAGTACTACAGTGTTGGACAGGGAATCAATTCCACCCAAATGGATTTGTTACTAAAACCTCGGCGAAACTCTTCTTGGTGCATCCAGTACAATGTATTGTGAGAAACCCATGTTACAAAGGTATATGAACAGCAAAATGGTGCATTGTGCATCTCCTTTTAACACTTTAGTTATAGTATGAACAGATAGCGCATGCATAACCAAGAAAAAAACAAATGACCTTGATTCTGTAACTAAAACTAAGTGCTCAGTTAAACACATTGCTATGTGATTGAAACACCCAGTTCAGATCCATGGAAACTCCCAAATCTAATGCCTTCCAGAATGGGTATGAGTTCAGAGTTAGGACTGCAGTTTTGGACAGGGAACCAATTCAACCCAAATGGATTTGGTACTGAAACCTCAGTGAAAGTCTTTTTCGTGTATTCAGTAAAAGATACTGTTTAAATTGAGGAATCCATATTACACAGGTACATGAACAGGAAAGATGGAGCACTGTGCATCTCCTTTAACACTTCAGTTATAGTATCTGATATAGGTCTACCACTAAAAAAAGTATCTGATATAGGTCTACACTCTTTTGACCACCTCGGTCATTGGGCCATTGACCCCTTTTTAATAATAATAATTTTTTCATCATTCAAAAAAAAATCTGATACGGGTCAAAAAGAGTTGTTTGAATCTTAGCGAGGAATTAGCTTAATGTAATAGAATTACCTCTTGTATATGCTCTCATTCATTATGGTGTCTAACTGAGTGACTGAACAAATCTCTCTAGCTGTGGAGTCATAATTTCTTCTACTTTCACAACCATACCAAGAAGTGGAAAAGAAAAAAAAATGGTAAAAAACACAACCTCGCTACAGTAAATTATCCATGGCAGCACAACAAGCATGAAGTAGAACAATCACACATTTAGACAAGTACCCTGGTTTTTAAAGCAGTGCATCTCGATAGGCAATAAAATTCCATTGAAAGGATGATACTTTCAAGTACAACAACAGGGCATGTGATAGAATGCAATGACAATGCCATCACCAAGAAAATTAACGATGCAAGGATGTAAGGACCGTCGAGCAGCAACACAAGATAGAGATCACACAAAGATCAACTAAAACAACTCGTCGGGGTTTGAAAACCCCATACCACGGTTTTGGATAAAAACTCCAGTATAACACGCGAAGGAGTCAAGCTCATCTACACCATGTAGTGCTCAATCCAACGGTCAAATGCTGTGCTTCCGCATCAATTAATAACAGCAACTTTTGTCCAACCTTTTTACTGGTTTTACAAACTGTGAACCATGTAAATCATTATAGAGCATGACAGTAATTTGAAAACTCCGATATCCAATTAAAGAAAACAAAGAAAAAAAAGAAAAGTAGAAACAGTAGAATTGTTAAAATACAGAGAACATCATCTGCAACTTCATGTTGTTTGAATTGTGCGATAGAAGATTCGAGATTACCTCGAGTCTGTACTACTTCGCTGTCTGCTGCTTCTCTTGATTGATGCAATCCTCTGAAGTCTGATCTGCTCTCTAAACTTGGCTATGAATTCATCGGCCTTCTTATCCACCTCGTTCGCACCAGGACCCGCATCCACAGAAGATGTTGGGGTAGGTTCCTCTCCATGAGAGCTTTCATAAGAATCATCACTATCCGAATCTTCTAACTCTCCGATAATCTTCTCAGTAAGTTCCTTCTTTTCTTTCTGATATTTCTGTGGAGTGCGAGGGATTTCACGGCCCTGTTTATCAATACCGATTGAAGATTGATCAAATCCTTTTTTTGTTCCCATTTTCCCAGCATTCACCTCCAATCCACCATCGTGGATTTCTCTCGATTTTCTCACTTCTTCATTAGCTCTGATCGTTCGAACAGACTTTCCCATGGATGAGCCTTCAGTATATCGTCTGAGTTTCACTTCAGACCGAAAAGAACCACTACCCACATCTCTACTGCTCAACATACCAGACCTATTCACATTCTTTATCTCTTCTTTGAAGCTTTTCATCCCATCATTCTTCTCAGACGAAAACCCATCACCAATTCGCGTAGAATTTATCGATTTTCGACTAATAGGTGGCGGGGGAGGCGGGGCAGGAGGTGGAGATGACATGTAACAGCCCTTTTTCTTCCCTGAATCTTCAACAATTTTGGCTCTAAGTTCGCGGGACGGTGAAGGGGACAGGTTCTTTGGAGAGGGATTTGTAGAGGAATTCGAACGAGACGACCTAGAACGAAAAGACACAGATTCTAACCTATCAAAATCAGTTTCTTCATTACCGTCTTCATCTTTCATCTCCATC
Source organism: Tasmannia lanceolata (assembly GCF_043159265.1). Lineage (NCBI taxonomy): Eukaryota > Viridiplantae > Streptophyta > Magnoliopsida > Canellales > Winteraceae > Tasmannia > Tasmannia lanceolata. The sequence goes on along the minus strand of NW_027518679.1, from coordinate 52,510,845 downwards.
CTTCCTGATCGCGATCGCCATGGAATTGGCGAGGGAAGGACTACATTTTCCTTAACCTTGTTCTCAAACCCTACATGATCCAAACCCCCAATTTCCCCACTACCATTCCTTAATCTATTTGGACTATTAAAAGAGTCCTTCAAACCAGACCCAGACCCATGATCAGAACCCACAGACCCTAATTTATTAGGACTATTAAAAGAATCCTTCAAACCAGAACTAGAACCCAGAAACCCTAACTTATTCGGACTGTTAAAAGAATCCGTTAACCCAGATCCGGACCCATTACCAGAACCCAAAAACCCATCAATTTCATGATCAAAATCGCGCTCTTCCTCGTTTGAAACACGAGATTTCAAGCTCCTAACAGGCAATAAAAGAGATTTTTCCACAACCATTGGTTCATCACGAAAGTACTGAGAATTCCAAGTTTGGATCTTATTCTCATCGGACCCAGATGGGCTTTCCGGATCCTCATCAAAAACTGACGAAACTTGAAGGATTTTAGACACATAAGTCTGAGCATTATCAAATTTTGGTGGGTTTTCTTTCTCCGTATCCACATTTCGTCTGCTAAAAAGGCCATAAGAGACAGCAATTCCAACAAAAAGGAGATGGAGAAGCTCCCAGCTTCTGGTAATGAGGGTTTGATTTATAAAGTCAGGGGCTTGAGAAGGGAAAAAGGGTAAAATAGCGACTAAAAGGACAATGAAAATAGCTCTGTAGAGGAAATGAGAGTAGGACTTACTTGGGCTTGCTTGGTTTTGTGGAACTGGAGAGGCAAGACTCGAACTTGGTCGTGGGGTAATGTTGTAAGAGTCTGGTTCTGCCATTGAAGGAGGAGGGAGAAGGTATTTTAGGATTTTTTTGGGAGTTGCAGAGAAGGAGATGAAGAAGAAGGTGAGAAGGCTTAGAGGCGAAGGTAAATGAGAAGGGAAAGGTGATGGGTTTGGGAGAAGGATTGACAAAGCAGATCTCACGCTTTGTCTGGTTCTTTTTAGCCGTTTGGAGTTAAAATGACGGATACGGTCTTGTTTTTAATGAGATTAGCAAAAATACCCTTTTTAGAATTTATCTTTTATGAGATTAGCAAAAATACCTTTTTTAATGAGATTACCAAAAATACCCTCATGCTTTGAAGTTTGGTTATGAATCATAGTTTTCTAAACGTGATTCCGCGGTGAGGTCCAACCCGAACCCGACCGCGAGGAACCATTTACTCAACCTGAACCCGACCCCAACCAAGTTCCAACCCGATGAGGTCCAACCTAACCCGACCTGAGGAACCCTTTTTTCCAACCCGAACCAGACCCAAACTCAACTTGAGATGGGAAAACTTAATCCGAACCCGACCCAACTTTTTTCGGGTTGAACCCGACCTCAGCTGCACCCCAAGTTTTGGTTAAAAAAACGTAGTAAAAAACGGAAACACAAATTATACGTTTGAAATTTTATAATTTACAAAATATAGTTTGGAGAGGTAGCGTGGTTATAAATTGAAAAGACAAGAAAGGGAAAAAAAATGTGTCTATTACATCCTATCCCAATATGTGGAGCTGTGAGATTATTAAGGCTACTGATCTAGTGGGCCACCACATGGGTGGACTATATGTATAGCCCATAAATTAGAATCATCGCATAATCTTAACCATCCAATAAATGGTTAAAAAAGGTAAAATTGAGCAACAATAGGAGCTCCATAGGCAAAACTTACCCTCCAATTGTCAAAATGGTGGTTCACCAAATTAACACTTTGCAATGGGACTTGACTGTCATGGAAGCCTACTCCGTAGAAGGTGTATTAGTATTTTCTTTTGGTAGGTGAGAAGCTCACATTTACACGCTGCCATGGTTGGTATATAGATCTGCAACATGTGGAGATAGCATTAATTTTATTTTAATTTTGAAATATTTATTTTATTCTATTTTTTAAGGGAAGGAGGGAGATAGAAGACTCACTCAATTAAGCTACAACCAAGATTTCTTGTAAGGTTGTAAGATGATTTAGATTTATTTAAGACGTCTTGGTGTAGAGGTATTATTGTAATTATAAGAAATGAAAGGGAAATGATTTCTGCGCTCCAGTGTTCTGATAAACATTCGCTCTACTTGTTTGTCGTGTAGTATTTAAAAGGATGTCAGAGGATATTACGGTTCTCAAACAGCTCTTAAAATCCTTTAAATACTACATGACAAACAAGTGAGCACATGTTTATCAAAATATTGGAGCGCTGAAATCATTTCCCTTCTTTTAACATATTTTAGACTTTTTGACACAGAGAAAACCACCAGAATTTGAGGAAGAGCCTCCTGGAATGTTAGGAGTTAATGTGGTTCTTGAGATCCTTTGTGTTTTCACTTTTCCTTAGATATTGCTTCTAAGCATAGGTCTTGTTTTTGTTTTATTGGCTTGTATGCCAATTCTTGTGATAGGGTTAGTATTTTGTAGGCTGATTGTAATATCTTTCTCATTGATAAACCAGTAAACCCTAGCGTACATACCAAAAAAGAAAAAAGAATAGAGGTATTATTGTAATTATAGGAAAAGGAATGGGCAATTGATACTTGAAAATTAATTGTTAATATTTTTAGATAGGTGCTATATTGTCCTTTTTTCTTTTTACTTGGGACAGCCCCTATCCTGTATTCATGACTACTCTTTTACACTAGAGGGGGTTGTGCGGCTGTCCCAAGTCACAAAAAGGTGTGAATGTATCATTTCCCTATTTTTTTAGCACATTTACGACGTTTTAGATCAGAGGTAATATTGTTATTATAGGCAAAGGTAGGGTCAATTGATTCATGCATAGTTGCAGTTGGGATTCTTCTTTTGGGTAGCGTACGCTTTCTTTGGGGGGAGCGTAGAAATTTTGCGTGCTTCGTGAGATGCTATGAGCATCTTGCACTTTCCATTTTCTTGTTATCGTTATTTTAGGAGACTGATATTGAACTACCATATTTTGATAACAGCACCACTCTTTGTAACAGTACTTTTTATTAGGGCTGCAACTCGAGCCGGGTTTACCCGACCCGCATCGGCCCGACCCGAAAATAGCCTGGGATGGGTTCAGGTTTCATGGGTTTCAGGTCGAGCCGCGTTGAGCATTCAAAAGCCCGCATGAATCTCGAGTCGAGCTGGGTTTGAAGGGGCCCAACCTGAGTTACATAAGTTATAATATGTACATTTTTTTCTATTGTTAGTTAAAAGTTAAAAGTAAAAACTCACGCACCCACTGTTATTGTATGTTAGTGTAATTTCTGCTTCTATGAGTTGAGTTGATTCAAGTGTTTGATTCAGCATTGTTTGATTGTAATTACAACATTGTTTGATTACATCATTGTTTGATTCAAGTGTAATTACATCATTGTTTGATTCAAGTGTAATGTGAGTGTAATTTCTACTTCTATGAGTTGAGTTGCCTTGCCAAACAAGAATTTTCCTTAAAAAAATTGCGTCAACGTGAAAAAATCCGACCCGAGATTTATCATGGATAGGGCTGGGTTTGGGAATCGTGGGTTTTTCGAAAAAAGACCCGACCCGAGATATTTCTCGCGTAGGGTTAAGTTCTCCAAAACCCGACCCGCCTGACCTGAGTTGCAGCCCTACTTTTTATTTAGCTTTTCACGGTGGTTACTGAGTACTAACTATACTTAATATGCTGCTATCAACATCCAACCACTATAGCGTAAAATAAAGTAAGTAGTGCCATTAACAAATTATAATATTTTAATTTGGCTTTATAAGAGGTTAGATGCTCTTGAGGACCACGCACCTAGACAAATACAAAAGCGAGGAAGATATGCTTCTTTTACACGTGTCAAAGGGAGTCATGCGTGCTGTAGTGCACGCTTGAAATGGAAATTGAGTCAGCATTGGATGTTATGATAAGAGGATCTAAATTACATCGATACTACTGGGAAATAATATATTTGCCCATTTTTGTTAAAAAAAGGGATGAATTTATCACTTCCTTGATACTATTTAGGGGGATTTGCTAGCGTCCATCGCATAAGGCTTTTTGCGGATGGTCTGTTGCATCAGCAGCCACAGATTTTGTCTTCATTCACTCTGTGGCTGCTGTCAGACGGACGCTAGCAAATTCCTAATGCTCTGTTTGGTTGCTGGGTTTTTTTTGTTCCCAGGATTTATGTGGGTAAAGGTTTAGTGGTCACATCAGCTTTTTCTTGTCTTGAAAAGGGTGTTCTCTCTTTCTCTCTCTACCCTCTCTCTCCACTCATCATAATATCTTTCTCTAATTAATGCTTGTCCCCTCTTTTGTCTCCTACCTTTACCCACATAAATCCCAGGAAAAAAAAAAAAACCCGGCATCCAAACAGAGCATGGGTATATATTGAACCAACAGTGTATATAAACACAATTTATATCGTGAAACGATATCACCACAACTATGTTTTGATATATGCACGAACCTAGCCTTTTTTTCTCTCTTTAATTGGCTTGTAAGAGATATTTGGGAACTGTATTAACCTTTTGGCTTGTAAGCGATATTTGGGAACTGTATTAACCTTTTTGACAGCTCTTTAAATACTAAAAGACAAGCTAGGTCCGTGCATATAGCAAAACATTGTCGTGGTGATATCATTTCCCTTTATATCTCCTAATACTTTTTTTAAACCCGGACTTTAATTATCTAGGAACTGGGGCGGCACCTTAAAATTCATTTGGGATTTGCTAAGGTTCATCGCAAAAGGCATTTTGCACCTGAAAATGCCTTTTGCGATGGACGCCAGCAATTCCCAATTTATTAATATATTTCCTAATAAATTGATGGCAATAATGATAAATTGGAAGTGAGGTATTCGTTCCCTTTTATTTTCCCGGGCCACCTGCTCTAGTATCCCCTTCTATTGTATTTATACTTATTTTGCACTAAAGGGTGTACCCCCGGAAAGAAAAGGGGGAGAATATACCATTTTCCTAATTTGTGATGAAGAAGTGTGAATCTCAGAGTTGGGACTGCAGTAGAATCTAGAGGCACAACAAGAAAAACACCTTATCCCGATGGAAAATAATCCGGCATCACTCTTCCATCGCCATTTTTTTTTCTGTTGCTAATAGTTAAAGGATTCTTGCCACAAATTATAACTCTTTAGCGACAGTTTTTTGCCATCCATCGCCATATATAAACAAAATTAAGTGAATCATTTCCTTAATAATTAGCGATATTGAACTTAATATCAATCGTTGATTGTTCTTTTTAATCAACCCGCCGCCAGTTCCCGCCAATCAGGTCTTTTTAATTGATAATCTCGCTAACTTTTGGCAACAAATACTTTTTTTCAGTTGTCACAGGACTTGTTAGCAACAGAAATTTGTCTCTTCCAAGACGTCTACGTCCACAGGCGAGAACACGATCTTCCACTATGAGAAAAAAACAAAATACAAGGATTACAACGGATTAACATAAAACCCATAAACCTACAACCCTTTCCTTTTCCTCTCAACCAAGACTGTACACAAGAGAAACCCGAGAAAACCCCGAGAAGAAACTCTCTTCTTCTCCCTTTCTCTCCGGTTTCCGCAACCGTAACCATTTGTCACTCCAATTACTTCATCCATAAACCCTTTTGTATTATTTAAATAGCGCTAAGCTCTAAAAAAAAAGTAAAGGATAAGCTTGCATTCTAGAAGTTGAGTTCTGGCTGTTGGAATTGGAATAGGTTCGGCTTACGCATTGAATTTTTGGTAGTAGATCCATAATAATAATAAAAAGTGTTTGTGATTATTCCAAAAGAAATGAAACAAAAGAAACGGTAGAACTAGGACCACGCCAAAGATTGACATGTTTTCTCTTCTTATTATAAACCTGGGTTTTAGAAAACCTAGAAAACTTTCTTCGTTTGTTTCCCACCAAAATAATTTAGGAAACAAGGCAACTTTCCTAACAAATCGGCAACATATCATAGTCCTTAAAATTAGAAATTCCACTCTTTTAGATGATGGATTTGTAAATTTTGTCGTTGTAAAATTTATTAGCGATGGAAAACAGATTCGTCGCTAAATGTCCTTGCCATAACTTAAGACCCGAGGCTTCCCCTCCCCCCTTTCTTTCCACCCCTCCATCTTCGCAGGCCCTCCGGTACACTGGCCTTCACCCTCCGCCCTTGTGGATGACCAAGAAGTAGAAGAATGAAAGAAAGAAGTAGAATAATGTATTTGCAGAATCGTTGAATTGTTTTTCATCACCCGTCTTATTTGCCAAAATGAAAAAGCAATAGTAAAAACATACACTATATTCTTTTTGTAGGAGACTAAAAATTATATACTAAAAATTCTAACTTTATAAGTAATTTTAATTGTGTAAAATAATTGTAGAACCCAAGAGACTCTAGTGGACATTTTCATATTTATGGAACATTAGCAGGCAAGGAAACTAGAATCCGCAGCTCTAACGGAGTAGGACTCAACCAAGTTAGAATTAATTTAATTGGATTGTGATGAGGACATTGGTGGATCTAATTCTGTTGGGACCAGGAGAGAACTCACCCTTAAAAGCCAGTTGTTAAGGGGAGGGTGCCCGAGCCCTTATAAGCCCATCTACATTCATTCACTTTTCTAATGTGGGATCTTTGCTTTCACGTGGAACATCCAACAATCCCCCCCTCCATGCGGAAGTAACGTGGACAATCTCTCCCCTTCACGCGGGAGCAACGTGGGACTCCGAGATCTCCCCTGAGGGATTTTCTCCATCCTGGAGGGTACATTGGGGTTACCTAAAATTTTCCGAGGGCACACAGGAGTTGCTGCCCCAGCTTGATACTAGTTGTTTGGGACCCGGGTAGAACTCACCCTTAAAAGCTAGCCGTCAAGGGGAGTGTGCCTAAGTCCTCATAAGCCCATCCATATCCATTCGCTTTTCCACTGTGAGATCTTCGCTTTTGTGGACAATCTCCCCCTCCACGCGGACACAACATGGACAGTCTCACCCTCCATGCGGGAATAATGTGGGAACTACAAGATCTTCCTTGATGCTCCATTTGGTTGCTCGGGATGGCTCAGAAAGTAGTGGAATATGAAGTCAAAAGAAGTCAAATGGGAGTAGACAAGCATTTTGATTTGTCTAGAATTACCCCAGAGAATAGTGAAGCAGTGTTTGGTTGCAAGGCATATCCTCAGAAAGTAGAAGAATAAGTAGGGGTGCCATTACCAATATAAGGATAGAGGAAAGACAGAGGGAAGAGAGAGAAAGAGAGAGCATCATTCCCGAGAAAATTCAACCAAATTTATTTTTTCTTGGAAGGATTTGCTTTTAGAGGGAACAAAGTAATTCACATCATCACACAAGTAATTATTACATGGGAGAAATCCAAGGGAGTCCAATGCTATTTTGGCAACCAAACATGGAATGTCATGCCAAATCCAAACCAAATTCCGACGGCTGCCGAGCTTTTATGCAACCAAACGAAGCATGAGGGATTTTTTTTCATCATCGAGGATACACCGAGGTTACCGAGATCTTCCTCGAGAGATTTTTCCATCCTCAAAGGCACACAGGAAGAGCTACCACGTCCAACTCCGATACCACTTGTTGGGACCCGGGTAAAACTCACACTTGAAAGCTAGCCATAAGGGGAGGCTGCCCAAGTACTTATAAGACCATCAACATCCATTCCCCTTTCCGAGGTGGGATCTTTGCTTTCACATTGAACACCCAACAAATCTTAATTGGGTCCACTGAAAGCCATGCTCTTTTTGAGGAATCATTAGATAATCAATGACAGGTTGGTGATAGTAAAAATGGGAGTAAATTTTGTTTTACTCCCATTTTATGCAGAAAAAATGATACATGGATTTTATAAGCTGAAACTTGGATTTTATATGCTAAAATCTGGATTAAATATTTTAAAAGATTGTAAACTCCAGGTTTTGGCTTATAAAATCCGGGTTTTAGCTTGTAATTAAAATCCAGGATTGTAAAATCCCGAATTATAAAATCCGTGTATCCAAACTGCTAGCATTGAAGATTGGGTGAATCTTCATGGAATCAACATCATTTGGGTCATATATGGGAGAGAAGAAAATGTGAGAAGAGCCAGAAGAAAGAGGTAGGGATATCCTTTATTAAATGAAAGTATGGTGACAAGGTATATCTGTTTCATTTGTAAGCGACCGAAAGTAGTAGAAAAGACTCGTATAAAAACAATAGAACTTGATCCCATGCTTTATACAATAGAACTTGATCCCATGCTTTTGTGCTACATATTCATCACGTCCTACTCCAACCATGCCAATGTGATGTGATTCTAAGTGTGCCCCTCTTTCGAATATTATACATCTAATTGCTGCAAGCAAGACTACGGCCAAAAAACAAAAGAATGAAGAATTCCATCCTATGTATTATCTTTTAATTGCTAGATAAAGAAAAATAATACAGAAGCATGTAGCACAAGTGATCCCTGATTCTGATAGCAGTAAAATACAGGCTACTGATATTTGCACTGCCCTGTTTTGATAATAACACAAACTCACCTTGTCTTTTCCTATCAAATTGGCTGCCGACAGCTTTTTTGGGAACTGTAATAGCTTTGGACTTTTGGTAGCCGGTTAAAAAAATAAAAAAACAAGGTGAGTTTGTCTCATTATAAAAACATAGTAGTGGGAATATCAGCCACCTAAATCATTGATGGGTAAATCTTTTATTACTCTAGAGGCACCTGCTGGAATTCTCTATGGACTTGAAAGACATTGGGGCTGGGCCCCATTTGTGTAGTGGGATACATTTCGTCAAACCTGTGGCTCAATCTTGAAGGAGGGTTTTGACTTTTGATGTTTCCATAATCAATTTTGGACTCAAAATCCAATAATCAGCTTGACATGCATCCAATTAAATGCAATTTTAATCATGGCATGGCACGGCATACCACTGATTAGATAGTGGGCCCTTCCTCTGATTGTCCGTACCCTCTATTTAACAGGCCCTATGTTTGATGAAAAGTGGGGCCCGCTATGTAATAGTCTGGACTATTGTGTATATAGAAAGCCAAATTGAAAAGCTAAGGGAAGTGAGTGCTATGCCTAAATGTTGAGGGGCTGTTTGGATACAACGATTGCTGGATTTTACAATTACAATCCAGGATGCTTAAAAAAACCCAGGACTTAGCCTGTAAAATCCTGGATTTTACAACCCCGGATTATAAAATCGTTGTATTTAGTCTCTGTGTGAGGCACTCGTGATGTCGGACAAGATGAATGTTCTGCTCGACATAGGCAAATGGCAAAGATTAACATAATCTGAGTATTTTTATATGGTGATCCAACAAAACATTTTAATAGGATAATCCCAACCCTCCAATTTAGAGAGGTTTCCATAATATGCAGTTCCTCTATAGATCGGAGGGTTGGGATCATCCTATTGAATTGATTTTTGGCAAATGGCACACAATGTTAGATCGTGGCCCATCAAATGGATGTTTTGGATCATCCTATGGTGCAAGCCCTACGGTAGTTTTTGAAAAATACTAGACTACACTGCTACGATAAATGCGCCCCTTCTCATCACTTAGGACACCCAGCTCATCACTTGTGTCCCAAGCATGGTTTTAAATTTCAACCGAGGATTTCCGTGGGGACAGAAACCGGTATTCGGCGAAATTAGAAATTTCGCCATTTACCAAATTTCGGAATTTCGGTCCGAAATTTCGAGAAATGCATTTTTTATTTTAAAAAAAAAAACGTTACAAAATTTTGGAATACTTGTCCGGAATTTCGGACGAGAGTTTTCGGAAGTCCGAAACCAGTACCGAAATCGAAATTTTAAACCTTGGTCCCAAGTGGCCAAGTGATGAGAAGGGACACATTTATCATTTCCCTTTATAGAATCTCCCAAAATGCAAAGGACTTTTTTGGGATTAAAGAAATTGCAAGGGTCTTGATAGAAATTTCAGAAAGGGCAAAGAGAGTTATTTATAAAGGAAAACACTTTGAAAACGGGATTCCATTTGGAAAATAAAAACAGGACTGAAATGACAGTTGATTTGAGTCATCTGACCCTTCTCTTTTCTATGTGTAGTAATTGCTTTTATGGGGATTTGAGCTCCTTCATTTGTCTTTTAGTGGACGTGGATCCATTTTTAATGGCCGTTTTTTAACCCAAAACGCTATCCCGTTTTCCTAGCAGTGCTCTTTTAAAAAGGGCGGGAATGACGGGGAAAAGTGGAACACAAGAATCAAACACAAAACAAGAAAAATCGAAACCCAAAGTGGTCTTCATTGTTCTTTTTTTTTCCCCTTTGAATTTACCAAAATTGTTTTAGATTTCTTATTCAAATTGAATTGAGTATGTTCTGTTGACATTATGCAAAAAAGACTTTTCTAACTATTGTTGTTGGGATGCATTGGGTGGATGGTGTGAAACAACCAATTGGAGATCATTCCAACACCGATATATTTCCATTCGGGAGATATATGATATAGTCATCAACCTAGCTGACCGAATCATGAACCTCGAGACACACTTGGGAATAGTTGTAAATCCAACTAACCCGGTACGTGACCTCAGCGCCAATCTTGATGAGGTTGACCAGATGATTAGAGAAGATTCTGTAGAGGTTTCATCTGGCCCTAAAGACTGTTAACTTACCAACTTCTCCAACAGCTTAAGCTCTTGGAGAAAGGCGTCATTTATCTTTTATACTTTAACACTCCCCCGCACACGTGCCCACCTGGCAAACACGTGGCACATGTGATCCCACTTTGGGCCTGACCATCGCATGTGGATTTTTGTTATCCGGGAGGTTTGAACTCGAGACCTTTGCTCTGATACTTAAGCTCTTTGAGAAAGGCATCATTTATCTTTTATACTTTAACAAAGACACCGACCCTACTTTATGAGTGTTTCCTAGAGCCCCTCAAATGGTAAGCTTTACACTTACAATGATGAAACCCATGGCATCTTAGAGCGAAGAAGATGCAACTACGACCTTGTAGTCGATATTATGAGGAGGGACTCTTCTAAATTTGGCATTGACCTAAGTCCCATTGGCTCTATCGATTGGCTTGCAGTGATGAGAGAGTGCCTTGATTGGTATAAAATATCTAAGGACTGGATTGGTGGGTTCGTCAGAATGAAGATAGTTGGTCGTGCTCGCATATGGTGGCAGAATTTTGATAATAATGAAAACATTATGGATTATCCACCCATCGTTCTCTTGCGAGAGATGAAAGACAAACTTAAGGAGAAAGACCTCCCTAGAGGTGACAAAGATTTATAAGAGAAGGTTGCCAGAGCGGGAATCGAAAGCGGGAATCGAAGGCTCCCAGGGAAGAATCCTACTCAAGGTTGCCAGAGCGGGAATCGAAAGCAGGAATCGAAATGGGAATCGAAGCGGGAATCGGAGGCTCCTAGGGAAGAATCCTGCTTCCTTGAGCAGACCCCAGTTTGTATACCGAAGGCACTCGCCACACTCCTTGGCTGATGGTCTTACCAAAAGTGGTGTCGATTTACTGTCTACTTCTGTAACAATTAGGGAGGTCTGTTGATGTAGAGTCATCGATTATGTACATGTTGTTTGGGACACCTTGTCCCCTCTCTGTACTTTGACTCTTCTTTGAAATGAAATCGTTAATTATTATTTTTTTTAAAAAGAGTTATAAGAACAGACAATCACTTTACGGCAAGGCGCCCTGACTGTTTCCAAATATACACACAAGCTCGAGGAACTCACTATGTGATGCCATATGTCAGAAATCCTTACACAAACACTTTCACATTATAAGAATGGACTGTGGGCAAGTGTTTTTTTCTTTTTTGATAATTAAGCTGGGGTTAGGCAAGACCCCCACCAGAAAAATACAACAAAAGAAAAAAAAAAAAAAAGAAGAAGAAGAAAAGAAAGAGAAAATACAACCAAGAGGAATTTTGAACTAAATTCTTGTTAGTGATTTTGCATTTTCAAAATCATGTATATTACATGTTTTAGTGTTTTGGAAAATATTTTATCAAAAGCGTTTGGGAAAAAGAAAATGTTTTCTTGGAAATATTTGCTTTTACAAAAGGATGTAGAAGTGTAGTTGAAAAAGATAGTTCCACATCGGATGAGAGAAAAGAAAAAGAAGGGCTTATAAAGCACTACATTTTCTAACTCTTGTTGATTGCACATTGGGTTGAACCCATGGTTGGACCCGCGGGACGGTGCAACGCACCGTTCGCACACGCGCGCGCGCGGCGTGGGCAATGGGCTATAGGGCGCATAGTGGCGCTTTTTTAGGCGCTTTTTTAGGCGCACTTTGCACTTCGCACGTACGCAACGTCGCGAGGAGCGATTGGAGCCTTTAATTTTTCCAGATTTGATCTGCACCGTTGGATCCAGATGAAGGTGGACCGGTCGGATGGGTGGGTCAAATGGTTCGCAGGCCCATCAAGCCGAATGGTTCAGTTGGGTTGGGCTTCGGTTCGGGCCTAACGGTCGGCCCAACGGGCCCATGACTCCAACGGTCAAAGGGTGTGATCAAATGGGTTGTGTCCCTTTCCCCAACGGTCATGTGCCAAGGGGGTGCGATCCACACCATAGATGGTTGATCTAACGATGACTGGGTTGGAGAGAGGTTTTACTCAAGCCAACAGTCACATCTAGGATCGATCAGGACCGTTCAATATAAATGGGTGCGATCTAACGGTCAGATTTCAATCATTCTGGAAAGGTGCCCTGTAGAGGTGTTTTTCACACTGAAAGGACACCAGATGGTCTATAAAAAATGTGCAAACTTCAGTCATTTTACATAGAAATCGAATTGGCAATTCTGACTGACTTTACACTCTCTTCTACACTCCTACAAAAATCCCCAAGTATTTCTACATACTGTTTTTCTTTTATTTACTGTTCTAGATACTGTTTTTCTGCAGAAACAGAATCTAGAGATTTCTCTAAGGCTTGAAATTTCGGAAGGGCATTTCGGGTTTGATTCCGCTAGTGCTACGCGTCATCAAACATTAGTAGGGCTTCCCTACTAGGCTTCATTGTATCTTGGAGGCAATTCGCGGATCCCCTTTGCACACTACTAGTGGGGGCGAATCTTGTCTTAAGGAAAGTGATATCACGCCTTGAAGCAACAAGTTTCTGTTTTCTATCAACAACAGTACCCTCAACAAATTTTCCAACAATCTTAAGACAAGAATTTCTACTGTTGTTTCAATGGCACTTTATTCAGTTCGTCAAATGACCCAAGACTTTGTCAAACTCGAACGTTTCGACGAAGGAAATTTCAAGCGCTGGCAGAAGAAGTTGCACTTCATTTTGACATCACTCAAAGTGGTCCATGTTCTCACCACTCTAAAGCCGTCAGCAAATGAAAATGAAACTTTGGCGGAGGCTCGTGCAAGGATGAAGTGGGAACAGGATGACTACATTTGCAAAGGGCACATCCTAAATGCTATGTCAGATACACTATTTGACATATATCAAGGCATGGGATCAGCAAGTGAAATCTGGAATGCACTTGAAGCCAAATACTTGGCGGAAGATGCCAGTAGCAAGAAATTCACTGTGAGTCAATTTTTAAATTTTAAAATGGTAGATGATAAGTCTGTTATTGATCAATTACATGAAATACAACATGTAATTAATCAAATTCATTTGCAAGGCATCCTTCTTGATGATTCCTTCATTGTCCCGTCAATTATTGACAAACTTCCACCAAATTGGAAAGACTTTAGAAAAAGTCTAAAACACAAGAAAGAGGAAATGTCTATTGAAGACTTGGCTCAATGCCTCAGGATTGAGGAAGAGTCAAGAATCAGAGACAAGAAAGAAAATGAAACTGTATCCTCTAAGATCCATTTGGTGGAAAATGTCAAGAATTCGAACCAACAAAGAAAAGGCAATTGGAAGAGAAACAAACACCCTGAAAAGAATACTAATAAGAATAAGAAAAGAAAGGGTGCTTGTTTCAACTGTGGCAAACCAGGCCATTACAAGAGTGAGTGCCGACTTCTTAAGGATAAGAAGTCGGGTGCACCAACAGACAAAGAAAAGTTTGTCGCCATGATTTCAGAGGCAAATATGCTTGAAGATGGCAATGATTGGTGGATTGACTCTGGTGCGACGATGCATGTCTGTAAAGACAGGAACCTGTTTTCAACTTATGAAACAGTTGAAGATGGAAGCGTGTTATACATGGGAAATTCGTCGACAGCAGAAGTCAAAGGGAAGGGCAAGGTGGAACTTGAGTTCACATCCGGCAAGCGACTCACTCTAACCGGTGTCTACCATGTACCAGAAGTTAGAAAGAACTTAGTGTCTGGAAGCATTCTCAACAAGAATGGCTTCAAACTTGTATTTGAATCTGACAAGTTCATTCTTTCTAAGGGGGGTACTTTTGTTGGGAAGGGATATATGTATGAAGGAATGTTCAAACTTAATATCAATAAAGTGAATGTCTTTGCTTATGTTTTGGATTCTTCTTTATCTTTATGGCATAATCGTTTAGGACATGTAAATACTAGAAAAATGAATGATATGGTTAAGTTAACCTTAATTCCTAAATATGAAAATGACTTAGTAGATAGATGTAAAACATGCATGCAAACCAAGATAATCACTAAGTCATTTCCTAAAGTAGATAGAACTTCTAACTTGTTAGATTTAATTCATAGTGATGTATGTGACATACATAGTGTTCCCACAAAGGGAGGTAAAAAGTACTTTGTTACATTTATTGATGATTATTCAAAGTACTGTTATGTTTATCTACTTAGTCATAAAGATGAGGTTTTAGAAAAATTTAAGATTTATAAAACTGAAGTAGAAAACCAATGTATAACAAGCATTAAATGTCTCAGATCAGATAGAGGTGGTGAATATCACTTTCCTCATTTCTGTGAATCAGTAGGCATAGTCCATGAAACTTCTGCCCCTTATACACCACAACAAAATGGTGTAGCAGAAAGGAAGAATAGGACACTTACTGAAATGATTAATGCTATGCTTGTTAATTCTGGTTTAAATAAAAGTTTTTGGGGTGAAGCCTTACTTACAGCTTGTCACATTTTGAATAGGGTACCTAGTAAGAAATCTAATATAACCCCTTATGAATTGTGGAAGAAAAGAAAACCAAACTTAAGTTACCTTAAAGTTTGGGGTTGTAGATCTATAGTTAAAGTCCCTAAACCCAAGTTAAGGAAATTAGGTGAAAAGTGTATTGAGTGTATCTTTTTGGGATATGCTAGTCACAGTAAGGCCTATAGGTTCTTAGTTATAGAACCTAATGATTTCATAGATGTCAATACCATAATTGAGTCTAGAGATGCTTTTTTCTATGAAAATAGGTTCACTTCAATTCCTAAAGAAATTGAACCTACAACTTCTGTAGATCATCCTTTAGAATCACAAACAGAAGTTGGTGAACCTAGTGTACAACCTAGTAAAATAAGAAGAAGTTCAAGAGATAGAAGGGATAGGAGTTTTGGCCCTGACTTTGTAACCTACCTGGTAGAAGGGACAAGAGAAAAACTCCAAGGTTCTGTCTTGTTAAACTTAAGCATAGAAAGTGACCCTCAAACCTATGGAGAAGCCATAAAGTCACAAGATGTTGCTTTTTGGAAAGAAGCAATTAATGACGAAATGGATTCTATCATGGGTAATAAAACTTGGATTTTGGTTGATCTACCACCTGGGTCTAAACCTATAGGATGTAAATGGATCTTCAAGAAGAAGATCAATGTAGATGGGACCATAGAAAAGTTTAAGGCAAGGTTAGTTGCCAAAGGGTTTACTCAAAAACCCGGTATTGATTACTTTGATACATATGCACCTGTTGCTAGGATTTCTACCATTAGAGTGTTGATTGCCCTTGCTTCCATATACAAACTTCACATTCACCAGATGGATGTGAAAACCGCATTCTTAAATGGTGAACTTGATGAAGAAGTGTATATGGAACAACCTGAGGGATTTATTCTGCCAGGCCAAGAGCATAAAGTATGTAAGCTTATCAAATCTTTGTATGGGCTTAAGCAAGCCCCTAAACAATGGCATGAAAGATTTGATAAAGTATTAGTATCAAATGGTTATAAAATACATCAGTCAGATAAATGTATATACAGTAAATTTAAGGGTTGCAAAGGTGTTGTTATTTGTTTATATGTTGATGACATGTTAATTTTTAGTACTGATATTGAAAGCATTCAAAGTACTAAATCATTTCTTTCTCAAAACTTTGATATGAAAGATATGGGTGAAGCTGATGTGATTTTGGGTATTAGAATCATAAGACAGGATAATGGTCTTATTCTAACACAATCACATTATATTGAGAAAGTTCTCAAAAAGTTTAACCATTTTGAATGTTCACCCATTTCAACACCTTTTGACCCAAATATAAAGTTGTATCTTAATACTGGCAGGATTATTTCTCAACTAGGGTATGCTAGTGTAATTGGTAGTCTTATGTATGCTATGACTTGTACTAGGCCAGACATAGCATATGCTGTAGGTAAACTTAGTAGGTTTACCAGTAATCCTAGTTTTTCTCATTGGAATGCAGTCTATAGAGTTTTAAAATATTTAAAGAAGACTATAGACTATGGTTTATGTTATAGTGGGTATCCAACTGTAATAGAAGGATACTCTGATGCTAGTTGGATAACTGAGCGTATAGACCATTTATCAACCAGTGGGTGGATTTTCACCCTTGGTGGGGGAGCAGTCTCCTGGGCCTCTAAGAAACAGACATGCATAACAACTTCAACTGTGGAAGCAGAGTTTATAGCTTTGGCAGCATGCTGTAAAGAGGCGGAATGGCTTCGGAATTTGTTATTGGAAATTCCGTTATGGTCTAAACCAATGCCATCGATTTATGTCCATTGTGATAGTCAGGCCACACTATCAAGGGCATATAATCATGTTTATAATGGTAAGTCCAGACATATAGGACTTAGACATAGTGCTATAAGAGAGTTACTTACTAATGGAGTAGTAACTATTGATTTTGTGAGATCGAGCCAAAACTTGGCCGATCCATTCACTAAAGCTCTTTCAAGAGATCTGGTGTGTAAAACATCATTAGGGATGGGGTTAAAGCCATTAACCAATAGTCACCAATGATGGAACATCAACTCAACACTTGAATAAACATCAAGTCTTGAGTTCAATGAGTCCAAGTACATCATATGGAGTGATTGCAAGCACTATAATCTGTATTATTTGCCATCCCAAGGTAAAGTGCTTGGTACCTGTAATGTTTAAAAGGAGAAGGCTGAGTATTTAAACTCTTAATAGGCTTATAACATAGTGTTGGAGTGTTTTAGTTACAGGGACACTCTTGATAAGCCTACCTATGTGAGTGTGGAAGTGGTGCCGCTTCCTATGAGACATGGCTAGTCTCTAGAGCGCTCATGAAACCAAGATATAGACACAAGGCCAGTACATGTGTCGGTTTTAGAAATTGCCCAAAGAGGTGAAATCTTGTGTGTGAGACGTATCCGGTTAACCAAATAGAATAGCTAGTTCAAAGATACGTCTACTATGCAATTCTGGTTAACTTTGATATGTCCTCACTAAGTGAAGGTTCAAATCGAGAGATACCTTCATCTATGCATAAGATTTCCAAGCCTGATGAGAAAATTTTCTTTGATTTTGAAAATGGTGGGGGATTGTTAGTGATTTTGCATTTTCAAAATCATGTATATTACATGTTTTAGTGTTTTGGAAAATATTTTATCAAAAGCGTTTGGGAAAAAGAAAATGTTTTCTTGGAAATATTTGCTTTTACAAAAGGATGTAGAAGTGTAGTTGAAAAAGATAGTTCCACATCGGATGAGAGAAAAGAAAAAGAAGGGCTTATAAAGCACTACATTTTCTAACTCTTGTTGATTGCACATTGGGTTGAACCCATGGTTGGACCCGCGGGACGGTGCAACGCACCGTTCGCACACGCGCACGCGCACGCGCGCGCGCGGCGTGGGCAATGGGCTATAGGGCGCATAGTGGCGCTTTATTGGCGCTTTTTTAGGCGCACTTTGCACTTCGCACGTACGCAACGTCGCGAGGAGCGATTGGAGCCTTTAATTTTTCCAGATTTGATCTGCACCGTTGGATCCAGATGAAGGTGGACCGGTCGGATGGGTGGGTCAAATGGTTCGCAGGCCCATCAAGCCGAATGGTTCAGTTGGGTTGGGCTTCGGTTCGGGCCTAACGGTCGGCCCAACGGGCCCATGACTCCAACGGTCAAAGGGTGTGATCAAATGGGTTGTGTCCCTTTCCCCAACGGTCATGTGCCAAGGGGGTGCGATCCACACCATAGATGGTTGATCTAACGATGACTGGGTTGGAGAGAGGTTTTACTCAAGCCAACAGTCACATCTAGGATCAATCAGGACCGTTCAATATAAATGGGTGCGATCTAACGGTCAGATTTCAATCATTCTGGAAAGGTGCCCTGTAGAGGTGTTTTTCACACTGAAAGGACACCAGATGGTCTATAAAAAATGTGCAAACTTCAGTCATTTTACATAGAAATCGAATTGGCAATTCTGACTGACTTTACACTCTCTTCTACACTCCTACAAAAATCCCCAAGTATTTCTACATACTGTTTTTCTTTTATTTACTGTTCTAGATACTGTTTTTCTGCAGAAACAGAATCTAGAGATTTCTCTAAGGCTTGAAATTTCGGAAGGGCATTTCGGGTTTGATTCCGCTAGTGCTACGCGTCATCAAACATTAGTAGGGCTTCCCTACTAGGCTTCATTGTATCTTGGAGGCAATTCGCGGATCCCCTTTGCACACTACTAGTGGGGGCGAATCTTGTCTTAAGGAAAGTGATATCACGCCTTGAAGCAACAAGTTTCTGTTTTCTATCAACAACAGTACCCTCAACAAATTTTCCAACAATTCTGACATAATCTACTCCATTCCTATCTGAATTCAAATTTTGAAGAAGCTTTTGAGGGCCTATGAATGGAGGAATAAATTTCCTTTTACAAGGGAAGTTCCTTTTTGATAAAAAGTCAGCTGCCGAATTTGCCTCCCTCCGTGTGTGGGTGATTCTCCATGCGTTGAAGCTCTTTAGATTTTCCATGATTTCGCTAATGATAATTTCTTTTCGCCAAGGGCGATCGATTTTTCCTTCAATGACAGTAACCGCGAAACTAGAATCAGATTCGATCCATAATTACAAATTCCCTGATCCATCGCTTGCCGAACTCCTTCGTGAATAGCTTGAATTTTCAGAGCATAGATCTCCTCTCTGTTTGTGTTTATAGAATACACGCTTAATGCCATACCTTGATTATCTCTGAAAATGCCGCCTATACTACCTCCCTCAATGTCAAGGGAAGCATCAGTATTCAACTTGACCTCGCCATTATCTGGAGGTTTCCATGAACAATGCTTCTCTTCCCTGGTTTTTTCAAAGAATTTGTACCAAAAAACTGAAGCTATGTTTCTTCTTCCTTCAAAATCTTCATCACTGATCTTGATTCCATTAATGATTGTCTTGATGTCCAATAGGATGTCTTGAAGAATTGCCAGTTTATGCCTCTTTTTGCTCAAAAATCCTCTCATTTCTTTCTCTCCAATTCTATAGATTGCAGACGAGAATGCAACTTTTAGCACCATCGAAGCTTGATTTCTTCCTTTCCAGTTATTCCTTATCCAGTCTTCCTCATCTTGTAACTTTCTTTTTGGTTTTCTTCGCACTCCCATTCTCCACAGGATTGATCTCCAAATCCATGTGGTATAGCTGCAGTTGAAATAAAGGTGGTCGATACTTTCATTCTCAGAATTGCAGAGCACACAGGAAAGGTCTGGGATTGTATTCACCAGCGCTGGATGATCTTTAGTAAGCAACTTATTTTGGATCGCCTTCCAACTGACAAGAGCTTGTCTCGGCACATGACCAGAGAACCAAATAGTTTTGGTCGATGGAATGATCTTCTCCCAATACATTTCATGCTGAATTTTCCGTTGACCAACAGTCTATCCTATCCAAGGTCATGCTCTCTGTTATGTTCCTAGCTATCAAGTCTTTGCTCACTGTTTCTACCCATTAATAGTCTACTACGAGTAAGAAAGGTTATCGCTTTGGCTACTTGTGCTTATCCATTCATTCAAAATGTTTTATTGTTGATACAAATACCTGTGTTCACTGTGATGAGTGGAATAGTTTGTGTGAACTCCTGTGAACTCTTACACAAGTCTAGTATTGAGTCCAATCTTTCTATTGAGCTGTTGTTGGCGGGCTTTAGCTATTACAGTTAAAATTAACTAGGGATGTGACTCGGGTAGATTTTTGGGAATTCTGGTTGAGCTTTTATCATAAAATCGAGTTGGGTCGCCTGTTTTTATTCCAATTCATCTTTTAACAAAAGCTCAACCCCCCACTCGACTTGCACCCCTAGTTAGAATACATATATATCTCCAACCGTTCCAAAAGATTAGCCTTGATGAAGAAACTGATGACACTGATGAGATGAAAAACTTTACAAAACTAGCCTGTGGGACTAATATCTATGATGTGTCGACTTTTCTCCTTCCATCCGAGTTGTGCAATCATGTAGGTGATTGCATGTAATCGGTGGCTTGGGCTGCATTGTGTGTTCACTTACTGACACTGTAAATACTGTTTGATACTACTGTTTGGTCATATCTAAATTCTCAAGGCATCCGTAATAATCTTTTTTCCTTCCTTTTTGCTATTTATTACTGTAACATGGTCATTTTTCATCTATATATGTCGACATATCTCCATGTAATAAACATTTTCATGGTGAAACATTTGAGATCCCGAGTAATTTAGGTTGCAGAAACACATTTGGCACCATCAGGGGTGCAGATATCTATTTCATAAAATTCAGCATACAGATGCCATTTTCTTTCAAGCTAATGTGTTCTTTCTGTGAATGTTGGAATAATGTCTTATGGGGTTGGGTGATGGGATTGGCTAACCTGCCTGTTATAGAAACAGAAAGATTTGAGGTACAAACAGTGATGATTTTGCAGATAATTGCAGATTACGCAGCTGATTGGTAGAAGCAGTGGGACCCATAAGAAATTACATTCCCGTGTTCCTCAAACGTTTCAAGGGTCCCATAAATGTAGAATAAGAAAAGAAGGAAAATATTTCATGGTGTCTAACAATTCTCAAATACCCATTCAAATGATGAATGATGTATGATGTAGACCGGATTAGAGACACTAATACCAAAAACAAGGAGCCTTCCTCCACCAACATAAACAAAAGTCAAAAAGATAATACAAAAGAGTAAATTACGGCAAAGAATGCGCTCTTGAACCACAGCTCCATATCCCTTTTTGGAACTCCTTCAACTTATTCTATAACTCTTCTTTCTTTATTTCAATATTTTAAAACTGTCCCAAAGCTTATATGAACCACAGCTCCATATGTGGGCCCGAATCCACACACTACCAAAAACAGTGTGGCCACATTGTTTGGATGATCCAAAGCGTTCATTTGATGGGCCCTGATATAGATAGGGTGTGCCTAAGAAGCAGCTCCATCGGATCATCCTAACTCTTCAATCTGTGGACGAGCCGTCAACTGAGGGGGTCTATCTTACACAAATTGAAACCACATGGGGTGTAGTTGTCATGTTTTAAACTATAGGAGTAGAAGTGGATGTGTGAAACTAGAGAGGGTGAAAATGTAATTTTCCCTATAATTTTCTATCCGCCAAGCATAATATTGAGAAAAGTACGGAATGCAGGTACAAGTTTCGAGAAATTACAGATTTCGGGTACCTTTTAAAACTATCATCAAATGCAGGTGGAAAAAAGACCCTTCTGACATCAACAGAAATCTCATTTTTCAATACTGCCTATTAAATTAGCGCGCTTCACAAGGATTCTTTTGGTTCGTCTGAATGTTTTATTTGAACCAACAGAACCTTGGGTTCATTTTTATCTTGGCCATCGGAAATAACTAGAGACGGGTGGATGCTTGACACGTGTCGAAAAACTTTTTGGAACGATGGCACCTTTATATGGAACAGCTACGTCTTCTAATAATATCACCTCTTTGTATGAGATTCCGCCGGCATACCTATTATTTCTGTTTACACCCTATTTTCGACGGGGTACCCCTTGATATTCCTGCGGCGTACTCTAGAATCCGATGGCGTACTCGATATGTTTGGAAAAATGTACCCAGAAAATCCGGCAGCGTACTCGATATTCCGGCGGCGTGCTCCAAAATCCGACGGCATACCCATTATTTCCCCCGGCGTACTCCTGAATTCCGCCGGTGTACACCCTATTTCCTCTTACACCTTATTTACGGAGGCGTGCCCCTCAAGAATCTTGGAACACATGTTTGAAACCAGAAAATCGGGCGCGTACTCTATATTTCGGCAGCGTACTTAATATCTTTGAACAATGGGTGTTTCACGTACTTGATATTCCGGCAGCGTTCTCAGCCAAAAGAGACGTGAGAAATAATAAAATATTCAATAATGTCGTCGTTCTAAGTCAAAAGAGACGTATTCAATAACGTTACCGTTATAAGCCAAAAGAGAAGTGAGGACCAAAAGAGAAGTGAAAAGATTCTAAGCCAAAAGAGACGTATTTAATAACATTACCGTTCTAAGCCAAAAGACAAGTGAGAAAGATTCTAATCCAAAAGAGACGTATTCAATAATGTTACCGTTCTAAGCCAAAAGAGAAGTGAAGACCAAAAGAGAAGTGAAAAGATTATAATCCAAAAAAGAAGTATTCAATAACGTTACCGTTCTAAGCCAAAAGAGAAATGAGAAACGATAATGATTGACTTTGGGTTGTCAGCGTTCCAAAAAGTTTTCCAACACGTGTCAAGCATCCATTCGTCTCTAGTTATTTCTGACGGCGAAAATAGAAACAAACCTAAGGTTCTGTCGGTTCAAATACACATTCAAACGAACCAAAAGAAGCCTCGTGAAGCGCACCAATTTAATAGGCAGTAATGAAAAAGGAGGACTCTGTCGAGGTCAGAATGGTATCAGATTCTTTTTACTACCCGATTTTGAAGAATCACCCGTGTTTCATTCTTATTCTAAAAAGAACTCAAAATCCGTAATTCTTCGAAACATTTGCCTCCATTCCGTACATTTTTCCATGATATTGAATGACGTAATCAACTTAAAATCTTCTGGCGTAAAATCCGGGCAGTGATAAATTCACCCCCTTTGAAAGAACAATACACCCCATGTATTTCTGTTTCAGGGGGTGTATTCTTCTTTCCAGGGGGGTGAATATATCCCTTCCCGATCCACATCAATTTACTATTAAAATGGTGTAATTTTCTATATTTCCCCAGACAAAGCGTCGCCGAAAGTGCGTGCTTGCTGTCCCACGTGTCTCTCTGTTTCCACCGACAAAACCCATCATCTCCTCCGTACGGCTTCCCATTTCGAGCGCCCACGTGAGCCATGTCCTCCTTTTCCTTACCCGTTAAATTTACCGATATACCCATTCTCTTCTTGTCATATTTCCGTCAACCCCTTGGCGTGACAATTCAAGGGGGGCCACGGGCCACCCATTGATGTCTAACCATTCGTGGAGAAATTGAGGTCCCATTATCATATCTACCTACATCTCTCTTGTTTTGGGCCACTCTTTCTTGGACGGTTCAGATTGTCTCTTGGAGTCTCTCGAGATGGCCAGTATGCCCATCGATAGGGGCGTCAACGGATTCACTTAGGATTGAATCCACCTATGTCTTAGTCATGATCTATTTAAATCTCTTATCGGTCGAATCAGATTTGGAGTGTTCTTCGTCCCGTGTCCTGGTCTGTATGTCAGATCAATTTCAAATTGGACCGGACCGTCCATCGGAGTGTCCTTGTAGGTCCTAATTATATTTTACATTGTAAAAATTATCAGAAGAGGGAGAGTGCAAGCATGAGCCAAAATAGTATCGACACAGTGGGCTGATGACTTAGGGTAAATGGTTAGAAACGGATGAGAAGGGGGTTAAGTTCCAACTTGAGGGAATTAATGATACACAAAAATAGAGGGAATTCTTGTAAAATAATAGAGTAAAATCAGATCTAGGACAGTCCCAAGGGCTTTTATTAGCTTTTGCTAGTTGTCGATCGGTAATAATTTCAGATCCTATAATAGGGTTTCAAAATGTGTCCGTAGATCCTAGTAATGCGTCTACTTCATGTCCATTAAAGTTTGGATTCGAATGGTCCATCGGACTGTCTAGGTCCATTGACACCCCTATCCATCGCCTTGTAAAAATGATCATATTATGACTTCTTTCATCTATATCTATATGAAAGTTAGTTTCTAATCCCACGGTTAAGACTTTTTCAAGATTAGACGAAAAGGCGTGTGCATCCTCACTATTTTGAAGGCGGGTAGTAGCATTCCGGTTAATTCACAGACAAGAAGGCTATTATCTTCTAGGGCAGTTATAAATTCACCCCCTCTTAGGGCAGTGATTTTTCTAACCTGAGCTCAGCTTCCTGGTGCCAAATTGCTGATCCATGTGAATGGGCTTAGCTGGTTCTCACGTGCCCTTTGCCGAGGGAAAAGAAGGAAAAGAGACATGACTACTTGAGGTGCACGTGCGGTGTACGGACTCTTCCATATAGGACTATACCGAAGCGGAGGTTGTGCTCTTCATGTCAGCTTGAGCTGATTTAGGGATCAAATGGAAGGCAAGCTGGACGTAGAAGGGGATTTGTCAAATGTTATTTCTGTTAAAGTATAAAAGATTAAATACTGCCTTTCTCCAACAGCTTGAGCTATTGGAGAAGTTGGTAAGTTAACATGGTATCAGAGCAAATGCCTGGGTTCAAACCTCCTTGATAGCAAAATCCACATGCAATGGCTAAATCCAAAAGTGGGGCCACATGTGCCACGTGTAGGCCAACCCTAGAAAGTGGGGCCACACGTGAGGGGGAGTGTTAAAGTATAAAAGATTAAATACTGCCTTTCTCCAACAGCTTGAGCTATTGGAGAAGTTGGTAAGTTAACAATTTCTTGGGTTCAAGGCAAGAGCATTTGTCAATGGAGATTAGCAAAGTTTTTGGATGAGATTAGTTGTGCCAATGATATAGCGGGTCACCTTGCTAAATCCTCCATTAACGTTTGCATCATTCGGATCCATTGGACCATCCTATAATCAATAATTTTCTAACATGCATTTTTTCTTTTGGAAAATTAATGTTGACACTCTAGTGTTTCAATAATGGCACAAATAGCTTCTAAAGGTTGTTATCATTCCCAATATGCTCTTAGCATCTAATTAGAATAGTGGTTAACCAAGAGAGTGCGGATTTCATTTTCATTTTCTTTTCGTTTAAATCTCATTTGTTGGTTTAAAGTGGACGGCACGATATACAAACCCCAGAAAAATAGAGCTGACTAATTTATTTATTTATTTTGCTAAATTCACTAGCTCGAGTTCACCATATAAAAACTCAAGAACAAGAGAGATACATTAAGAAAATCTCCATTTAATTGATTATTTCGGAGATATATCTCAAATATAAAGAGAATTAATGACTTAAATTTAAGTTTGGAGGAAACACAACTGTTTCTATTGGTTGAGCCGGTAGCTTCTTCCGCGAAAGGCAACGCCAGCAGATGGGTTGGGCTCCACTGGACTGTTTATTTGAGCTCCCTTACCCCAAAACATAACCAGCTTGTGACTACAAACATGTTAAGTATAATAACATCTCATAACAAAAATGTAATGGATATTATTAACAGTTTTCAATAGAATTCCAATCGTTATTGTTTCTTTACTGCTGGAGTATTCATATACAATGTCTTTAGTCAAATATTAGTACTAGGGATTTGCGAGCCACCTTCTTCGAAGAAAGCACCTTCTCGCCCGTCCTTTGCATGTGATGACAGCTATCTATGTTGATTTTTACAGATTTTGTCTTATTCACTGCGGTGGCTGTCATCACATGCAAAGGACGGACGCGAAGGTGCTTTCTACGAAGATGGCTAGCAAATCCCTTAGTACTAATACCAGTGTTTTAAAACATTGCGGGCCAAAATGCGGTCAAAGCAAGCAAGGCCTAGTTGACTGTTGCGGCACAATCGAGTACTCGCTTGATGGGCTCAGTACTCGATTGGCGTGGCCAAGTACTCTGTTGACTCAGTCATAACTCAGGAAAGTCAATGTTGACTTTATAGGGAAAAACACAAACTCATAGTTTTACCTTATCTATTCATTGGTCTGTTCCTTCATGTTAGTGGTATTCTTAATTCGCTTACAAAGCAATTAAGAGTCTGGAAAAGAGAGGTTTAGTTGTCTTAGAGCCATATAATTTTAGAATGATGAGGATGCATAGGTTTGGCAAAAAAAAATGTAGTATTGTAAAAAGGATACACCCATAGAGGAGTCTTTAAGTATGTTTCTTCCACTAGAGAGAGGATAATCACTGTTAAGAAGTAATGCAGGTGCCCAGCAACTATTCCCATGAGATCAGGTTTCAAAGGAGATCCAAAGATCAAATCCAGTGCAAGCATCACCCAAGGAAGATAGAATCCCTACAAGTTCAGTACATTAATCATTAATGGTATAATTTACAACACATCAGTTTAGATGCAAAATAAGGAACACTAGAAGATGCAGGCTCATAGTTTGAGCTTCGAGTGTCATACTCGACAAACTTCAAAAAGAAAGATTCGCAGATTCACCAAAATATTTAATTTAATTTTAAATTTTAACTTTTTACATAATCATATGATTATAACATAGTAATATATCAAAATTTTAAATACGTTTAAGTCAGTATAAAATTGTATTTCCATATAAAAACTTACTATTAAAATGGATAAAACTCAATACCACAATATTTTCCATCCATTTTGCCAAGTATGTCAATATTGGCACAACTAATATATGTGCAAACAGTTCTAGATTTAACCATATCCAATTACATGACTTAAATGATTACTTGTAACTTAGATAAGTTGAGGATGTTTCCATTATTTAGAGTAATCTGCTTCTTAATCTGAGAACAGTATGCTCATTTGATCCTAAATAAGCATGAAATTAAGCATCTAAAGGATTTGGCTTCCAAGATAATATGTGAATCACTTTTTAAATGTGATAAATTAACACACCTTTAACGTCACAATGCCATAGATGCTGATTCTTGCATTTGGGTTCTCCCTACTCCAAACATAGACAAGCATGAAAACAAGAGAAACTCCCATGAAGGGAGACCATAATAGTGGCATGGCAGCAATTACAGTCAGTGTACATAATAAGAAAAAAAAAAAACGAGAGCCAAAAGTAAAAATGAAAAAAAAAAAAAACATGTATGTAGTGTTGGGATTTACGAGGAGTGACAATGCTCCGAAAATCATCATCCACAGAAAATCTGCAGTCCTCTTGTCAAATGCCCCCTTCTCTAGTAGAACTCCATATCTTGCTCTGTGGAGTTCAAGCTTCAAAGTGTTAAGATTCATCTTTAAAGAAACAGATGTTCTGTATTATTCAAAATACAGAATATGATAGAACTTGCAGAGTTGAAGTTTAGATTGAAATTGAGGGCAAATTGGATTTTGGGTTCAATTGTTTGTAAACTTCCAGTATAAAACAAAAAGTGTACTCAAAATCCAATCAGATTGCGCATCCAAGCTAGTCATATGGTTGATTTAAAGAAGGGGAAGATTGTTAGCATTTTCAAAATATTGTATATTACATGTTTTAGTGTTTTGGAAAATGTTTTATCAAAAGCGTTTGGGAAAAAGAAAATGTTTTCTTGGAAATATTTGCTTTTACAAAAGGATGTAGAAGTGTAGTTGAAAAGATAGTCCCGTACCGGATGAGAGAAAAGAAAGAGAAGGGCTTATAAAGCACTACCTTTTCTAACTCTTGTTGATTGCACATTGGGTTGAACCCATGGTTGGACCCGCGAGACAGTGCAACACACCGTTCGCACACGCGCGCCCGGCGTGGGCAATGGGCTATAGGGCGCATAGTGGCGCTTTATTGGCACTTTTTTAGGCGCACTTTTTCCAGATTGGAGCCTTTAATTTTTCCAGATTTGATCTGCACCGTTGGATCAAGATGAAGGTGGACCGGTCGGATGGGTGGGTCAAATGGTTCGCAGGCCCATCAAGCCGAATAGTTCAGTTGGGTTGGGCTTCGGTTCGGGCATAACGGTGGGCCCGTTTCGGTTCGAGCCTAACGGTCGGCCCAACGGGCCCATGACTCCAACGGTCAAAGGGTGTGATCAAATGGGTTGTGTCCCTTCCCCCAACGGTCATGTACCAAGGGGTGCGATCCACACCATAGATGGTTGATCTAACGATAAATGGGTTGGAGAGAGGTTTTACTCAAACCAACAGTCACATCTAGGATCGATCAGGACCGTTCAATATCAATGGGTGCGATCTAACGGTCAGATTTCAAACATTCTGGAAAGGTGCCCTGTACAGGTGTTTTTCACACTGAAAAGACACCAGATGGTCTATAAAAATGTGCAAACTTCAGTCATTTCAAATAGAAATCGAATTTGCAATTCTGACAGACTTTACACTCTCTTCTACACTCCTACAAAAATCCCCAAGTATTTCTACATACTGTTTTTCTTTTGTTTACTGTTCTAGATACTGTTTTTCTGCAGAAACAGAATCTAGAGATTTCTCTAAGGCTTGAAATTTCGGAAGGGCATTTCGGGTTTGATTCCGCTAGTGCTACGCGTCATCAAACATTAGTAGGGCTTCCCTACTAGGCTTCATTGTATCTTGGAGGCAATTCGCGGATCCCCTTTGCACACTACTAGTGGGGGCGAATCTTGTCTTAAGGAAAGTGATATCACGCCTTGAAGCAACAAGTTTCTGTTTTCTATCAACAAATTCTCCAACAAGGATAACACACATGGAAAATGGACAAGAAAAGAAATTAATATCAACTGAACAAATATATAATATTAACTTTGACATGTGCTGGGATCAAAGACAATCTTTCACTATCTCAAAAACCAGTATCAAAATTGATCACTTTTGAAAAATGGTAAATTAATACAAACATAATGTGGTAAAGGAAATATAGTATAACTAGATAGTTTATTCAGTTTCTTACATCATCAGAAGACATACAGTAAATCGTACAGAAAATGGACCAAGGAAAAAGAAATTGGTAACGAGCCTCCATATCTGCATTGTAAATAATTTGGTGGCCAAAATCATAAATACAAATCAAGCTATAGAAAAAGTTAGAGTTCTCATAATAAAGGATTCAGAATCTCCAATCCATAATAGATAGATGCAATGTTCTGAAAACTTAATTGCGGTATAGAATCATAAGAGGGTCTGAAATTTGAATTACAGTATAAAATCATAAGAGGGGTTATAAAATCTTATTCTAAATTTGGAAAGAGTTGTTAACCTTTTATATATGTTTAATTAAAATGCAGAAAATACATATTGTATATAGAAACAAGGTAGAAACAATGAAGCTTATTCCAACACTCCAATGACAGTTTAGTAACTCTCCATAAAAATGTGGATGGAATGTTCTAAATTTTCTTTTCGATCTTGCTTTTGCCCAAGATCCTAGAGTCTATATCGGTTAATTATGTTAATTAAACATAAATAAATACCTCTTTGAAGAAGAAATCAAGGAACCGCGTTGTTTGATCTACTCCTTTGACGGTTGCGATCGTTCTCAATACCACGAACCTCACAAGTTGAACCGATAGATTCTTTTCTTTGCACTGTTGATAGTAAATGTGAATAACACTTATGCACTTCTTTAACGTCTGATCTAATCAATACCTTTGATATAAAGTTCAGAGAATTATATTGGAAGCCTGTCTCTTTGAAACTATGTAGTGTAATTCCAACAATTGAAGAAGAAGAAGAGAGGGTGTGTGTGTGTGTGTGTGTGAAAACGATTTTCTCAAGGGAGGAGAAGAGGTTGACGAATTTTGGAGATGGAATACATCGAAAATTCGTTCAGCCTTCTCTCTTAAATAATAAGAAGTGTTTAGTTTGATATTCTCCTTGTTTATCTCTCCCAATTCCTATCCAATACGAAGACTAGTTGCATTAAGACTCCTTGATGAATTGAGACTCTTCCCAAACATCCAAGGCTTTGTGGGGACGCCCAAGATACATAGGAGAATGCATATTGAAGTCTCTCTCCAGCCCTTGTGGCCTTATCTCATAAGAGTTGATGTTGGAAACAAATTGCTTACTTTGTAGATTCTACAATTTAGCAATTCTTATCCAAAAAGAAGTTTGAGTGCAACTCAAAGTCCTTGATCAATTGGGAACGTTTTCCCCAGCTCTCCAACTGTTTTGGGAGTGTGGTGGGTCCTATAAACCTTATCCAAATGTGTAGTCCTATGCCAATTCCCAGTTCCGTTCCAATTCTGCAACTTTTGCAAAACCGGTTTGGGAATAACTATCAACATTTGGATTTCATATTACTATACATATTATTAATCAAATTAATAATGTATAATTAAGTATAATAAATGAATAATTTAAAAAAAAAGTATGAATAATTTATTAATAATTAATTATCCATTTAATTACTAGCTCGCATCCAATGACAGTTATTTCGGCTCCAATTTGTCTTCAAAAAATTATCTCATTGTCTCTTGGTAACAATTAACAAAGACATGTATACATATACATATATCAACATATATATATATCAACATATATATATATATATATATATATATATATATATATATACTTAATTAATGTCCACATTGATCTAA
Source organism: Tasmannia lanceolata (assembly GCF_043159265.1). Taxonomy (NCBI): domain Eukaryota; kingdom Viridiplantae; phylum Streptophyta; class Magnoliopsida; order Canellales; family Winteraceae; genus Tasmannia; species Tasmannia lanceolata. Next base: position 52,480,180 of record NW_027518679.1, on the reverse strand, counting down.
TGGATCATATCCGTCCATGCAATTACGTAAAATACGGAATCCTGATCTGTTTGGATGTTATCAGGTCATTCTAGTTGTGAGTGGGATAGTCGGAGGGATCTGACGGTCGATCCTGCAGAACCCTATGGTGGGCCCACTTCGATATCGCTCTGTAGTTAAACTACACTCGCATTAGGTCAGTAGCCTCCATCGAGACATAATCATGAAGAAGATTGTCAGATCATCTTACCCCTAATCACATCTTATATGTGCAAGTTCTTTCTTCTTGACTACATCTACTGAGTTGAGTCATACGGGGGGTGGACATCTCTTACCCCCTTGGCCCACGCTTGGTATACCATTGTGGTCAAGCAGTGTTCGGCCTCCAAATGCATTTATAAAATCCTTTAAAAACTTTTTAATGTTTCATAAAACATTCCGATAAACATTTTTTCAATTCCTCATTGCCATGCTATTTTATAGGCCTACCGCCCTGACAAAATTGTAGATGTCAATCTCTAAATTTTAGGACGAAGAACCCCCTGTTGAGTATCACTATTGGTCTCGAGAGTTTGCCCTAGGATAAAGCTCTATCCGATTGTGACTCTAAATTAGAATCACTACGAGTTAGAGTAAGACCCTAGAACGGGCCGACAGACCAATAAGATCCCTCATGTCTAAGGCATGTGAAGGGTCATGTCTGGAAGAATAACTTTATAATCTCTTATCCACAAGTTTATCTTTATTTGATCTGGTTCGGATGCGCGATCCAATCGTCGCACCCACTCTTCCTGCTTAGGATCCGCTGCCCAGATGACCGAGATAAGTCAGCTCATGACACGTGCATGTAGGTAAGATTAGTGCTAGTTGTTTACAAAAAGAGATGTCCAGTCTCTTTCCCAACTAGGAATTATCAAGGCTTGCATAGAACCGAGATGCCATATCTCCTTTGCTCCCTTAGATCTGTGAATCCTTTAAGGATGGCATTTCTACTATGCTACCTGAAGACGAACATGCGTTAATAAACAAGCACATCACACACATTCATTAATTTAATTACCCATTCATGTAATGAAATTAATAAATCTTTATTGATTAATGAATGTCATTCTACTAGCTTTTCAGGACATATAATCTAACAGATATGTGGTAGGATCTCATTATAGGAATTTTAGAGATCAAAGGATATCATGATCAAACCTAAAAAGTGGAATCGAAACGACGTTGGACACAAGATTCCTAATGCTGAAAAGGGAGTGGGAATCAGAACTAAGGAATGCGATTGAGCCAAGGTTCCTAATGATAAAAAGGATCAGGAATCATAACCAAGGAATGAAATTGAGCCTAAGATCCTAATGATAGAAAGGATAGGAAATCAGATCCAAGGAACAAAATTGAGCCTAAGATCCTAATGATAAAAAGGAGCGGAAAACATAACCTGAGCTAAGGCATAAGACCATGGCGGGGATTAAAGTTTTGAAAAATACTGCTTCCTATTTTTCCTATGTAAACTCTCAGTTAAAGGATTAGGTTGCTTTCCTATTTTGTAGTTATTTGATTTTATCCTATGAACGTAAAACACGTTATTTAAGGGAGGTTGATGATGGGTGTGAGAATGTGAAGCATTCCTTATCTTGTATTTTCTGTTGCTGGTGGCGATTGAGGTCCAGAGAGGCTATAGATAAGAGATGGAGCTCAATAGAGAGAGAGAGAGAGAGAGAGAGAGAGAGAGAGAGAGAGAGAGAGAGAGATGGAACAGATGGTGATTCAGGTCCGAAGGGCGTTTATTGAGTGTTTAATGGGGTACAAAAGTGACTATTCTGCCTTGTCTTCATCTGATCCGAAATTGTGCTTGCTTAGTTAATAGCTCAATGTATTTAAAAGATGCAAGTTCCAACAACTAAAGGAGAGAGGTTATGGAACCGAGACCCTTGGAAAATGAATATATATGGAAATGAAATCCCACCTAAGAATTAGATCAATTGCCACTAAGTTTAATTTCTCATGGCTTCCTGTCATCAAACTTTCCAACCCTCTTTCTTTAATTCACTTATTGAGATTGAATGTATACTAAATTGGGGGGCCATGGCCCCCCTCATGCAATATGTACCTCTGCCCCTGTGTGTAAATGAACAAACCTATGCTGAGGAGACATATCGGCTACAGGTGCCATTTTGTTTCAAGCTTATGTTTTCTTTTGCGAATGTTGGAATAATGTCTTATGGGGTTGGGTGATGGGTTTGGCTTACCTGCCTGTTATAGAAACAGAAAGATTTGAGGTACAAACAGTGATGATTTTGCAGATAATTGCAGATTATGCAGCTGATTGGTTCTTAATTACAGGTCTAGTAGGGTCCAGATTGATTGAGAGAATATGCCATGCCCCACCTCCGGAGTTTTGACAGGTATAAGTGAGATGGATCTGGATTAGGTGCATTTTTTCAAACCCATGACTTAAATCCACTAAAAAGGCATAAGTTCGAGGTTGTCTATCTTTCCTTATCTAAGCTTTTTTTTTTAAATTATTTTCCATTTGGGACTTGGTGTTTCCAATCCTGTGGATGCCATCATGTATGAAGAATCACACCGGTTGATCCTAACCATCCGTTGAGAAGCCTTTTCTCCCTCTTTTTTCTTAGGAGTATGGTTTGGGACAATTGTATTGGTAGAAGCAGTGGGACCCATAAGAAATTACATTCCCGTGGTCCTTAAACGTTTCAAGGGTCCCATTGATGTAGAATAAGAAAAGAAGGAAAATATTTCAGGGTGTCTAACAATTCTCAAATACCCTCTAATTCAAATGATGAATGATGTAAGATGTAGACCGGATTAGAGACACTAATACCAAAAACAAGGAGTCTTCCTCCACCAAGATACACAAAAGTCAAAAAGATAATACAGAAGAGTCAATTAAGGAGAAGACCACAGCTCCATCTCCCTTTGTGGAACTCCTTTAACTTGTTCTATAACTCTTCTTTCTTTATTTCAATAGTTTAAAACTGTCCCAAAGCTCACGTTGATTTAATGAGACCAACAACCGTTTATTTAAAGGTCGATGCACACCTTCTTCAAGTAGTCATGTGCACCAAAAGAAGGAAATTTTTATCATTTCGTCCAGAAAAAACAGGGGCACGTTGTCTTAAAAAATGGTCACTTATGTGTTAGTGTACATGTGAAGCAAGAAGAAGGCATGCAGATATAAGGCCTTCTGTTCTCCAATCAAAATATTTGTTATTATGTACTTGCTACCTATACTATAAATATGAGATTTTATATGTTGTGAGAAATTTTCCATCAGTGCTGTGCGGGGCTCGCTCAATACGATGATCATATTTTCGGCCACAACGTACATAGGTTGTGCCCCAAAACTCATTTCCATCGGATGATCCCATCTTATCTATAAAGGAAGAACAACATATTTAGTTAAATGGGTAAACTTGGGTAGCTGTGGACGAGTCCGTAGGTTATTTTAAACCTTATAAAGTTCATGTTTTGTGCATATTAGATACCTTATAAATATAAATAGGCATTAAGCATATTACTAAGACAACTATATTTAAGGAATCTAATATATATAGACTATATTATAATAGGATTTAAATGTATGCAAGTATTTAATACGATGCCAACGTCTCCCCAAAAGAGGAAAACTGAGCAATATCCAATATAATTGAAACAACTTAATTTAGGGCCCGTTTGGATACCTCCCATTTTGTATTTGGATTTGAAATTGAGTTTTGAATGCAAAATGAATAGATCCGTCAGCTCATGTAGAGGGAGACAGAGAGGGAAGGGGGTACTTCCTAGTGGAGGGGAGAGGTTGAGGAGCAAAGAGGGTGAAGGAAACTCCCAGTTCTGTGGATTTCCAATTTCTTATTTCCACAGCAAACTTAGAAATCTGATTTTTTTCACTTTCAGCTGCTGAATTAGAAATCCAAGAATTTGATCCTAACGAAATTACAATGCAAAAAGGGCTGCAAATGTGAGAAATCCAAATCAAAATCTTCTCGGCATCCAAATGGGCCCTTAAGGAATTTAATATATTGTTATAAACTATATTATAAGAGGATTTAAATGTAGAGAAAAGCGTTCATGGGCTGCAGCGCAGTTACGTTCCCTGGTTCGTATAGCGGGTCCTCCTTTGAAAGTATAGCAGGTCCACAAGAAGTGACGAATGGGAGGCTTCATAAACCACTAAAGCGCAGGGAGCGTAACTGTACTGTAACGCAGGATGTATGCAAATTCTCATACAAAGAAGAAAAGTGAGCAATGTGAAATGAAAATTAAAGAGCAAAACTCTCCCACACCCTAAATCCAAGAATTATTATCCTTCAAATTGATGGGAAAGAAAATGGCAAGACCATTGCAGCCGGTCCTACAATAATTGAAGAATCTTGGTACTCTAATCAAATTTTAAGAGCCTACCAAAAGAAGCTAAAATGCTGATTTTAAAAAAAATTGTTTTATATTATTGATCTTGATGAATGATGAGATGGTGAATGTGGGGTGGGTCCATCATCCATGGTAAGAGAACTGGGAAATTTTCCTTTGCAAGCCCAATCCACCAAACATCCACCAAACCAATTAAATACTTATATCATCATTGTCATGTGATTAGAAAAAAGTTGCAAAAATTTACAGAAAGTTGGGAATACCATGATGCATGACAGCGTAACTCCCATTAAAAAAAAGTAAGAAACTAAAGTGAAGACCTACGCCCACCTTTCTTTTCTTCTCTGTGTCTCTTAAATAACAAGACAAGAGAATTTTTGCCAACGTTAGCCAAATCTCACCCCCCATCATACAACATCAAGATCTACAGTACTACAATTCAGTATTAAATATTATCATCGGATAATCAAAATCAGATCCGTAGGTGGAAATGACCAACATGCCCATCCAATTAATATTATTTTTCCGTTTCAGGAACGGGAAGGAGGGATCTGGGGTGGGGCCAATGGAGAGATGGTGCGGGGGTGGTGGTGGTGGTGGTCGAGGGCCATCCGCTCGCAGGACGGGCACATGGTCAGTGTAGTGGGCGGGGTCATGTGCATGTAGAATTGAGGGGAGAGCTTTAAAGCCCTCAGTTCATGCGCCTCTTTCTGCAGCTTTCTGTTCTCCTCGGTCAGATTCTCACAGCACCGCTTTAAGAACTCGCAGTCCACTTCCGTCTGCTTCAGCTTCGTCCTGATTTTTTTTTTCATTACGATTCCTTGTTAGGCACCATAAAAAAATGAGGCTCGACTTAAAAAAACTAGTGATTTGCCAGTCAATTTCACGGAAAGCCAGTTCGCAGCTCACTGTTGCAGGCGAGAACAACCACACACACAGGCTCGATCACTTTTTAGCAGATTTTGTCTTATATTCATGTGGGTATGTCTTAATGCATTTGAGGTAGCTGTTCCGCCAAATTGGCTAGCAAATCCCAAATAAAATTAGTCCCTCACCTTGCTCTGCGGTTTTGGAACCAAACTTCTACTTGTCGAGGTTGGAGATTCAGTTTCTTAGCCAAGGCAAGCTTTTGCTTCTGAAAAGAAATTTAAACAAAATTAAAACTTGACGATTAGAGGGGTGCGAATAATCCTAGAGAGGGTGCGGACTTATCATCTCCCTTTTTTTTAATTTGATTTGATTAAAGAAGAGAAGTACAGATTGAAATATTTCACTTACAGGATTGAGAGTGCTGTGTTCTTTGAAGGTGTCTTCAAGGATAGCGGACTGATCTTTGGAGAGTCTGAGCTTCTTCCTTGATGCCTCTCCGTCTTCCTCATCGGAAATCCCTCGAGAGGAAGACCTCTCTATCTCGTTCTCCTCTCCATTTTGATCTCTCTCGCTCCTCTTCCCGCTCACGCTTGATACCGTGCTGTTTGGAGAGGAGACAGTGGCTTCCTGCTCATTTTCACCCGTTGATGGCATCCGATTCACGTCGATTCCTTTTAGAAAAGATCGAGTCTCACCATTGTAGATCTCGGAATTCCTCTCTGCAACATATAAGGAGGAAATTAAGGGAAAATTGAATGAAAAAAAAAAGGTTGAAAAGTGAGAGAGAAAAATTGCAAATGAAAAAGAGAAATCAAAACAACATGAAAGAAAATCATATACTTCACTAGATCTAGAGATTCCTAAAGCTAAAAAGGCAGAAAGCAAGAACAGATCCCACAATCGGAAAGGAAAACCCTAAAACTCAATCTCAAATACCTGATGATGCAAGAATTTCATTCCAAGGGGTATTCTGAAACATGAAAGGAGCCGGAGAAGACGCGATCGATGTAGGCATGAGATTCAACTGCAAAGGATTTCGATTTTTCGAAGAGCTTAAACTCAAACTCAGCCCTAGATCTTCCTTTTCAATCACCATTCTCCTGCTTTTTGTATAGTTATCCTTCTTTTCTTCTGTTAGAATTTCGCTTTAGACTTCTCTGAAGCCGATCTGCTGTTCTTCTTCTCCTCGAAGATCTTTTTAGGGTTAGGGTTAGGGTTTTGGAAAGCGAGGTAACCGACGGAGAAAGGAGGGGAATTTGTGCTTTTCAGAAGAGGAGTTTGTAATTCAATCATGGACCTGTGTCAGGCTAGCCAATTATCTAAATCGTGTGGCCTTCCTCTCTGTTTCCTATTTAACCTAACCATGGTTTGGAATTCTGACACTTATTAACCTAACCATGGTTAAGTTGTTTCAGTTCTCGAGCCAGGCAATTATCGTATTTTTTAGTGGCAATTTTTCCTTGGAATATAAAAGTAGGCGGGCCATCTGCCATCGACTTCCACCAGATGGTACCAACGGTAAATTTGCGATGTTCCTAAAATGACTACAACCATTTGTGATAATTGCACTAACTCACTTTGTCTTCTCCCTCTTCACTTCTTATTTCACTGCTCTTTGAGCTATACCGTGCTGCCAAACATAGCTATATGCTATATTTGGTTGCTCATTTTGAGGGGATTGTAGGAGTTTCAATGTTTGAGATCTTCCAAAGATCTTCTCAAAGCATGTTTGGTTGTCATTTAGACCTTTGACCACTAGACAACTTCTAGACATGTTGATTGCAGCTAAAGAGACCAGTCGCCAAGAACCCTCGGATGGAAGTGAAGCAGAGGACAACAATAGAGAAGAGGCAGAGAAACCTCAATCTCAAGGAATAACTTGTAGAAAGGAAAAGCAAACACACCAATCCCACGAAAAAGATGCATGGCATGAGCAGGAGGTGAGTAGAAACCCCCGGAATGTGCGGAAGAGCCAGACAGCCACGAAGTTTAGTCGAAGGATGATAGATGCCCTTGATTATTAGTGGTTCTCAAGATTTCTTGCGCTTTCACTTTTCCTTAGATATTTCTTCTAAGAGTAGGTCTTGTCTTTGTATCTCTATTCATGTGATATGGCTTGTGTTTTATATGCTGATTGTAATACTTTTCTTATTCTAATAAACCGGTAGGTGTCCCCGCCAAACCCTAGCTTACCTATAAAAAAAACACTTCTAGACGTTATTATTATTTTTTATCCTAGGTGGCACCAACGTGGCAAAGATGTTTCCCCCAAAATCTTCTCCCCAAATTTTACCATTTTGGTGGAATTTGAGGAGAAGATCACCAATCTTCTATATTTCTGCTCGCAATCTTCCATGCTTGTCTTCTCTCTTTTGCCCACTTTTTCTACTAGTCACCTACCCAACTTCAAGCAACTTTGATTTTGGATTCCATTTTAAGCATACAAGGGCGTTTGATTTTTTATTCCATTTTTTAGTTTCATGAGATGAGCTGAGCTGAGAGGTGGAGGCTTGAGCTGCCAAGTCCCGACAAAGAGGTGTGGCCGTCACATGGGCATAAGATGTGTCGTACTGACATCGGGGCCCCACATCGGGAGTACGTGTCATCTTGTTCTCCCCCCCCCAACACCCCGCACTCGCCCACAATCATTGGCACTCCCCAATCCATCACGTCATCCACTTTTGGTTCATAAATATAATTTTCTATCCCAGAACTACCCCCTGCACAGTATTAAATGACGTAAAAGCCAATCCCCATTTTGGTAATTGCCATCTGCACCCCATTAATTGAATACACAACAATGATCTTCGATAAATGAACAGGCGTCAAAGTAATCAACTTTAAATCTTTCTTGCGTAAAATTTGGGCACTGATAAATTCACCCCTTGAGAGAAGAATACACTCCCCCTATTTCCGCTTCTGCTAAAAGGGGGTGTAATCTTCTTTATGGGGGTGAATTTATCACTTCCCTATCCGCATTAATTTACTCCGAATGAAAAAAATGAGAGATTTTATATGGTGTAAGGCCTTCTAACAATAAGGTAAGGTAAGGAATGGTTACCGTACCGCCCTTGATCTATTTGATCTAACGGCGAGGAGCTGCCGTTGGATCAAATGTCAAGGTTGTAAGCCGTTAGACCGTATAATTTCTCCGAACACGGTGTAATTTTCTATATTTTCCCGGACAAAGTGTCGCCGAAACTCCGTGCTTGCTGTCCCACGTGTCTCTCTGTTTCTACCGACAAAACTCCATCATCTCCTCCGTACGGCTTTCCATTTCGAGGGCCCACGTGAGCCATGACCTACTTTTCCTTAACCGTTAAATTTACCGATATACCCATTCTCTTCTTGTCATATTTCCGTCAACCCCATGGCGTGACAATTCAGTGCGGGGGCCACCCATTGATATCTAACCATTCGTGGAGAAATTGTGGTCCCATTTGTTTGGGCCACTCTTTCTTGGACGGTCTAGATTATCGCTTGGAGTTTCTCGAGATGGCCAGCATGCCCATTATTGGGAGTCCAAGGATCCACTTAGGATCGGGTCATGATCCATTTATACCTCTTATCGGCCGGATCGGATTTGGAGTGTTCTTCAGATTCTTCGTCCCATGTCCTGGTCTGTCTGTCACGATCAATTTTAAATTGGACCATCCATCGGACTGTTCTTGTAGGTCCTACTTATATTTTACAGTCAAAATTCTCATAAGAGGAAGAGTACAAGCATGAGCCAAAATAGCATCGACGCAGTGGGATGATGACTTGTGGTAAATGGTTAGAAAGGGATTAGAAGGAGGTTAAGTTCACACGAGAGGGATGACAGGAAAAATAATTAAAAGATAGGAATTATTCAAGAAAAAAGTATATGGCTTATTTTTACTAAAATATCCTTAACATAACAATTATGCTTGAATTGGGACTGTATGGTGCATATATATGGTGTATTCTGACCTCTATGCTTTGATATTGAAACCCTTTCTTTTTATAGGAATTCAATTGACATTAAGGGAGAAGTAAGGTCAAATTCAAATTCGGAAATAGACGATGTACGGCATGGCCCATTTGGATACCTCCCATTTTTTATTTGGATTTGGAATTGAGTTTTGAATACAAATTGAATAGATCTAGCAGCTCATGTAGAGGAGAGAGGTTGAGGAGCAAGAGCAACCGAGCGAAGAGCGTGAAGGAAACTGCCAGATCTGTGGATTTCCAATTTGTTATTTCGACAATAAACTTGGAAATCTGATTTTTTTTTTCACTGTCAGCTGCTGAATTAGAAATCCATGAATTTTATCCAATCCAAATTACAATGCAAAAAAAGCTACAAATGTGAGAAATCCAAATCAAAATCTTCTCGGCATCCAACCAGGCCCTAATGATATACACAAATAGAAGGTATTTTTGTAAAATAATACAGTAAAATCAGACCTAGGACTGTCCCACGGTAATTGGGTTTCAAAATGTGTCCATAGATCCTAGTAACACGTCTACTTCATGTCCATTAAAATTTGGATTCAAAAGGTCCATCGGACTGTCTAGGTCCATTGACACCCCTATCCATTGCCATGTAAAAATGATCATATTATGACTTCTTTCAGCTGTATGTATCTGAAAGTAAGTTTCTAATCCCACGGTTAAGACTTTTTCATGATTAGACGAATAGGCGTGTGCATCCTCACTATTCTGAAGGCGGGTAGTAGCATTCCGGTTAATTCACAAACAAGAAGCCCATTATCTTGTAGGGCAGTGATAAATGCACCCCCTTTTAGGGCAGTGATTTTTCTAACCTGGGCTCAGCTTCCAGGTGCCAAATTGCTGATCCATGTGAATGGGCCCTTTGCCAAGGGAAAAGAAGGCAAAGAGACTCTTCCTTATACTTTATCGAGAGTATGCATAATTAAATGACCATAATGCCCTCACCAGTAATGAGGCCTGGAGTAGGGGTCAATAGACAATTTCGGATCATGACCTAGACATAGCCACAAAATCCGATGGAGCGGATCTAAGTAGATGGTGCCAAGGTATGAATTGCCTTTCATATTTTCATTCATTAACTTCATTTAATCATTCATTTATTTTTAGAGATAGCAATGGCACCATCATCTACGTGTCTTCTCTGGGCCGCTTAGAAAAGCGGCCTGTACCGAAGCGGAGGTTTGTGCTCTTCATGTCAGCTTGAGCTGATTTAGGGATCGAATGGAAGGCGGCAAGCTGGAAGTAGAAGGGGATTTTTCAAATGTTATTTCTTAGGTTCAAGGCAAGAGCATTTGTCAACGGAGATTAGCAAAGTTTTTGGATGAGATTAGTTGTATGATTAATGATCATTTTCTGTTTTTTTGTTCATATCCCTAGTTGTGCCAATGATATAGCGGATAGCCTTGCTAAATCCGGGGCATTGTAGGAATCTTTTTAATTTAGGGCTTCTCTCCCCAATGATGTGAATATATAATCTCTTAATTTTACTCTTAATATAGTTATCTTTTACTCAAAAAAAAAAATTTCATTCATTTGTGTAATTTTGAGGGTATTTTTGTAACATTAAAAACCCTACTAAAACCATGAACATTTCATTTTCTGCTTTTAATTTCAATCATGATCCGCCTCTCCTTGTGTTTCCTTTTTTTAATGACATAGGGTATCCCCACCCCAATTTTGAGGGCAGGACTATTCCCTACATATGCGCACAATCACCCGTAAACCACGCACATCGGGTAAGCTCGAGCCGTAAGCTCGAGGGGACTCGAACTTGCGTCATCGTGGCCTAGACTCAATAAGATTCGAAAAACACTATGAAACAGATCCAAGGACATAGGTCGATCTAATCCTAAGTGGATCCATTTACACCCCTAGCCATGTGAGTAATCTATGCCCCTAAAATTAGGACAGTTTGGTCATTCACATATTGACTCTGCTCAGTTTCAACTTTTAAAATGGAGGTCTTTAGACATAAATGAACCAAAATATGAAGGGTGTTTGCATACATTGGTGCCGTCCATTCAAATCTAGGACACTGTTGTATTTCGTGGCTACGTTTGGGTCACGATCCAAAATAATTTTGAACCTCAGGATATAGATTCGACATGGTTCGGATCCAGATGTTGGGCCCAAATCCTCCATTAACGTTTGGATCATTCGGATGCATTGGACCATCCTATAATCACGAATTTTCTAACATGCATTTTTTCTTTTGGAAAATTAATGTTGTGGCACACAATAGCTTCTAAAGGTTGTTATCATTCCCAATATGCTCTTAGTATCTAATTAGAATAGTGGTTAACCAAGTGTAGAGTTCACCATATAAAAACTCAAGAACAAGAGAGATACATTAACAAAATCTCCATTTAACTAATTATTTCAGAGATATATCGCAAATATAAAGAGAATTAATGACTTAAATTTAAGTTTGGAGGAAACACAACTGTTTCTATTGGTTGAGCCGGTAGCTTCTTCCGCGAAAGGCAACGCCAGCCGATGGGTTGGGATCCACTGGACTGTTTATTTGAGCTCCCTCACCCCAAAACATAACCAGCTTGTGACTACAAACATGTTAAGGATAATAACATCTCATAACAAAAATGTAATGGATATTATTAACAGTTTTCAATAGAATTCCAATCTTTGTTTCTTTATTACTGGAGTATATGAATACAATGTCTTTCATTATATATTAGTACTAGGGATTTGGTAGCCACCTTCGAAGAAAGCACCTTCTCACCTGTCATTTGCATGTGATGACAGTCATCTATGTTGACTTCTGACAGATTTTGTCTTATTCACGGCGTGGCTGTCATCACATGCAAAATTGCAAAGGACTGGCCCGAAGGTGCTTTCTACGAAGGTGGCTAGCCAATCCCTTAGGACTAATACCAAGTGTTTTAAAACATTGTGGGCCAAAATGCCGTCAAAGCAAAGCCTAGTTGACTCGTTGCGGCACGATCGAGTACTCAGTTGATGGGCTGAGTACTCGATTGACTCAATCATAACTCGGGAAAGTCAATACTGACTTACTTCATAGGGAAAAACACAGACTCATAGTTTTACCTTATCTACTAAATGGATTTAGTCCCATATTGTCCGTGACAGCTTTATATAGGTCTGCTCCTTCATGTTATTGTTATTCTTAATCTGCTTACAAAGCAATTAAGAGTATGGAAAAGAGAGGTTTAGTTGTCTTGGAGCCATATAATTTAGAATGATGAGGATGCGTAGGTTTGGCAAAAAAAATTGTAGTATTGTAAAAAGGATACACCCATAGAGGAGTCTTGAGTATGTTTCTTCCACTAGAGAGAGGATAAATCACTGTTAAGAAGTAATGCAGGTGCCCAGCAACTATTCCCATGAGATCAGGTATCAGAGGAGATCCAAAGATCAAATCCAGTGCAAGCATTGCCCAAGGAAGATAGAATCCCTACAAGTTCAGTACATTAATCATTAATGCTATAATTTACAAGTTACAACACATCAGTACGTTTAGATGCGAAATAAGGAACACTAGAAGATGCAGACACATAGTTCGAGCTTCGAGTGTCAGATTCAACAAACTTCAAAAAGAAATATCCGCGGATTCGCCAAAATATTTCAATTAATTTTTAAATTTTAACTTTTTACATAATAATATGATTAAAGCATAATATATCAAAATTTTAAATAAGTTTAAGTCAGTATAAAATTTTATTTCCATATAAAAACTTACTGTTAAAATGGATAAAACTCAATACCAGAATATTTTTTATCCATTTTGCCCAGTATGTCAATATTGGCACAACTAATATATGTGCAACCAGTTCTAGATTTAACCATGTCCAATTACAGGACTCAAATGATTACTTGTAACTTAGATAAGTTGAGGATGTTTCCATTATTTAGAGTAATCTGCTTCTTAATCTGAGAACAGTATGCTCATTTGATCCTAAATAAGCATTAAATTGAGCATCTAAAGGATTTGGCTTCCAAGATAATATGTGAATCACTTTTTAAATGTGATAAATAACACACCTTTAACGTCACAATGCCATAGATGCGGATTCTTGCATTTGGGTTCTCCCTACTCCAAACATAGACAAGCATGAAAACAAGAGAAGCTCCCATGAAGGGAGACCATAATAGTGGAATGGCAGCAATTACCTATAATTTGGACTAGTCAGTATTCATAACAAGAAAAAAAAACAAGTGCCAAAAGTAAAAATGAAAATAAAAACATGAATATGATGTTGGGATTTACCAGGAGAGACAATGCTCCGAAAATCATCATCCACAGAAAATCTGCAGTCCTCTTGTCAAATGCACCCTTCTCTAGTAGAACTCCATATCTTGCTCTGCCGAGTTGAAGCTTCAAAATGTTAAGATTCATCTTTAAAGAAACATATGCTCTGTATTATTCAAAATACAGAATATGACAGAACTTCCCGAGTTGAAGTTTAGATTGAAATTGAGGGCTAATTGGATTTTGGGTTCAATTGTTTGTAAACTTTCAGTATAAAAAAATTGTACTCAAAATCCAATCAGATTGCAGATCCAAGCTAGTCCTATGGTTGATTTAAAGAAGGGGAGAATAACACACATGGAAAATGGACAAGAAAAGAAATTAATATCAACTGAAAAATATATAATATTAATGTTGACATGTGCTTGGATCAAAGACAATCTTTCACAATCTCAAAAAGTAGTACCAAAATTGATCACTTTTGAAAAATGGTGAATTAATACAGACATAATGTGGTGAAGGAAATATAGTATAACTATACAGTTTATTCAGTTTCTTACATCATCAGAAGACGCATGGCAAATGGTAAAGAAAATGGACCAAGGAAAAAGAAATTGGTAACGAGCCTCCATATCTGCATTTTAAACAATTTGGTGGCCAAAATCATAAATACAAATCAAGCTGTAGAAAAAGTGAGAGTTCTCATAATAAAGGATTCAGAATCTCCAATCCATAGTACATAGATGCAATGTTCTGAAAATTGAATTGCGGTATAAAATCATAAGAGGGCCTGAAAATTGAATCACAGTAAGAGAGGTTATAAAATCTTATTCTAAATTTGGAAAGAGTTGTTAACCTTTTATAATGCAGAAAATACTTATTGTATATAGAAATAAGGTAGAAACGGTGAAGCTTATTCCAACACTCCAGTGACAGTTTTAAGTTAGTAACTATCCATAAAATTGCAGATGGAATGTTCTAAAGATTGAATTGCAGTATAAAATCATAAGAGGGGTTGGATCAAATCTTATTTTAAAATCAAATAGTTGTTAACCTTTTGTTATGTGTTTAATAAAAATGCAGAAAATACTTATTGTATATATAAATAAGATAAGAACAATGAAGCATAGTCTAAGATTCCAGTGAAATTTCTGAATTAGTAACGCCCGATGTCATTTTTTTATATGATGAACTGTACTGTTGATCATTCAGTCAATCAGACGAGTGAAAGTAATTGGTTGTAGAATTATTTTGCTGTTCCATTTCATTAACTTAAAATCCATTTAAATCATGAAGCCCTGCTCATTCCATTTTCCAGTGGCAAAAAATTCATCACAAAAACTATTAAATTCCTCAAAGCATATCTTTATTACTTCTGAAACAAATCAGATTTTCTCAAATTTTTGGGGCATCAGTGATCTAAAGATAGTACAATAAATTCAAGTAATTTAAGTCTGGACAAGGAAAAGGGGATAACACCCTTCCCATTAATATAAGTTTCTATAGCTCATGTCTATCAACAGATTAAGCTTATTCAAGCTTTACAAATAGTGATTTACCATTCCAATTGGAGATGTTTTGTTGAAAAATGATCTTTGTTCATGACTACGGTAGATCTCTACTAAACACTTGTAAACATTGTGGCAGAGTTCTACTTCCAGGTGATCGACACAGAGTTATTCTGGTGCTTAAAGATCTTTTTTGCGCCCACCAATATTGGTCCCTATTTGCAAATTTTGGTGTTGGAAAAGTTGCCTTATTTCCCACAATCGATGGGAAGGCAAAAAAAAGTGAAATTAGAAACTGATTCTTATTAGGCTTTTTGGAAACCTAGTATAAAAGGTTGGTTTTCACGGCCAAGGTGTTGTGGGAACGGCAAGAGGCTTGGGTGTGCTCGGATGCCCAAGGGGAGAGAGAGAAAGAGAAGGGAAGAGAGAGAAAGAAAGAGGTTCTTCCTGGGGTTTCATCTCAGGTTCCTCTCGGGGTATTTTCTCTTGGGCTTTTTCTCTTGGATTACTCTCTTGTAGGGACTTGGGTTGAGAAGCAAGGAAAGGGTTGCAGGTTTTGGATTTTGAGTTTAATCCATTGTAATCCTTGTATATTATTTTCTTATAGTGGAAGATCGTGTTTTTTGCCCGTGGACGTAGGCTTGGTGTTCATCTTATGGGTTGTGGTTACTTTTATTTTTCTGTTTAATTTGTGCATGATTGGATTGGATTTGCCCAGCAGATTTTCTCAACATTTGGATTCTTTTATTTTATTCTTATTTGAAAATGGGACTTTTGGGGCTCTGTGTTGTAGTATAAATGATTAAATAACACCAACTCTAACAGCTTAAGCTTTTGGAGCAATTAGTTGTTTCACACTCTGAAAGCCATTAACTATATCTTTTCTAAGACTATTACAATCATTTTCTGCAAATTATTAAGACCCTGTTCATTTTGGATTTTGGGAACAGATTGTGAGTCCAAAACTGATTACTGGACTAAAAGTCGGTTCTCAAAAATCTGAAAAAAAATCAGGGTGTATACTTATACTTAACTTCAAGATCATCTGCATATAAGATTATATGGTATCCAAAGAGGGCTTAAGATAATACCTGAAAATGTTTCAGCGCTAGCTTGTAGGATAAAAAGATATTTTCAGGCTTAAGATAATACCTGAAAATGTTTCAGCACTAGCTTGTAGGATAAAAGGATCTTTTCAGCATCATATAACTGGAGGTAATAACCAGTCGTTGTCAATAGGCAGAGCATGCCATACGCCTTGCTCACAGGTGGAAGAGATCTATAGTATCTGAAGCAGTATCAAAATGAAAAATTAGAGCAACTAGTATCTAAATCGAATAAGAAAAGCATAAGAAATGAGGGAGATCCTCACTTCAAAGATTATATTCTTTCTTAACTTGGAAAAAACTTGATTTTGAGAGCTAGGCCCCTGTTTGTTTTGGATTTTGAGTGCGAACCAACCAATTACTCCAGAAGCTTAAGCTGTTAGAGTTGGTGTTATTTAATAGTTCAGACTTTTTGGGAGTCCAAAACTGGTTATTGGACTCGAATTCACATTTAGTTTTGAGTAGTTGGAGACAATGTCGAATGAATGTACAAAAAAGTGGATAAAAAGATTAAAAGAAAGCAGAAAATAATATATCTAAATTACAGTACCAAGCAACAAAAATCTAATGTGTTACCCAGAAAGACAGAATTGCAAAAAAGAAAAAAAAAATCAAGAACATAACCTTCTGACTAATGTTAAAGTATAAAAGATTAAATAATGACATCTCCAACGGTTTAAGCTTTTGGAATAATTGGTAGTTTCACATGGTATAAGAACAAAGTCCATGTTTCAAAACTCCTTGATATTAAAAATCCACATGGAATGGCCAACCCAAAAGAGGGGGCCACATGTACCACTATAGGCCAACCCTTAAAGAGAGGGGCCACACGTCAGGGGGAGCGTTAAAGTATAAAAGATTAAATAACACCATCTCCAACAACTTTTAAGCTTTTGGAGTAGGGGTACAGTGTAAATAAGCCGAGCAGAGCTGAGCTTGGCCCAGCTCGGCTCGGCTTGTTAAGCTCGATACTTGGTCTCGAGCTCAGCTCTGCTCGTCCAGGCTCATGAGCCTTACCGAGCTCCACTACTCTTTTTAGTTTTTACAGCACACGGGGTGGTCCAAGCAACAAAAGGGGTTCCAAAAACGGAGTGATATATTTTGCCTCCCTCTTTCACTCGTTGTACGCCTGTACCACTCTAGCTTAGTAATCTTATTTGCCATGATATATTAAATCCTTAACGAGCCGAGCTGAGCCGAGCTCGGGCTTGGCTCGTTAAGCTTAACGAGCCAGCCAAGCTCGAGCGAGCTTCCAAGCTTGAGCCAAAACTGAATCCCTATTTTGGAGTAATTGGTATTTTTAGAGTTAGAACCATGAAAACATGATAACTGAAGAAAGATGGTGAAATATGTGAGCATGTTAAACAAAATAGTATCTAATAATAAGCGATCAGATAACCCAAGATACAAAAAAAGAGAACTCTTTAAGATTGGAGAGATAGAGAGATGGCTTACTCTCCAGGTGTAGACATTGAAAAAAGGTTGTGATAGAGTGAATATGAGAGTAGAGAATTGAGATGGGTTCTCTCTTCTTTATGAAGATGACTTGGGTGGCGGAAAACACCAAGTCTTGCTCTGTCGTTTTTCCTACGGCAAAGAAGAAGTCTTTGTGGCATCTTTTTCTATATGAATTTAAATTTTCGAAGACTAGAATTGTGGAAGTTGCTTTCCATTTCCAAGTCATGGACCCTTGTGGAAAAAAACATGCATGACTTATTTTTACTAAAATACCCTTAAAATAATACTTAAAGTTATAAAAATTCAGAGGGTGTTTTCATAAAATAGTCTAGTAGGACTATCCCGCATGCTTTTTGTACTTGTATGGATCCGATTGATAATAGCTTCGGATCCCGTCCTTTTAAGTTCGGATTCGGATGATCCGACCTTCTGGGTCCATTGACACCCCTATCCAAAAGGGCCAAAACCTTAATAAGGACAAAACCGTAATATTGTAAGAATAGAAGGCTAAGCTTGGACAAGCAAAACGGAGTGAAAGTTTTAGCAAAAAAAGGGGCCAACTCTAAACCCTACATATCATTTCATCTTCTTCAAGATACGGAGGCCCATCTCAGGGAGCCATAGAAGAAAGAGAGGGTGATGAAAGATGGAGGAAACGAGCTTCGGGTATTGGTGGTGGGCCCTTAGCTCGGCTCAATTGGTTCTGGGCCTGGCTTCTTATCGAAGAGGCTGTTCAAATTCTTCGCTCATGCCTTTCAAAGCCTTCACCGTTGCCTCTCTCTTCGTCGGCGCCGGAGTCACCTCCTTCGCCGGAATCCTCCACTCCTCCGGCGTTCATAAGGTAAAAACCCCTCCCTCATTTCAGATTCCGGCAACTTACTCGTGGCCGTTGCTAAATTACGCTTCGGGTGCGAACATGTCTTAACCTACGCATCTCTTTGAAAAGACTATAATAAATTGTCTTTGGTCGATCTGAGCCATCCATCTAAGGGTTTCGATTTGATAGTTCTGAACGGTTCCGATGTTCAGATCTTATAGGTGTCTTCAAGTGGGCCACAATCCATGTTAAATTAAGTAATATAAATGGGCGATGATATTTTCACCCCTCTGCGTACTCATTCGCCCCACTCTTTTGGGAATTTGACGTCAAAAAAGTGTTAAAGTTGCCTACTGTTCACGTTATAAGGGGGGGCGAATGTGCACGGCAGAAGGGGTGAAAATATCATCTAAAACCTCTTATTTCTTTGCTGTGGGACCGGGTATTATATGATTGGTCTAATGAGTTTTTTCCTTTCTGATTTTTTTTTTTTTTTTTTTACTTTCTTTTGGAAATTGGAATTTTCAGGTGGATGACTTGAAGGAAGTGGGAGCTGGAATAAGGAAAAGGCTTGGAATTCCGCCAAGGAAAACAAAATAATAATTTTTGGGAAGTGAAATTTACGCCCCTTTTGATAACTATGGACACCCATCGTCAATGTATCAGGACGATCCAGTGGCTCTGATTGCAAAGTACACTCACATATGGGTGTCCCTGGTGATAACAGGGGTGGGGTTTTTTTTTTTATCTGTGGAATTTCATTCTTATTGTAATGCTTTATGGCTTTTGAAAAATGATTTATGGAAATGGGGTGGCCCACTTTTACACATTGCACAGATGTATGGTTATTATGGTCGTTATTTGTTGATCTTGTGGGCCACATGATGAATCAGGACGATCTAGAATCTACGCCCAAATGGCTCAAATTTGGGTTGAATTTTTGAGTGTGTACTAATCTTATTTTCCATGGAATTTCTCCAAAATTAAAAAATTTACCCTATTTTCAATGAAAATTACAAGCCTAGCGGATTACTTTCTCTCCTTCGCGTTACAGAGAGAAAGTGGAGAGAGAAAGACACATAAATAGGGTGTGTACCAAAAATCAGATCATCCTCACCCTCTGACCCATCCAAAAGTTAAGGAAAAAATGGGCTCCACTTTTGGGATGTGTTAGGCTGATCCTATAGATCTGAATTTTTTTATCACCCCAAAAATGTGGGCCCACCCTGTTATATATAAATCAGCAGGTGGGGTCCATTAAGTTTTAGATGGGTCAGTCTATCTATCGACGGATGGGAGGGAGGAATAGTGAGACTTTCGCACCATGGTCATCATGTACACGTTTTATTTAAGGTCTGAAATTCGGAATTGGAGAAAGAAAGTTGTAGAGAAGAAATGGGAGAAACCCTAAACCTTCCTTCAATCGACATATCTTCTCCAGATCGCATCTCCACTGCCAAATCGATCCGTGAGGTATTGCTCTACAAATCGAGTCTATCTTACCCTTACTTTTTCTTTGTTTTTTATCACAATCTGACGGTATGAAATTGAATCATGTGAGGAGATAGGGTTGATTATGAATGTGTTTTTTTCCTTCATCGTTAAATTATTTTCTTCTCTTACATCATAATTCTTGGATTTAAATGGTTTCTTTCAATATAATCTCCATTTTGAATTTCAAGGCATCTGAAGTCGCCTTCAGATCATAACCTGGTTTCAGAAAATATTCGGCACACTGACAGTGCAGTTGATGGATAGCTGAATAGTTCATTTACAGGCTCTTATGCTTCAGCAACCTCAGAAACCCCCTAACCCCTTTGATGTCCATTTCTGCACTTTGTGGATACCACTAGCAAGTAGGTGGTTTCGTAGATGTCTTTAGTTTACTGTCTCCAGAGGGTTTCTTGTCAGCCATGTCCGGTTTGGGCCGGTACAGTGCAGAAATACTAATTATTCTCTCCAGATTGCGTGTCAACTGCCAAATCCATTCTCATGTGATGCTCTTAAAATCTATCTTCCAATCATTGTTGCATTATTTTAATAACGTAGTTATTGAAAGCTTCTTATTCGGGTTGGATTTTTCGCTTTCATGGAAGCTCGCCTTGGAAGCTAAATACTTCCTGCTTCCCAAATTTAGGGGAAACACACTTCCCAAATACTTCCTCTTAATTAGGAGCATGCTTCCGATTTGTGTGATTATTTCTTTTCCTCAAAGAGTTTTCTCTTTTTGATAATGCCAAAGGAGTGTGTTTAAAACTTTAAGACCTTAAGTTTCAAAAAAAACTTATATGGATTCTTTTTCCAAAAGAAAAAATAAAAAGAAAAAAAGAGAGCCACGTCCTTACCCACATCTGCATTTTTAAACACACACACACACACACACACAGAGAGAGAGGCGTTTTCTTGCTGTTAGCGCATCCGTTTTCTTGCTGGTTTCAGTGGTTCATTTTTAGCAGGAGAGAGAGAGAGAGAGAGAGAGAGAGAGAGAGAGAGAGAGAGATCTATCCTGTAATTACATTAGGCTGATGTCTCTCAAACCATAGGTTCTGGTTTTCGTATGATTCTAGCACATTATGGTTATCTGGATCTCATGGCAATCGATGTTTTCCCTGGAAGCCTGTTTCTTCTTGGCATGTTGATGTTGCAAATAGCTTCATTCCACCGTAATTGTGTCTTTCAATTTCATCTATTTTCTTCATTTTATTACGAATTCATCACATTGCATAGGAAACTATATCATAAACTTTTAGGTATTGAGAAACTAATTTATTCTTATGATTCACTCAGTTGGAGAGATTTTATTTATCGCAAATGCTCTTACGTCCTTTTTTTTGCATCATTAAGTAACATGCGAAGCTTCCTTTTATGAAAGTTTAGGGGTTTTAAATGCTCAACTTTACGCTTTTATTTATTTTAAGTTTGTTGTATCGTGAATAACTTTGATTATGGAAATGGATGTTCTGGAAGCTTTTTTTGTTCTGTAGTGTGATCCTTTTTACTGGAATTAACTGTTCAGAGCATCATCCTTATAGCTCTTGTTATTTTGCTACAAAAATTCGAGCATGCTTGGACTATGGTTTCTTCTTCCTTGTAAATCACGGGATTGAGGAAGAGATATTTAAGCGAGTGTTTGATGAGAGTAGAAATTTCTTGTCACTGCCTCTGCAAGAGAAGATGAAAGTCGCACGTAATAAGGAACACAGAGGTTACACGCCCTTGTACGCTGAAACCCTTGATCCTTCTATACAATCCAAATGTCCCTTTTCTTAATTCTATAACAGTCTGTCTTTCAATTATAGTTCTCTTATCTGCAATTATTTATTAATGTATTACATAAGAACATTTTGTAAGGTTTTTCTTATTTGAAATTTCTATAGATTCATTTTTTAAACAAGGGAATGTGGATATCGACGAGCCAACCGTATCACCTGTTTGGAGAACTGAAATGCTCGAACTAGCAGCTCTCTCTTGGGTCACCCTTTTGTCATCTTTTGCTCTGTATCCCTGGCTTATAGTCCTCCCATTTGGTTTTCTTTGTCTGTATTTGACTGTACATCCATATAGACCCTTTAGCATTAACTCCTAATGCCTTTCATGATAATGAAAGATTTCCTGAAATAAGTATGTTTTCTTTCTGTTTTCGATGAGAACTGCGAAAATTCAGGTAGGCATGTTAGTAGGATTTCTATTTGAAGATTCCAAACACTTTGTGAATTCATTCTTCTTCTTCTTCTCAGCAGCTTTTCTGTACCTTAAACTGTATATTGCATTGGTCGTTTTGGCTTTGCTCCCAAAATTTGTCAAGTTAAGGGATTGGTAACTGGGAACCAAAAAAGTTCAAAAGTTGATTTAGTTGTGGGCCGTTTTATTTTGTAAACTAAATGGATGATGTTTCCATCTTCTGAATTTCCTGTTGTTCCAAGACGTTCTGTTATGTGCATAATAATTATGGTGTGGATGTTAGTTGTGGGAATGTGTTTTAGAGTTATGGGTGTTAGTTATGGTGTATGTGTTAAGTAGTGGGTGTTAGTTATTTGTGATGTGTCTTGTTAGTGGGTAAGTGTGCTTGTGATGTGGCACTCTCTCTTGCTTGTATTTATGTAGTAGTAATCTAATGAAAGGAAAAAAAGGAGAGAAGATAATTTACAGCAAAGGAGACTTTGTTTAGGAGAGTCCTGGCTCCTCTCGAATCGAGCCGTTAGGAGGTCCGGTTGCCTCGAATCAACCATTCCCCCCTCTATTTCTCTTTTATTTTGTTTATTTCTGTTACGGCCGATCAGGCACGTAACAATTGGTATCAAAGCGGTAGATCCTACGCCATGGCTGTGCCGTTAGAGCTTTTGGAATCCCTACGCGATGATTTCCGGCAAATCAAAGTGAAGTTTTTTAAAATGATGGAGGAGTATTGGCGAATCACGGAAGGCTTGGAAAAAATCGGCGTAAAGAAGGAGCAAAGTTATATCTTGAGAAAGTTGATGCTCACATAGAGAAAATCGTGAAAATCAATGGTGATGAGGATGAAAAATTTTATTCCTTTCCAACTTCGAGAGCAACAAATTTTAAAAGCAGGTTCGAAAGATCACGGTTGTTACTTTTGAAGAATACGTAGGTCTAAAGTTGATTGTGTTTCTCAATCGAAGTGTGCCCAACAAGATTGGGACCCCAGCGGAATACAATATTTTCTACCGTAATTCGACCTTGAGGACAAGGTCGATTCTAAGGGGGAAAGAATGTTATGTGCATAATAATTATGGTGTGGATGTTAGTTGTGGGAATGTGTTTTTAGAGTTATGGGTGTTAGTTATGGTGTATGTGTTAAGTAGTGGGTGTTAGTTATTTGTGATGTGTCTTGTTAGTGGGTAAGTGTGCTTGTGATGTGGCACTCTCTCTTGCTTGTATTTATGTAGTAGTAATCTAATGAAAGGAAAAAAGGAGAGAAGATAATTTACAGTGAAGGAGACTTTGTTTAGGAGAGTCATGGCTCCTCTCGAATCGAGCCGTTAGGAGGTCCGGTTGCCTTGAATCAACCATTCCCCCCATCTATTTCTCTTTTATTTTGTTTATTTCCGTTACGGCCGATCAGGCACGTAACAATTGGTATCAAAGCGGTAGATCCTACGCCATGGCTGTGCCGTTAGAGCTTTTGGAATCCCTACGCGATGATTTCCGGCAAATCAAAGTGAAGTTTTTTAAAATGATGGAGGAGTACTGGCGAATCACGGAAGGCTTGGAAAAAATCGGCGTAAAGAAGGAGCAAAGTTATATCTTAAGAAAGTTGATGCTCACATAGAGAAAATCGTGAAAATCAATGGTGATGAGGATGAACATTTTTATTCCTTTCCAACTTCGAGAGCAACAAATTTTAAAAGCGGGGTTCGAAAGATCACGGTCGTTACTTTTGAAGAATACGGAGGTCTAAAGTTGATTGTGTTTCTCAATCGAAGTGTGCCCAATAAGATTTGGGACTTCGGCGGAATACAATATTTTCTACCGTAATTCGACCTTGAGGACAAGGTCGATTCTAAGGGGGAAGGAATGTTATGTGCATAGTAATTATGGTGTGGATGTTAGTTGTGGGAATGTGTTTTTAGAGTTATGGGTGTTAGTTATGGTGTATGTGTTAAGTAGTGGGTGTTAGTTATTTGTGATGTGTCTTGTTAGTGGGTAAGTGTGCTTGTGATGTGGAACTCTCTCTTGCTTGTATTTATGTAGTAGTAATCTAATGAAAGGAAAAAAAAGAGAGAAGATAATTTACAGCAAATGAGACTTTGTTTACGAGAGTCCTGGCTCCTCTCGAATCGAGCCGTTAGGAGGTCCGGTTGCCTCGAATCAACCGTTCCCCCCCTCTATTTCTCTTTTATTTTGTTTATTTCCGTTACGGCCGATTAGGCACGTAACACTTTCACCTTAGTCAGTCCCTGAGTTGTCTCAGTTTTACAGTTTCCACTTGAGCCCAAAAACAATTGGGAAGAAATCTGGGATTTGATCATCACCTGTTTTAATCGAAATGCAGAGAATGTGATGGAGAGTTTCTACATTGGACTTGTGGTCCTCCTTTACTTTTGGTGCCATAATTTGAGGGTTGTTAACTGAGGGCGGCCCAGTGCATGAGGCTCCCGCCATTGCGGTGTCTGGGGAGGATTGTTAACTGAGGACGGATAAAAATTTCCTAAAGTTGCATTACCTTTTAGACATTTCATTTTTAAACTACTAGGATGCTGTTACCATCTTCTGTATTTCCTTTTGTTACAACACTTTGAACCTAATAGAAATACGAAAGAGAGCAGGGATTTGATCATTATCTGTTTTAACTTTTAATCTAAGTGCAGGAGATTTGAAGGAGAGTTTCTACATTGGACCTGTGGAAGATGCCACACAACATAATAATTTGAATCAGTGGCATCATATCATTTCATCTTCTTCAAGATCCGGAGGCCCATCTCAGGGAGCCATAGAAGAAAGAGAGGGTGATGAAAGATGGAGGAAACGGGCTTCGTGTATTGGTGGTGGGCCCTTAGCTCGGCCCAATTGGTTCTGGGCCTGGCTTCTTATCGAAGAGGCTGTTCAAATTCTTCGCTCATGCCTTTCAAAGCCTTCACCGTTGCCTCTCTCTTCGTCGGCGCCGGAGCCACCTCCGTCGCCGGAATCCTCCACTCCTCCGGCGTTCATAAGGTAAAAACCCCTCCCTCATTTCAGATTCCGGCGACCTACTCGTGGCCGTTGCTAAATTACGCTTCGGGTGCGAACAGGTCTTAGCCTACGCATCTCCTTGAAAAGACTAAAATGCCCTCGTCCTTACTTACCTCATTGTAACACGGCGAGGCTAGCTATAATAAATTGTCTTTGGTCGATCTGAGCCATCCATCTAAGGGTTTCGATTTGATAGTTCTGAACGGTTCCGATGTTCTGATCTTATAGGTGTCTTCAAGTGGGCCACAATCCATGTTAAATTAAGTAATATAAATGGGCGATGATATTTTCACCCCTGTGCGTACTCATTCGCCCCACTCTTTTGGGAATTTGACGTCAAAAAAGTGTTAAAGTTGCCTACTGTTCACGTTATAAGGGGGGGGGGGGGGGGGGGGGGGGGGGGGGCGAATGCGCACGGCAGAAGGGGTGAAAATATCATCTAAAACCTCTTATTTCTTTGCTGTGGGACCGGGTATTATATGATTGGTCTAATGAGTTTTTTCCTTTCTGATTTTTTTTTTTTTTTTACTTTCTTTTGGAAATTGGAATTTTCAGGTGGATGACTTGAAGGAAGTGGGAGCTGGAATAAGGAAAAGGCTTGGAATTCCGCCAAGGAAAACAACATAATAATTTTTGGGAAGTGATATTTACGCCCCTTTTGATCACTATGGACACCCAGCGTCAGTGTATCAACGGCAAAAAGGGGGCTAATGTACTTCATGTCAGAAAAATCCAGTGGCTCTGATTGCAAAGTACACTCGCAAATGGGTGTCCCTGGTGATAAAAGGAGTGGGGTTTTTTTTTTTTATCTGTGGAATTTCATTCTTATTGTAATGCTTTATGGCTTTTGAAAAATGATTTATGGAAATGGGGTGGCCCACTTTTACACATTGCACAGATGTATGGTTATTATGGTCATTATTTGTTGATCTTGTGGGCCACACGATGAATCAGGACGATCTAGAATCTACGCCCAAATGGCTCAAATTTGGGTTGAATTATTAAGTGTATACTAACCTTATTTTCCATGTAATTTCTCCAAAATTTAAAAATTTACCCTATTTTCAATGAAAATTACAAGCCTAGCAGATTACTTTCTCTCCTCCGAGTTATAGAGAGAAAGTGGAGAGAGAAAGACACATTGGGAGTCGATTTATCACTTCCCAGATTATATTGGATAGTGAGTGACTCAGAGACGTGAGCACAAAATTCGATATAGTGTCCTAGATATGAATGTAGGGCACCAATAGGAAAATACCTTTCATATTTTTGTTCCATTATGTCTATTTATAATGCGTGTAATCGTAACATTAATAATGATAACTAAGGGACCCTCATAAATATATCTTAAACGGACCCTCATATAGGGCAGTGCTTAGAGAGAGCAGAGAGATATGGGGTCGATTTAAGATATTAGGGGTCGGTTTATCACTGCCCTAACTAAAACCACAGACACCATATTATTTTTTTACCTCTCTTTCACCCAGGATCTTAAGTCCTAATTATGTATGGACAGTCCGATTCAAAATGGATCGTGACCCAAACTAAAAATGTAGATTCAAAAAGCACTCTGAAAAGGATTTGAATGGATCCTCTATGGACAGTGTGTTTCATAATGGATCGTGATCCAATATAAAAAACATAGGATTCGAAAAGCATCCTAAAAATCAAAGGTAGGATGCAAGGGAGATTCTTCACTTATATTTTTTCTAGAACTATTTTTCTTAACATATAAGAAGAGGAACAAAAATAACGCTACAAGAATGTAAAAGGAGATTCTCCAAAACAACCTTAAAATTCATAAGAAGTTTAAAATAAAGTATTTCTTGCAGGAATATGAGGTGACTTAAGCAATTTAACAAAATAATCTAGTAATCAAACATAAAAGTGTTCCTACACTCGAGCGCAGATAGCTTATCTACGCTTGAGTGCAAAAAAAAATCATGTGAGCCCATATTTTGGAGTGATCCAAAGCATTCATCCATAAATAGGGTGTGTACAAAAAAATCAGATCATCCTAACCCATCCAAAAGTGAAGGAAAAAATGGGCTCCACTTTTGGATGTGTTAGGCTGATCCTATGGATCTGAATTTTTTCATCACCCCAAAAATGTGGGCCCACCCTGTTATATACAAATCAGCAGGTGGGGTCCATTAAATTTTAGATGGGTCAGTCTAGGGGTGTAAACGGATTGAATTCGGAGCGGATATGGCTATATCCGAATTCGATTACAGTATACACTATCCGAATTCGGATTCGACGGATATTTAATATCTATTACCGAATTCGTATCCGTCGGATATTGTTCGAATTCGGATATTAGGCATATTTTGGAGTGATCCAAAGCATTCATCCATAAATAGGGTGTGTACAAAAAAATCAGATCATCCTAACCCATCCAAAAGTGAAGGAAAAAATGGGCTCCACTTTTGGATGTGTTAGGCTGATCCTATGGATCTGAATTTTTTCATCACCCCAAAAATGTGGGCCCACCCTGTTATATACAAATCAGCAGGTGGGGTCCATTAAATTTTAGATGGGTCAGTCTAGGGGTGTAAACGGATTGAATTCGGAGCGGATATGGCTATATCCGAATTCGATTACAGTATACACTATCCGAATTCGGATTCGACGGATATTTAATATCTATTACCGAATTCGTATCCGTCGGATATTGTTCGAATTCGGATATTATCCGTATCTGTTTATCCGGTAAATTCGAACATTTTATTGCAGTACTTTATCTTTTTTCTCCTACTTACTCGAATGAATTTTCCAAACCCTAAAACTAGACCTCTACATTCTCTTCACAAAATTAACTCTCAAACCCTGAAATATATGAGAACCTCTTCTTCCTTTTAAAACAAAGGCAGAGAGAGAGAGAGGGAGGCGATGGGGATGGGGATGGATGATAGTGTTGGTAGTGGTCTTTGGGTTTTTCCTTCTTTTTTTTTTTATATGATGGAATGGGTTTGGGCTATTTTTGTTTTTATTTTATTTTTTCTAAAAAGAATATTCACTTTTCTTATAGAAACAAAAGATAGTGTGTCATTACTAAAAATAAATATTAATGATATTATTAATAATAAATAAAATGGATTTACTTCTCGGATTTGGATGTTAAACGGATCGGATATACCATTTACCAGATTCGCATCCGCTAAGAGCCGGATATCTCATAAACGGATTCAGATAATATCCGCTTGAAACGGATTCGGATATACCATTTACCAGATTCGTATCCGCTAAGAGCCGGATATCTCATAAACGGATTCAGATAATATCCGCTTGAAACGGATTCGGATAATATTCGCTTTAAAACGGATTCAGATGCGGACGATAATCGAATTTCCGAATATCCATTTACACCCTATGTCTGTCTATCTATGGACCAATGGGAGGGAGGGGAGGGAGGAACAGTGAGACTTTCGCACCATGGTCATGTACACGTTTTATTTAAAGTCTGAAATTCGGAATTGGAGAAAGAAAGTTGTAGAGGAGAAATGGGAGAAACCCTAAACCTTCCTTCAATCGACATATCTTCTCCAGATCGCATCTCCACTGCCAAATCGATCCGTGAGGTATTGCTCTACAAATCCAGTCTATCTTACCCATACTTTTCTTTGTTTTTATCACAATTTGACGGTATGAAATTGAATCATGTGAGGAGATTTGGTTGATTATGAATGTGTTTTTTTCCTTCATCGTTAAATTATTTTCTTCTCTTACATAATTTGTTTGCGTAGTTAACAAATTCTTGGATTTAAATGGTTTGTTTCAATATAATCTCCATTTTGAATTTCAAGGCATCTGAAGACGCCTTCAGATCATAACCTGGTTTCAGAAAATATTCGGCACACTGACAGTGCACTTGATGGATAGCTGAATAGTTCATTTACAGGCTCTTATGCTTCAGCAACCTCAGAAACCCCCTAACTCCTTTGAAGTCCATTTCTGCACTTTGTGGATCAGCGTTCAAGTACCACTAGCAAGTAGGTGGTTTCGTAGTCTTGTCACAGATGTCTTTAGTTTACTGTCTCCAGAGGGTTTCTTGTCAGCCATGTCCGGTTTGGGCCGGTACAGTGCAGAAATACTAATTATTCTCTCCAGATTGCGTGTCAACTGCCAAATCCATTCTCATGTGGTGCTCTTAAAATCTATCTTCCAATCATTGTTGCATTATTTTAATAACGTAGTTATTGAAAGCTTCTTATTCGGGTTGGATTTTCGCTTTCATGGAAGCTCGCCTTGGAAGCTAAATACTTCCTGCTTCCCAAATTTAGGGGAAACACACTTCCCAAATACTTCCTCTTAATTAGGAGCATACTTCCGATTTGTGTGATTATTTTTTTCCTCAAAGAGTTTTCTCTATTTGATAATGCCAAAGGAGTGTGTTTAAAACTTTAAGACCTTAAGTTTCAAAAAAAACTTATATGGATTCTTTTTCCAAAAGAAAAAATAAAAAGAAAAAAAGAGAGCCACGTCCTTACCCACATCTGCATTTTGAAACACACACACACACACACACACATAGAGAGAGAGAGAGAGAGAGAGAGAGAGAGAGAGAGAGAGAGAGAGAGAGAGAGAGATAGAGACAGAGATCTATCCTGTAATTACATTAGGCTGATGTCTTTCAAACCATAGGTTCTGGTTTTCGTATGATTCTAGCACATTACGGTTATCTGGATCTCATGGCGATCGATGTTATCCCTGTAAGCCTGTTTCTTCTTGGCATGTTGATGTTGCAAATAGCTTCATTCCACCGTAATTGTGTCTTTCAATTTCATCTATTTTCTTCATTTTATTACGAATTCATCACATTGCATAGGAAACTATATCATAAACTTTTAGGTATTGAGAAACTAATTTATTCTTATGATTCACTCAGTTGGAGAGATTTTATTTATCGCAAATGCTCTTACGTCCTTTTTTTGCATCATTAAGTAACATGCGAAGCTTCCTTTTTATGAAAGTTTAGGGGTTTTAAATGCTCAACTTTACGCTTTTATTTATTTTAAGTTTGTTGTATCGTGAATAACTTTGATTATGGAAATGGATGTTCTGGAAGCTTTTTTTGCTCTGTAGAGTGATCCTTTTTACTGGAATTAACTGTTCAGAGGATCATCCTTATAGCTCTTGTTATTTTGCTAAAAAAATTCAGGCATGCTTGGACTATGGTTTCTTCTTCCTTGTAAATCACGGGATTGAGGAAGAGATATTTAAGCGAGTGTTTGATGAGAGCAGAAATTTCTTCTCACTGCCTCTGCAAGAGAAGATGAAAGTCGCACGTAATAAGGAACACAGAGGTTACACGCCCTTGTACGCTGAGACCCTTGATCCTTCTACACAACCCAAAGGTCCCTTTTCTTAATTCTATAACAGTCTGTGTTTGAATTATAGTTCTCTTATCTGCAATTATTTATTAATGTATTACATAAGAACATTTTGTAAGGTTTTTCTTATTTGAAATTTCTATAGATTCATTTTTTAAACAAGGGAATGTGGATATCGACGAGCCAACCGTATCACCTGTTTGGAGAACTGAAATGCTCGAACTAGCAGCTCTCTCTTGGGTCACCCTTTTGTCATCTTTTTGCTCTGTATCCCTGGCTTATAGTCCTCTCATTTGGTTTTCTTTGTCTGTATTTGACTGTACCTCCATATAGACCCTTTAGCATTAACTCCTAATGCCTTTCATGATAATGAAAGATTTCCTGAAATAAGTATGTTTTCTTTCTGTTTTCGATGAGAACTGCAAAAATTCAGGTAGGCATTTTAGTAGCATTTCTATTTGAAGATTCCAAACACTTTGTGAATTCATTCTTCTTCTTCTTCTCAGCAGCTTCTCTGTACCTTAAACTGTATATTGCATTGGTCGTTTTGGCTTTGCTCCCAAAATTTGCTAAGTTAAGGGATTGGTAACTGGGAACCAAAAAAGTTCAAAAGTTGATTTAGTTGTGGGCCGTTTTATTTTGTAAACTAAATGGATGATGTTTCCATTTTCTGAATTTCCTTTTGTTCCAAGACGTTCTGTTATGTGCATAATAATTATGGTGTGGATGTTAGTTGTGGGAATGTGTTTTTAGAGTTACGGGTGTTAGTTATGGTGTATGTGTTAAGTAGTGGGTGTTAGTTATTTGTGATGTGTCTTGTTAGTGGGTAAGTGTGCTTGTGATGTGGCACTCTCTCTTGCTTGTATTTATGTAGTAGTAATCTAATGAAAGGAAAAAAGGAGAGAAGATAATTTACAGCAAAGGAGACTTTGTTTAGGAGAGTCATGGCTCCTCTCGAATCGAGCCATTAGGAGGTCCGGTTGCCTCGAATCAACCATTCCCCCCATCTATTTCTCTTTTATTTTGTTTATTTCCGTTACGGCCGATCAGGCACGTAACAATTGGTATCAAAGCGGTAGAACCTACGCCATGGCTGTGCCGTTAGAGCTTTTGGAATCCCTACGCGATGATTTCCGGCAAATCAAAGTGAAGTTTTTTAAAATGATGGAGGAGTACTGGCGAATCACGGAAGGCTTGGAAAAAATCGGCGTAAAGAAGGAGCAAAGTTATATCTTGAGAAAGTTGATGCTCACATAGAGAAAATCGTGAAAATCAATGGTGATGAGGATGAAAAATTTTATTCCTTTCCAACTTCGAGAGCAACAAATTTTAAAAGCAGGTTCGAAAGATCACGGTTGTTACTTTTGAAGAATACGTAGGTCTAAAGTTGATTGTGTTTCTCAATCGAAGTGTGCCCAACAAGATTGGGACCCCAGCGGAATACAATATTTTCTACCGTAATTCGACCTTGAGGACAAGGTCGATTCTAAGGGGGAAAGAATGTTATGTGCATAATAATTATGGTGTGGATGTTAGTTGTGGGAATGTGTTTTTAGAGTTATGGGTGTTAGTTATGGTGTATGTGTTAAGTAGTGGGTGTTAGTTATTTGTGATGTGTCTTGTTAGTGGGTAAGTGTGCTTGTGATGTGGCACTCTCTCTTGCTTGTATTTATGTAGTAGTAATCTAATGAAAGGAAAAAAGGAGAGAAGATAATTTACAGCGAAGGAGACTTTGTTTAGGAGAGTCATGGCTCCTCTCGAATCAAGTCGTTAGGAGGTCCGGTTGCCTCGAATCAACCATTCCCCCCCTCTATTTCTCTTTTATTTTGTTTATTTCCGTTACGGCCGATTAGGCACGTAACACTTTCACCTTAGTCAGTCCCTGAGTTGTCTCAGTTTTACAGTTTCCACTTGAGCCCAAAAACAATTGGGAAGAAATCTGGGATTTGATCATCACCTGTTTTAATCGAAATGCAGAGAATGTGATGGAGAGTTTCTACATTGGACTTGTGGTCCTCCTTTACTTTTGGTGCCATAATTTGAGGGTTGTTAACTGAGGGCGGACCAGTGCATGAGGCTCCCGCCATTGCGGTGTCTAGGGAGGATTGTTAACTGAGGACGGATAAAAATTTCCTAAAGTTGCATTACCTTTTAGACATTTCATTTTTAAACTACAGGGATGCTGTTACCATCTTCTGTATTTTCTTTTGTTACAACACTTTGAACCTAATAGAAATACAAAAGAGAGCAGGGATTTGATCATTATCTGTTTTAACTTTTAATCTAAGAGCAGGAGATTTCAAGGAAAGTTTCTACATTGGACCTGTGGAAGATGCCACACAACATAATAATTTGAATCAGTGGCCTTTGGAAGGTATCGTTTGCTCTTGTCAAAATCATCTTTATTGTAACTGTTGATTTGTGTTTACTTGTTAGAATGCTTCATTAATTTGAAAGTACCTGATTTCGATATAGATTTAAATGAATTCATTTTATTGAGCAAGAATTTCAATGCTGCATTGGCTAGGAAATTCTAGAAATGTTGCGTCATGGAGAGCCACAATGGAATCATATTATTTAAGAGTCTTGTAAGTTCTAGTATTCCCTGATATTTATTTCATTTCTGCTCTGGCATTCATGGGCATTGTCAATAATTCTAGCACACTCCTAGGAAGTCTTTTTTTACTTGGAGAATTGTATCCTTAATTTTTTTGCTGCATCAGTTCCTTCCTTGTAGGAGAGGACACCTTTCGGCCTCAATGTGGTTAGAACATCTCGTATTGGGTGACATTTTCGGATGACATTTGCTCCTAATTTGAGGAAAGGAAACCATTTTGAAGATTAGAAATTTTTTTTCTGGGAATGTTGTTAGCTTGTGAAGGAGCGAGGCTAACACGTATGTAACATTTTCAGATGTTGCATCTAAAATTCCATCCCCAACTAGTGTCCATACTAAGTAACCCCATCCTTAGTCAACGAATCTGCAACCTCATCAGCATCCCTAAATACATGTCTAAAAGAAATAACCCTACCCCTACAAATAACAATTACCCCATTTTGAATACACCCAAACCTCCAAGGTTCCTATTCTTTTTAGTCCCCCATTTGATAGTCCTGCTGAAAATAATCAAAACCCACTTGCAGTGAAAGCGCATTAAGATTGGTTTTTCATGCAATGAAAATTTTTTGCTCAAGAAATTAATTATTTTCTTTACCACATTAGATTTCTAGAGAAGAGAACAGTGGATATATTTTTATTAATCGCAACCCAAGAAAAATGCAGATTATGATAATATCGAATGCTGGAATTTTCTTTAACAGGGCTGTGGGGAAAGAAATACTCTCTTTGATTGCGTTGGCTTTGAACTTGGAAGAAGGCTTCTTCGAGAAAGTGGGGGCCCTTCATAAACCTATGGCATTTGTCCGCCTTTTACATTATCCAGGTTTGATAGCACATTTATACAATAAGTTGAAGTTGGTCCCATTCTAAAGAATTGGTAATCTCCATGGTAATTGTTGGCCATCACATTCCAGCTACTCTGTTATATTTTCCATTAACTTCTGTAACTGCAGATATATATGGCAGTTGATTTATATGTTCCTTAATGATCTATTACATGCTCAGTTAATTGCTAATTGTGTTCTCATTATAGCTTGTATAAATACATCTGTACCAGTTAATTTTATATATATATATATATATAGAGAGAGAGAGAGAGAGAGAGAGGAAAATGATTGTGAGCTTGAAGCTCATATAGCTTATATGAGCTTGAGGGCCCAAACACATGGGTCCCACATTTTTTGTGGTGATCCAAACCATTCATTTGCAAGGCCCCATCATAGATAGGGTGTGTACCAAAAATCAGCTCCATTGGATCATCTTAACCCCTCCAAAAGCGGAGGGCAAAAATGGGCAGATTTGTGGCAAACGGTGTTTGTCTATTTTGCCCTCCACTTTTGGATGGGTTAGGATGATCCTATGGAGCTGATTTTTTGTACACACTCTATCTATGTAAGGGCCTTTCAAATGAATACTTCGGATCATCCTAACAATGTGGGCCCACATGTGTTTGGACCCTCAAGCTCATATATGCTATATGAGCTTCAAGCTCACAATCATTTTCCTCATATATATATATATATATATATATATATATATATATATATATATATATATATTTTTTTATTTTTTTTTTTTTTAATTTATTTTAAGTTGACAGCCTTATGTATAAGAGATGCAATGCCTAACCATCTTTTTCTTTTTGAAGCACTTCCAATGAATTTGTATATGACATGATCAACTGAATTTCTGAGCCAAAACTTGGTAACTAGATTGAAGTTATTCACAACAGTATAACAGTTTTCATTCTTCCATTGTTCGTTGTTGGAGGTTCCGGTAGGCTTTTTGGTGAGTGATATTTGAGGGCTTATGGTTGTTTAGTAGGAACTCAAAAGAATTTCTTATGTTAGTGGTGTGGCCATCAAAGAATTCAGCTTCCATGATAAACCCAATCACAGAGTTTATGGACTCCGCAAGGGGCATAAGTGTTTCTTCTTGTCATATTGTGAGGAAGGCAAATGAGTTTTGGACTCACCTTGCTAAAGGAATGTCTTGACCATCTATAACCATAGGGAAAACATTGCTACTGAAATAACAGTTTTTCTTGAATTTAACGAAACTGTTATCTTATTAAAATAAAAATAATATACTTGTTATTAAGAGATTGACACATTTCCTGAGTCTGAGAAAATGTGAATCTATTTATGACAGGCTTGTCTTGAATTTCACTTGCAGGTGAACTTGATGTTTCAGATATTGGATCTTATGGTTCATCTGCTCATTCGGATTATGGAATGGTCACACTTCTGGCCACTGACGGAGTCCGTGGACTTCAGGCATGTTTGATATGGATAAATGACCTAAACAATTAAAAGTGATTATTTAGCCCCACAGGAGCAATACAACTGTTTCTGTTTTGGTCATTTACAGATTTGCAGGGAAAAGGAAAACCAACCACAAGTCTGGGAGGATGTGCCTCATGTCAATGGGTAAGCCCTTTTGTGGGTTCCAATAATGTTTAAAGCCTGAGAATCCTAATGAAATTTTCCAAAATAAAACAACAGCAACCTTTTTTTAAGCTCATATAATTGAATGGTTTCGGCTTTCACATTGGGTAAATGTTGTCAATAGGTTAAACGTGTGTGCAAAATTTAAAATCATTTTCTTTGATTTTCTTCTGGTATGTACAATGCACAACCCAGTTTCTTTTTACACAAAATATTTTGGTTGTTTATGGTAAAAATTGTCTGACTGCATCCTGATATTTCTGTCCATTTGGCTATACAAAGAATCAGAATTTCAGCAAATTCTATGTGGATTTTCAAGTAGTGACCTTTACTGTACTACCACTTAGTTTTTCATGAGATAAAAATAGTAGGCTTGCATACTTCGAGCCTAGGACTTGTTTTCTTCATGGCACTGAACTTCTTTTGTTGAACTATGCATTTCTATAGGGCTTTCATTGTGAACATTGGTGATATGTTGGAGAGGTGGACTAATTGCTTGTTTCGGTAATGTCTTCTTAGTTTGGACTTAGTTAGCATATCAATGCGTGTGTTAGAAAACTTGGTAACATAATGAAGACAATTTTGTCAAATATTGTAGGTTTGCTTGATTCTTTATTGTCCCTCTAACATTGCATGGTCCTCCAGCATTTCCTTTGACTCGTATTCCTTCTTTCACAGGTCCACACTGCACAGAGTCATGGCAATCGGACAAGAACGCTATTCTGTATAATAATTTCTTTCCACTCTTTTAAATTCTCCTGCCCAATCTACATCAGAAAAAATCTTTTAATTTTTCCACTTACATAAAAAAACTTGGGTGTATAAGGAAAATAAAGTAAATAAAAAGATAAAATAGCTCACTGGATGTCTTAAACATTGGCGGCACACTCTTCCTGACTGTGAGTTGAATTGAAATTTGCAGGTGGCCTTTTTCTTAGATCCAAATTCAGAATGCATGGTTGAATGCTTGGAAAGTTGCTGTACTGAGACATCTCCTGCAAGGTATATCTATTGAATTCTTCTCTTTTCTATGCTGCTTTGAAAGAACTCATTTAAATGATGGTACCATGCAATCTCATTTCTTACAGAGGGCATAACTTAAATTACTATAAGGATTTTTTTTGGGGACTGGTGAAAATTACTATAAGGATAAAACAATAAATTCCAAACCGTGCCCACAGGTTTCCTCCTATTCGCAGTGGCGACTACCTGCAAGAGCGGCTGAGGATTACATACTCTTAGAAGGATAACAACACGAAAGAGATTGTAAGATATTGTTACTTATATATAAAGAACAGGTCTTTGTTTAGACTTATAATCCATGCTGTCTGCTTTATTACAAGGAAACACTTCAAGCACTTCACCAACCAAAATCTAAAAACTTGGGAAATTTTATTGAAACTAAATCTAAGAAAGCAAAAGAAGAGTTGCCTGCCAAAGTGCTCCTATTCTACCTGTCTTTGTGTCTTGCATCTCCATGAAACTACTGAGCTGCATCTGGAAGTTGGTCTAGAAAGGCAAGATGAACATGCCCTGTCAAAATTTTCTAGGAATGAGTTGTCTTTGGAAATTGTGTTCAAGCTCCTATACATTTATAATTTGGTTTATTTTCTTCTTCTTTTCTCCAATGTCATTTATTTGATTGTCAAGCCACACTCACCCAAAACCAAATTTACAAAGTTCGGATTTGGGAATAATTGGGAAGGGAAATGCTAGTCAAATCTGGAAAATGCTTGGGAAGAAGCGAGAAAATTTTGGATAAAACCATGCTTGGGAAGAATTGATAAATTTTTTCGCGGCTCACATGGCATCTCTGTAGTCAAAAAAATTATT
The DNA here is from genome assembly GCF_043159265.1 of Tasmannia lanceolata. NCBI lineage: Eukaryota > Viridiplantae > Streptophyta > Magnoliopsida > Canellales > Winteraceae > Tasmannia > Tasmannia lanceolata. The sequence continues at coordinate 52,442,924 of NW_027518679.1, read as the reverse complement.
GTAGGGGAAAGGAAGATTTCCAATATTTTCTTTTCTTTGGGTTGCAAGAAAAAACATTTCCACCGGAAAATGTTTTATGGTTTTTTTTTTTTTTTTCTTTCCATGATTATTTTTGAGAGAAGAAATATGGGATCGAGATGGTCAATACAAGCACATATAGGTAGAGAGTATTAAGAAATTAAAAAGAAAAGGTAACAGAGTAGAAAAATCAAGGGAGAAGATTGTCATAAAGCTTTAATTCCTCCTTGGATAACCCAATTTTGGCAAGCCTAGTGTCACGTGGCCATTTCGTCCAGCGATGTTCGCATGGCCTCAATCCCAAACCAAAGGTCCGTGGCACTAGCATCACACTGGCTGACCTCTTGACATGATTAAACAAAAGGTCCAAGGCCCCCATCTAGTCACGAATCTCATTAAAAACATGTGCAAACCTCCTAGGCAAGCAAGAGAACCTCGAAGCCACCTAATAACGTTTAGAGAGAGAGTCTCCACCACTATTTAGAGGGTAATGATATGATTATAGTTAATTTCGATGAATAAGATAAGGTCCCTCTAAGCGTTTTAAAAAAAAAGGATAAGGTAGGGTTGTTTCCAATTATCTTTTGTGGGAAAAAAAAAAGGAAGGAAAAAAGCTGGGTGCGCATCCAGGGAATCGAACCCTGGTCAGTACCGTGGGAGGGTACTATGATACCACTACACCAGATGCGCTTTATTAGCCAGCTTTAAGACAATATTAAAACTGATGAATAGTCGAATGAGCGTTACAGTAACGGCAGTGTCAAACTCCGGTGGAAAAATCACCAGTTAAGATAGCTTATCCCAAAAATAAGCGTGATTCCTATCTAAAGGTAGAGAAGCACGTATCCTTTTGTTTTTTAAAGATAAAGTGTCTTTTAGGAGAGGAATGATAGATGCAAGTGCCCTTGAATATATATTCATATCATTGAGTGCAACCGAATTCAGTTTCTTAACTGATTTTAAAAATGACGTGGATCTATTTAAAGGCCCTTGTCCGGCCCTTGCATAAAGGAGCCCTTGCATCTATCATTCCTCCTTTTAGGAATATAGAACTACTCTGAAACATTGTTTTAATGGAGACTGACACCGAAATTGACCAAAACCGAAACGGTCATTTATTTCGGTTTTTCCGGTCGAAATTTCGGTTTTTCCGAAATTTGACCAAAAAAAAACTGCTTTTTTATATTAATTTAATATTTTACCGAAATTACCCAAATTTCGGTAATTTCGACTGAAATTTAATATTAAATAAAATAATCATTTTGGGTTATGTATCAGATTTCGACCGAAATTTCGAAATTCCTTAGTCCGAAACCGGTACCGAAACCGAAATTTTAAACCTTGCTCTGAAACAGGCAATACTAAAATACAAGTAATCCAAGATAAAGTCTGATCCATGAAAATCTGTCATGCAGTTTTAATCAAATCACCCTTAAGGCACGTTTGGCTACCATGATTTTTTTTTCCATGATAACCTAGTGTCTCCCAGTGGTGAGTGAGGGGTAGGGAAACTAGTGTCTCCAAGAAGTAGCTAAAAACCAGGAAACAAAAAACTCTACTCAAAATAGAATCGGACTTTTTCGTCATTCTTAGCCACTGCTCACCCTTCTCCCTCCCACCCGCCCCACTCCTATCTCACCACTTGAAGACACTAATTTATCATTAAAAAAAAATCCTTGGACTTGGCATTTGAGTGTCGACTAGGGACAATCACTATTTGGATCATTCCTAATTATTAAATTTTGGCTTTCACATGGTTACATGTATTGTGTCCAATCTTGACAATAGTTGCGTTCGTTTACATGGATCATTTTCTTCCATTCTCTCCTATCCAAGGTCATGTTCTCTGTTATGTTCCTAGCCATCATGTCTTTCCTCACCGTTTCTACGCAAATTGTTTTCGATCTGCTCCTACCTCTTTTTACTCCATCAACTTGGCACGAGTCACTTCTTCTTACTGGAGCATCCAAAGGCCTACGTTGGATATGCCAAAACCATTTTAAGCAGTACTCTCTCATCTTCTCCTCAATTGGTGTCTCCCCCACCTTTTTACAGATATTTTCATTTTTAATTCTATCTAACCTTGTGTGGCCGCACATCCATCTAAGCATTCACATCTCCGCTACACTTATCTTACGCATATGCTGCTTCTTGGTGGCCCAACATTCTGAGCTGTACAGCATGGCTTGCCTCAAACTGTTTTATAAAACTTTTCCTTCAGCTTGGTAGGTATTTTACGGTCACACAGAATTCCTGAAGCAAGCTTCCACTTCAACCAAACTGCTCTTATTATGTGGTTAACATCCTCTTCAATCTTTTTTTATGTAGGATTGAACCAAGATAGTGAAAGATATCCCTCTTAGATACCTCATGTCCAGTCATATTTACTACATCCTCGTCCCGCCTCCTTACATTACTAAAATTGCACTCCATATACTCTGTCTTAATCCTACTAAGTCTAAAACCTTTAGATTCTAAAGTAGATCTCCATAACTCTAACTTAGCATTAACTCATGATTTGGTTTCGTCAATTAATACTATGCCATCTGCAAATAACAGTCACCTCATCCTGAATACCCTCTGTGAGTTCATCCATAACTAGCGTAAAAAGATAATGGCTTAGATCTCCTTGGTGCAATTATTTAGCTTTTCTTGGTGGAAACCTAAATGAGGCTTTATGAAGCAAGGGCTAGGGTCACCTAATCAAGGTTGGGTCGGACTTGGAGTCATTGTTTGGATGAACGAATTCTATCACGTCTCCGACTGTGGGGCTTAAAAATGGCTGTTGAGAACATAGTTAGCAAAACATGCGGCAAAAAAAGAAAAAAAACAAGGATGGGAAAAATATCGAGTTTACTATAGTATTGGCCCCAAAAACAAACTTAGAAATGGTCAAATAAATGAAAACACGCACACAAAAAAAACACGTTTAACACATATTTTGATATTTACACAATCCCAGCTGTCTTTTGGTATTTGAAGAGCTGTAAAAAGGTTATTACATTTCCTAAAAAGCTTTGAAGGACCAATTAAAGAACAAAAGATAGCTGGATTTATCAAAATATAGTTGTGCTGATAACATTTCCCTTAAAATCTTGTCATTTACAAAATGTAGAATGAGTAGACACATTTAAAACAAGTTTTAAATGTTTTTTTTTTTTTCTAAAAAGACTTTTAAACGTTTTCCTAAAGAATGTAGTTTTTTTGCCGTAAAATATTTCGTTTCTGTTCGTTTAAGATTATGACAACCGATTGTGAGTGCTAAACCAATTATTGGATTCAAATTTAAACATAATTTTGAGTCCAATAATCACTTGTCACAATCTGAAACGAAGAACAGGGCCTTCAAATGTAGTTGTCACAATGTGAAACAAACAGAGCCTTCAAATGAAGTATGACTATGGTCGAGAAATGAGCCTATCAACTAAAACTTATTTAGTATATTTCTAAAATGGGATTTTCTAGGGACAATCGCATAAGGCATTTTGCAGCTGGGCTGGGCTGTTGTATGCAAGAACAGCCATACATGCTCAGACTTTGTCTTATTCATTTAATTCAACTCAGGTGGCTGCTCTCACATACAACAACCCAGCCGCAAAATGCCTTATGCGATGGGCCCTAGTAAATCCCTTCTAAAATTTCTAAGATCGCTAATAGAGTTTCTCTTTTCCCTATTTTTCAGCCACTTCTCATCCTCCCCTCACTCATTCTCTCTCAATTCTCTTCAATCTCTCACCCTCCTTAATCCTTGCCCCTCTACAGATTGGAGGATTAGGATCATCTTATAGAGATGATTTACGGGTACACCCAATTTACATTCTGGCCCATCAAATGAATGGTTCGGATTGGATCATCGTAGGAAGCGGGTCCCACTGTACTTTCTGAAAATTACTGGACCTCCCGCATATAAAATCTCCTCGTTTACTAGTAAAAATATTCTCGGTGAATCCAAATGTTTATCACGCTTACCACCAGACCTTATCCTCTATGCTTATGTTACAAATACCAATAAAAAATAAGAGCAATGATAGATACAAGGGAGCCCTTGTATAAAGAGCTGCAAAAGGGCTCTTCATTGGATCCACGTCATTTTCAGTTACATTTTAAAATAAGTTGAAAAAATAAAATCAGTTACATTTGATGACGTGGATCCAATGAAGAGCCTTTTCTTTGGCTCTTTATGCAAGGGCTCCCTTGTATCTATCATTTTACCCTATTATTTTTTTTATTTTGAGCCTCCATATATTTTTCTTGGATAAGGTCTTGTCTATTTTAAAACCAATCTATTTTATAACTTTGGAAGAATCTAGTCTCGCGCGAATGCGTTTAGCGTTTGTTATGGGATAACTTATTTTAATATTTATCGTTATTGTAAAAGCTCACGTGGATAATCCCACGTGGCAGATCCCATTTCACCGACTTTTAAGAACAGCCAAATGAAAATGAACGGGCTTTTTACTTTTCCTCTCATTTTAATCTCTACAGAAGACCAAAAAAATCCCAAAAATCTTCCCTTCCTTCTTTCATCCCCTACAAAATCTACCTCACAGATTTTCGTCCCTCTTCCAGAAACCCTAACCCTAATTTCTCTGCAACTCGCTTCAAATCATGATTCGATCTTTCATCTTCGGATCTGTTCGAGCTTAGTCGGATTTCATCCCCTACAAAATTTACATCACAGATTCACTTCCCTCTTTAAGAAACCTATCCCTAACCCTGACCCTAATTTCTCTGCAACTCGCTTCAAATCATGATTCGATCTTTGATCTTCGGATCTGTTCCAGCGTAGTCGGATCTCTGTAGAAAGATGACGAGGAGGTGTTCTCATTGTAGCCATAACGGGCACAATTCGAGAACATGTCCTAACAGAGGAGTTAAGCTATTCGGAGTTCGGATCACGGATGCTTCGATCCGAAAGAGCGCGAGTATGGGAAATCTCTCACACTATTCCGGATCCAGCAATTTGAACGGGAACAATCCCGGATCTCCGCTAGCAGATGGTCACGATTCCGGTGCTCCGATTGATGGTTATGCTTCGGAGGATTTTGTTCAGGGCTCCGCTTCGAGTTGCCGTGAACGGAAGAAAGGTCGGATTTATTTATTTTTGGTTCCTACTTGTTTTTTTTTTTTCTTTACATGTAGGCTCTGTTTGGATTGCAAGGAAAATGATTCTGACGGAAAAAAATTTCTTGGAAAATTACTGTGTTTGGACGATTTAGAGGAAAATAATATGATTAGGTTTAATTTAGAGAGATGTTTTCATAAACTGAAGGTCCATCTCGGTAAAAATTGGACGGTGTTGGATCAAGTTGTATTTGTTCGTTTGTAAAAAAAAAAAAAAGTAGGAAATTTTACAAATAGCTTTCCTTTCCAAACTTTTCCAAAAAATTCCTGCAATCCAAACAGGGCCTAGTTTTTTTTTTTTTTTTTTTTGAAATTTAGAACTTTTTTTGAGTTTGGGAAATTTGCAAGGTCACTTGTGCGACTTGATCTAGAGCGTTATATATATATATATATATATATATATATATATATATATATATATATATATATGAGGAAAAGGATTGTACCCTCGAGCGTACCAAGCTTATGGTACGCTCGAGTGCCCAATCACATGGGTCCCACAATTTTTGTGGTGATCCAAAGCATTCATTTGCAAGGCCGTATCATAGATAGGGTGTGTACCAAAAATCAGCTCTATTGAATCATCCTAACCCCTTCAAAAGTGGAGGGCAAAAATGGGCAGATTTGTGGACAAACAGTCTGTCCATTTTGACCTCCACAAATGGATGGGTTAAGATGATCCTATGGAGCTGATTTTTGGTACACAACCCATCTATGTAAGGGCCTTTCAAATGAATGCTTTGGATCATCCTAACAAAGTGGGCCCACATGTGATTGGGCACTCGAGCGTACCATAAGCTTGGTACACTCGAGCGTACAATCCTTTTCCTCTATATATATATATATATATATATATATATATATATATGAGAATAGAGTTCCTAAGGTGTCACCTCATATAGCTTATATGAGGTGGCGCTCACAAAACATAAAGGGCCCACATTTTTGGGGTGATCCAAACCACTCATTTGAAAGGCCCTTAGATGGATATGGTGCCTACAAAAAATCAGGTCCATAGGATCATCCTAACCCTTTCATTTATGGAGGTTAAAAATGGGCAGATTTATGGAGGTTTATACCCATCCATTTCAACCTCCACAAATGGAAGGGTTAGGATGATCCTATGAAGTTGATTTTTTGGGCACACCCTATCTATGTGAGGGCGTATCAAATGAATGCTTTGGATCATCCAAACAAAGTGGGCCCCTTATCTTTTTAAGCGCCACCTCATATAAGCTATATGAGGTGACACCTTAGGAACTCTATTCTCTCTCTCTCTCTCTCTCTCTCTCTCTCTCTCTATATATATATATATATATATATATATATATATATATATATATGAGGAATATGTTCGTGCGCTTGAGCTCTAACATCAAATGGTGCGCTTGAGTGCACCAATCACATGGGTCCCACAATTTCTGTGAGGATCCAAACCATTCATTTGCAAGGCCCTATCATAGATAGGGTGTGTACCAAAAATCAGCTCTATTGAATCATCCTAACCCCTCCAAAAGTGGAGGGCAAAAATGGGCAGATTTGTGGTCTGTCCATTTTGACCTCCACAAATGGATGGGTTAGGATGATCCTATGGAGCTGATTTTTTGTACACACCCTATCTATGTAAGGCCCTTTCTAGTGAATGCTTTGGATCATCCTAACAATGTGGGCCTCATTGGTTTGAGAGCTTAAGCGCACCATAAGGATCCAACGCTCAAGCTCACAATCCTTTTCCTCTATATATATATGAGAAAAGAGTAGGTACTCCCTGGAGTAGATAAGTTATCTACTCCCTACCTTAAAACAACAGTTGGCGCCACATTGTTTGGGTGATCCAAAGCATTAATTTGATGGGCCCTCACATAGATAGGGTGTGCCCAAAAAATCAGCTCGATAGGATCATCCTAACCCTATGAACTGTGGAGGCAAAAATGGACGTGTATAAACCTGCACAAATCTGTACTGTCCATTTTTTGCCTCCATAGTTCATAGGGTTAGGATGATCCTATCGAGCTGATTTTTTGGGCACAACCTATCTATGTGAGGGCCCAAACTGTGGTTTTGTACAGAATCTTATAGCTGTCTTTCTCATTTAACACTGCTGATATATTGATATAAACCATACAATATGCGTTTCACTGTACTAGCTTAAAAGATATGATGTGATTCAGAGGCATAAATCCAAATGCAATCATATTGTAGGTGGATTGGGACATGGAAACGAGTGGCTCCTCTGCTTTGGAACTGTGGGGACATGGAAGTGAACTTTTTCTTACCCACTAGACAAACATTGTAGGAGACTCTGCACTCAGGCCCTGTTTGGATTCCAAGAATTTTATGGACAAGTTTGGAAATGAAAAATATTTTTAAAAGTCTACATTTTTACACACGAAAAAGATAATTTGAACTAGTCCTATTCAATTTTTACTCAGAAGGATCTTCAGTTTTTACTCAAGAAAAAAAATTTCCATCAGAAATGTTTTTCTTGCAATCCAAACAGGGCCTTAGGGTAGATAAATAAGTGAAATTCTTGAGGTGTATTGGGGCACAGTTTCTTCCAAAATAATCACTCATATGGGAAGCATATTATTACTTAAGAACAAGTATCTTGGAAGCACTTGTACTAAATTTTGGAAGCGAGCTTCCCATTCAACTAGGGAGCTTTCAATAACTATTATTTGTCCAAAAGACCTTTTATATTGCACTAGGTTGAACTTAAACTTTCTTGAACTTTGTTACAGAAAATCTTATTAAAATGTTCGCATAGTTTATCTTTGGACCTTAAGTCGAAATGGAAAAACAGAGCTTCTCAATGAAGTGCCTAAGCTTGGCCTTGAGAGTGACAACTGACATTAATAACTATGGTATTTGGCTAGAGCATGAGCAATACGGTGTCTAGAGAACGGATAATTTGTGAGGGGAGGGAGTAAAGCTTACGCATAAATGGAGAAAGAGGGAGATGGCAATGCTGAGAAAATGTGATAGATTAGAAAACATAGAAGTGCTAAAAGAAGGGGGATAAACCCAGAGGAATGAAACTTGATACCGTAGTGGTCTATCTTACTTAGTTTCCTGTCTCATCATAGGATATGTTGGCCAGTTTTGCTCTTTGGCATTTCCTTTATTTGTTGAGATGCCATTCAACAAAACCAAAGGAAAACAAAAAAATTGCATTGATTAGGTCACCACAAATTCTTTGATTTCTTTCCGTCCCAATACTCCATAAAACAATCGGTAGAGTAATTTGTCAAATAACTATACAAATTTCCTTTCTATACTTTTACTATTCAATTGCTATTTCTCCTTTATTAAATTTCTAAGTTTTGTTCTCCTAATTGAAACTTTGAATGTAGCACTAGGAACAAATCTGCAAATCGCAACACTTTGTGAACCATTTTAGTTCTTTTGGGAAGGCAAGACGGAGAAAAAAATGATGAAACATTTGTTGATATGGAAAACCGTGTGTCTGTCTAAACTGGAAGGGGGGTTTGGGCTTTGCAATATTCGCTCAGGAATAATGCTTACTTGGGAAATGTTGTCAGATTGGGAGATAAGAGGGATGCTTTTTGGAGAAGGATCATCATGGGTAAATGTGTAGGAGCAGGTGGGAAGAGAGATGTGGGAGAGGCTCAGATGTGTGGAGACTGGAGGTCCATATGCAGTGTTAAAAACAAGTTTTTTTCTTTCACTGGTTTTAGGGTGGGGAAGGTGACGAGGATTAGTTTTTGGATGTGTGATTGGATCATGGTCCTCTTAGTCCTGAGTTTTCGAGCCTTTGCAGAGTACAGTATAGCTTGTGACTTGTGAGAAAGGGACAGATTTATCTGATTGCTGTGGTAGGTTTGGGTTGGTAGGTTGGAGGAGGAATTTGGTGAAGGGTTTGTCCTTGTCTTGAGGATTCAACTCCCTGGTAGTCTTGAGGAGGTGTTTGTGTCTACTTTTGTGATGGAAGGATTTGGCATCAGTCTAAAGGCTGAGTTCTCCATCCGCTCCCTCAATCATTGCTTCGTTAGGGTGCCCCAGCCTATGCACTTTTGGTATAAGATCTGGTTGGCATGCACCCGGCGTTAGATCTATAGTTTTTGTGGAATTGTAGCTTATGAAAAGATCAATACCCTTGACATCCTTAAAGGGACGCACTGTCATGTGGCAAATAGGTGTGAGCTGAGTAAATCACTGTTTAAAATTTTCTGATTCAATTATCAGCCCACCTAAGTTGACTCCCTTTTACCTTGGCCAAGTTTTCGTTCGAGTGTGAATTTTGCCTTACCAAGTCAATCAAAAACTTCTTTGATTCGCCTGAGTTGGTGACATGTTGACAACATCAACCATTGGCTCGCCCGAGTTGACTCCTTTTTACCTTGGTCGAGTTCTCGATCGAGTGTGAGTTTTGCCTTACCAAGTCAATCAAAAACTCCTTTGGTTCGCCCGTGTTGGTGGCAATGAGAACATCAATCATTAGCTCACCCAAGTCGACTCCATTTTACCTTGTTCGAGGTTGAATCCCTGTTTTTAAACACTGGTTTCAGAGCGGAAGATGACTACAGTAACTGCCTCTTTATCCACTGAGTGACAGCACGGATGGTTTGGAGCCACATCCTTTACTGGTTTGGATCTCCATGGGTGTTTCCATACTCTTTTTCGTCGCACTTAAAGGAGTGGAATTGCTGGCATCTTGGGGAGGACGATCACCTCCTTTGGAAAATGATGATGTTCATTGGGGCTTGGATGCTTTGGCTTGGAGGAAATATGAGGACGTTTGATGGCAACAGGAAATTGGCAGCTTGGATTGTCGAGGAGATTAAAAGATTAATTATGTTTTGGGCAAGTGCTAGCAAGTAATGGAAGGGGTATTTTATCCTAGATTTACATTGCAATTGGGCATTCATTTTTTACTTTTTTTTGGAACGGCAGGAAGATTTTGTTAAGAATGCAATTGGGCATTCATCATCAAAGGGCATTGTGAGGAAAGATGAGCATAAGCGACCCCCCCCCCCCCCCTCTCTCTCTCTCCAAAAAAAAAAGTCATACTAAATCTCAAATTTGGTGGTTTGTCAATGGGAATCTGCGTCCGATGGGCATTGGGGGTCCCTTTAGGAACCTTGAGGGGGATATGTGCTAGTAATGTAAATATGTTTTCTTTTTTCCACATACCCCGGAGTACTATTGAGATGGCTGATTTCTTGTCCAAATGGGGTGTGTTCAGATCCTAGTTGTTCGTGGGGTAATCCCCCCCTTTGTAATTTTTTTGGCTTCTATTCCTCTAATAACCTTCTTACTATAAAAAAAACCTCGTTACAATCTGTAATATAATATTTTTGGTACCAATCTCAAGCTATCAACCTAAGTAGGATATTGTTTAACAAATTTATATTAGTTTTAGATTAGACAACTGTAGCAAAAAATATTAAATTAGTTAAGTAGTTAAGTTGAGGTTTATGAAAGCTAGAATATTTTCCATTCAAAAAAAAAAATGAAAGCTAAAATATTTAAAAACCAACAGCTATCCATAACGTTTATGTTTTGATTTCATGTTCAAAACAAGAAAAAAAGTGAGAGTACAAAGTACGGAACCTCAACCTAAAGCCAAAAAAATACTTAAAGCCCCATTGCCCTTGTCCCACCCAGCTATCTTTCCTCTTCATCCAAATTCAGTATCACACAATCTTCTCTCATTGTACCATGGCTTTGGCATCCTCTCATTTTGTCACTTTCTTTTAGAAACTTCTGGGCAATGAGAGAAATCAAGAAGTTAAAGATAACAGAGTCTCTAGTTTTGAGTGCATAAATGCAATTTTTTAGCGCCAACATAAAATACTACAATGAATCTAGTAGAGATTTAGTAGTCTTGGTAGATAGTTTGGATGACTGAGTTGTGAAATAGTGGGAAAAATCTTCAACATAGGAGATCATTACATTACAGTTTTCTTTTAAATGACCAAAGATCTCTAGCAATGAAAGTTATTAAATAATAATATATCTAGGTCATTAATTTGCCTAAGGCCCATTGTGTGATGTGAACCTTTCATTAATTCAATCAGTTAATTATCTTATGGAGGATTAGTTTGTGCAGTTAGTTGATGCTTTGGATGATTAGTAAATGTGGAAGAATGGTGCAAATCTTCTTCTTTTTTCCCGATACATAGGCTGGCTTGAACCCACAAACTGGTGGTTGTCACACTTATGGTTTTCCAAGTTAGATATGGACATATGGGCTCAAGCCTAAAATGTTGCAAGTCTCATGTGTGAGAGAACATTCAATTACAATGTTTTTTAAGATCCAAATAGCTCTAGCAGTAAAAGCTATTAAATAATAATACATCCATGTGATTAATTTAAACTAGGGCCTAATATTGGGACCTGAACCGTTTTTAGTAGAGTGAGATTATTTTGTTATTGAATATTAATTTATGGAGGTTCTACTACTTGTCTATGGAACCACACGTGTAATGATGTTGATTTGCAGGTGTCCCATGGACTGAAAATGAGCACAGGATGTTTCTACTTGGCCTGCAGAAGCTGGGCAAAGGTGATTGGCGCGGGATATCACGTAATTTTGTGGTTTCAAGGACACCCACCCAGGTTGCCAGTCATGCTCAAAAATATTTCATCCGCCAAACCAACGTGAGCAGGAGAAAGAGACGCTCCAGCCTGTTTGATATCATAGCAGATAAAGTTAGTCTCTCTCTCTCTCTCTCTCTCTCTCTCTCTCTCTCTCTCTCTCCTTATTGCCCCTTTTATTTCCAGTCAGTTGATTACTTCATACTCTGATCCTTATTATCCCTTTTATTTCCAGTCAGTCGACACTACTCCAATGGTATCACAAGATCTCTTTCCGATCAGCTGTGAACAAGCTGAAAGAGAAACCACCAAGCCCATGCCAGCTCCTCCTGCTCTGGATGAACCATGCGAGCCAATGGCATGTGAGTCAATGGATTCCGCCAAACCTAACGATGGAGAATCACTTGTACCTAAGCCAGAAAGTTCCCAATGCAGCTTCCCCGTAATATTTCCTACTTATTTTTCGCCGTTCTTTCCTTATCCGTTCCCATCCTGGCCGGGTTACACAGCAGATACAATGGAAGGAGAGAGACATGAAGTCCTTAAGCCTATGGCAGTACATTCGAAGAATCCCATCAATGTTGATGAGCTGGTGGGCATGTCAAAACTGAGCCTAGGAGAATCTCTCAGTCACCAGGCGCCTTCATCTCTCTCACTAAAACTGGTCGAAGGGTCCGATAGACAATCGGCTTTCCATGCAAATCCAGCCACAAACAGCTCGACTATGAACTCAAGTAGCGATCCGATCCATGCAGTCTAATGGGCCTAAGGGCCTGGTGCTCACATTGGGCCTTGGATTTTGAGGTTAGCTTGGTACTGATAAACCCTGAAGATTCTTTTTAATATAAGATAGTAAACTGCAATTCAGGTATGTTAGCTTTTTAGCTTATAGTTTTCTTATGAGGAGGTTGCTTTAAATCACCAATTCTTTGAAATGACCTACTTATCCTTAATTTTTTGAAAATAAGTATACATTCTTACTTTGTTGCATCTTTTTTACCCGGTTATTAGGATTTTAACATCTTGTGTTGGGTTTATTTCCCTAGGTCTGGTAAGCATAGTTTCTGTTCAAAACTGGAAGAATCGGATTAGTGAGTAGCTTAGGTGTCCCCTGTAGTTGTTCTGATTATTTGCATATCATTCTGCAAAGAGTATGTTCTTGTCATTTAAGAAGCTAATTCATTCTTCAGTGCTTCATTTGATAACACAGATAAAACTGAGTGGCGATTGAATTGATTACTGGACCTTTTTTTTTCTCTCTGGACTTGTTTTTTTTTTCTCTGGTTCTATTTAGAACATATTGGTTGGAAGTCTTTCGGGATTCTGTTATAACAGATTTAATGATTTCTGTGTATGCTCCGAGGCTTTGTCTTATTGTTGTGAAAGTGCTAGCTGTATCTTGTTGTAAGAGGAAAGCAGACATCTTATATTTGAAACGGTCCCAAATTCTCAGGCATTTTGAAATTTCAAACGAAGTCTCTCGGGATTTTGTTATGACAGATTTAATGATTTCTGTGTATGCTCCGTGGCTTTGTCTTATTATCGTGAAGTGCGAGTTGTATCTTGTTGTAAGAGGAATGCAGACATCTTATATTTAAATGGTCCCAAATTCTCAGGCATTTTGAAATTTCGAACTCTCAGATCCACTTTTAGTTTAGTCCATATTTGTTTTGGATTTTGAGAACCAATGATGAGTCCAAAATTGATTATACGTTTAAATTCGAGTCCAATAATCAGTTTTGGGCTCATTCGGTTCACAAAATCTAAAATTGACAGGGTCTTCGTAGTTGATGATTGTTGATTTGATAGGTCTATATTCCTGATTTCAAACCTCTTCTAGACTTTTTACGTCTCCATCTTGACTCATTACTGATGGTTACATCTATAAACCATGACAGAGAAGTGTTATGTTAGTCGCAAAAAAATGGTAGAGCTTAAGCGCACCAACGTTTTCCTCATATATATATATATAGATAAATCAACAGCACTCGACTAGAAATCAAAATGGTCACGGGAGTTCAATGTTTTTGATAGATTGATACTCTTAATTATAGTGCAATATCTGACTGCTTCCTTTTACTGTTGTTGGTGTTTGGCATTTAGCCTGAGGCTTAGCAGAGATTGCTGCCTATTCTAAAGAAGAGAGGTGGTGTGTGTTTGTCTTAACACTTTTTACTTGTAATGCAATAAATCATAGAAACTTTACTGCCATGAAAATCACTATCTTCCTCCATTTATCATCATCACAAGCTTGAGCCCACCAAAACTGCCCTATCTAACTTCTCTCCTCATTCACCTCACAAATAATCCTCTTCCAGAACCAATGCTCTATCCAGGCCTGATTCATCTGCCATTATTCCTCTGATCATATCAATTGTGATGGAAAGAATGGAATGCAATTGCCATTACTAGCTGAGACCTGTACTTTCTGTCGAAGATATTTCGATTCTGAAGTTGATTAAGGGCATGTTTGGAAACCATGAAAAATTATTACATGGAATGTGGCTCAATTGTTAAAGAGGAGCTGAGGAGGGAGGAGGAGAGAATTGAGAGGGCACTAGTGGAGGGAGCATGGGGAGAGTTGAGGGTTGGAAGACTAAGAATAGAAGCCAAATGCCAATAAATATTTGGGTTTCACTGTAGAGTAGGCTTCTAATGATGAACATATATTAGAACATTCTGCTTTTGTCTACTTTATTACCGTAGTAGTTTTATTACTACATTCTGAAATCCCTATATATTTTAGCTTTTGAGACATTGTTACTATTCACTGTCTTTAGAAGGGTCATTTTATTAAGACCCCTGAACAAAGATTATGCGAAAACTGTAATTATTCGTAAAATATGAAAATGGCATCCGTACTCCTTTATTAGTTTTTTTTTTTTTTTTTTATATTGATCACATCTTTCAGAACTGATAAAGTATTGGATTATGAAGGTCACGATGTAGGCAGTTCTTTATGCTTCCAAACCGCTAGAATTACTGCCAACTTTGTGTGAATATACACATCCTATTTCCGTTGCTCTACGTGAGGTGGAAGGATCGGTATTTCAAAATGCAGAAGAAGGCCAAAACGAATCCTAGTAGAGTAGTAGTTGACTCGGCATGACACGGCCTAGTAGGCCGAGTACTCGGTTGACCCGGTCATAGAGTGTTAAAAAGAGTTTTGATTGATGCCATATGGCAAAACTTAGACTTAGACAAGAACTTGGCTAATGTAAAAGGGATTCAACTGGAGGAGTCGACGAGGGGAAGTTTTGAAACAATGAGAAGGTTTAAAAAGGGACAAGCTTTGCTTAACACTAGTTCACCATCTCTTTGAAATGAAAATTCACTCTTTGAACTAGTCCCCTTTTGTGAACCCGTTCTTCATCTCTTTGATGAGAAATTATATGGTGGCCGACCGTGTAGTAATAAGGGCGGAGAGAGAGAGAAAAGAGAAAACCTACTACCCTTGATTTGTGATTCAAGGAAAAGTTAAAAAGAAGGGCTTTTCTTGGATAAAAAATCAAGGGAGGGGGGTTTTCTCTCTCCGACCTTTACATGTAAAGGTCGGCCACCATATAAAATCTCCTCTTTGAGAGTGATATTTCACACGTCTGATCTACTTCCCTTTCCTCGAGGTGTTAATAACATTTTCAGAACCGAAAAAACATTCATTATTCGATCAAATCTAGGGAAATTTCCAACCAAGATATGATTGAATCCTTTTCTAAGATCAATAGGCAAAAGAATTTGGAGATTTGGAGATGAGTTCATGAGTTCTCCTGTGCTAAGTCCGAGTCGCCAACTTTATTTGACCCATCAATAGCACGGCTATGTTTGAGAGAGCGCGTAAAGAACAAAAAAGGACGAATGAAAGGAAGTTGGAGAAATCAAAGAAAGAGTAGACTAATGGAGAGGAGGTAGTTTACAATTGGATGGAAGAGATCTCCCTTCTAGGGGTCTCGGTGGACCCAGACATCTAGACGGTTTGATGTGGACTATCCAATTCTAAACTTAAACGGACATGACCTAGATAAGTTATCAAGATCCATGGACACATTTTGGATCTTTGTCATATGATCCGGAATTATTGCCTATTGGATAACTAACAAAACCCCGTAGGGGCCGTTTGGATACGCAGAGTTTAGAATCTTGGATTTCCTCAAAATTGTAGATGGGAGATGAGAGAAGAAAGAGATCAGCTGTCATTTTCCGATTTCTCATCCTTTTTCCTGAGAGCAAGAGGGCAGGAGATTGCCCCATGTTTCCAGGTTTTAAAAATCTCAAGATGGGAGAGAAATTTCTAAAAGCTGGAGTTCTTACTTAAAATCCAAGAAACTACAGCATACAACATCCTGATCATAAACCCTCTTTAACACTGTTTTCAAACTAAAACCTGGATTCTAAAATCTGAGTAACCAAACAGCCCTATAGGATAGTCCTAAATCTGATTTATTATACTATTTTACGAAAATACCCGCTAATATTTTTATAACTTCGAGTATTATATTAAGGGTATTTTAGTTAGAAAAAACTATATGCATTTTTTTTTCTTCTAATGATTCCTAGTTTTAGTATTATGTCATTCATCTCTCTTAAGTCTCGACTCTCAAGTCACCCATTCTCTTCCTTCTCTAGCCATCGACCCCAAATCCCTAACTAATCGCACCATCACTTGCGATTGTCGCAATCTCTTCTTGAATATTTTAAGGGTAGTGATAAATCGACCCTCTAATATCATAAATCGACCCCATAGGCCATATCTCTTTCCTTCTCTCCTTTCTCTGTCTCTCTCTCTCTATCTAAGCACTGCCGTATATGGGGTCGATGGGTCAATTTATCACTGCCCTATTTTAATTTTGTATAATGTAGGTAGGACCTACTAAGACATTCCCATGAACAATATGATTTGATTTGATTTGAAATGTGACCGAGACATAGAAAGTAGGATCTAGAGAACACTCCGAATCCGATTCAACCGATAAGGGATCTGAATGGGATCATACATGTGGGTCCGATCCAAAGTGGATCCGTTGACACCTCTCCTTAGGTAAGGAAAGGTGAGCCCGTGAAACTCCTTTCTGTGATGGTCTCTAGCAAATCCCTAATTCAATGACATATTCCGTAAGTAACCAATCTTAATAATAAGAATATTTCCGGAAATAGATCTTTTACAAGGAATGACGTGGAACCGAGTCGCTCGCTACCCGCAACCAATACGAGCCATGTGTACCGAAAAGCCCGTTTTCCGTTAATGTTAAAAGGCTGAAAGCATATGTCATAAAACCGTACCATAAACTCCATTTTTATCTCCTTCTTAATTTTCCCAGAGATAGAGATAGAGATAGAGAGCTATTCTGGTTTTCTTTGGAAATCTTAGAGAAAAGAGAGGGAGAAATGAAGGAAATTGATCACCTTGCTCACGAAAGGAACAAGGCCGAGTTCGATGTGGATGCAATGAAGATAGTCTGGGCGGGTTCTCGGCGAGATTTTGAACTTTCAGACCGAATTTCTCGTCTCGTGGCTAATGATCCCGTCAGCTTTTCTTCTTCTTCTTTTTTTCTAAATGCCTTTCTCCTTTTGAATTTCTATACATTGTAGTGTTGTTTTCTGTTAGAAAAAATGCATTTTCCCGAATTAAATTTTCTAGTCTTTTTCGAAAAGTTGCATTTGGTTTTTGTGGTCTGTGATTTGTGTTTTGGGTATTGGGGATTTATCATTTTAATGTCGTTTGCATACATGGATTTTATAATCTTGGATTTTACAAGCTGAGACCTGGATTTTGTAAGCTAAAACATGGATTTTACAATCCTGAAAATGCACAATCTAGGTTTTGCATTTGGTTTTTATGGTCTGTGATTTGTGTTCTGGTTATTGGGGACTTACATTTTAAGGCCGTTTTGATATTTTGATTTTATAATCCAGGATCGTGAAATCGTGGATTTTACAATCCTGAAACTGCACGATCCAGGTTTTAGATTATAAAAACCATTTTTTAGCTTGTAAAATCTAGGATTTTACAATCCTGGGTTATATAATCCTTGTATCCAAATGGCGCATTTAGGTGTTGTCGATGGATTAACTAGGATAAGCAGATTTGTAGTGGAAGCTATAACTTTCATAAATTTTTTATTTTAGGGTCTCGTTGGGCCATACCATTGGTTCATAACTTCGATCTCCGTCTCAGAGATTTGCTATGGCTGATCATTCCATAGCATTTCAACATAAAACCGAGGATCATGGTATTCAATTAATATGCTATGCACACAAATGTAATAGATGTAATCATGATCAAGGAAGCAAGATTCTTCCCTGGGAGTGGGGAACCACAATTCCCTGGTTCGCAAATCCGAAACGGGAATCTTCTCGAGTCCCCAAAAACTGGGAATCCAGTTTGGATTCGCCGGAAACCCAATTCCCACTTTTGGGAATCACGGTTTATGATTCCCTGGAAACATGATTCCCACTTTTGGAAACCGCAGTTTAATGTTATGTGAAACACGATTTTCCGGCGATGCCCAACTCGCCAACAACTCCCGACGAATCTCCGGCGACTCTCCGTTGACTATCCGGCGAATTCGCGATTCCCGTTTTCGACCATTCCGGGAGCCTTCAATTCCCTCTTTCGATTCCCGCTTTAGATTCCCGATCTGGCAACCTTGATCAAGATACTACAAAACTATTAATCTAAGGATCTAACCATGCAAATAACAAGAAGACAAAGAAGGATTAAGAGACTTATCTCGATCAGCCATGGTGGTGATCTATTGGGCTGGATCTACTACTGCTTCTCTGATCTGCCTAATCTATGGTGGGTGAGATCTCCTTTGCTCAAGTTAGATGGCAGCAGAAACCAACCTCATATATATTGAAAAGGCCTCCTAAAGTTCCACCCGCAATTGAACTCTATTTGGTTTAATCTATCCCTACTTAACTGCAATTCAATCGGGCTACACACTAACCCTCCATGTCTTAGTAGGGATGAGATGCACTAATTACCCTTATACCCTTTACTGATATATGTGGTCAACGGGTAACTCCAGTCATTTCACTCTTATCTTATTCTTCAATCTAGACCGTTGATCTTCGATCAATGATTTCCCACATAAGATCTTATAGGTAAATCAGTGGGTTAATTCGTATTTTTTTATGAATCAGTTCACTCCATAGTTTTTCACAGTCCTTTGATCTCTGCCTCAGAGCTTTGTTATGTCAGATCATTCCATAGCATTTCACAGTATGGTATTGTAAATGGAAAAATCAGTGGGGTATTTCGTATTTTTGTATGAATCAACATCGTTTTTGGTGTGCTGATGAGTTTCTAGTACAATACATTGTATTGGACCATGGTAGATTTCCATACAAGTGTTATTGAAGTATCAAAGTTTTTTCCAACAATTAGTTTCATAGACAGCCGATCAAATGGGGGTGTTTCAGATCTAGCCAATATTAGAAGTTGATGCTTGGGCCAAATGTTAGAAAATAGGGCTAGCATTGCCAGTTTAATTGGAAGGAGCACAAACGTGGGCACTTAGAAAGGCAGTTCTGGTAGTGTGCCTGGATCCCAACAACTTATTTGGAGCTCCAGAGTAGCCAATTCTTTTAGCAGATTTAGATGTTGTGATTTGGTTAATCAGAGTCGGAAGACCTATCAAGGGGAGTACCAATGTTAGGAAATTAAATGTGGTTTCTTAAAGCCGATCGGTCTGGTTGGGAATACCATGGCAAATTTTCTTTTATGAGCATATGTTCCGCAACAACATCATTCTCGCAGGCGAGCAATGCCATTTTTTTTTTATGACAGGGTATCCCCACCCCATTTTAGGGCGGGACTAATACCTATGGTTGCACAAAATCACCCGTAAACCAAGTGCATCGGGTAACTCCTAGGGTCCGTGGAAGATTGAGTGTTGAATATAAGAAGTTGCTATCATTGTATGCTTGAACATTGTACTCTAGGGAGTTGATTTTCTGTTTCTAGCAAAGATGAGTTGAATAATTGTGAATCGTGATTGTGTCAAAAAATTGGTCGAGTCCTTTACTTCTTAAGTGAATCATGTCTAGCATCTCTAGGTGTATGATGCTTCCGTGCTCTTGTTCTGCTTTGGCAGATTGTGAGCTGGTGGTGTTTCTATGTGCAGTTGGTGATATTGTATTGGTTATCAATCTGATCAAAAGTCTTTATTGTTGGTATGTTTTGAGTGATGGACTTCTAATTCAATGCATGGTATTTACAAAGGATATTTCCTACAGTTGGTATCAGTGTAGACAAATTACAACAATTTTGTGGGGGCAGAGCTGAAATCATAATAAACTTCTTGTGCATTTTAAGAAATAACGCATTACTCAAAATTAGAACAGTTTTTGAAAGAAGTTTCATAGAGGTGTGGGCATCCTTACTTGTACCTTAAGTATCAGAGAGAGTAGGATGAGCTTAAGCTGTAACTTCGCCACTGTTATGCGTTAGTGATTGTCATCTTGGCCTTTAATCTTTGTTTCTATTATGCACTTAAGAGGTTTTCTGTCTTCTTCTTTTTAAAAAGGGTTTGTTGTCTTCTTCTTTTTGGATCAAAGCACATAAAAGTTGAGCTGATGAACAATGAAGCCGGTGAATTTCTATGGCCTAAATGTGACAGCTGTTTGCTGAGTAAAACTCTTATATTTATGTTCACATTGTTTATCTTTTTCATTTATTTGCTGTTTTGTTTACTGGTTATGCATGAATTTTGCATAGGCGTGAATTTTGCATGGTGTTTGTTAATGATTTAATAAGCTTTATGTTTTAACCGAAATAATACCTTCTTTTTTTGTTTAGGCATATCGCAAAGATAACAGGGTGGTGCTGAGTCGGAAGGAATTGTTTAAAAACGCATTGAGAAAAGCAGCTTATGCATGGAAACAGATTTGTGAGCTCCGCCTTTCAGGTATTTCTCACTCTCACCTAAGGACATTAATTTATCAAATTGTACTCTTCATGCCTCCATGTCATGGTTTAAATTTCGACCGAAATCTGAAATTTTGGTGGAGACCAAAACGAAAAGGTACCGAAACCGAAATTCCCAAAATTTACCAAATTTCGTTCGAAATTTCGCTGAAATCTATAATAAAATAACAATTTTTATTACGTCAACGAATTTCGGATGAAATTACTGAAATTTCGGTAATTTCGATCGAAATTTCGTCCTAAAAATCTGGGTTTTCGTCCGCCAATACCAAATTTCGCCCAAAATTTCGGTTTCGGATAACTCCGAAATTTTAGCCGAAACCAAAATTTAAAACCATGCTCCATGTATGATCCCTTATGAATATGAAAAAAATTGAAATCTTATCATCAACATTGTCATATTGACCTAGAGCTTAAAAATGGTTAGGCTGTTGGCTTTACACTTCTTTTCTTGCTTGTCAATAAGTACGTCCAGATCCTTCAATTTGGCCTGAGTAAATGTGTTTTTCAGATATTACATGGATACAACTACGGGATATAGCTTGGATATTCCCAGTTGTATCTATGACACATTTTTCTACTCCTGCCAGGGGCTTGGCAGGGTGAAAGGATGGCTGATAGGAGGGGTGAAAACAACAAAATATAATCAATGAGGCAGCTGAAATAAATTAGGACTGGTCTCACTCGATGGTGTGTGCATCAGCCTCAAGTCCTGCGATGTAGGATGCTCAAGAGGAGGAAAGATAGAGGCAGCCACGATCTATTCAAGAATTGTATCAACCTCCGGTAATGACGAGAAAAGTGGGGCAATGGGTGAAGGTGCAGAAAAATCAGTAAGGAAAGCAAGGCAGCATCCTCAGTGAGATGAAAGAAATATATTCCTGTTGTAACTGCAGTTTTCGGCGGGGTGAATTAAGTGGAACAACAAGTGGTCTGAGAAGAGGAGAAAATAGGACTAGCTGCTGAAATATTTTGAAAATACAGCAACAATATATGGGAAAATGGAAGCTCAACCGGTTGGTAGAAGGGAAAAGGAAATCAGATCTACAGAATCTGATCTAGGGGCCAAGAAATGGAAAGAAGAAGATGTCGACAACACCCTAAGGGAAGATATGCTAGCCGGCAATAGTAGAGAGGTGAAGAAAGGGAAAGTGAAAAGAAAAGGAAAAAGGAGAGAAGGGAGGAGGAGAAGCAAGGAGAAAGACTGAAGGAAAGGAAGGAGAAAGATGGAGTAAGACAGAAAGGGGCGGTGGAGGGAGAAGAGGAGAAAGAGAGAGGGCAAACCACCTACCTTGTGGGCTGCCTTGGGTAGAGGAGAAACTCCAATAGTCCAAAAAACATATCCCAGGGCTTCCTCCTTGGGGCATTTTATGTGGGATGAGGGGAGGTTCGTACTTACTAATTTTAGTAAGTCCATGCTTACTAAAAATAGTAAGTTCCGCACTTACTAAAAATAGTTAGTTTTTACTTTGAATTAATGATGTGCGGGCGCTAGGTGATGTGGACAGCCCCACATCTAGGATAATAAAATGCCCAAAAATAGAAATAAAACCTAGCTAAAAATAGAAATAAACCTAATCTAAAATGTCTCTCATATAATAAAATAAAAGCAAGGCTCTCAAGTGGGTCGTGTCATGTCACCTTCTCTCTTCACTCTTGAAGTAAGCATATTTTTAGAGCTACAACCTAGAATAGATTAAAGCAAGATCAAGAAGTCCTTGATATCTTGCTTATTACTCACACAACATTTGGGCTGTACATTAATAACTATATATATATATATATATATATATATATATATATATATAGCTAACTTAGCTACACCGCCGGCTTAAAATACAATGGGCCCACATTGTTTTGGTGATCCAAACCATTCATTTGATTGGCCCTCACATAGATAGGGTGTCCACCAAAAATCAGCTCCATAGGATCATCCCAACCCTTCAAACTGTGGAGGCAAAAATGGACAAATTTGTGAAGGTTTTTACACGTTCATTTTTGCCTCCACAAATCGTAGGGTTGGGATGATCCTATGGAGCTGATTTTTGGTGGACAACCTATCTATGTGAGGGCCAATCAAATGAATTCTTTGGATCACCAAAACAATGTGGGCCCATTGTATTTTAAGCCGGAGGTGTAGCTAAGTTAGCTACACCGGCGGTGTAGCTTCACTTTCCTCATATATATATATATATATATATATATATATAATCATTTATTGGGATCTCTAGACCTTTTTGATGAGGTTTTCCATTTTTAATGCCATGAATTGTGGTCTCGAATATGTACTTCAACTATAACACAAAAATATCAAACATGAAGCACTTCCACCTGCACATATGCTATGGGGTTTGGGGTTTCGTGTGTGGCCTATGTTATGAAGGGTTTGATTGAAGATATATCCATTATTTCTCTTTAAGTAGAATGTGGACTTCAAAAAATATTTAAACTGGCCGTTTGCTTCCCTTCTTCATTTTTGTAAATAATTCCCCCCTTTTAGTTTAAGCTTTGTGGAGCTATATGGGTGATAGTGATATGATCCTTCTAACTGAAGCTTTCCTCTTCACATGTGTTTGTAGTCTTTTCTTCTATTTTAAGTTTCTTGAGATGCACATGCTCTATTGGTAGCAATATTTCTACAATGAAGCCTTTGGGCCATTTACATACCCCTTAGATTTGTAAACTAAAGGTAAAACATCCTTCTATTTGCAAATTGTAGTTGAGCCATTCATTTTGATTATCTTAGTCTAATTTAACTCTAAGGAAGTAGTTTGCTGCTAGACATATGTGATGGTGACTTCTATTGCTGAAGTTCTTTGCTAATCGGTAAAATATTTAGAGCTAAGTTGGGTGTAGTTATATAATGAACTATGCTTGCTACTTTTTACTCATTGATATATAATCTAACTATGAAAGTTTTATTGTAACAGAAGAAGAGGCATCCAGATTAAGGTTTTTTATAGACGAACCTGCTTATCCAGATCTACATTGGGTGAGCAGTTTTACCTACAGTTTTTTTGGTGTTACAATATCTTCACGTTATGTATATGGAGAAAACTAAGAACAGATTTACTTTTAGATCAGATACAAGGTTTTAAAAATGTTGGTTTCGGTATGCATGTTGGTCGCCACGGAAATGAAAACTTATCGGTTTAGGTCATAGATCTCAGTGCAAAGCCAGTAAAATGACAAAGTTTATGGTTTATGGAAATGCATGCAAATGATGGTAATTTAAGATGACACTTCAAGAAATGCTACAATAAACACAAATACATAATCAGAAACCATCACATAAGCAAGATAACTATCCAAAATGGATTAACAAGATCAACACCTGACATATGTTGCCATCAATGTTTAGAACAGTAAGGTTCATTATAAATTGAAAATGTATACAACCACATCTACATATGTTTCAAATAAATATAAAATATAGAAAAATATCCACTTTAAAGGTTTTTAATAAAAATAATAAAAATAATAAAATAATTATTTTTTAAAATAAAATCTCTCTAGTAGTCGATTGATAGGGGAGGAATAACTCACATATTGTGAAAGTTAAAATCTGAATCACTTTATACTTTTGGTTTTTATTAAGGAATGGAATTTGATATCTATCCATGTGTGAGTTCATTTCCTTATTATATTGCAAACGAGGCAGTATATATTATTTATATCCTTTAATAATCATGTACTCGTTAAGCATGCACAATAACATCTGCTGCATTATGTACTATCTTCTTATCACTTGTTGGTAGGTATTCAATACTGCTCTATCATATCTTTCATGGATCAACATGATGCTCACTGATCTTATATCATTGAGTTAGTTACACCTGGTTGAATTGATTGATTCGCTGTCAAAGTGTTTCTGGGGTGGAAAATAAATTCCATGAGTATGGAGTGCATCCTTTTGCATATCTTTCTTTCTATAAGTTTCATAGGATTACGTAGATATTCATCTCTCCTAGTGCAATAGTTTCTGTCATCTTTTATATTTTGACATTTCGAAGTTATGAAATCCCCAAAAGTATAGTAACTGTACACATGTTATTTGTTTTCCTATGAACTTTCTGCAGTTAATTTACTTTTCATCTACTTTCTATGTAGGGCATGTTTATACCTGCTATAAAAGGACAAGGCACTGATGAGCAACAGCAGAAATGGTTACCGCTGGCACAGAACATGCAAATAATTGGTTGCTATGCGCAAACTGAACTTGGTCATGGTTCAAATGTTCAAGGCCTTGAAACAACTGCAACATTTGATCCAAAATCTGATGAATTTATCATTCACAGTCCTACATTAACTTCAAGCAAAGTAAGTAATGGATATGACTGAACAACTGGATCTGTAATATCAGTGATAGGCTCTTCTTTTATCTAGTAGGTAACCCAATGATAGTTCTTGTCATTAATGGCCTCTTAGTCACTTCTGTTTTGGTTATTTTCTCCGTATTTCGCATCTAGTGTTATGCTCTCAGGTCTAATTTTTTGTATCTCTATGCCATTCAAATCTATTTTGTTCCTACAAATCTCATAACACTCATTTATTGTACTTTGGTGGGTAGTGGTGGCCCGGTGGCCTGGGTAAAGCTTCAACACATGCCGTTGCGTATGCTCGTCTTATGATGGATGGTCAGGATCATGGAGTGCATGGTAACTTTCTGTCTTTTTCTTTATAACTTAGTATGGAGTTGATCTGCTTCAATTGAAATAAATGCATAAAATTTTTAATTTACAGGTTTCATTGTTCAAATACGGAGTTTAGATGACCACTTGCCACTTCCCGGTATTACGGTTGGTGATATTGGGGTGAAATTTGGAAATGCAGCATACAATTCTATGGACAATGGTGTCTTACGGTTTGATCATGTGCGCATACCAAGGAGTCAAATGTTGATGCGGTTTGCTCACCCTTCACTTTTCTTGTTCTGCCTTTTATTTCCTTGTGTGTGTGTGTGTGTGTGTGTGTGTGTGTGTGTGTGCGCGCGCGTGCGTGCGCGTTCATGTTACATCGTAGAGAAAAAATTTCCATATGGGTATAGTATTTTTATTTCTATGTTATTTCTTATTTTCATGTTTAAAGAAACATAGACTTTTCGTTCGTATGTCATTAGATGAATTACTTGGATAAGTAACAGAGTCTGCCAAATTATAAAATTTTTGTCGCTTTATCAGATTGCTTGTCCTAGTTTCATCTTAACTGCGTGATACTTTGCACTGATTTGAGTCCAAATTCTTTTTCTGTTGAATTTGGGACCTTTTTTTTTTATGACGTTGGGTATCCCCACCCCAAATTTTAGGGCGGGATTATTCCCTATGGATGTGCGCAATCACCTGTAAACCATGTGCAGCATAATTCTTTAAATCATACACCATGGTTTGGCCAAGGTGCGAATTGAAGGCTTTCTTCTGAAAATGAATAACGTTCTTCCATTTTTCAGCTGTTCAGTAGCTTGAGACAGTGTATTTGTTTGCTCAAATTGTGGCTTCCCCTTTTATCCTCTTTCCAAAAAATGCATTTCCCTTTATGGGGAAACTTGTTCCTATAATATGATTTTTTTTCTGATGGCATTTCCTTGTCATTTCTACTTGTTTCCTATTTCCTATTTGCATTTTTATGAAAAAGAGCACTTCTCTTTTCCATTTCCTTTCCTGTTTCCTATTTACAGTTTTATGAAAAAGAGCACTTTTCTTTCCCATTTCCAGCAATGTTTCCTGTTTTTATTTCCTAGGCATGCAACTGCATATAGAAAGCCTACACCAACAATCTTTTTTTTTGGTAGGTACACCAACAATCATGTTCTTACAGAAGTAGCAAACTTTAGACCCATGCCACATGAACCAGATAAATTAGCTCATATTAGCTGAACAGCTGCTACATAACCTTTGTGTCAACCTATAAGAGTGAATACTAAGTATAAATAGAGTTCAAATATATGGATGATTGTCTACTAAATTTTTCCAACAAATGCTGCAGGGTCTCACAGGTTACAAGAGAAGGGAAATATTTGCAATCCGATGTTCCCAAGCAACTTGTCTATGGGACTATGGTTTATGTGCGCCAAGCCATTGTGTCAAGTGCTTCGTCTTTTCTATCTCGTGCAGTTTGTATAGCTGTGAGGTATAGTGCTGTTCGAAGACAATTTGGTTCTCAGAACGGTGGTCCTGAGACCCAGGTAATTATATTACAAGTGTTAATCAATTTTAGCATGCTCTTCTATCAGCTTGAATTTGCACCATAATTTATTAAAAACCCTCATACCTTTTAGGTGGAGATGAATTAGGTGAATTATGGTCTCAGGTATGAAACAAGCTATTTATTCATTTTAGCAAACTGTGCCATTGTACCCATTCTGTTCGTGTCCGTGTCAATCTCTCGTGCCTTTTCTGATTGTGTCTCCATCAACTGCATACTTTTTTTTTTTAATTTTATTGTTAATATGTGTCTTATATTGTCACTGTCCTAGAGATGTCTCATCGCCACTGTCTTAGTCACAAATATCTCCGAGATTTTCAAAATTTATCATTTTTATCGCGTCATTTTGATAAAACGACAAAATCCAAAAATAATCCCGAGAATTTTCATTTACTGCGATAACATCGCGATAATATCACGATATTTTTCTATTTTCTATTTTTCTTAATTTATTTACTTTTATATGTTTGTAAATAATTTTATTTTTATCCTTTTTTCCTGATATAAACTTGAAAAATAATATATATATATATATATATAATGTATTCAGAGATTTTCCCTTGCCGAGAAATTTCTGAGAACGATATTTGTGACTTAGTTCTTATTTAGTGTCCAGTTTACTCTCTTATCTCTGTAGAATATGCATTTGTAGTTACTGGCTTCACATCCTTTATCCTCGAGTTGTTAATTTCAATGCCACCATTTATTCTTTTCTTTTTGTTTGCTATAATTTATTGATTACAAAAATCAGAAAAGCAGGCCCCATTTATTTATTCCTTATTGTTTTCTGTAGGTTATTGATTACAAAACTCAGCAAAGCAGGCTTTTACCACTGCTGGCTTCTGCCTATGCGTTCAGGTTTGTTGGTGAGTGGTTGAAATGGCTGTACACTGATGTCATACAGAGATTGCAAGCCAATGATTTCTCAACTTTACCTGAGGCTCATGCATGCACTGCTGGTTTGAAGTCTTTGACAACCTCTGCCACTGCTGTACGTAGCTCCCTGAAGTGTGCAATGAGTGAAATAATCTCGGTTGTTTAATTGTTATTTTCTAGACGTGTTCTACTTCGCTAAGAAAACAGAGACTATTGTTCTGCTTTCTTTTGATCTTCTGTTATGATAAGATTCTGTCTAAGCTTAAAAGCTTTTAGCCTAGAAACTTTAATCATATTTCGTTTTTGTTTGTGAAGCGTCTGGTTTAATCTGGTGAACTCACCATTTGAGTGAAATAAAATAAAGAAATAAAGAAACAAGCTTATGGAACATTATACATTCTTTAAGCAAAAGTTAAGAATTGTTATGAACTCATGATTGCCTGACATTATTTAATTGTGCCGAATATTTGTTTTTGGTTGCCCAATTTTTTTAGTTGGACATGTCAACACAAAGTTAAGAATTATGAACAGTTGCTTCACTTGTCCTTTAACTTATTTTATGTGATGTTCTCTGCCATTTCATTTTGCGTTGGATCTATTTTAAGTGTAATTGTATTTTTGGTGTAGATGTTTTCTGTAATATAATCTGAATGAAGGATCTGTTTTGGTTTCAGGATGCCATTGAAGATTGTCGAAAACTATGTGGAGGCCATGGTTATCTGTGTAGCAGTGGGCTTCCTGAGTTATTTGCTGTATATGTCCCTTCCTGTACATATGAAGGAGATAACACTGTTTTGCTTCTGCAGGTTTGTGAACTAGGTTGGATGAGGGGAAATTAGAAATATTTTCTGTTGCTTTAAAATTTGCATTTGCTTGAGGTTACAGGTCTCAGCTAAACCACTAAATGATTTACTAGTACATTGTAGAGCCACAACTAAGGTGTGTGAATGAATAGTGGTGGAATTAAGGAAATTATTTTGACTATTGTGTAAGTTCTGTGCAATTTGTTTTTACATGCAAATAGGTTGCAAGAACTCATACTGCTTGATTTCATTAAGTATAAATTTTATTGAAAATAGTTTAATTATTTGCCTAATTGAATATGAAGAAAACAGTTTAATTATTCACCTAATTATTCTGCATATGATAGCTTCTAATTTAATCCTAGACTGGAATGGAAACATGAAATTGGATCATCTGTTATTCTCTCAAACTCGCACCTTTTTTTCTTCAGTCTTCATTGAGAATAATTGCCACCCCGGTTGTAGCTGCACAACAATAAGCCTCAAAACCCTGAACAAAAAACTGCTATTCGTCTATCATACGTCTGAGAGTTCGAGGACCATTCCATTTAGCCAAATTATTAAGCCTTGTGATGGCCTCTTGGTAGGCTTTAAAATAATATAAATTGTCTTCCCTTCCCCAAAGCCTGATTCAGAGGGCTTTCCAATGAAATGGACAAGGTGTTGGGAAACGGCGACATGTCAGACTTGTACATATTGTGATTTTTTGCTGTTACAAAATGATAAGGTATAATGAATATGTTTTTGTTTATCACTATACAATTTTCATACCATTCAAAAAAAAAAAAAAAACTAGCAATTTTCATACCTTATCAAAAAGTGCTTCTCTTGTACTAAAAATGATCATTTGCAGGTTGCAAGGTTCCTCACAAAGACTGTTTCTCTGGTGGGATCTGGAAAAATGCCTGTGGGGACAACAGCATATATGGGACGTGTGGAACACTTAATGAAGTGTACTTGTGACGTTCGTAGTGGTATGTCTCGTATTGAATTGTCACTTATTCAAATATGTATGGTGAAAGAGTCTGCAGCAGAAGATTTTTCATTATTAGATTTTTTTTGGCTTCTCGACTAAATATTTTGGAAACTTAAATTGATTTTTCTGTGTAAAAATCTCTCAAGAGTTTATCTTTCGTGGGAATTTTTAAATGGGTTTCTGTTTTGCAGCTGAGGATTGGTTAAAACCCTCTGTTATATTGGAGGCATTTGAAGCAAGGGCTGCTAGGCTATCTGTTACATGTGCTAGGAATATAGACAAGGCACCAAGTCTAGAAGATGGTACTCCTCTTTCAGTTCCCTAAAATCTTTATTTCAATAAATTTAGGGAAATGTTATCAGCACAACTATATTTTGATATTTGCACAAACCCAGCTGTCTTTTCTTCTTTAATTGGCTCGTGAGAGCTTTTTTGGGAAATGTAATAACCTTTTGATAGCCCTTTAAATACTAAAAGACAAGATGGTTTGTGAAAATATCAAAATATGGTTGTGCTGATATCATTTCCCTAAATTTATTATCCAACAAAGGAACTTCTGCATTTGTATTCCCATATTATGCATATTTGAGATGCAATGAGTATACAGCTATTATTTCATGTAGTGCTGATCTTCTTTGCCTCTTTATTATCCCGGTGAACCTCTAGGAAAATTGGATTTGTTTTTACATGGGATGGAAATTGGGGGCTTATGTATGCATGTGAAGATTATTGGGATTGAATATAAGTGTCTGATGGGTTGCAATATGGTGCAACCTAGAAAACTGCAACAGGGTGGGGGCGTAGCAACTAATGCCATGGAATGATAGGGAGCTTTTGAAGTTGTTTCTCAATGGATTTGTGCAGATGAAAATCAATTCATCCCTCCCTTTCTCTTTTTAAGTTGGAAGAACCTCATCTTCTGTCAACATTTTTTAAAATGTGATTAATATGTTGTTTATTTTTGCAAATTCTACAGGAATTTCTGAACTCTCTGCTGATTTGTTGGAGGCGGCAATAGCTCACTGCCAATTAATTGTTGTTTCCAAGTAAGTTTTTTCCTCTTTTGCTCTCTCATAATCTTCACATTTTCTCAGCATTGAGACTGTGATCGTAAGATGTCATTGGAAATGACCCAGCAATAAATCCGGTCGTTGATAAGTTTCAAAATCTGGAAGACCCTAGTTTGAACATGTTCATGTGTTTCTGATAGACCAAATGCTGTCAAGGAATGGTATGTTTTCAGGTTGATGAAGCTGGATCATAGGACTAGCCACTTCTAATGGATAACTGACATTGCAGCCACCTCAGTAACCCTAGAGTTGCATATTGTGAGAGATGCAAAGCATTTTCTTTTTGTGAAATTACAAAGAGCAAGCTATTTGGGTTACATAAAATTACTCTTCTGCTTAAACGCAACGAGTCCTACTCCAGTACCCTTTCCCATTCCCCCCCTTGTAAACTTCCTCATATGCTATTTTCTCGTTCAGGTTCATTGAGAAGGTGCAACAAGACATCCACGGGAAGGGAGTCAGAGAACAACTACAAGCTCTCTGCAACATCTATGCTCTCTCTTTGCTTCACAAGCATCTTGGTGATTTCCTCTCAACTGGGTGCATCACCCCCAAGCAAGCTGCACTTGCGAATGACCAGCTCCGATCTCTATACTCCCAGGTTTGTACAAAATCATTCCTTAACACCGTGTTTGGCAGCCACGAAAGTTATTTCCTTGAAATAATAGTTTATCAAGTGGTGGGAGAAGGGCAAAGAGAGTGGGAGAGGGAGAGAATTGAGAGAGCATGAATAGAGTTTTTGTTTTCCCTTATTTTTCAGCCAGTTTGGACCATCTCCTCACTCATGCCCTCTCAATTCTCTCCCTCTCCCACTCTCCCTCCCCCTCTGAACACTCGGTAAGCTAAAATTCCATGGTTACCAAACATGGTCTAAATATATCTTCCAAATGGGCTTTTCTCGCATGTTGCCACTCACTGTTACACTGTATTCCTCTACTGAACTGCCCGTTCTGTTGCCATGGCAGGTGCGTCCGAATGCTGTGGCCCTTGTTGATGCTTTTAACTACACCGACCATTTCCTGGGCTCCGTTCTCGGATGCTATGATGGAAATGTATATCCAAAACTATATGAAGAAGCATGGAAGGAGCCCCTCAACGACTCAGTCGTGACCGATGGTTACCATGATTATATTCGGCCTCTGCTGAAGCAACAACTCAGGATAGCGAAACTCTGAAGGTGATTTAGAGTAAAATTCAGTCCCCCATGTTTGTTATACATCTGAAAACATATCTACCATCTTATTATTGCTTCCCTGTCCTTTAACATTTGTGCTAATAAGGTTTAAGCTGACCATGGCATGAGGGAGTAGATTTATTGAGAAATCTGCTCTGCAATTTTTAAACACCAGTGAAAATTAGACTGATTGCCATTAAGTGTTACATTCTCCTGCTCCAAATTTGGTGCAGTTTAATAATTATGATATAGCCTTTGATTATGGATGTTAGTTTACTGAAGTCATTATTTGAACTGATTCATCTGTAAGAGATTAAGATATAATTTCTTGTAGGTTCCAATGAACAGATATTGCCACCCAGTGATGTGATATTATGGACCGTAGGCGTGGTGAGCGTGAGCCTTACCTTGGACTGTGTCCTGGTTCACAATTGAAACGCATTGATGACCCTACGTTCAGATTAACGAATTTTTGCATGTTGGGTGTGGATTATTTTGGTTTTATATTGATCAATTTTTGGGCCCCACATAGGGATGTGTAATTGAGACCATCGATCTTGTAGGCCATCACGAGGCGAGCAACATGGGCCTGATCCCATATGGAATGAACATCCCAGTGTATGATAAACGAATACGAAAATCAACAGTTTAGATTTTCTTGGTGAAAGCCTGGACAAGGCTTGATGGATCAACAGACCAAGGTGCAGTCAATGGCAATGGCTGCATCTGTGTTCACCGGTCAGATCAACGGATCTAATCACTTAGATGGGGCTCAAAAAAGTGGCCGTTTGGAAAGAAACTACTATTGTTGGTAATAGATGCTGGCACACCAAACCTATGGAACTTTAGGTGATAAGGTCCGTTGATTTGGTGAGCTATTAGTAGTCATGCCCATTGCTAGTTGTTTTCACTACGATCGGATGATTCTAAGCCGTTATGACAACTTTTTAATGTGCCAATCAATGGCTTAGGATCATCATATATCAATGGGAGGAAATGCAATGGAGCATACTATTGATCTGAACTCTATGTTTTGCCAATGAGTTTTGTGCATGGTTTTAAATTTCGACCCAAATCCGAAATTTCGGGGGTTTCTGTCGAGAGACCGAAACCGAAACCGAAATCCTATATACCCGAAACGATAATATTTCGACCGAAATTTTGTACTAGATAAAATATGAGTTTATTTTATTTCGTCGGATTTCAGCCGAAATTTCAGTTCCGGTGAGGTCCGAAACCGGTATCGAAACCGCAAGTTAAAACCATGGTTCTGTGAGCCAGTCTGCATTAAAAAAAAATTAAGAGGGGAAAATATTAGGTGAGTAAATGTTCGAAAAAATAAGGAAAGAGTGTGGGAATAATTCTGGAAAAATGAAGTGGTTGTTTTATTTGTAACACATATCTATCTATTTGAAGCTTTTATGTGAGGTAGAAGACTAGAAGTGAGCATTTTTTAAGATAAAAGGTAGGGCCCACCTTGTTTGAAGATCCAAACCTGGGACCCAACGTATATGTATATTTATATTTCTAAATAGGGATTTGCTAGGGACCATCTCAGAAGGCATTTCGCGGGCAGGCACATAGTCTCAGATTTTGTCTCAAAATAAGTTACAACAAAAAGTTTGAAAGGATAAATTAAGTGCATGTTTTTTTTAGATTCAATTTAGAAAATTCGCATTTCAAAATGGAGATTTTTTTAAAATTTGGGGATTTTTCAATAACTGCACAAACTCAGCTTGTCTTTTCTTTTTAATTAAAAAAGACAAGCTGAGTTTGTGCAATTATTAAAACATGGTTATGCCAACAGTAGTCTTTCTCAATTGTTGGGAGAATTTTGCAACTTTGTAGACATTTCACCAATCCACGTGGCTGTTTACACATGCTAGCATTCCATTTACTTGATGTTAACATGATCCGGACCCTTCATTCAAGGGGCCCCATTTAAGAGCCCAGATCGTATGGACTTCATTGGGTGGGCCCCGATGCTGCTTCCCAATCCCATAATTCAGGTACTTTGATGGAACGTCTAGCAACCAAGAAAAATATAATTGCACAAACCCGCTTGTCTTTTCTGTTTTAATTGGCTTTGAGAGCTTTTTTTTAAATAATAAAAGAAAATATGAGTTAGGGCAGTGATTAATCAACCCCCAAATATCTTAAATCGGCCCCATTGTCTCTCTCTCTCTCTAACTCAGAGGAGAGAGGAAGACAAATGGGGAGTCGATTTAAGATATATGGGGTCGATTTATCACTCCCCTATGAGTTAGTGAAATTATCCCAAATTAATCGAAATTGCTAAAAAAATTATGAACTCCATTCAAACGGAAACTGGCAAAATGCCAAGTTGAATTTCAACCCAAATTTTCCAAGATCGACTTGCGGCTGCGTTAGATGGGGGTTTGTAGTCGTCATTTTGCACATTGTTGCGGCTCAGATCCGACCTCGATGTACAGATGGGTCCTGCCCTCAGTCTAGCTTCGGTAGGAGGGCGGTCGGCTCAGCCTGTGCCTGCACTCGCAAACAATCGTTAGGGTGTCTCGTCTCGAGATTTTATATGGTGTAAGCCCTTATAGTCACGTATTTTTAAAAAGTACTATACGGACCACATCAAAGGATGATCTAAACCGTCCATGTAATGGGCCACAACTCAAATAGGTTATGCCCAAAAAATCGTTACCATAGGATGATCCTAGCCCTCCGATCTATAGAGGTTTTCATATAGATTGGAGAGGGCTAGGATCATCCTATAGAAATGATTTTTTGGGCACAACCTATTTACGTTGTGGACCATCACATGGACGGTTTGGATCATCCTAGGGTGTGGTCCGTACAACACTTCTTGAAAAGTAGGGGACCACAAGGGCTGACACCATATAATCTCTCGTCTCTCTAACCATGTATAGGTTCGTAGGCCCTACTATATACCACAGAACTAGATCCATCAGGTGGAGGATCGGCATGGCCCTTTTAACTTATGTTAGGCACATTAGACCGTGGACCCCACCCACGTGATCCATTCCAGACTACCGTTTTTGAAACTTCAAACCGAAGTTTCCTTTTTTTCACCCAAGCGAGCGGCCAGGATTAAAAGAGAATTGTAACGGTACTTTGACGCCGTTAGTAAGGGTAATGGCCGGGATTAAAAGAGAATTTCCACGGTACTTTGACGCCGTTAGTAAGGCAAACTTTCTAATTTGTGCGGGAATCATATAACGAAACTCAGATGAACGTTGGACAAAAGTTTATTTCCTTTTTCACTCGTTCGAGAGTTTGTTTAGAGAGAGAGAGAGAGAGAGAGGGTTTTTTCCCTCTCCAACGGAGGGTTTTGGGCTTTCCTCATTCTCCAACCCTAATCTGCTGTTGTTCGAGCACGCCCTTAATCTGCTGTTGTCTCTTGCAAAAGTGAGCTCCAAAATAGGTATGTTCGAAACTCCATCTCTCTCTCTCTCTCTCTCTCTATCGTTCTCTTTCTTTAAGAATTCCATCTCATTCGTCTGTGTCTGCATTATTGTTTATCGAAAACTAAATCTCCTTCCAATGTCTGTAATTTGTTAGGTGCTTTTGAAAGCTTCATCTCCTCCTCTACCTATCTGTTTTTTTGTAATCTGTCGCAAACCCTAACTCTAATTTGTATGTAATTTTTACGGGATTTTGGGTATTAGGGTTTCAATGTCCTGTAATTTTACCCTAATCTAAACCATGACGTGATGCCGTTGTTGCATTCTGCAACCCTAGTCAAAACCCTGATCAACAAAAGACTCGGAATCCCCTATCCTGCTAATAAAACCCGAAAAATTCTTGCCCAGCATAAGCAGAGCAATAGGGTCAGGAATCAATTTTTCTCTATAAACAATATTTCATTCGTTCTTCAAAAATTCAAGTGTGGCCCGAATTGGTACCAATATGAATAAAAAAACCCTCCCTTATCACTGATTACTGATAGGTTCGGGTCATTGATTAACTATCATACAGTTGAATATTTTAAAGATTATTGTTCATTTATTTTTCTACCAACCATTCTTTACATTGTTCCTTGTTCACTTTGATAACACTTCTTGGTGTCAAATACTTTTTCTCAACAGCAGTCTGTAGTGAGAAAGTTATTATCTTACCATATGTATTTTACCATTGCTGTTATCTGGTCTTCTATCGTTTCTATTTATTATTCTGGAGGTTTTGTGCACTTTCAGATTGCTATCTTGCTTGAGAGCAATAGTTTTCTTTTTGATGTTCTTATGATGACTAAATATAGCTCTCCATGATCATTGGTGGACTGACACTTCCGTATATATTCTAACCGTTTCTAACAAGTCTTTTTTGTTTTTTTCCTTTATATATTTGCAGGACGAAAGTAACTATTCCGAGGCTGACATGGTGGCATTAATGGCTGCCTTAAATAGAGACATGGAAGGAGGGGATGCGTCTATTTCTCAGCCATCTGATTCAGGTAAACAAAAAGTTACATAATTATCTTTTTCTCTCTCTTTAAAATTTGAACGTAAAAATGTTATTTACGTAGAATTATAATGATGCACTGCTATGTACTCCAAATTGAAATTTGGCTGCAGTTTGGGGCTCTTAAGATTGCAGTTTATGTGCTCTGCATAGTTTCAAGGGTTTTCTTCAGCATTATCCATTTCCGCGCTCGTCAATTACGTTGGTAAGCTTCGGATCTTCGTGCTTTTCTTTATGGATTTGGGGTTTGTATTAGGGTTAGTGGTTTTTATTTGTTGATTCCGTTGTTTGTTTTTACGGATCTTGTGGATCTTAGGGTTTGTTTTTAGATCGGAATAGTATTTGAGATTGTAGATTCATGTCCTCTCGATTTTTTTTCCACATTTTTGTAGGTTTGGATAGTTTTCAGAGTTTTGGATTTTAATTATCCCTATCCGTGTTTTGAATTTTGTGGTTTGATGGTTTTGTTTGTAGATCGGTTCGGATCTTAGATTTTAGTTATGCAGATCTTCTTTTGGTTAGCGCCTCGTGTATTTCGGGTTGGATTAGAATTTATTTATGATTATTAGGGTCCTCATTTACACACCTATTGTTTCTGAATTGGATTTTTTGTGTTTTCAACTATTTTATTTTCCTCATTATCTTCAAATCTGTTTGTGGAGGCTGAAAATGCATTTGATTTCTTATTGTTTCTTGGGTTTGATGTAGAAATTGCTGCTATCTTCAGTAAGGGACAAGTTGCATCAATCAGTGTGGATTGTAGCATGGATTAAAGCAAGGATTAAAGGGTTTTTTTTTTACAACGCTAATTGAATCATCCAGGTTAGGAACACATTGTGTTCTCTACATTTACCTTTTCATCTCTTTATTAATCTACTATTCTAATGAAAGCCTCTCTTCGAAAGAGAGAAAAAATCTCACGTCCATGCCTCCCATCATTACCAATTTACTATTCTTTTCTGATATAAATGAAAACCCAAAAAAGATAAATCCTCCTTTCCTTCCAAAGCTACAAATAACTTTTTTCACAACTTTCTCCTTTAAAAATATGCCCGTATAAAATGCACATTGTTGAATTTTCAAAATACACCTTTTTTTTTTTTTTTCATTAGGTGGGAAAAGTGGGAGCATAACCATGCCCTCAAACATCTGGTTCACTTAAAATCAAGGTTTTTAAGGCCCTGATATTTTTATTTTTCATTTTTTTGGGGATGAAGTTAATGAAGCTGTGACCATTAAAAAAAAGGTTCATGAAGCTGCGATTAAAGCCGAATGCATTTGAAGTTGATGGGAATAGTATCAGGTGAGGGTTTCTTTTCGTCTCTGCGTGTTTTTATGGGTGGTTTTATATGCTGGTATGCTTTTCTTTTGGTTTCTTTTCACCTTGGGTTTTTTATCCTTTTATTGTTTCATTTATGTCCTTTCCACTTCTTTTTTTCTTAGTTAATATTTGATTGGTGTTTTATGTTCTATTAATTTGTTGGTATTCTAGTTGTTGGGTTTTGTTTTATTTCTCTTATTTTGTTTTCATTGCTATGGTCGTCAGTTGCTATCTGATAGTTGAAGATTGTAGTACCTTACTTTATGTTCTTAAATTATTTTATTGAATTTCATGAATATCTTTGGTTAGAAAGTTTGTATGATGAAAAATTTCCTAATAATGGTCGACATCTTTTTGGAATCGGATATACATGCACAGCCTATACAAATATGTTGAGATTTAGGCTGAAAATGAGGGAGATCGAAAGTGCAGCTGTATGCTGAAGAGCAATTTCCAATGGTTTTTGGAGCATTTTGGTACTGATAATATTGGTACACAGAGATGGGAGACGAGAAGAAATGGAAGAATCCCACTATGAATTTTGCCAAATAATGCAATATGGTAT
Organism: Tasmannia lanceolata; assembly: GCF_043159265.1. Lineage (NCBI taxonomy): Eukaryota > Viridiplantae > Streptophyta > Magnoliopsida > Canellales > Winteraceae > Tasmannia > Tasmannia lanceolata. The sequence goes on along the minus strand of NW_027518679.1, from coordinate 52,404,851 downwards.
GCAGTTGCCGATAATCATTTTTAGTGGAAGAAGAATAAGAGATGAGTTATTGGGGATAAAAGGAATAGAAGAATTTCAAATATGTTGAGATTTAGGAGATTTATGCTGAAAAATGAGGTAGATCAAAAGAGCAGTGTAGGCTACAGTGCATTTTCCAATGGATTTTTGTGGATTTTGGTAGTGAAAATGTCGGTACACGGTGATAGGAGATGAGAACAAATAGAAGAGACCATTTGGTATTTTGCTAAACAATGCAATATGGTATGTAGTTTCTGATGATCATTGTTCAAAGAAGAAGAATGGAGACGAGAGAGATGAGTTCTTGGAGAGAAAAGGGATCGACGAATTTCATAGATCCTTGCTTACTAGTGCTAGCAATGTGATGTGGATCAGGATTGAAGTCTTAACGGATCTACTCAAGATCAAAAGAGATTTGGCCAGGAACTGAGATTAAGGCTTTGGCTAATGTTCAATAATAAGAATTCCGAGAAACAACTGAAAGGAAAGTTGAGAAATACCTTCCCACCATGAAAAGTGACCAGATCTATTTAAGACTCATTCTGGAGTTAAAACCTTTGTGAATCTGTTAAACGATGGCAGATCTCTAGTTTCTTATTTCAGATCTTATTCATCATAGAACTTAAAGAACTGGATTCAAGTGGTTCTATAAGAACAACACGTATTAGAATTGTGTTGCAACAATCCTAAATTGATACTAAAATGATGTTCTACAAACGTCCGATTCTATCTCTTTCTGGAATATCTTAGATAGAAACGATCCTTTGCACGAAGGTGAAGACATAACAAGGAGGATTGAAAAGACCTACAAAACTACTATGTATGCACAGTTGCAGAAAATAGATAGGAAGCAAGGATGGAATTTTGTACGAATAGATCTATATCGTATTGGACAGTAACATGGAAATATCAAGCCTGAGAGTTAAATGTTCACAGACAAATAACCAAGTCTTAATGCTTCATAATGATCTTGATTATTAATATTTATCCACAGTCAACATAAGTAGGTATATGTTCTAAAGGAAAGAAATATGCAGAACATAACTATGGAAATAGGAGAAAATAAGAAATATGCAGAACATAACTATGGAAATAGGAGAAAATTTTGGAAGAAAACAAACACTACAATATTTGATTTCCAGTAAGGTAGTAATAGGAACTAGACTGGACTACAAAGAAGAAGATTCGTTACATTCAATCTGAAAGAAAGATGGAAATGAAAGGCCTTACTCTCCCTAGGAATTTCTCCTTTACTCTCTCTTGATTCCTCTTCTTCAAGCTCTCTTCTAACCCCAAGAACCGTCTCCATGAGGAGAAGAAGAAAATTTCCAAATCTAAAAAATGCTCAAAATGAGACCCTCACCTTTATTTATAGAGGGAGGTAGGGGCCTTAAATGAATCCCTTGCTGCCACTTGTCCTTCTTGCCAGCTCATGGCCGCCTGGAAGCTGATGTGGCATGCCATGTGGCTACATAATAGCTGCCCAATGGTTGTGGTCCCCTTGCTTAATATGGTCCCCATTGGGTAAGGGAAGAAGATCTGACGGCCCATGTGGATTGCTTCCATAGACGATCTCGAAAGGAGAAAATCTAGTGGAGTGGTTCATCATTAAGTTGAATTCAAACTCAATCTTAGGGATGATTGAATCCAAACTTCCAAAACGCTTGACGCTACTTCGCAACAAATTCCCGAGCAGTCTTGTTAACTACCAAGTGGAGCTAAACTTTAAGTCGGTTCCAAACTTCTTCCAAAGACTGCCAAAATGGCTCACGAACTTAGTGTCCCTATCAGACGTAATATGGTATTTCTTGATGACGAAAAAGCTCGGCGAAATAAAGGTCGACTATGCGACTCGCGTATATGGTCGTATTACACGGAACAAAATGAGCCATCTTTGATACCGTTCTGATTGACTAACTCAATCCTTTGAGTTGCGGAGGAAGAACTAGAAGTAAAATTCTTGCCAAATAACTAGAAAACCTTTTCTTCTATTCTAAAAAACTCTTATTACATATGGCTGCTAATACTTTAAATGGAGGGTTACCCATTAAGGACACGACATGACATGATGACAACTACCATATTCTTCACCTCGGACTTGTGTTTTATGGTGAAATTGATCTCTTGCAGGTAAGCAACCTATTTGGGATGACTTTCATTCAAATTCTGCTAATTTTCTTGAAATTTAAGGGTTTGATGGCTCAAATATAGTCCGAATTCCCTCCGGACCAGATAATGCCGCAGATAGTACATGGCTTAAACTACGGCGAAAAGCTCGAGGTCATATGTAGACTACTTAAGTGCAGCTCCCACCAGCTTCTAATTGTAGTACCCAACTGCTTCTAACTGTAGGACCCAACTCCTTCTAACTGTAGTACATGGCTTAAACTACGTCGAAAAGCTCGAGGTCATATGTAAACTACTTGAGTGCAGCTCCCACCAGCTTCTAACTGTAGTACCCGATTGCTTCTAACTGTAGTACCCGACTAGTCGAGTGCCTACGTGCTTGGTGGTCACCGTAGAGAACAAACTCCTGAGGTAACAAGTAATGGCCCCAATAACGCAGTGATTGAGCAAACACAGAGTTCTTTCTCATACGTGCTTTACCTTTGGTTCGCATCATTTAATTTCTTAATGAAGAATGCGACCTGTGACCCTCCTAGCTAAGTACACCACCAATGCCTACACCCGAGGAAATCACAAGCAACATCAAAGGCTTTGGAGAAATCTTGTAGGCGAAGTACAAGCTTCTATCATTCATTTCTTGATTTCCCCAAAAGCCTCAATGGCAACTTTTGTCCACAGAAACTCTCATTTTCTAATGCAATTAGTAATATGAGCAATAATGATGCTAAAGCCATGAGTGAATCGTTGGTAAAATGTGGCTAATGCATGTAAACTCTTTACCTCGTGGACATTCTTAGGTACAGTGGCTCCAACTTTCTCTGGGTCCGCTGCAAGTGCAACCCCTTGAGCTGGCACACCAAACCTCAGAAATACAACATGATGCTTCATGGAGGAACACTTTTTTAAATTCACACAATGCTTCTCGTGCCTCAATACGGTAAACACTTTTCTCAAGTGTAGGAGATGATCCTCTAGGGTTCAGTTGTAGATGAGAATGTCGTTAAAATAGGAGACCAAGAACTACCGTATAAATGGCCTCAACATCTGCATCATGGTGCGCATGAAAATGCTAGGCACATTGGTCAAGCGAAAAGGCACGACCAGACACTCATGTAGACAATCCTTTGTCTTGAAGGCAATTTTCAACTCGTTACTGGGCGGATACTAATTTGATTATAGCCGCTATTAAGATCAATCTTTGAAACCCGCACGGATATTCCCATCATGTCCAATAACTTCAAGTCGCAAACTTGGGAACTTATACGAGACTATGATCTTGTTAATCGCCCGACAATCAACATCCATATCCCAACGTCCGTCTTTTTAGGAGTGGAGAAGTGCGGGAACTGGACAAGGACTAATACTCAAGTACCTATGTGCTCGGTGGTCATTATAGTGAACGAACTCCTGAGTTAACAAGTAATGACACCAATAACGCCGTGATTGAACAAACTCATAGAGTTCTTTCTCATACGTGCTATCCTTCTAGTTCGCATAGTTCGCATAATTTAATTTCTCACCGAAGAATGTGACTAGATTACTCTCCTGGTTAAGTACACCACCAATGCCTACTCCCGAGGCATCACAAACTACATCGAAAAAGACTTTAGGGAAATCTTGAAGGCGAAGCGCAAGCTCCTTCTATCATTCATTTCTTGATTTCCTCAAAGCCTCAATGGCAGCTTTTGCCCACATAAACTCTCATCTTCTAATGCAACAAGTAATTGGAGCAATAATGGTGCTGAAGCCAATAATGAATCATCGATTAATGTGGCTAATGCATGAAAACTCTTTACCTCGTAGGCATTCTTAGGTACATACTATTCGTTGATGGTTCCAACTTTCTCTGGCACTGCTTCAACCCCTTAGCTAACACACATTGAACCCCAGAAATACAACATGCAACATGATGGTTAATGGGTGAACACTTTTTTAAGTTCACATGTTGTTGCTCCTACCTTAATTCGGTAAAAACTTTTTGTAAGTGTTGGAGGGTTCTATTGTAGAGGAGTATGTCGTCAAAATAGATGAGCAGGAATTGCGTTATAAATGCCCTCAATACCTGTTTCATAATGTGCATGAAATTGCTACACATTTGTCAGGTAGAAAGGCACGACCAGACATTGAAGCCCAGAAATACAACACAATGGTTCAGGGAGGAATGTTTCTTTTTAATTCACATAATGCTTCTCCTGCCTCATTACGGTAAACACTTTTTAGCCAGTGTAGGAGATGTTCCTCTAGGGTTCGATTGTAGAAGAGTATGTCGTCAACATAGACGACCAGGACTTTACTTCTAAATGACCTCACAACTTGTATCATGATGCGCTTGAAAGGGGTAGGTGTATTTGTCAAGCCAAAAGGCACGACCAGACACATATAGACCGTCCTTTGTCTTGAAGGCATTTTCCCCTCTTCACCTGGGCGGATATGAATCTAATGAATGGCTACTTTTGAGATCAATCTTTGAAAACCTCTTGGATCCGGCCATCATCTCCAACATATCTGTCAAGCTAAAAGGCACGACCGGACACATAGAGACCGTCCTTCGTCTTGAGGGCATTTCCCACTCGTCACCAGGGCGGATATGAATCTAATGATATCTGTTTTTAAGATCACTCTTTGAAAACTGCTCGGATCCGGCCATCATGTCCAACATATTTTCAAGTCACGGAATTTGGAACCGATACTTTGCTGTGATCTTATTGATTGCCTGACTATCACCACACATACACTTTCGTCTTTTTTTGGTGTGATAGCACGGGAACAACTCAATGACTTATTCTCAAATACTCAAGTGCTTGGTGGTCGCTATAGAGAACGAACCCCTTAGGTACCAAGTAATGACGCCAATAACGCGGTGATTGAACAATCGGATACAGTTCTTTCTCATATGTGCTACTCGTCCGGTTTGCGTCATTTAATTTCTCACTGAAGAAAGCGACCGGATGACCCTCCTGGCTAAGTACACTACCATTGCCTACTCCTAAGGCATCACAAGCAACCTAAAAAACATGGGAGAAATCGTTATCTCGAAGCATTGCTCACTCCTAAGGCATCACAAGCAACCTTAAAAATATTGGAGAAATCGTTATTTGGAAGGATGATCGCTTCTTTAATTCGTTTCTTGATTTCCTCAATTGCCTCGATGAAACCTTTTGTCCACAAACTCTCATTTTCTAATGCAATTCGTAATTGGAGTAATAGTAGTGCTGAAGGGACGAATGATTCATCGATAAAAGGTGGCTAATGCATGGAAACTTATTACCTCCTAGACATTCTTAGGTACATGCTATTCTTTTGATAGCTATAACTTTTGTCTGGGTCTGCTGCAACCCCCCTTGAGCTGACACTGAACCCCCTAAATAGAACATGGTGGTTCATGGAGAAAACTTTTTTATATTCACATAATGCTTCTCTTACCTCAAAACGGTAAACACTTTTATGAAGTGTAGGAGATGTTACTCCAGGGTTCGATCGTCAAAATGGATGACTAGGAATTGCTTTATAAATGGCCTCAATAATTTTATCATAATGTGCTTGAAAGTTCTAGACGCATTCGTCTAGCCAAAAGGCATTGCCAGACACTCATATGGCTATCCTTCGTCTTGAATGCAATTTTCCATTCGTCACCAGAGCGGACACGAATCTGAGGATAGTCGCTCTTAAGATCAATCGTTGAAAACCACTCAGATTCGGCCATAATTTCCAACATATGTTCAAGTTGCAGTGTTGGGAATTCATCTTTAATTGTGATCTTGATGTTCCTCCAGACTAACAACAAATATATGCCTACTTCCGTCTTTTTTTTGGAGTGGGAAGCGTGGGAGCAACACAAGGACTCATACTCAAGTATTGTTTGGTGGTCCCTATGGAGAACACCCTGACGTAACAAGTAATGCCACCAATAAATCCTTGATTAAACAAACACATAGAGTTGTTTCTCATACGTGCTATACTTCTCGTTGTCATCACTTAATTTCTCGTAGAAGAATGCGACCAAATGACCCTCCAGGTTAAGCACATTACCAATATGCCTAATCCTGAGGCATTCCACGACACATCATATAAGACTTCAGAGAAATCTTGAAGGCGAAGCACAAGCCCCTTCTATCCTTCGGTTCTTGATTTCCTCAAAGCCTCAATGGTAGCTTTTGCCCACATAAACTTTCATCTTCTAATGCAACTTGTAATTGGAGCAATAATGGTGCTGAAGCCAATAATGAATCATCGATAAATGTGGCTAATGCATGAAAACTCTTTACCTCGTGGGCATTCTTAGGTACATCTTATTTGTTGATTGTTCCAACTTTCTCTGGCACTGCTGCAACCCCTTGAGCTAACACATTGAACCCCATAAATACAACATGCAACATGATGGTTCATGGGGGAACACCTTTTTAAATTCACATATTGCTTCTCCTGCCTCAATTCAGTAAAAACTTTTCGTTAGTGTAGGAGATGTTCCTCGATGGTTCTATTGTAGGCAAGTATGTCTTCAAAATAGATGAGCAGGAATAGCCTTATAAATGCCCTCAATACCTGTTTCATAATGTGCATGAAATTGCTAGACACATTTGTCAGGTAGGAATGTACGACTAGACACTGAACCCAAGAAATACAACACAATTGTTCAGGGAGGAATGTTTTCTTTTAATTCACATAATGCTTCTCCTGCCTCGTTACGGTAAAAACTTTTTATCCAGGGTAGGAGATGTTCCTCCGTGGTTCGATTGTAGAAGAGTATGTCGTCAAAATAGACGACCAGGACTTGCCTTATAAATGGCCTCACAACTTGTATCATGATGCGCTTGAAAGGGCTAGGTGTATTTGTTAACCCAAAATGCACGACCAGACACAGAGACCGTCCTTCATCTTGAAGGCGTTTTCCACTTGTCGCCAGGTCGGATATGAATCTAATGATGGCTGCTTTTGTGATCAAGCTTTGAAAACCTCTCGGATCCGTCCATCATTTCCAACATATCTGTCAAGCTGAAAGGCACGACCATACATATATATACCGTCCTTCGTCTTGAGGGCATTTCCCACTCGTCATCAAGGCGGATATGAATCTAATGATAGCTGCTTTTAAGATCACTCTTTGAAAACTGCTGGGATCCGGCCATCATGTCCAACATATTTTCAAGTCACGGAATTTGGAACCGATACTTTGCTCTGATATTATTGATCACTCGACTATCACCACACATACACTTTCGTCTTTTTTTGGTGTGATAAGCACGGGAACAACTCAATGACTCATTCTCAAATACTCAAGTGCTTGGTGGTCGCTGTAGAGAACGAACTCCCGAGGTACTAAGTAATGATGCCAATAACGCAGTGATTGAACAATCGGATAGAGTTCTTTCTCATCTGTGCTACTCGTCCGGTTTGCATCATTTAATTTCTCACTGAAGAAAGCGACTGGATGACCCTCCTGGCTAAGTACACTACCATTACTCACTCCTAAGGCATCCTAAGCAACCTCAAAAACATTGGAGAAATTGTTATCTCGAAGCATTCCTCGCTCCTAGGGCATCACAAGCAACCTCAAAAACATTGGAGAAATCGTTATCTGGAAGGATGATCGCTTCTATCAGCCGTTTCTTGATTTCCTCAAATGCCTCGATGAAACCTTTTGTCCACAAACTCTCATTTTCTAATGCAATTGGTAGTTGGACTAATAATAGTGCTGAAGGGACGAATGAATCATCTATAAAAGGTGGCTAATGCATGGCAACTTCTTACCTCCTGGACATTCTTAGGTACATGCTATTCTTTTGATAGCTATAACTTTTGTCTGGGTCTACTGTAACCCCCCTTGAGCAGACACTGAACCCTCTAAAAAGAACATGATGGTCCATGGAGGAAATTTTTTTATATTCACATAATGCTTCTCTTACCTCAATACGGTAAACACTTTTATCAAGTGTAGGAGATGTTACTCTAGGGTTCGATCGTCAAAATTGATAACTAGGAATTGCCTTATAAATGGCCTCAATAATTGTATCATAATGTGCTTGGAAGTTCTAGAAGCATTCGTCTAGCCAAAAGTCATTGCCAGACACTCATATGGCCATCCTTCGTCTTGAATGCAGGTTTCCATTCGTCACCAGAGCGGATACGAATCTGAGGATAGTCGGTCTTAAGATCAATCGCTAAAAACCACTCAGATTCGGCCATAATGTCCAACATATGTTCAAGTCGTAGCGTTGGGAATTCATCTTTAACTGTGATCTTGATTATCCCCCCGACTAACAACAAACATATGCCTACTTAGATCTTTTTTTTTGAGTGGGAAGCATGGGAGCGGCACAAGGACTCATAGTCATGTACCTGAGTGCTTGGTGGTCACTATGGAAAACACCCTGAGGTAACAAGTAATGACTCCGATGAAGCCGTGATTGAACAATCGCATAGAGTTCTTTGTCATACGTGTTATACTTCTCGTTCGCATCATGTAATTTCTCGTAGAAGAATGCGACCAGATGGACCTCCAGGTTAAGTACATTACCAATATGCCTACTCCTGAGGCATTCCACGCCACATCATAAGAGACTTTAGAGAAATCTTGAAGGCGAAGCACAAGCCCCTTCTATGCTTCGTTTCTTGATTTCCTCAAAGCCTCAATATAAGCTTTTGCCCACATAAACTCTGATATTGTAATGGCTAATGCATGAAAACTCTTTACCTCGTCAGTATTCTTAGGTACTGACTATTCGTTGATGGTTCTAACTTTCTCTGGACTGTTGCAAGCCGTTGTGCTAACACACTGAACCTAGAAATATAGCATGTAACATTTTGGTTCATGTAGGAACACTTTTTTAAATTCACATGTTGCTTTTCCAGCCTCAATTCGGTAAAATCATTTCGTAAGTGTAGGAGATGCTCCTCCAAGGTTCTATTGTAGAAGAGTATGTAGTCAAAATAGATAAGCAGGAATTGCCTTGTAAATGCCCTAAATACCTGTTTCGTAATGTGCATGAAATTGCTAGACACATTTGTCAGGTAGAAAGGTACGACCAGACATTGAACCCCAAAAATACAACACAATGGTTCAGGAAGGAATGTTTTTTTAAGTCACATAATGCTTTTCCTAACTTATTACGATAAACACTTTTTAACAAGTGTAGGAGATGTTCCTCCGGGGTTTGATTGTAGAAGAGTATGTCGTCAAAATTGACGACCATGACTTTCTGATAAATGGCCTCAGCACTTGTATCATGATGCGCTTGAAAGTTCTAGGTGTATTTGTCAAGCCAAAAGGCACGACCAGACACATATAGACCGTCTTTCGTCTTGTAGGTATTTTCCACTCATCACCAATGCGGATATGAATCTATTGATGGCTGGGTTTAAGATCAATCTTTGAAAACCTTTCTGATTCGGCCATCATCTCCAGCATAGCTGTCAGGCTAAAGGCACGACCAGACACAAATAGACCGTCCTTTGTCTTGAGGTCATTTTCCACTGGTCACGAAGGAGGATATGAAGCTATTGATAGCTGCTTTTAAGATCACTATTTGAAAACTGCTCGGATCCTTCCATCATGTCCAACATATTTTCAAGTCGCGAAATTGGGAATTGATCGCCCGGCTCAACAAACATACACTTTCGTCTTTTTTGGTGTCACAAGCACGGGAATAACTCATTGACTCATTCTCAAATACTCAAGTGCTTGGTGGTCACTATAGAGAACGAACTCCCGAGGTACCAAGTAATGATGCCAATAACGCAATGATTGAACAATTGGATAGAGTTATTTCTCATATGTGCTACTTGTCCGGTTTGCATCATTTAATTTCTTACTGAAGAAAGTGACCGGATGACCCTCCTAGCTAAGTACACTACGATTGGTCATTCTTAAGGCATCACAAGCAACCTCAAAAATATTGGAGAAATCGTTATCTCGAAGCATTGCTCACTCCTAAGGCATCTCAAGCAACCTCAAAAACATTGGAGAAATCGTTATCTGGAAGCATGATTACTTCAATCATCCGTTTCTTGATTTCTTCAAATGCCTCGATGAAACCTTTTGTCCACAAACTCTCATTTTCTAATGCAATTGGTAATTGGAGCAATAATAGTGCTGAAGCAACGAATGAATCATCGATAAAAGGTGCCTAATGGTTGCAAACTTTTTACCTCATGGACATTCCTTGGTACATGCTATTCTTTTGATGGCTCTAACTTTTGTGTAGGTCTGCTGCAACCCCCCTTTAGCTGACACTGAACCCTCTAAATAGAACATGATGGTTCAACGAGGGAACTTTTTTATATTCACATAATGCTTCTCTTACTCAATACGGTAAACACTTTTATCAAGTGTAGGTGATGTTACTCCAGGGTTCGATCGTCAAAATAGATGACTAGGAATTGCCCTATAAATGGCCTCAATAACTGTATCATAACTTGGAAGTGCTAGGCGCGTTCGTCTAGACAAAAGGCATTGCCAGACACTCATATGGCCATGCTTCGTCCTGAATGCAATTTTCCATTCGTCACCGGGGCGAATATGAATCTGTTGGTAGTTGGTCTCAAGATCAATCGTTGAAAACCACTTAGATTCTGCCATAATGTCCAACATATGTTCAAGTCGCGGGGTTGGGAATTCATCTTTAACTGCGATCTTGTTGATCCCCCTGACTAACAACAAACATATGCCTACTTCCATCTTATTTTAGAGTGAGAAGCGTGGGAACGGCATAAGGACTCATACTCAAGTACCTGAGTGCTTGGTGGTCACTATGGGGAACACCCTGAGGTGTTAATGGCACCAATAAAGCCGTGATTGAACAAACGCATAGAGTTCTTTCTCATACGTGCTATACTTCTCCTTCACATCACTTAATTTCTCGTAGAAGAATGCGACCAGGTTACCCTCCGGGTTAAGTACATTACCAATATGCCTACTCCTGAGATTTCCACGCCACATCATAAAAGACTTTAGAGAAATCTCGAAGGCGAAGCACAAGCCCCTTCTATCCTTCATTTCTTGATTTCCTCAAAGCCTCAATGGCAGCTTTTGCCCATATAAACTCTCATATTCTAATACAACTGGTAATTGGAGCAATAATAGTGCTGAAGCCATGAATGAATCATTGAAAAATTTGGCTAATGTAGGAAAACTATTTACCTCGTGGGCATATTCTTAGGTACAGACTATTCGTTGATGGTTTTAACTTTCTCTGGGACTGCTGCAACCCCTTGAGCTAACACACTGAACCCCAGAAATACAACATGCAACATTTTGGTTCATGGAGGAACACTTTTTTAAATTCACATGTTGCTTCTCCTGCATCAATTTGGTAGAAACTTTTCGTAAGTGTAGGAGATGTTCCTCCACGGTTCTATTGTAGAAGAGTATGTCGTCAAAATAGATGTGCAGGAATTGCCTTATAAATGCCTTCAATACATGTTTCATAATGTGCATGAAATTGCTAGACATATTTGTTAGGTAGAAAGGGACGACCAGACCCTGAACCTCAGAAATATAACAGGATAGTTCAGGGAGGAAAGTTATTTTTAATTCACATAATGCTTCTCCTTCCTCAATACGGTAAACACTTTTTATCAAGCGTTGGAGATGTTCCTCCGGGGTTCGATTGTAGAAGAGTATGTCGCCAAAATAGACGACCAAGACTTGGCTTATAAATGGCGTCAGCACTTGTGTCATGATGCGCTTGAAAGTGCTAGGTGTATTTGTCAAGCAAAAAGGCACGACCAGACATTTATAGACCGTCCATCGTCTTGAAGGCATTTTCCACTCGTCACCAGGGCGGATATGAATCTAATGATGGCTGCTTTTAAGATAATGTTTGAAAACCTCTCGGATATGTCTATCATCTCCAACATATCTGTCAAGCTAAAAGGCACGACCGGACAAACTGAACCCCAGAAATACAACATGCAACATGATGGTTTATGGGTGAACACTTTTTTAAATTCACATGTTGCTTCTCCTACCTTAATTCTGTAAAACCTGTTCGTAAGTGTTGGAGATGTTCCTCCGGGGTTCTATTGTAGAGGAGTATGTCGTCAAAATAGATGAGCAGGAATTGCGTTATAAATGCCCTCAATACCTGTTTCATAATGTGCATGAAATTGCTAGACACATTTGTAAGGTAGAAAGGCACGACTAGACATTGAAGCCCAGAAATACAACACAATGGTTCAGGGAGGAATGTTTCTTTTTTAATTCACATAATGCTTCTCCTGCCTTGTTACGGTAAACACTTTTTAACCAGTGTAGGAGATGTTCCTCCAGGGTTCGATTGTAGAATGAGTATGTCGTCAACATAGACGACCAGGACTTTCCTTCTAAATGACCTCACAACTTGTATCATGATGCGCTTGAAAGGGGTAGGTGTATTTGTCAAGCCAAAAGGCACGACCAGACACATATAGACCGTCCTTTGTCTTGAAGGCATTTTCCACTCGTCACCAGGCGGATATGAATCTATTGGTGGTTGCTTTTAAGATCACTCTTTGAAAACTGCTCGGATCCGACCGTCATGTCCAACTTATTTTCAAGTCACGACATTTGGAACTGATACTCAGCCGTGATCGTATTGATTGCCCGACTATCACCATACATACACTTTCGTCTTTTTTTGGTGTGCTACGCACGGGAACAACTCAATGACTTATTCGGAAATTCTCAAGTGCTTGGTGGACGCCATAGAGAACGAACTCCCGAGATACCAAGTAATGACGCCAATAACGCGGTGATTGAACAATCAGATAGAGTTCTTTGTCATATGTGCTACTCGTCCGATTTGCGTCATTTAATTTCTCACTGAAGAAAGCGACCGGATGACCCTCCTGGCTAATTACACTACAATTGCTTACTCCTAAGCCATCACAAGCAACCTCAAAAACATTGGAGAAATTGTTATCTCGAAGCATTGCTGACTCCTAGGCATCACAAGCAACCTCAAAAACATTGGAGAAATCGTTATCTGGAAGTATGGTCGCTTCTATCATTCATTTCTTGATTTCCTCAATGCCTCGATGAAACCTTTTGTCCACGAACTCTCATTTTCTAATGCAATTGGTAATTGGAGTAATAATAGTGCTGAAGGGACGAATAAATCATCGATAAAAGGTGGCTAATTCATGGAAACTTCTTACCTCTTGGACATTTTAGGTACATGCTATGCTTTTGATAGCTATAACTTTTGTCTGGGTGTGCTGCAACCCCCCTTGAGCTGACACTGAACCCCCCTAAAAAGAACATGATGGTTCATGGAGGAAACTTTTTTTTATTCACATAATGCATCTCTTACCTCAAAACGGTAAACACTTTTATGAAGTGTAGGAGATGTTACTCCAGGGTTCGATCGTCAAAATAGATGACTAGGAATTGCCATATAAATGGCCTCAATAATTGTATCATAATGTGCTTGAAAGTTCTAGACCCATTCGCCTAGTGAAAAGGCATTGCCAGACACTCGTATGGCCGTCCTTCGGCTTGCCTGTAATTTTCCATTCGTCACCTGGGTGGATACGAATCTGAGGATAGTCGCTCTTAAGATCATTCGTTGAAGACCACTTAGATTCGGCCATAATGTCCAACATATGTTCAAGTCGCAGCATTGGGAGTTCATCTTTAACTGTGATCTTGATGATCCTCCCGACTAAGAAAAAACATATGCGTACTTCCATCTTTTTTTTAGAGTGGGAAGCGTGGGAGCGGCACAAGGACTCATACTCAAGTACCTGAGTGCTTGGTGGTCACTATGGTGAACACTATGAGATAACGAGTAATGACACCAAGAAATCCGTGATTGAACAAACGCATAGAGTTCTTTCTTATCTGTGTTATACTTCTCGTTTGCATCACTTATTTTCTCGTAGTAGAATGCTACCAAATGACCCTCCAGGTTAAGTACATTACCAATATGCCTAGTCCTGAGGCATTCCACACCACATCATAAAAGACTTTAGGGCGAAGCACAAGCCCTTTCTATCCTTCGGTTCTTGATTTCTTCAAAGCCTCAATGGTAGCTTTTGCCCACATAAACTCTCATCTTCTAATGCAAGTGGTAATTGGAGCAATAATGATGGTAAAGCCGATAATAAATCATCGATAGATGTGGCTAATGCATGAAAACTCTTTACCTCGTGGTCATTCTTTGGTACATACTATCCCTTGATGGTTTCAACTTTTTCTGGCACTGCTGCAACCCCTTGAGCTAACACACTGAACCCCAGAATTACAGCATGCAACATGGTGGTTCATCGGGGAACACTTTTTTAAATTCACATGTTGCTTCTCCTGCCTCAATTCGGTAAAAACTTTTCGTAAGTGAGGGAGAAGTTCGTCCAGGGTTCTACTGTAGCGGTGTATGTCGTAAAAATAGATTAGTAGGAATTGCCTTATAAATGGCCTCAGTACCTGTTTCATAATGTGCATGAAATTGCTAGACACATTTTTCAAGTAGAAAGGCACGACCAGACACTGAACCCCAGAAATATAACACAATGGTTTAGGGATGAATGTTTTTTTTTTAATTCCCATTATGCTTCGCCTGGCTCATTACGGTAAACATTCTTTTATTAAGTGTAGGAGATGTTCCTCTGGGGTTCGATTGTAGAAGAGTATGTTGTCAAAATAGACGACCAAGACTTGCCCTATAAATGGCCTCACAACTTGGATCATGATGCGCTTGAAAGTGCTAGGTGTATTTGTTACCCCAAAAGGCACGACCAGACACATATAGGCCGTCCTTCGTCTTCAAGGCATTTTCCACTCGTCACCAGGCAAATATGAATCTAATGATAGCTGCTTTTGAGATCAATCTTTGAAAACCTCTCGGATCCGGCCATCATCTCCAACATATCTGTCAAGCTAAAAGGTACGACCAGACACATATAGACTGTCCTTTGTCTTGGGGGCATTTCCCTCTCGTCACCAGGGCGGTTATGAATCTAATGATAGCTGCTTTTAAGATCACTCTTTGAAAACAGCTCGGATCCAGCCATCATGTCTAAGCTATTTTCTAGTCTCGGAATTTGGAACCGATACTTTGCTCTGATATTATTGATCGCCCGACTATCACCACACATACACTTTTGTCTTTTTTTGGTGTGATAAGCACGGGAACAACTCAATGACTCATTCTCAAATGCTCGAGTGCTTGGTGGTTGCTTTAGAGAACGAACTTCCGAGGTACCAAGTAATGATGCCAAAAACGCAGTGATTGAACAATCAGATAGAGTTCATAGAGTTCTTCCTCATCTGTGCTACTCGTCCGGTTTGCATCGATTAATTTCTCACTGAAGAAAGCGACCGGATGACCCTCCTGGCTAAGTACACTACCATTACTCACTCCTAAGGCATCACAAGCAACCTCAAAAACATTGGAGAAATCGTTATCTGGAAGGATGGTCGCTTCTATCAGTCGTTTCTTGATTTCTTCAAATGCCTCGATGAAACCTTTTGTCCACAAACTCTCATTTTCTAATGCAATTGGTAATTGGAGTAATAATAGTGCTGAAGGGACGAATGAATCATCTATAAAAGGTGGCTAATGCATGGCAACTTCTTACCTCCTGGACATTCTTAGGTACATTCTATTCTTTTGATAGCTATAACTTTTGTCTGGGTCTGCTGTAACCCCCCTTGAGCAGACACTGAACCCTCTAAAGAGAACATGATGGTCCATGGAGGAAATTTTTTTATATTCACATAATGCTTCTCTTACCTCAATACGGTTAACACTTTAACCAAGTGTAGGAGATGTTACTCTAGGGTTCGATCGTCAAAATTGATAACTAGGAATTGCCTTTTAAATGGCCTCAATAATTGTATCATAATGTGCTTGGAAGTTCTAGAAGCATTCGTCTAGCCAAAAGGCATTGCCAGACACTCATATGGCCATCCTTCGCCTTGAATGCAGGCTTCCATTCGTCACCAGAGCGGATACGAATCTGAGGATAGTCGGTCTTAAGATCAATAGTTGAAAACCACTCAGATTCGGCCATAATGTCCAACATATGTTCAAGTCGTAGCGTTGGGAATTCATCTTTAACTGTGATCTTGATGACCCCCCCGACTAACAACAAACATATGCCTTTTTTAAGAGTGGTAAGCGTGGGAGCGGCACAAGGACTCATACTCAAGTACCTTAGTGCTTGGTTGTCACTATGGAGAACACCCTGAGGTAACAAGTAATGACACCAATAAATCTGTGATTGAACAAATGCATAGAGTTCTTTCTCATACTTGCTATACTTCTCGTTTGCATCACTTAATTTCTCGTAGAAGAATGCAACCAAATGACCCTCCAGGTTAAGTACATTACCAATATGCCTACTCTTGAGGCATTCCACGCCACATCATAGAATTCTTGAAGGCGAAGCACAAGCCCCTTCAATCCTTCGGTTCTTGATATTCTCAAAGCCTCAATGGTAGCTTTTGCCCACATAAACTCTCATCTTCTAATGCAATTGGTAATTGGAGCAATAATGGTGCTGAAGCCAATAATGAATCATCGATAAATGTGGCTAATGAATGAAAACTCTTTACCTCTTGGGCATTCTTAAGTACTGACTATTCGTTGATGGTTCAAACTTTCTCTGGCACTGTTGCATCCGCCGGAGTTAACACACAGAACCCTAGAAATACAACATGCAACATGATGGTTAATGGGTGAACACTTTTTTAAATTCACATGTTGCTTCTCCTACCTCTATTCGGTAAAAACTTTTCGTAACTGTAGGAGATGTTCCTCTAGGGTTCTATTGTAGAGGAGTATGTCCTCAAAATTGATGACCAGGAATTGCCTTATAATTGCCCTCAATACCTGTTTCATAATGTGCATGAAATTGCTAGACACATTTGTCAGGTAGAAAGGCACGACCAGATACTGAACCTCAGAAGTACAACACAATGGTTGATGGAGGAAAGATTTTTTTAATTCACATATTGCTTCTCTTGCTTCGATACGGTAAACACTTATTATCAAGTGTAGGAGGTGTTGCTCCGGGGTTTGATCGTTGTAGAGTATGTCGTCAAAATAGACGACCAGGACTTGCCTTATAAATGGCCTCAGCACTTGTATCATGATGCACTAGAAAGTGATAGGTGTATTTGTCAAGCCAAAAGGCATGACCAGGCACATATAGACCGTCCTTCGTCTTCAAGGCATTTGCCCATCGTCATCACGGCGGATATGAATCTAATGATGGCTGCTTCTAATATCCATCTTTGATAACCTCTCGGATCTGGCCATCATCTCCAACATATATGTCAAGCTAAAAGGCAGGACTTGACACATATAGATCGTTCTTCGTCTTGAGGGCATTTCCCACTCCTCACCAGGGCGGATATGAGTCTAATGATAGCTGCTTTTAAGATCATTATTTGAAAACTGCTCGGATCCGGCCACCATGTCAACATATTTTAAAGTCACGGAATTGCGAACCGATACTTGGCCGTGATCTTATTGATTGCCCGATTATCAACATACATACACTTTCGTCTTGTTTTGGTGTGATAAGCACAGGAACAAATCAATGACTCATTCTCAAATACTGAAGTGCTTGGTGGTCAGAATATCGAACGAACTCTCGAGGGACCAAGTAATGACACCAATAACGCAGTGGTTGAACAATCGGATAGAGTTCTTTGTCATATGTGCTACTCGTCTGGTTTGCATCATTTAATTTCTCAATGAAGAAGGCGACCGGATCACCCTCCTGGCTAAGTACATTACCGTTGCTCACTCCTAAGGCATCACATGCAGCCTTAAAAACATTGGAGAAATCGTTATCTCGAAGCATTGCTAACTCCTAAGGCATCACAAGCAACGTCAAAAACATTGGAGAAATCGTTATCTAGAAGCATGATCGCTTCTATTATTTGTTTTTTGATTTCCTCAAATGCCACGATGAAACCTTTTGTCCTCAAACTCTCATTTCCTAATAGAATTGGTAATTGGAGCAATGATAGTGCTGAACCGACGAATGAATCATCGATAAAAGGTGGCTAATGCATGGAAACTTTTTACTTCCTGGACAATCTTAGGTACATGTTATTCTTTTGATGGTTCTATCTTTTGTCTGGGTCTGCTGCAACCCACCTTGAGCTGACACTGAACCCCCTAAATAGAACATGATGTTTCATGGAGGAAACTTTGTTATATTCACATAATGCTTCTCTTACCTCCATACGGTAAACACTTTTATGAGGTGTAGGAGATGTTACTCCGGGTTCGACCGTCAAAATAGATGACTAGGAATTGCCTTATAATTGGCCTCAATAACTGTATCATAATGTGCTTGAAAATGCTAGACGCATTCGTCTAGCCAAAAGGCATTGCCAGACACTCATATGGCCATCTTTCGACTTGAATGCAATTTTCCATTTGTCACCGGGGCGGATATGAATATGATGATAGTCGCTCTTAAGATCAATCGTTGAAAACCACTCAGATTCGGTCATAATGTCCAACATATGTTCAAGTCGCGAGGTTGGGAATTCATATTTAACTGTGATCTTGTTGATCCCCTCGACTAACGACAAACCTATGCCTACTTGCATCTTATTTTAGAGTGAGAAGCGTGGGAACGGCACAAAGACTCATACTCAAGTACCTGAGTCCTTTGTGGTCACTATGGTGAACACCCTCAGGTAACAAGTAATCACACCAATAAAGCCGTGATTGAACAAACGCATAGTGTTCTTTCTCATACGTGTTATACTTCTCGTCCGCATCACTTAATTTCTCGTAGAAGAATGCGACCAGATGAACCTCCAGGTTAAGTACATTACCAATATGCGTACTCCTAAGGCATTCCACGGCACATCATAAAAGACTTTAGTGAAATCTTGATGGCGGAGCACAAGCCCCTTCTATTCTTCGTTTCTTGATTTCCTCAAAGCCTCAATGTCAGCTTTTGCCCACATAAACTCTCATATTGTAATTCAACTGGTAATTGGAGCAATAATGGTGCTGAAGCGAAGAATGAATCATCGAAAATTTTTGGCTAATGCTTGAAAACTCTTTACCTCGTGGGCATTCTTAGGTACTGACTATTCGTTGATGGTTCTAGCTTTCTTTGGGACTGTTGCAACCGTTGAGTTAACACACTGAACCCAAAAATACAACATGCAACATTTTGGTTCATGGAGGAGCATTTTTTTAAATTCACATGTTGCTTCTCCTGCCTCAATTCGGTAAAAACAATTCGTAAGTGTAGGAGATGCTCCTCCAGGGTTCTACTGTAGTAGAGTATGTCAGGAATTGCCTTATAAATGCCCTCAATACCTGTTTCATAATGTGCATGAAATTGCTAGACACATTTGTTAGGTAGAAAGGCACGACCAGACATTGAACCCCAGAAATACAACACAACGGTTCAGGGAGGAATATTTTTTTTAAGTCACATAATGCTTCTCCTACCTCATTACGGTAAACACTTTTTAACAAGTGTAGGAGATGTTCCTCTGGGGTTCGACTGTAGAAGAGTATGTCGTCAAAATAGACGACCAAGACTTTCTTAAAATTGCCTCAACACTTGTATCCTGATGCGCTTGAAAGTGCTATGTCTATTTTTCAAGCCAAAAGGCAAGACCAGACACATATATACCGTCCTTCGTCTTGTAGGCATTTTCCACTCGTCACCAGGGCGGATAGGAGTCTAATGATGGCTGCTTTTAAGATCAATCTTTGAGAACCTCTCTGATCCGACCATCATCTCCAACATATCTGTTAAGCTGAAAGGCACGACCGGACACAAATAGACCGTCCTTCGTCTTGAGGGCATTTTCCACTTGTCACGAAGGCGGATATGAATCTAATGATAGCTGCTTTTAACATCACTATTTGAAAATTGCTCTGATCCGTCCATCACGTTCATCATATTTTCAAGTCACAAAATTGGGAATCGATACTTGGCTTTGATCTTATTGATCGCCCGACTCAACACACATACACTTTCGTCTTTTTTGGTGTGATAAGCACGGGAACAACTCAATGACTTATTCTCAAATACTCAAGTGCTTCGTGGTCACTATAGAGAACGAACTACCGAGGTAGCAAGTAATGATGCCAATAACGTAGTGATTGAGCAATTGGATAGAGTTATTTCTCATGTGCTGCTCGTTCGGTTTGCATCATTTAATTTCTCACTAAAGAAAGCGACCTGATGACCCTCCTGGCTAAGTATACTACCATTGCTCATTCTTAAGGCATCACAAGAAAACTCAAAAATATTGGAGAAAACGTTATCTTGAAGCATTGCTAACTCCTAAGGCATCACAAGCAACCTGAAAAACATTGGAGAAATCATTATCTGGAAGCATGATCGCTTCTATCATCCGTTTCTTGATTTATTCAAATGCCTCGTTGAAACCTTTTGTCCACATACTCTCATTTTCTAATGCAAGTGGTAATTGGAGCAATAATAGTGCTTTAGCGACGAATGAATCATCGATAAAAGGTGGCTAATGGTTGGAAACTTTTTACCTCCTGGACATTCCTAGGTACATGCTATTCTTTTGATGGCTCTAACTTTTGTATGGGTCTGCTGCAAACCCCCTTGACCTGACACTGAACCCCCTAAATAGAACTTGATGGTTCAACGAGGGAACTTTTTTATATTCTCGTAATGATTCTCTTAGTCAATACGGTAAACACTTTTATCAAGTGTAGGAGATGTTACTCAAGGGTTCCATCGTCAAAATAGATGACTAGGAATTGCCTTATAAATGGCCTGAATAACTGTATCATTACTTGAAAGTGCTAGACGCGTTCGTCTAGCCAAAAGGCATTGCCAGACACTCATATGGCCATCCTTCGTCCTGCATGCAATTTTCCATTCGTCACCGGGGCGGATATGAATCTGATGATAGTTGGTCTGAAGATCAATCGTTGAAAACCATTCATATTGTGGCATAATGTCCAACATATGTTCAAGTCGCAGAGTGGGGAATTCATCTTTAACTGCGATCTTGTTGACCCCCCCCGACTAACAACAAACATATGCCTA
This sequence comes from Tasmannia lanceolata, assembly GCF_043159265.1. Taxonomy (NCBI): domain Eukaryota; kingdom Viridiplantae; phylum Streptophyta; class Magnoliopsida; order Canellales; family Winteraceae; genus Tasmannia; species Tasmannia lanceolata. The sequence continues at coordinate 52,383,707 of NW_027518679.1, read as the reverse complement.
CTTCCATCTTATTTTAGAGTGAGAAGCGTGGGAACGGCACAAGGACTCTTACTCAAGTACCTGAGTACTTGGTGGTCACTATGGGGAACACCCTGAGGTGTTAATGGCACCAATAAAGCCGTGATTGAACAAATGCATGGAGTTCTTTCTCATACGTGCTATATTTCTTGTTCGCATCACTTAATTTCTCGTAGAAGAATGCGACCAGATGACCCTCCAGGTTAAGTACATTACCAATATGCCTACTCCTGAGGCATTCCACGCCACATCATAAAAGACTTTAGAGAAATCTTGAAAGAGTGAAGCACAAGCCCCTTCTATCCTTCGTTTCCTAATTTCCTCAATGCTTCAATGGCAGCTTTTGCCCACATAAACTCTCATATTCTAATGCAACTGGTAATTGGAGCAATAATGGTGCTGAAGCCAAGAATGAATCATTGAAAAATTTGGCTAATGCATGAAAGCTATTTACCTCGTGGGCATTCTTAGGTACAGACTATTCGTTGATGGTTCTAACTTTCTCTGGGACTGCTGCGACCCCTTGAGCTAACACACTAACCCCAAAAATACAACATGCAACATTTTGGTTCATGAAGGAACACTTTTTTAATTAACATGTTGCTTCTCCTGCCTCAATTTGGTAAAAACTTTTCGTAAGCGTAGGAGATGTTTCTCTAGGGTTCTATTGTAGAAGAGTATGTCGTTAAAATAGTTGTGCAGGAATTGCCTTATAAATGCCTTCAATACCTGTTTCATATTGTGCATGAAATTGCAAGACACATTTGTCTGGTAGAAAGGTACAACCAGACACCGAACCCCAGAAATACAATACAATGGTTCAGGGAGGAATGTTTTTTTTTTTTTAAATTCACATAATGCTTCTCCTGCCTCAATACGGTAAACACTTTTCATCACGTGTAGGAGATGCTCCTCCGGGGTTCGATTGTAGAAGAGTATGTCGTCAAAATAGACGACCGGGACTTGCCTTGTAAATGGCCTCAGTACTTGTATCATGATGCGCTTGAAAGTGCTAGGTGTATTTGTCAAGCCAAAAGGCACTGCGTGACACTTATAGACCCTTATAGACCGTCCATCGTCTTGAAGGCATTTTCCACTCGTCCCCTGGGCGGAAATGAATCTAATTGCGAGGCTGCTTTTAAGATCAATCTTTGAAAACCTGTCGGATCCGGCCATAATCTTCAACATATCTGTCAAGCTGAAAGGCACGACCGGACACAAATTGACCGTCTTTCGTCTTGATGGCATTTTCCACTGGTCACGAAGGCGGATATGAATCTAATGATAGCTGCTTTTAAGATCACTATTTGAAAATTGCTCTGATCCGTCCATCACGTCCAACATATTTTCAAGTCACGAAATTGGGAACCGATACTTGGCTGTGATCTTATTGATTGCCCGACTCAACACACATACACTTTCGTCTTTTTTGTGTCATAAGCACGGGAACAACTCAATCACTCATTCTCAAATACTGAAGTGCTTCGTGGTCACTATAGAGAACGAACTACCGAGGTGGCAAGTAATGGTGCCAATAATGTAGTGATTGAACAATTGGATAGAGTTATTTCTCATATCTGCTGCTCGTCCGGTTTGCATCATTTAATTTCTCACTGAAGAAAGCGACCGGATGACCCTCCTGGCTAAGTACACTACCATTGCTCATTCCTAAGGCGTCACAAGAAAAGTCAAAAATATTGGAGAAAACGTTATCTCGAAGCATTGCTCACTCCTAAGGCATCCAAGCAACCTGAAAAACATTGAAGAAATCGTTACCTAGAAGCATGATCGCTTCTATCATCCGTTTCTTGATTTCTTCAAATGCCTCGTTGAAACCTTTTGTCCACATACTCTCATTTTCTAATGCAATTGGTAATTGGAGCAATAATAGTGCTGACGCGACGAATGAATAATCGATAAAAGGTGGCTAATGGTTGGAAACTTTTTACCTCCTGGACACTCCTAGGTACATGCTATTCTTTTGATGGCTCTAACTCTTGTATGAGTCTGCTGCAAACCCCCTTGAGCTGACACTGACCCCCTAAATAGAACATGATGGTTCAACGAGGGAACTTTTTTATATTCATATAATGCTTCCCTTAGTCAATATGGTAAACACTTTTATCAAGTGTAGGATCGTTCGTCAAAATAGATGACTAGGAATTACGTTATAAATTGCCTCAATAACTGTATCATAACTTGAAAGTGCTAGACGCGTTCGTCTAGCCAAAAGGCATTGCCAGACACTCATATGGCCATCCTTCGTCCTGAATGCAATTTTCCATTCTTCACCTGGGCGAATATGAATCTGATGATAGTTGGTCTTAAGATCAATCGTTGAAAACCACTCAGATTGTGCTATAATGTCCAACATACGTTAAAGTCGCAGAGTTTAGAATTCATCTTTAATGGCACCAATAAAGCCGTGATTGAACAAACAGATGGAGTTCTTTCTCATACGTGCTATACTTCTCGTTCGCATCGCTTAATTTCTCGTAGAAGAATGCGACCAGATGACCCTCCAGGTTAAGTACATTACCAATATGCCTACTCCCGAGGCATTCCACGCCACATCATAAAAGCTTTAGAGAAATCTTGAAAGTGAAGCACAAGCCCCTTCTATCCTTCGTTTCTTTATTTCCTCAAAGCCTCAATGGCAGCTTTTGCCCACATAAACTCTCATATTCTAATGCAACAGGTAATTGGAGCAATATTGTTGCTGAAGCCAAGAATGAATCATTGAAAAATTTGGCTAATGCACAGAAACTATTTACCTCATGGGCATTTTTCAGTACAAACTATTCGTTGATGGTTCTAACTTTCTCTGCGACTACTGCGATCGCTTGAGCTAACACACTGAACCCCAGAAATACAACATGCAACATTTTGGTTCATGAAGGAACACTTTTTTAAATTCCCATGTTGCTTCTCCTACCTCAATTCGGTAAAAACTTTTCATAAGCGTGGGAGATGTTCCTCCAGGATTCTATAGTGGAAGAGTATGTCGCCAAAATAGATGACCAGGAATTGCCTTGTAAATGCCTTCAATACCTGTTTCATATTGTGCATGAAATTGCAAGACACATTTGTTTGGTAGAAAGGTACGACCAGACACTGAACCCCAAAAATACAACACAATGGTTCAGGGAGGAATGGTTTTTTTAATTCACATAATGCTTTTCCTGCCTCAATACAGTATACACTTTTTATCATGTGTTGGAGATGCTCCTCCGGGGTTCGATTGTAGAAGAGTATGTCGTCAAAATGGACGACCAGGACTTGCCTTATAAATGACCTCAGTACTTGTATCATGATGCGCTTGAAAATGCTAGGTGTATTTGTCAAGCCAAAAGGTACGACCAGACACTTATAGACCGTCCATCGTCTTGGAGGCATTTTCCAGTCGTCACCAGGGCGGATATGAATCTAATGGTGGCTGCTCGGATCCGGCCATCTTGTCCAACATATTTTCAAGTCACGGGATTGAGAACAGATACTTGGTTGTGATCTTATTGATCGGCCGACTATCAACACACATACACTTTCGTCTTTTTTGGTGTGATAAGCATGAGAACAACTCAATGACTCATTCTCAAATACTCAAGTGCTTGGTTGTCGCTATAGAGAACAATCTCACGAGGTACCAAGTGATGACGCCAATAACACAGTGATTTAACAATCGGGTAGAGTTCTTTCTCATATGTGCTGCTCGTCAGGTTTGCATCATTTAATTTCTCAATGAAGAAAGCGACCGGATGACCCTCCTGGCTAAGTACACTACCGTTGCTCACTCCTAAGGCATCACAAGCAACCTCAAAAACATTACAGAAATCGTTATCTCGAAGCATTGCTGACTCGTAAGGCATCACAAGCAACCTCAAAAACATTAGAGAAATTGTTATTTGGAAGTATGATCGCTTCTATCATTCGTTACTTGATTTCCTGAAATGCCTCGATGAAACCTTTTGTCCACAAACTCTCATTTTTTATTGCAATTTGTAATTCGAGTAATAATATATTTGAAGCGACGAACCATTCAAAACAAATATATATATATATATATATATATATATATATATATATATATATATATATATATATATATATATATATATATATATATATATTTGAAGCGACGAATCAATCATCGATAAAAGGTGGCTAATGCATGGAAACTTTTTACCTCCTAGACAATCTTAGGTACATGCTATTCTTTTGATGGCTCTAAGAATGAATCAACATCTGTCTGGGTCTGCTGCAACCACCCTTGAGTTGACACTGAACCCCCTAAATAGAACATGATGATGGCTCATGGAGGAAACTTTTTTATATTCACATAATGCTTCTCTTACCTCAATACGGTAAACACTTTTATGAAGTGTTGGAGCTGTTACTCCAAGGTTCAATCGTCAAAATAGATGACTAGGAATTGCCATATAAATGGCCTCAATAATTGTATCATAATGTGCTTGAAAGTTCTAGACGCATTCGTCTAGCCAACAGGTATTGCCAGACACTCATATGGCCATCCTTCGTCTTGAATATAATTTTCCATTCGTCACAAGAGCGGATACGAATCTGAGGATAGTCGCTCTTAAGATCAATAGTTGAAAACCACTCAGATTCGGCCATAATGTCCAACATATGTTCAAGTCGCGCAGTTGGGAATTCATCTTTAACTGTGATCTTGTTGATCCCCCCCCACTAACAACCAACATATGCCTACTTCCATCTGTAGACACCCCCGTTTTGCTACACTTAAAAAAAGCAAAAGATTCGGTAGTTTGTCAAGTTTCGAGTCCGTATTCCACCTAGGATTTGGCATCTATGCATTTTAGGGTAGATTTCGCCTCGTTGAAGGAATTCTGAAGTTGATTCACAATCCTAAAGGTTTCTAGGGTGTTCCAATGGTATCTGGAAGATGAAAGTTCAAGTTTCCAAGCAAGTGAAAAAAACTGCTATTTTTAGAATTTTCAGGGTTTCCCTCATTTTGGAAATTCTGAGTGTTGAGGGCATTTTAAGTATTTTCAGGGGATACCAAATGATCCTGATTGATATTGCTCACCAAAAGAACCCAACTTTAAAAGTTTATATTTTTTAAGTTTGACCACAAAGACTTTCCATTTTTAATTTTTCCCTTTAGGGGAACCAATTTGAGGGTATTTTGGTCGCATTTGGATGTCTAACGGTCAAATAGGGGCATTTTGGTCTGAAAAGTTGTTTTAAAAAAAAAGAAGAGATGGTTCGATCATGTATTAGGGATGCACCATAAATGTCAAATGGGTTGGATCCATATATAGAATGTTCAATTTATAAAGATTTTATTGAATTTTCATTGAAAAAAACCCAAGATACATGTTATAAGGCCTATTGGGCTAAAGCCCACAAGGTGGGGGTCCATGTGGACCCACCCATGTAGGTCGGCCACATAAGTGGGCGCCCCACATGAGGAGGCCACATGCAAAAACGTCCAACATGGGATGAGGTGGTTGGAGACATCATATTTGTTTTACAAAAATAATAAAGATAGGAAGAGTTATAATTGGAAAGGGCTTGTATGGTCAGGTTACTAAAACTGCCATAACTTTTTACCTTTTTGTCTAAAAAATTTGCAACTATACTTGTTTCGAACGTCTCGAAAAGATCTACAACTTTTTAGTTTATGACTTTTCCTGAATCAGCCTCTAAATAGGTCAGAAATGTGCTCAAACGTCGGGCAGCCATTTTTGGACGAAAATCATTCATAAAAGCTAGTTTCCTATGTAAGAAGACTTCTAGATTGATCTTGAAGGATCTCCATTGTGTAATTTAGCATTGCTTGGCTTGCAAGAAATCAATATTAGAAGTAAATACAATTTAGAAGGTAAGGGAAAAGCAAGCCATAGGTGAGAATTAGAAACTAACTAAAGGTATGAGTCCTCACATTGGAAACTTCAAAATCCAATCTAACCCTAACTTTTTATATAAAAACAAAGCAAGCACAACCTTTGGCCTGGCTCTAGAAAATTCATCCCTCTCTCTTCCTCCTTGAAATTCATTCCTCTCTTCAAGTGTGTTCATCTCTCTCTCAAGTCTTCTTCACAAAAGGGGTTCTTGAACTTCTTCTTCTCCTCCAAGGCATCATATAGTCAAGGATTATTGGAGTGTTCTTTAGATCTTTTTGAGCGTATAAAAGGGTTGGTGGTGTATATCTCGGATCACCAACCCCAGAGACAAGGATCGCGATCAACGGTAAGGATCTCTCTTTTTGCGAATTAGAACAAGTATGCTCGGGTTTTATTTTTGAAATATCAAATCAATGAGTTTTCTTTTGAAAGTCCAGTATGTTATACTATAGATTAAAGGCTTTCAAAATTCAAAATTTCAACAAAAACTTAGTTTTCCTCCATATAAATATTAATTCTTTCTTTATTCTTCAATATGAGTTTAAATTCAATTTTCAAGGTAAGTGTTGAAAACATAATCTTTTTCAAAAACCGATTTTTTTTAGGTTAATAAAAATTTCAAAACTACTGGAAAGTGAAATCTTGGACCACGGTTTGACCGCCTCGATTCCGTTTTATTTTTCGAAAGATAACCCGGCAAAGGGTTATTTCTTGAAGAAATAAATGGAAAACGGGTTAAATCAAGTGCAAGTTTCATGAAAATTTGGTTCCAAACCGATTTTAGGATTTTCATTTCACCATAAAATTTTTCGAATTTTTGGATTTTTTTAATCAGGTTTTAATTTATTTTAATTTTTGGTTATTTTTAATAAATATCAAACGATTTTAAAAATTGATGAAACTTTCCAGAACTCATGTTTAATTATAAATTGAAATTTTCATCGAATAAAATTTTGAAAAAAATATTTTCTTTACTGTTTTCTAATTTATTCCATGAAAACTTCAATTTATAATTAAACTTGAGTTATGGAAAGTTTCATCAATTTTTAAAATCGTTTGATATTTATTAAAAATAACCCAAAATTAAAATAAATTAAAACCTGATTAAAAAAATAAAAAAATTCCAAATTTTTTTTGGTGAGCTGGAAATCCAAAAATCGGTTTGGAACCAAATTTTCATGAAACTTGGACTTGATTTGACCCGTTTTCCATTTTATTCTTCAAGAAATAACCCTTTCCGGGTTATCTTTCGAAAAATAAAACGGAAATCGAGGCGGTCAAACCGTAGTTCAAGATTTCACTTTCCAGTAGTTTTGAAATTTTTATTAACCTAAAAAAATTCGTTTTTTGAAAAAGATTATGTTTTGAAACACTTGCCTTGAAAATTGAATTTAAACTCATATTGAAGAATAAAGAAAGAAAATTATTATTTATATGGAGGAAAACTAATTTTTTGTTGAAATTTTGGATTTTGAAAGCCTTTAATCTATAGTATAACATACTGGAATTTCAAAAGAAAACTCATTGATTTGATATTTCAAAAATAAAAACCTAGCATGCTTGTTCTAATTTGCAAAGAAGAGAGATCCTTACTGTTGATCGCGATCCTTGTCTCTAGGGTTGGTGATCTGAGATATACACTTTGTCCAACCCTTTTATATGCTAAAAAATATCAAAACAACACTCCAATAATCCTTGATTATATGATGCCTTGGAGAAGAAGAAGTTCAAGAACCCCTTTTGTGAAGAACACTTGAGAGAGAGATGAACACACTTAAAGAGATGAATGAATTCCAAGGAGGAAGAGAGAGGGATGAATTTTCTAGAGCCAGGCCAAAGGTTGTGCTTGCTTTGTTTTTATAGAAAAAGTTAGGGTTAGATTGGATTTTGAAGTTTCCAATGTGAGGACTCCTACCTTTAGTTAGTTTCTAATTCTCGCTTATGGCTTGCTTTTCCCTTACCTTCTAAATTGTATTTACTTCTAATATTGATTTCTTGCAAGCCAAGCAATGCTAAATTACACAATGGAGATCCTTCAAGATCAATCTAGAAGTCTTCTCACATAGGAAACTAGCTTTTATGAATGATTTTCGTCCAAAAATGGCTGCCCGACGTTTGAGCTCATTTTTGACCTATTTAGTGGCTGACTCAGGAAAAGTTATAAACCAGAAAGTTGTAGATCTTTTCGAGACGTTCGAAACAAGTATAATTGCAAAATTTTTAGACAAAAAGGTAAAAAGTTATGGCAGTTCTAGTAACCTGACCATACAAGCCCTTTCCAATTATAACTCTTCCTATCTTTATTATTTTTGTAAAACAAATATGATGTCTCCAACCACCTCATTCCATGTTGGACGTTTTTGCATGTGGCCTCCTCATGTGGGGCGCCCACTTATGTGGCCGACCTACATGGGTGGGTCCACATGGACCCCCACCTTGTGGGCTTTAGCCCAATAGGCCTTATGACATGTATCTTGGGTTTTTTTCAATGAAAATTCAATAAAATCTTTATAAATTGAACATTCTATATATGGATGCAACCCATTTGACATTTATGGTGCATCCCTAATACATGATCGAACCATCTCTTTTTCCTTTGGAAAACAACTTTTCGGACCAAAATGCCCCTATTTGACCGTTAGACATCCAAATGCGACCAAAATACCCTCAAATTAGTTCACCCCTAATGGGAGAAATTAAAAATGGAAAGTCTTTGTGGTCAAACTTAAAAATTATAAACTTTTAAAGTTGGGTCCTTTCGGTGAGCAATATCAAACAGGATCATTTTGTATCCCCTGAAAATACCCAAAATGCCCTCAACACTCGGAATTTCCAAAATGAGGGAAACCCTGAAAATTCTAAAAATAGCAGTTTTTTTCATTTGCTTGGAAACTTGAACTTTCATCTTTCAGATACCATTGGAACACCCTAGAAACCTTTAGGATTGCGAATCAACTTCAGAATTCCTTCAACGAGGCAAAATCTACCCTTAAATGCACAGATGCCTAAGCCTAGGTGGAATATGGACTCGAAACTTGACAAACTACCGAATCTTTTGCTTTAAGTGTAGCAAAATGGGGGTGTCTACAAACCCCGCCTTCAAAATTCAATGTAAACAAAGTTGGGAAGAAATAAGATTTTTCCTGAAGCCACTTCAAAATGATGAAATGATCGAATGGTTGAGCAAGATCAAGACGATCCTTTGTTGTGCCTTCAACAAAACTATCTTTGTCGCCATCTGTTCTTTCATTTTTCTCTATTTGAAAATCAACATTTTCAAGATTATGATTTTCTTTATTGTTGCGCATTTCGTCGTTCATTGTGTTAATTTTTTCAAACCTTCCACAAGTTGTTATTGTCCTTCCATCATTTTCAAAACTCTGATTTGCAAATGCAATTGGTAATTGAACCAATAATGGTACTGAAGCTATGAATGAATCAGCAATAAAAGGTGGCTAATGCAGAGAAACTCTTTACCTCGTGGACATTCTTAAGTACAGACTATTCGTTGATGTTTCCGAGTCTGCTGTAACCCCTCCAGAAATACAACATGATGGTTCATGGATGAACACTTTTTTTGAATTTGCATAATGCTTCTCTTGCCTCAATACTTAAACATTTTTATCAAGTGTAGGAGATGCACCTCCGAGGTTCGATTATAGTGGGGTATGTCATCAAAATAGACGACCATGAATTGCCTTATAAATGGCCTCAATACTTGTAAGTGCTAGACACATTGGTCAAGCCAAAAAGCATGACAAGACTCATATAGCTGTCCTTCGTATTGAATGCAATTTTCCATTTATCACCGGTGTGGATACGAATGTGATGATAGCCGCTCTTAAGATCAATCTTTGACCACCGCTCGGATCCGGGCACAATGTCCAACATATCTTCAAGTCGCGGAATTACGAACCGATACTTTGACTGTGATCTTGTTGACCCCCCTGACTATCAACACACATATGCCAACTTCCATCTTTTTCGAGAGTAAGAAGCATGGGAACGACACAAGGACTCATACTCAAGTACTTAGTGCTTCGTGTTCATTATGTAGTACGTCTTAAGGTAACAAGCGGTGACGCAATTAACGTCTTCATTGAACAAGCGCGTAGAGATCTTTCTCATATGTGCTATACTTAAGATTTGAATCATTTAATTTCTCATAGAAGAATGCCTCCAGATGACCCTCCTGGTCATGTGCACACCACCACCATTGCCTACTCCAGAGGCATCACCAGCCACATCAAAAGACTTCGGAGAAATCCTGAAGGCAAATCCCAAGCGCTTTTATCATTCGTTTCTTGATTTTCAGAAAAGCCCCAATGTCCGCTTTTGTCCTCATAAACCCTTATTTTCTATTGCAATTTGTAATTGGAGCAATAATGGTGCGAAAGCCACGAACAAATCATCAATATAAGGTGGCTAATGCGCGGAGGCTCTTTACCTCGTGGACATTCTTAGGTGCATACTATTTGTTGACGGTTCTATCTTTCTCTAGGTATGCTGCAAGCCCTTGAGCTAAGACATTGAAATACAGTGGTTGCTATGGAGAATTCCAAATTTTGAAGGCGAATCACAAGCACTTCCATCATTCGTTTCTTGATTTTCTCAAAACCCTCAATGCCAGGATTTGTCCATCTAAACTCTTATTTTCTAATGCAGTTGTTAGTTGGATCAATATTGGTGCTGAAGCCACGAGTGGATCATCTATAAAAGGTGGCAAATGCATGTACACTCTTTACCTCATGGGCATTCTTAGTTACATTCGTTGATGGCTCTAACTTTCTCTAGGTCTATTGCAACCCCTTGGGCTGACACAGTGAACCCCAATGGTCACTATGGAGAACACCATTAGGTAAAAAGTAATGACACCAATAACGCCTTGATTGAACAAATGCATAGAGTTCTTGATCATAAGTGCTATACTTTTGGTTCACATTATTTAATTTCTTGCTGAAGAATGCGGCCAAATGACCCTCGTGGTTACCAATGCCTACTCCCGAGGCATCAAAAGCCACATAAAAAATGAGTTTGGAGAAATCGTGAAGGTGAAGCACGAGCACTTCTTTCATTCGTTTCTTGAATTCCTCAAAAGCCTCAATGGCAGCTGTTGTCCACATAAACTCATTTTATAATGCAATTGGTAATTGAAGCAATAATGGTGCTGAAGCCACGAATAAATCATTGATAAAAGGTGGCTAATGCGTGGAAACTCTTTACCTTGTGGACATTCTTAGCTACAGACTATTTGTATTTGGCTCTAACTTTCTCTAAGTCTGCTGCAACCACTTCAGCTGAGGCATTGTACCCAGTGGTCGCTGTGGGGAACGTACTGAGGTAACAACTATTGACGCCATTAACGCCGTGATTGAACAAACGAATAGAGTTCTTTCTGATATGTGCAATACTTCTGGTTTGCATTATATTATTTCTTGTTGAAGAATGCCACCAGATGAGCCTCCTGGTTAAGTACACGACCAATGCCTACTCCCGAGGCATCACAAGCCACATAAAAAAAAGACTTAGGAGAAATCTTGAAGGCGTAGCACAAGCGCTTCTATCATTCGTTTCTTGATTTCCTCAAAAGCCTCATTGGCAATTGGTAATTAGAGCAATGACGGTGCTAAAGCAATGAATGAATCATCCTTAAAAGGTGGCTAATGTATGGAAACTCTTTGCCTGATGGACATTCTTATGTACAAATTATTTTTTGATGGCTCTAACTCTCTCTGGTCTGTCGTAACCATGGTTTTAAATTTCGACCGAAATCCAAAATTTCAGATTTCAGTGGGGACCGAAACCGAAATTTTGGAATTTCAGTCCCAAATTTTGAAGCTTAATACCAAATTTCGGACCGAAATTTCTGATTTCGGTGGGGTCTGAAACAGGTACCGAAACCGAAATTTAAAACCTTGGTCGTAACTCCTTGAGCCCACACACTGGACCACAATGGTCGCTATGTATAACATCCTGCGCTAAAAAGTAATAACGCCAATAACTCTTTGATTGAACAAATGCATAGAGTTCTTTCTTATATGTGCTATACTTTTGGTTCGTGTTAATTAATATCTTGCTAAAGAATGCGACGAGACGACCCTCCTAATTAAATACACCAGCAATGCTTACTTAATGACGCGAATAACACAGTGATTGAACAAACACATATAGTTCTTTATCATGCATGCTGTACTTTTGGTTCACATTATTTAATTTATTGTCGAACCCCTTTGAGTTGACACACTGAACAATGCTTCTCATGCCTCAATACGATAGACACTTTTCTCAAGTGTAGGACATGTTCCTCCAGGGTTCGATTGTAGATGTGTATGTTGCCAAATAGACGAAGAAGAATTGCCTTGTAAATGTCCTCAACACCAGTATCATGATGCGCATGAAAGTGTTAGATGCATTGGTCAAGCGAAAAGGCACGACCAGATACTCATATAAACCATCCTTCATCTTGAAGGCAATCTTCCACGCGTCACTAGGGGTGGATACGAATATGATGATAGCCGCTCTTAAGGTCAATCTTTGAAACCGCTTGGATTTGGCCGTCATGTCCAACATATCTTCAGGTCACGGAATTGGGAACCGATATTAGAATGTGATCTTGTTGACCGCCCGCCTATATTTACACATACGCCACCTTCCATCTTTTTTGGGAGTGAGAAGCGCGGGAACAACACAAGGACTCATACTCAAGTACCAAAGTGTTCGGTGGTAACTATAGAGAACAAACTTCTGAGGTAACAAGTAATGACGTGAATAACGCAATGATTGAACAAACACATATAGTTCTTTATCATACTTTCGGTTCGTAATTTATCGCCGAAGAATGCGACCAGATGATCCTCCTCGCTAAGTACACCACTGATGCTTACTTCCGAGGCATTACAAGCAACCTTAAAGACTTTGGAAAAATCTTGAACGCGAAGCACAAGTGCTTCTATCATTCGTTTCTTGATTTCCTCAAAAGCTATGTGAAACTACCAATTACTCCAAAAGCTTAAGCTACTGGAGAAGGCGTTATTTAATCTTTTTTACTTTAACACTTCCCCTCACGTGTGGCCCCTCTTTCTTTGGGTTGTTCTTCGTTCAGTCAGATTGGATCTGTGACGAGATGGGTAATATAACCCGCGTTTCGCCAGACAATTGCGTTCCTCTTCCGAGAGGATGACTCCTCCCTTGGGCTAGTTGGAACATGAACTTTTATTTCTTTCCTTTATTTCTAGGAAAGAGGTTGAATGTATTGAATAGATATCTTGATTTTTTTATTCATCATTTGGTCGATGAACTAAACCAGATAGTTATATGAGTGAAACAAAACAGCTTATGATTCGCAGTAAGAAGATTGATTCTCATTCCCTATGTACGAGAGGAAAGTGGAAGTAAAGATAAGCAGTGGAAACTGTTTACCCCAAGATTGGTTGATTAGTCATCATGACTTGAAGCAGGTGCAAAAGATCAATTGTATGGAGTTGATCTCTATGATGAAATTGTAGTTTAGATCCCGTCAAGGTTTCAGATAGAAAGGAAATAAGATCTTTATTTGAATCCCGTTTGTTAACCAGTTTTTCGGAAATTCTGTTTTTGATAATTGAACACCATTATATAGGTGCATTTAACATGCATTTCTTTATTCCACTCTTTCAAAGCCTCGTACCACTCGGGAAATTGCAATTCTATAGTAAATGGAATATACAGAATTGTGATCAATCAAATATTGCAAAGTCCCGGTATTTATTACGTTTCAGAATTGGACCATAACGGAATTTCTGTCTATACCGGTAGCATAATATCAAACTGGGGAGGAAGATCAGAATTAGAGATTGATAGAAAAGCAAGGATATGGGCCCGTGTGAGTAGGAAATAAAAAATATCTATTTTAGTTCCATCATCAGCTATGGGTTCGAATCTAAGAGAAATTCTAGATAATGTTTGCTACCCTGAAATTTTCGTGTTTTTCCCGAAGGAGAAAAACAAGATTGGGTCAATGGAAAATGCCATTTTTGAGTTTTCTTTTTCGATTTGTTCCTCTTTTGACTTTCATTTATGTTTGTTATTTTCAAACATTTTCTAACTTTCTTTATTTGACATAATCCCAGTCTCGTATTGCGCGGATGATTCTCTCGATCTCGAATTGAGTGAGGCTGCCCCTCGGGGGAGCTTAAAAATGTAAGTTTATTTGCCGCCTTAGCTGGTCTCCTTTCATTAGTTGTTTTCAAAACTTAGCTCTACGCTCACCTTTCAGTCTTCAGTCCCGGGTATGAACTAATCTACGTTTGGTGGTTGATCATATACTGCTACCTTTGCCCTTTCTAGTGATGGTAAACTGGCCAGGCCTTGACTACTGGTGCATCCGGCTGAGCAAATTTTGCAATTTCGAAGCCCCTGATAACACTCTGTCACCTTAATCCATTCTTTTGTTGAGGGTCTGGCACCCTACCGATAGTAGTTCACAAGGCCAAGGAAAGTCCGCACTCCGCCACCTTGTTTGGAATCTCCCATTCAGTGATAGCCTAATTGGGGGGCAGATACGAATGCAACTGGTTAAATACCTTCCTTTCCTTTCCTTTCTGTTTCACCAGTTAGTCATTTCAAATCGCTTCAGCCATTCTAGCCAACAATCTCCTGCATGAGGAGAATGTTGTCAGCAATTGATCTATCATGCACAAAAGAGCTGATTCATCAAGCTGTTCTTGAAAGGCTTCCCATTGCCCGTGGTGATGAAGCGAGGGATGCCATAGCGTTAGAGTTCTGAATACGATTGGGTTGTCTGCTTCTCCATATACCTCATACCCTTTTCACTACACCAGCACGATATGATACTTCCGGCAACAAGGGGCGATGATAGGGCCAAGCCATAACCGTTAGTCGTGTATCAATTTTATTTTATTATGCCATTACATCAAGGAAACAAGATTGGAGATCCAAACCCAAGAACCATTCATGAATTCACAAGGTTCGCTACCTGCGGCAGCGGAGAGATACACCTTCAGAGAGAGATAGAAATAAATAAGGACGTTTACAGAGGTTACATAATCAAATGTTTGTGTTGGGGTTTTGACATGGAGTGAAGTGAAGTGAAGTGAGGGTTAATCCTTGAATGAACGTAACGAACTTAAAGGTCTTGAACATGGTTTTTGGTGTCAGACATATATGCAAAAGCTAGCGATCTATTTAAACTGAACTAATTGAAGGATGGATCGATTACTGACGGAACCTCCAATGCCACCTATCTCTCTCATTATTCCTGATCAAATGCATCCTAATTAGAAAAGTGAAGGAAAGGGAGCGCAATAAGTTTTCTTTTTTTGTTATTTTTTCACCCGACGATCAAAAAGGGAGTGGAGAGAGGAAAGGGTGAGATGGCAGGGCTAGTGGGTCAGATCGAATAAGTTGCAATCCCTGCTCGCTGCTCCAGTTCCCGTAGCTGCTTGCAGCCCCCTATACCTTCTAGTCCCACTTGGAGCCTACTCAACTCAAGTCCTACTCCCAACGCGTCGACCACATGGCCTTTCCCGCAGGAACATCCACAATAGATCCAGTGCGCTTGACAAGATCTCCTTCTTTAATAGCGGTATCACTACCAAAGACAACAATCCCTACATTCTCATTCTCAAGATTCAACGCTATTCCTTTCACATCGCTAGCAAATCTTTTATACTTTAACACTCCCCCTCATGTGTGGCGGCCCCTCTTTGTTTGGGTTGGCCTACACGTGGCACACATGTGGCCCCACTTTTGGGTTTGGCCATCGCATGTGGAATTTTCTATCAAGGAGGTTTGAACCATAGTCACCGGATTCGTCATCAGCCCTCCGACCCGTGATCCGGGGTTGCACGTTCCCAAACATGGTTCGCTGGCGACCTGGATCGCCAAAAATGACGACCCGCAATGACCCGCGGGAGAGAAAGAGAGAGACGCATATAGACTAAAGGAGAGATGGAGAGAGAGCTACAAATTTTATATATTTTGGGTTGGATTAGAACTAGAGCTTTCTTTTTGAAAAAAATATGTAGGGCATGCATGAGGTTTTTTTTTTGTTTATTAGATGGATGAAGTATGGACTATGGAAATATTCATATATTCCAGCGTGAACTTTCTTTATGAAAAAATATGTATGACATACATGAGGTTTTTATGTTTTTTATATTAAATGTATGTAGTGTGTACTGTGGAATAATATTCTTGTAAAAATATATGAAATTATATATATATATATATATATATATATATATATATATGTGTGTGTGTGTGTGTGTGTGTGTGTGTGTGTGTGTGTGAGTCCGAATTAGCGCTCCAACTGACCCGCGACCCCAAATAACGAACCAACATAGCATACCCTCATCATACCGCGTACTGGGCTACGATCGTATCCTGTTCCCGTACCACGTACCGGAACGAACTGCGTTCCAGGTAACATTGGTTTGAACCGAAGCATTTGCTCTGATACCATGTGAAACTACCAATTACTCCAAAAGCTTAAGCTGTTGGAGAAGGCGTTATTTAATCTTTTATACTTTAACAAGCTGCAATGGGAGCTTTTGTCCGCATAAACCCTCTTTTTCTAATGCAATTGATAATAGGAGCAATAATGATGCTAAAGCCACGAATGAATCCCTAATAAAATCTGGGTAATGCATGAAAACTCTACCTCATGGGCATTCCTAGGTACAGACTATTCGTTGATGGTTCCAACTTTCTCTGGGTCTGTTGTAACCCCTTGAGCTAACACACCGATCCCATAACTACAACTTGATGATTCATGGGGGGACTCTTTTATAAATTCAAATAACACTTCTCCTGCCTTTATAATGTAAACACTTTTCTCTAGTGTGTGAGATGTTCCTCCAGGGTTCAATTGTAGATGAGTATGTCGTCAAAATAGACGACGCCATTATAAATGGCCTCAACACCAGTATCATAATGCGCATGAAAATGCTAGGCGCATTGGTCAAGCAAATAGGTGCGAAAAGACACTTATATGACCCATCCTTCGTCTTGAAGGCAATTTTCCACTTGTCGTCATGGCGGATATGAATCTAATGATAGCCGCTCTTAAGATCATTTTGTGAAAACCACTCAGATCCGGCCATCATGTCCAACATATCTTCAAGTCACGTTATTGGGAACCGATACTTGACTTTGATCTTGTTAATCGACCAACTTTCAGCACACATATGCCAACTTCTATCGTTTTGGGGAGTGAGAAGTGCGGGAACAGCACAAGGACACATACTCAAGTACCTAAGTGCTCATTGGTCAGGGAATGAACTCCTGAGGTAACAAGTAATGATGCCAATAACGCAATGATTGAACTAACACAGAGTTCTTTCTCATACGTGCTGCACTTCCGATTTGCATTATTTGTTCTCGCTGAAGAAAGGCGACCGGATGGCTCTCCTAGCTAAGTACACCACCAATGCCTACTCCCAAAGCGTCACAACAACCTCATAGACTTTGGAGATATCTTGAAGGCAAAGCACGAGCACTTCTATCATTCATTTCTTGATTTCCTCAAAAGCCTCAATGCCAGCTTTTGTCCACATAAACTCTTATTTTCTAATGCAATTGATAATAGGACCAATGATGGTGCTAAAGCCACGAATGAATAGTCGATAAAAGGTGGCTAATGCATAGAAAGTGTTTACCTCGTGGACATTCTTAGGTACAAACTATTCATTTATCGCTCTGGGTCTGCTGCAACCCCTTGAGCTGACACACGGAATCCCAAAAGTACAAAATGATATTTCATGAAGGAACACTTCTAAATTCACATAGAGCTTTTCATGTCTCAATACGGCAAACAGTTTCCTCAAGTGTCGGAGATGCTCCTCCGAGTTTCAATTGTAGAAGAGTGTGTCATCAAAATAGACGACCAGGAACTGCCCTTAATGGCCTCAATACTTGTATCATAATGTGCATGAAAGCGCTAGACGGATTTTGTCATGCCAAGAGGCTTGACAAGACGCTTATATGACTATCCTTCGTCTTGAAGGCAATTTTCCATTGGTCATAGGAGTGGATATGAATCTTATGATAGGCACTCTTAAGATCAATCTTTGAAAACCAATTGGATCTGGCCATCATGTACAACATATCTTCAAGTCACGGAATTGGGAACCGATAATTGACTGTGATCTTGTTGGTCGCCCGACTATAAACACACTTACGCCAACTTCCGTCTTCTTTGGGAGTGAGAAGCGCGGGAACAACACAAGGACTCATACTCAAGTACCTAAGTGCTCGTTTCATTTCGTTTCATTTAATTTCTCACAGAAGAATGTGGTTAAATAACCCTCCTGGCTAAGTACACACCACCAATGCCTATTCCCGAGGCATCACAAGCAACATCAAAGACTTTGGAGAAATCTTCAAGGCGAAGCTCACGTGCTTTCATGATTCGTTTTTTTTTCCTCAAAAGCCTCAATGGCAGCTTTTGTCACATGAACTCATTTTCTAATGCAATTGCTAACAAGAGTAATAATGGTATTAGAGCCACGATGAATGCCGAATAAAAGGTGGCTAATGGTACTAATGCATGGCTCTAACTTTCTTTGGGCTTTCTGCAACCCCTTGAGCTGACACACTGAACCTCATAAATACAACATGATGGTTCATAGACGAACACTTTTTTTTAAATTCGCATAATGCTTATCTTGCCTTAGCCCTCAATTCGTAAACACTTTTCTCAAGTGTAGTAAATGTTCCTCTCGGGTTCGATTGTTGATGAATTTTTCGTCAAAATATACAATTAGGAACTGCCTTGTAAATGGGCTCACCACCTGTGTCATGATGCGCATGAAAGCGCTAGGCACACTAGTGCTAAAAGGCATGGCCATGCTCTCATATAGACGGATAGACCATCCTTCGTCTTGAAGGTGATTTTCACTCGTCACTAGGCAGATACGAATCTGATGATAGCCGCTCTTAATATCAATCTTTGAAAACCGCTCGGATCCGGCCATCATGTCATGTTGAAGTATTTTCAAAATAAAATGGTTTTGAAAAGGTTTTCTCATGAAAAGTGCATTTTGATTGTAAAAGTGGGTGCTTTTTGAAAAGAGGTGAAAATTGCTTTGTGGGAATAGTCCCACATTGGAAACTCAAGAAGTTGGACAGAGATATATAAAGCTTTACCTACTTCTCTCTTTTGTTTTGTTGCACAATGGGTTATAGCAAGTGGTGGACCCACAAGACGGTGCAACGTACTATCCTCGCACCTGAGGTGTGGGCAGAGGGTTGTAAGGCGCTAGTGGCGCTTTTTGGCACACTTTGCACGACGCATTGTCAAGAGGACCGATTGGAGCGCTTAAAATTTTCTAGATTGGATATAGACTGTTCAATCAATATCGGTGCAAACCAAGGGTGATTGGTCAGTTGATCACTAGTTGGTTGGTCTGGTCATTGGATCAGCCACGATGTGATTAGTTGGTCGATCGGTCGATCTTATGTGCCCCAATGGCTAATCCAGGAAGGGGTGCGATCTGAAGCGTCTGATCGTGGGTAACGGCTAGTCGGCAATCGTGTGCATTGTGGATCGTCGGATCGCGTCCCGTCACGATGCAACGATCAAGAGCCGATCAAGTGTAATCGATACCATGTATTGACGATCTAGAGGTTATGGGGGAGAACATAGGTTTTACACAAGCCGACAGTCACACTCCAGGATTGATCTCGACCGTAGAATCGCGTATTGGCGCAATCTAACAGTCAAATTTCAAACCAATCTAGAAAGGTGCCTTGTTAGGATGTTTTCCAAAGGTAAAAGACACCAAAATCTCTATAAAAAGGGCAGAAACCACCCATTTACAGAAGATTATGAAAACCCACTTGAGGAATTTGAATTTGAGAAATTCCTAAGCAGATTTCACTCTCTTGGAAGCCTTTCAAAATTCATTCTTTACATTTTTAGAAGTTTTATCTCTAGTGTTTTGTTATTCTCGAGAGACCGACACTAGTCTTGCATACTTGTTAAATCCAAAGGTGATTCGAGGTTTTTCTCCGTTTGGTCTAAAACATTGACAAACAATTGGTGAAGAATTCACCAGGCTACATTGTATCTTGGAGGCGAATTCATGGTCCTTGCACATAATTGGTGGGGGCGAATATCGTCATAAGAAAAACGACAATGCGCCTTAAAGCATCTCAACTTTCATTTCCATCTCCACCATCAACTTTTTCTCCAACATGTCCAACATCTCTTCAAGTCGTTGAATGGGGAAATGATACTTGACTGTGATATTGTTGATCGCTCGACTATCAACACACATACACCAACTTCTGTCTTTTTAGGAGTGAGAAGCCCGGGAACGACACATGGACTTATAGTCAAGTATGTAAGTGCTTGGTGGTTACTATAGAGAACGAACTCCTGAGGTAACAAGTAATGCCGTCAATAAAGCAATGATTGAACAAACACAAAGTCCTTTCTCATAGTTGCTTTACTTCCATTTCACATCATTTAATTTCTTGCTAAAGAATGCGACCGGATGACCCTCATGGCTAAGTACACCAATGCCTACTCCCGAGGAATCACAAGCAACATCATTAAAGACTCTGGAGAAATCTTGAAGGCGAAGCACGCACTTCTATCATTCATTTCTTGATTACCTAGAAAGCGTCATTGGCATCTTTTGTCCACATAAACTGTCATTTTCTAAGTAAACAATAATAGGAGCAATAATGATTCCGAAGCCATGACTGAATCGCCGATAAAAGGTGGTTAATGCATCGAAACTCTTTACCTCGTGGACATTCTTTGGTAGAGATTATTTGTTGATGACTTTAACTTTCTCTGGGTCTGCTTCACCCCCTTGAGTTGACACACCATACCCCCTTGAGCCGACCCCAACTGGTTTGGGACAAAGGCTTAGTTGAGTTGTTGAGTTGGGTCATGAGGAACACATTATTAAATTCACATAACGCTTCTCCTTCCTCAATACGTTAAAAACTTTCCTCAAGGGTAGGAGATGTTCCTCCAGGGTAGGTTTGCAGATGAGTATGTCGTCAAAATAGACGACCAAGCACTGCCCTATAAATGGACTCAAGACTTGTGTCATAATGCGAATGAAAGTGATAGACGCATTGGTCAAGCCAAATAGGCATGACTAGGCATTCATATTGACCATCCTTCATCTTGAAGGCAATTTTCCACTCGTCAATGGGGTGGATACGAATTTGATCATAACCGCTTTTAAGATTTTTTTTTTTTGAATGGTTTTATAGGGCCTTTAATTGAAAACGCTCCAAAAATAGGCATATGCCTCTAAAAAGGTGAACACACGATATTCTTTAGTGAAAGGCAAAAGAATAGTTCACTATGATGTGACCATCATAGCCGCTTTTAAGATTAATCTTTGAATGCTGCTCGGATCCAGCCATCACGTCCAACAAATTTTCAACTTGCGGAATTGGGAGCTGATACTTGACTTCGATCTTCTTCATCGCCCGACTATAAACACACATACGCCAACTTTCATCTTTTTTGGGTGTGAGAAGCGCAGGAATAACACAAGGATTAATTCTAAAATACCCGAGTGCTTGGGGGTCACTATAGAGAACAAACTCCTGGAATGAGACCATTGTCAATTGTGTTGTTTGTTTAAGTGCTAAACAGCCCACACCGATGATTGATTAACAATTCAAATACCTGCATTTGTTTCCAGTTTTGTATATTAACAATATACGAAATTTTTAATCCCACATTTAGCATGGACTTTTATTGATAGTTTGGTGACACAGCCGGTCAACAACACCTTATCTAAATGTTTTTATTATTTTCTGCAGGTATGACTGCCAATTGTGGAGCTTGTAAGGTTCTTAAAAGGAAGCACTGCGCAGGTTGTAGATTTTATTTGTTTTTTTCAGCATTTAAAAGAAATGATTTTTGGTCGATCAATGAAATTTATGGATTGGCCAGCATAAATAAGCAGATGGAGTATGTAGTTGGGACAAATCCTCAACAAACTCAACAGTTTTTTGATAACTTGAAACAACAAGCTCAACAAAGAATGGATGATCCAATAAGGGGCAGCTGTGGGAGGATTCTGGAATTGGAAGAAGAGAATCGAGGTTGAGACAACAAATTCATGACTTGCAAAGACAAGTTCTGAGGTTGACTGACAAAGAACTTATGGGAAATCGTCAGCCTGAAGTGGTAGGTGCTGAGGAGTTAACTGAGTACACACAAACTTATCAGCAACTAATCCGTCAGCCTGAAGTGGTAGGTGCTGAGGAGTTAAATGAGGGCACGCAAACTTTTCAGCATCTAATCCATCAGAATGATCTAGGGCAACAAGATGCTGAAGATGATTTTGGAGATATCTTGAATCTGTTAGGACCTGCTGATTTTGGAGATATCGGGCATCTGTTAGGACCTGGTGTTATGGATGGGAGTATACCGCCATATTTCTTAGACTCGAAACAGTACAACAACCGATTGAGGATTGGTGGCAGCATTTGTAATTGATTTTGGCGTTGAATATACTTGACCTTTTTTCTCTCTATTGACTCATTCTTTTGATTCCTTACACAGTAAAAGATTTTGGGGTGGTCGTTGTAATTCAAATAATGAGACACCTAAACTGAAAATGGATACTAAACCAGAGTATTAGAAATTTCCTTGCAGCCTCGCAACTCTTTTCATACTACAGCTTCTTGCATTCTTTTACATCATAGTTGTGCTTCCAAGCGTTTTTGCTTTGCTACAATTTTGAGTTTTGTAGAAATATCTGTGACTTCTATGTTGGTTACTAAATGGTTCAAATCTGTCTTTTGCATCAGCCTCATCATTTTTTTTCAATGCCATGATAATTGGCTTAACTAACATTTGTTCTTACTATTATGTATGCGATTTCTTACTATGGTCTTTTTTTTGAATGGTGAGAAGAACTTTATTAAAATAAAGATAGGAGGTCTAAACAGAAGGAGAACAAAAAGTCAGAAAAAGAAGAAATACAAACAAAAACAATAAAGGCCGGAGAACGAATACAAACAAAAAATAATAAAGGCCCAGGGGGATCAAAGATCTGTCGAGTTTCTCTACCCGCCCAAGCAAATATATCCGCGTCATCTTAGCACGTGATGAAAACGAACACGAGAGTTTGCAAATTGCTCATGGATCTCATCTGCCATAGTATCAAATTAACATAGAATCAAAGGTCTCTAGAGTTTCTCTGCCCATCCCTGCCTAAGTAAATATATCTGTGTCATCGTCGGCCGATCTTAGCTTTGACATTATCTTTATATGCCCACTGGCTTATCAGCTCAGATGAGCAGAGATGTCCGGTGATGGAAATTTTTAACATATTGGATTTGGTTCCCTGCAATAGTAATGCAGTATGTCAATTTTCTATCCTTCTATCTTCCAGTAAATTGGAGGCTTTATTGAATGCAGCTTTGCTGATGGAGCTTTCTTGCATGGGTGATCTAGTTATTACACATTTATCTTCTCTTGCAGAAGGTTGATGTTGCCTATCATTCAAGCACCCAATTGGACCGAACCATTTGAAATTATGTGTTATGCTTCGGACTTTGCAATAGGCTCGTGTTGGGTCAAAGATTCAATAAATTACCGCATGTAATCTATTATGCAAGTAGGACTCTCAATGATACACAACACAACTACACCACTACGGAAAAAGAATTCTTAGCGGTTGTGTTTGCATTAGAGTTGTATTTAATTATCTTTTAATTGTCTTTTAAACAAATATTGGTTTTAGTTGCCTTTTAATTCTAGGTTTCAAGTTTGATTTCAAATCTAATTTTTCCGTTTTAATGCTTTTAGTCAATTTTCAAAGCTAATTTTAAACAGGTAAACGACTAAATCAGAAAAAAGCATAAACATAAAAGTTGTAGATCTTTCAAAATCCTTCGAAATGAGTACTTATGGCTTAAAATACGAGTTCAGATGAGTAAGATATGACTGTTTTAGTAAACAATATTTTTAATTCCAGATTCTAAAATTCATATTTTAGTTTTTGATTTTCTAATTAGAATAGTTTTAATTTGTTTGTTAATTAGAACTGATTTCTTTCATTAATTTGAACTGATTTTTCTTATTTAGTATGTACTTAATAGAATCATTAAATCTTTATTTCACTTTGCCTAGATATAGGAAATAAAATAATAATCAAATTAAAGTTAGTTTCGATCTTTGTTTTGTTTAAGGATTAAATTTATAGTGAGTTGTTGGCTCCGAGGTAAATCCACGGAAATCCTGAGACCCATGCCAGGCAATAACTTATTATACTTTTATTTCTAAATAATATAAAAATAGGAAGTCTACATTCTCTTCCCTGAGTTCGACCCGTAACTACAAGCGATCCGTGCCCTTGCGGTTACTTTTTAAATCACAATAAGAGAATATAAGATCTTTTGGAATGAGACCATTGTCAATTGTGTTGTTTGTTTAAGTGCTAAACAGCCCACACCGGTGATTGGTTAACAATTCAAATACCTGCATTTGTTTCCAGTTTTGTATATTAACAATATACGAAATTTTTAATACCACATTTAGCATGGACTTTTATTGATAGTTTGGTGACACAGCCGGTCAACAACACCTTATCTAAATGTTTTTATTATTTTCTGCAGGTATGGCTGCCAATTGTGGAGCTTGCAAGGTTCTTAAAAGGAAGCACTGCGCAGGTTGTAGATTTTATTTGTTTTTTTCAGCATTTAAAAGAAATGATTTTTGGTCGATCCATGAAATTTATGGATTGGCCAGCATAAATAAGCAGATGGAGTATGTAGTTGGGACATATCCTCAACAAACTCAACAGTTTTTTGATAACTTGAAACAACAAGCTCAACAAAGAATGGATGATCCAATAAGGGGCAGCTGTGGGAGGATTCTGGAATTGGAAGAAGAGAATCGAGGTTGAGACAACAAATTCATGACTTGCAAAGACAAGTTCTGAGGTTGACTGACAAAGAACTTATGGGAAATCGTCAGCCTGAAATGGTAGGTGCTGAGGAGTTAACTGAGTACACACAAACTTATCAGCAACTAATCCGTCAGCCTGAAGTGGTAGGTGCTGAGGAGTTAAATGAGGGCACGCAAACTTTTCAGCATCTAATCCATCAGAATGATCTAGGGCAACAAGATGCGGAAGATGATTTTAGAGATATCTTGAATCTGTTAGGACCTGCTGATTTTGGAGATATCGGGCATCTGTTAGCACCTGGTGTTATGGATGGGAGTATACCGCCATATTTCTTAGACTCGAAACAGTACAACAACCGATTGAGGATTGGTGGCAGCATTTGGAATTGATTTTGGCGTTGAATATACTTGACCTTTTTTCTCTCTATTGACTCATTCTTTTGATTCCTTACACAGTAAAAGATTTTGGGGTGGTCGTTGTAATTCAAATAATGAGACACCTAAACTGAAAATGGATACTAAACCAGAGTATTAGAAATTTCCTTGCAGCCTCGCAACTCTTTTCATACTACAGCTTCTTGCATTCTTTTACATCATAGTTGTGCTTCCAAGCATTTTTGCTTTGCTACAATTTTGAGTTTTGTAGAAATATCTGTGACTTCTATGTTGGTTACTAAATGGTTCAAATCTGTCTTTTGCATCAGCCTCATCATTTTTTTTCAATGCCATGATAATTGGCTTAACTAACATTTGTTCTTACTATTATGTATGCGATTTCTTACTATGGTCTTTTTTTTGAATGGTGAGAAGAACTTTATTAAAATAAAGATAGGAGGTCTAAACAGAAGGATAACAAAAAGTCAGAAAAAGAAGAAATACAAACAAAAACAATAAAGGCCAGAGAATGAATACAAACAAAAAACAATAAAGGCCCAGGGGGATCAAAGATCTGTCGAGTTTCTCTACCCGCCCAAGCTAATATATCCGCGTCATCTTAGCACGTGATGAAAACGAACACGAGAGTTTGCAAATTGCTCATGTATCTCATCTGCCATAGTATCAAATTAACATAGAATCAAAGGTCTCTAGAGTTTCTCTGCCCATCCCTGCCTAAGCAAATATATATGCGTCATCGTCGGCCGATCTTAGCTTTGATTTTATCTTTATATGCCCACTGGCTTATCAGCTCAGATGAGCAGAGATGTCCGGTGATGGAAATTTTTAACATATTGGATTTGGTTCCCTGCAATAGTAATGTTAAAACGGAAAAATTAGATTTGAAATCAAACTTGAAACCTAGAATTAAAAGGCAACTAAAACCAATATTTGTTTAAAAGACAATTAAAAGATAATTAAATACAACTCTAATGCAAACACAACCGCTAAGAATTCTTTTTCCGTAGTGGTGTAGTTGAGTTGTGTATCATTGAGAGTCCTACTTGCATAATAGATTACATGCGGTAATTTATTGAATCTTTGACCCAACACGAGCCTATTGCAAAGTCCGAAGCATCACACATAATTTCAAATGGTTCGGTCCAATTGGGTGCTTGAATAATAGGCAACATCAACCTTCTGCAAGAGAAGATAAATGTGTAATAACTAGATCACCCATGCAAGAAAGCTCCATCAGCAAAGCTGCATTCAATAAAGCCTCAAATTTACTGGAAGATAGAAGGATAGAAAATTGACATACTGCATTACTATTGCAGGGAACCAAATCCAATATGTTAAAAATTTCCATCACCGGACATCTCTGCTCATCTGAGCTGATAAGCCAGTGGGCATATAAAGATAATGTCAAAGCTAAGATCGGCCGACGATGACGCAGATATATTTGCTTAGGCAGGGATGGGCAGAGAAACTCTAGAGACCTTTGATTCTATGTTAATTTGATACTATGGCAGATGAGATCCATGAGCAATTTGCAAACTCTCGTGTTCGTTTTCATCACGTGCTAAGATGACGCGGATATATTAGCTTGGGCGGGTAGAGAAACTCGACAGATCTTTGATGCCCCTGGGCCTTTATTGTTTTTTGTTTGTATTCATTCTCTGGCCTTTATTGTTTTTGTTTGTATTTCTTCTTTTTCTGACTTTTTGTTATCCTTCTGTTTAGACCTCCTATCTTTATTTTAATAAAGTTCTTCTCACCATTCAAAAAAAAGACCATAGTAAGAAATCGCATACATAACAGTAAGAACAAATGTTAGTTAAGCCAATTATCATGGCATTGAAAAAAAAATGATGAGGCTGATGCAAAAGACAGATTTGAACCATTTAGTAACCAACATAGAAGTCACAGATATTTCTACAAAACTCAAAATTGTAGCAAAGCAAAAATGCTTGGAAGCACAACTATGATGGAAAAGAATGCAAGAAGCTGTAGTATGAAAAGAGTTGCGAGGCTGCAAGGAAATTTCTAATACTCTGGTTTAGTATCCATTTTCAGTTTAGATGTCTCATTATTTGAATTACAACGACCACCCCAAAATCTTTTACTGTGTAAGGAATCAAAAGAATGAGTCAATAGAGAGAAAAAAGGTCAAGTATATTCAACGCCAAAATCAATTCCAAATGCTGCCACCAATCCTCAATCGGTTGTTGTACTGTTTCGAGTCTAAGAATTATGGCGGTATACTCCCATCCATAACACCAGGTCCTAACAGATGCCCGATATCTCCAAAATCAGCAGGTCCTAACAGATTCAAGATATCTCTAAAATCATCTTCCGCATCTTGTTGCCCTAGATCATTCTGATGGATTAGATGCTGAAAAGTTTGCGTGCCCTCATTTAACTCCTCAGCACCTACCACTTCAGGCTGACGGATTAGTTGCTGATAAGTTTGTGTGTACTCAGTTAACTCCTCAGCACCTACCACTTCAGGCTGACGATTTCCCATAAGTTCTTTGTCAGTCAACCTCAGAACTTGTCTTTGCAAGTCATGAATTTGTTGTCTCAAACCTCGATTCTCTTCTTCCAATTCCAGAATCCTCCCACAGCTGCCCCTTATTGGATCATCCATTCTTTGTTGAGCTTGTTGTTTCAAGTTATCAAAAAACTGTTGAGTTTGTTGAGGATTTGTCCCAACTACATACTCCATCTGCTTATTTATGCTGGCCAATCCATAAATTTCATGGATCGACCAAAAATCATTTCTTTTAAATGCTGAAAAAAACAAATAAAATCTACAACCTGCGCAGTGCTTCCTTTTAAGAACCTTGCAAGCTCCACAATTGGCAGCCATACCTGCAGAAAATAATAAAAACATTTAGATAAGGTGTTGTTGACCGGCTGTGTCACCAAACTATCAATAAAATTCCATGCTAAATGTGGTATTAAAAATTTCGTATATTGTTAATATACAAAACTGGAAACAAATACAGGTATTTGAATTGTTAACCAATCACCGGTGTGGGCTGTTTAGCACTTAAACAAACAACACAATTGACAATGGTCTCATTCCAAAAGATCTTATATTCTCTTATTGTGATTTAAAAAGTAACCGCAAGTGCACGGATCGCGTGTAGTTACGGGTCGAACTCAGGGAAGAGAATGTAGACTTCCTATTTTTATATTATTTAGAAATAAAAGTATAATAAGTTATTGCCTGGCATGGGTCTCAGGATTTCCGTGAATTTACCTCGGAGCCAACAACTCACTATAAATTTAATCCTTAAACAAAACAAAGATCGAAACTAACTTTAATTTGATTATTATTTTATTTCCTATATCTAGGCAAAGTGAAATAAAGATTTAATTATTCTATTAAGTAAATACTAAATAAGAAAAATCAGTTCAAATTAATGAAAGAAATCAGTTCTAATTAACAAACAAATTAAAACTATTCTAATTAGAAAATCAAAAACTAAAGTATGAATTTTAGAATCTGGAATTAAAAATACTGTTTTTTAAAACAGTCATATCTTACTCATCTGAACTCGTATTTTAAGCCATAAGTACTCATTTCGAAGGATTTTGAACGATCTACAACTTTTATGTTTATGCTTTTTTCTGATTTAGTCGTTTACCTGTCTAAAATTAGCTTCGAAAATTTACTAACAGCATTAAAACGGAAAAATTAGATTTGAAATCAAACTTGAAACCTAGAATTAAAAGGCAACTAAAACCAATATTTGTTTAAAAGACAATTAAAAGATAATTAAATACAACTCTAATGCAAACACAACCGCTAAGAATTCCTTTTCCGTAGTGGTGTAGTTGAGTTGTGTATCATTGAGAGTCCTACTTGCATAATAGATTACATGCGGTAATTTATTGAATCTTTGACCCAACACGAGCCTATTGCAAAGTCCGAAGCATCACACATAATTTCAAATGGTTCGGTCCAATTGGGTGCTTGAATGATAGGCAACATCAACCTTCTGCAAGAGAAGATAAATGTGTAATAACTAGATCAACCATGCAAGAAAGCTCCATCAGCAAAGCTGCATTCAATAAAGCCTCAAATTTACTGGAAGATAGAAGGATAGAAAATTGACATAAATGACGCCAATAACGCAGTGATTGAGCCAATGCATAGAGTTCCTTCTCATACGTGCCATACTTCCGGTTCACATAATTTAATTTCTCGTTGAAGAAAGCGACCGAATGACCATCTTGGCTATGTATACCGATGATGCCTACTCCCGAGGCATCACAAGCAACCTCAAGGAATTTGGAGAAGTCTTGAAGGCAAAGAACAAGCGCTTCTATCATTTGTTTCATGATTTCCTCAAAAGCCTCAATGACAGCTTTTGTTCACATTATCTCTCATTTTCTAATGCAATTGGTAATAGGAGCAATATTGGTGCTAAAGCCACGAATGAATCGTCGATAAAAGGTCCCTAATGCATGGATTTTTTTTCCTCGTGAACATTTTTAGGTACAGACTATTCGTTGATAGGTCTAACTTTCTTTGGGTCTGCTGCAACCATGGTTTTAAATTTCGGACGAAATCCGAAATTTCAGATTTCGGTTGAGGTCGAAACCGAAATTTGGCGAAGTCCGAAATACTGGGTTTTACCAAATTTCGGCCGTAATTTCGGAAATTGATTTTTTATTGAAAATATAGAAATATTACGAAATTTCTGTAATTTCGGCCAAGGCCGAAATGGATGTTGAAACCATGGTTTGGGTCTGCTGCAACCATGGTTTTAAATTTTGGACGAAATCCGAAATTTCAGATTTCGGTTGAGATCGAAACCGAAATTTGGCGAAGTCCGAAATACTGGGTTTTACCAAATTTCGGCCGTAATTTCGGAAATTGATTTTTTATAGAAAATATAGAAATATTACGAAATTTCTGTAATTTCGGCCAAGGCCGAAATGGATGTTGAAACCATGGTTTGGGTCTGCTGCAACCATGGTTTTAAATTTTGGACGAAATCCGAAATTTCAGATTTCGGTTGAGATCGAAACCGAAATTTGGCGAAGTCCGAAATACTGGGTTTTACCAAATTTCGGCCGAAATTTCGGAAATTGATTTTTTTATAGAAAATATAGAAATATTACGAAATTTCGGTAATTTCGGCCAAGGCCGAAATGGATGTTGAAACCGAAATTTAAAACCATGGCTGCAACCCTTTGAGTTGACACACCGAACTCTGGAAATACAGCATGATGGTTCATGGGGGAACACTTTTTAAAATTCAAACAATGCTTCTCCTGCCTAAATACCGAACTCTGGAAATACAGCATGATGGTTCATGGCGGAACACTTTTTAAAATTCAAACAATGCTTCTCTTGCCTCAATATAGTACACTTTTCTCAAGTGTAGGAGATGTTCCTTCGGTGTTTGATTGTAGATGAGTATGTCGTCAAAATAGACGACCGGGAACTACCTTATTAATGGCATCAACACCTATGTCACGATGCGCATGAAAGGGCCATGATCATTGGTCAAGCCAAAAGGCTCGACCAGACACAAACATTTACCATCATTCCTCTTGAAGGCAATTTTCCACTCGTCACTTGGGCGGATATGAATCTGATAAATAGCCACTCTCCGGCCATCATGTCCAACATATCTTCAAGTCATGTAATTGGGAATCGATACTTGACTATGATCTTATTGATCGCTCGACTATCAACACGCATATGCCAACTTCCGTCGTTTTTTTGGGTGAGAAGCGCGAGAACAACACAAGGAATCATACTCATATGCCTAATGCTTCTCCTCCCTCAATACAATACACTTTTCTTCAGTGTAGGAGATGTTCCTTCGGTGTTCGATTGTAGATGAGGATGTCATCAAAATAGACAACCGGGAACTGCCTTATTAATGGCATCATCACCATGAAAGGGCTAGGCGCATTGGTCAAGCCAAAAGGCTCGACCAGACACTAATATTTACCATCATTCGTCTTGAAGGCAATTTTCCACTCGTCACTTGGGCGGATATGAATCTGATAAATTGCCACTCTTAAGATCAATCTTTGAAAACCGTTCGGATCTAGCCATCATGTCCAACATATCTTCAAGTCATGGAATTGGGAATCCATACTTGACTACGATCTTGTTGATCGCTCGACTATCAACACGCATATGCCAACTTCCGTCGTTTTTTGGGGTGAGAAGCGCGAGAACAACACAAGGAATCATACTCATGTACCTAAGTGTTTGGTAGTAACAAGTGATGATGCCAATAACGCAGTGATTGAACAAACACACAGAGTTCTTTCTCATACGTGCTATATTTTCAATTTGCATCATTTAATTTCTTGCTGAAGAATGCGACCGGATTACCCTCCTGGCTAGGTACACCACCAATGCCTACTCTTGAAGCATCAGAAGCAACATCAAAGGCTTTGGAGAAATTTTGAAGTCGAAGCACAAGCGCTTCTATCAATAGTTTCTGGATTTCCTCAAAAGCCTCGATGGCAGCTTTTATCGACTTTAACTCTCATTTTTGAATGCAATCGATAATATGAGCAATAATGATGCTAAAGCCACGAATGAATCGCCGACAAAAAGTGGCTAATGCATGGAAACTCTTTACCTCATGGACATTCTTAGGGAGAGACTATTCGTTGACGGCTCTAGTTTTCTCTGGGTATGCTGCTACTCCTTGAGCTAACACACCGAACTTTAGAAATACAACAGCACAAGCCAACCTATCAGGCTCTCAATTGGCTGATCTTTTAACATGACGAAACCTTAAACCAAACCTTGTTTTCTTTCTTGAATCTCATCTATCAACTCAGCATATTTCATCTATCAACTAAGATGGGCCAAGACAAATTTTTAGTTGCTACTTTTCATGAACAATTTGAATTGATTATGATGCGTAGGCTATGTTAGGACCAAAGGCAACATGACATATTCTATTGAGGCTGATGATCGGCATCACAATTCAAGTTGTGACAAGATTGACTCACATCTCATATATGCGGGAACCTACATGTTCGTTTCAAGTCGTATGAACTCTCAAGAATTCGTGTGGAAGCCTATATATATATATATATATATATATATATTGTAGGCCTAAGGGCCGTCGAGTTGTGAATGAATGAAGAAGAAACACCTTGCCATGTGCAATCTTGGATGTGAAATCCCATACGTCGTGGTGTGATGCCTCGACAACCCTAGTGATGTGATGCCTTGGGTAGGCCTTGGTGTGATGTCATGGTGATTCTATCCTTCTCTTTCTCTACCAAAGGTGTTTATAAATCTCTTTCTTATTCTCATCATTTATTCTACTCTCTTTATTGCAATTCCATGATTTTCAATTCTTTCGTTTGTTTTGGTTATTGATTTTAATCATATCAAGGTTAGATACTTACCGTTGAAACCCTGTATCGATTAGATTTAGGTGAATCATATTGCATCTTAAATTAGACCTTAGTTTTCCCATTCCACAAGCCAACAATACATTGAACAATGCTAGTTTTATTGCTCTTATTTCCAAAGATAGAAAACCTCTTGATTTAAGGTGATGGGTCCCAGGAATTAGGGATGTGAGGTGCTTTCTAGTTGCTGATGTATTTGTGAAGGGGAGGTAAATCCCCAATGGAGCACTGACCACTAAGGAGGCAACCTATGCTTTCAAAAGCGTGGGAGTGGTTATTGACATAAACTATGCACTGACTTAGGTTTATCATATAAGTAGATGTTGAAATTGAGCATGGATAAGGGATGTGCAACACATTGACTTGAGGTTACTAGAACTATGAAAATAAGGAAATTTACAAACAATACCTAACAAACTGAGAAAATTTTGTGATAAACCTAGAACTTTGTCCAACAGTCCGTGACTTGGGTTGACCATCTAACCAGGGAATAATGTGGAGGATGTACAGTTTTTAAAACAATTGAGAGAGAGGGTCCAAGAGTTACTACAAGAGTTTTGGAAATTGAATTGGGTTTCAAACATCAACTTTGATGATGGGAGCCCTAAAGGAGGGCAAAGGACTGGAAGCACCGTAACACATATTGGTGTGGATAAAGAAAACCTTGGCTTTGGGTTCTTACTGCATGATTATGTTGCTCATGTCATACTTTTCACTCTTGGAGACCATCTGGGTAAGCAACACCTAGTGTGTTTATAGAGAATTTTCCATGTTTGAGTTTGGTATAAGCTATATATCAAAGATGCTTGACCATGTAAAAAATGCTGCATCAAATGCCTACATTAGACTGTGATAGAGGTAACATTTCATTTTCTCCAAGTCTTCCCATGTTTGTAGAAAACCTAATATGTGATCAATTTTAGCAAATGAATGTCTATTCATAGCTTTTGCTAAGAATAAAGTCTAAAACTTGATGGTTAACTTTTGAATTCAAATATCGACAATATAATTCTATAGCTAAGCGCTACTTAGGTACTAATGCCCAAAAAATGATAATTGAGGCCCAAGAGGTCCGGTCTAATTTTATTACAATCGTAGACAAGTGTTTTAGTGAACCTTGCAGAGAATTCTAGCAAAGGCTGTCAAAGAGGGAAGCTTTCACCGAGAAAATCTCTCACGAACAATAGCGAAACGTGCAACAATTTCAAGAACAAAAATAATTATAGAAATTTTCTGTGCTACAACTAAACTTCCCTTTTCTTATTCCATGTCAAAAAAAAAAAAAAAAAAAAAAAAAAAACTATTTCAAATAGAAGTCCCAATTAATATAGCGCAGAAAGGCATTCCGCGGCTTGCTGTTGCATGAGGGAGCAGCCACACAGGCTCACTTTTCAGCAAATTTTGTCATATTCATTATATAAGATAATTAGAGTTCTAATCAGACTACGTTTCTAATTAAAAAAAGATAAAATAAACATAGAAGACGTACTAAACTAATTACTCTTTTTAAAGCACTGACAATCCTAACACTTCAAACTTCTAACTACTGACTTTTAGACAAGAGTAAATGAACTTAGCCTCAAACTCAAACCTTATGAATAATGATATGAATAGCATTGTGAACAGTGATGAAAATAGTATATAAATAGTGACATGAACAATGACATGAATAGTGTTATTTGCGTTCTTTTATCCTACCTCATTTTAGTGGCGTACTGACCTTTTGATTATTGTGAAGGATGAAGCCCTATTTACGTCACACTATCCTACATTCTATCCCGGGTCAGGGTCACGAACATTAATTAGTTTTTCCATCTCTCTTTTGCTCCTATTTTTGCTTTATTCATTGTTTAAAATCTGGGCTATGATCAATCTCCTTCCTGTGATCAATCTTCTTCGTACGATCAAAATCTAGCTGAAAAGTTATACTATATCACATGACCCACAGAACAATAATCATTCGAAAGCTCGTCGAAGCTTGATTGTAATGCCAGGAATGATCATCAATTTTGCATTATTATGGGTAAATGAAGTCTTGGGGATCTTGATCAAAGCGAGGAGGTATTTGTTTCTTTGGCAATCTTCGCCATGGTTATGCTGCTGGTGGCAAGTTCAGGGGTGTGATGCTTCTTGGAAGAAGAATCTGATTGATAATGCAATCTGCACTTCTGCAATTAGAAAGAATCAAGAAAGAGGAAAAACCTTGAGAGAAGAAACAGAGGAAGAGTAGAAAAGAGAAAGAAGTTCTTAGTATTTTCTTAGTTATTCTCCTCAAAGAGTACAGCTATATCCTTTAGTACAATCTGTTACCACCGTTACAACCATCAACTGTCTATTGACTATAGTTACAGCATTTTAACCAGCTAACTAACTCTAGTTCTAACCAATCTCAACTGTATTAACCTCCCCAGCTTAAGTCTTATTAGTTTCCTTAAGCCCTCACATAATCTGCCATCCATTTTGGCTGGCCTCTGGTCCTCTGGTTTGTAACTCGTGCTGTTGTACTTGTTGCTTGATCAATTGAACCAGACTGAGCCAAGAGTGTATCGGGGTGGGTCTCTGATTTTTGGAAAAAGTTTATTCCTTCGCTGATTGTTGCCAGCATGATCTTATTCTTACCTAGACCAAGAAATAAAAGGCTTTTCATCTACAGCTGTGTGATTTAGTGTCCTGTTCGGCTGTTCTATTTGCTTCAAATCCAAGTTCCTATCTGTACTTTGTTAGCTTACAAAACTTTCTGGATATGATCTGAGCTTCTGAAGTCCAGTATTTTTCAGAATGTACAGTGGGGCCCATTTCTTGGGATGATCCAAACCGTTCATTTGATTGGTCACAGCATAAATTGGTTGTACCTTGTAAATCATCGCCATAGGATGATCCTAAACCCTCCTATCTGTAGTTTTTTCTATATGTGCTGTCCCAAATGAGATTATGCTAAAAGTAGAATGTCTAGTGATTATCCCTTGAGTACCGACATAACTGTTTGGCTACATAATCACATCAGTATGATTAAGGTAATGATACCTGCACTCTCTTGTTTAGATAATGGCATTCCTCACTTTATTGAACAGTTTCTTATGTAACAGTCTTTAGCAGCAATTTGCAGAGAAAGTGTCAAATAGAAAAATGCATGAGTGGTTGCCGAATGCAACCTTGGAGTAGCTCCTTATTTGCAAATAAGATTATGGGGCAGCCACCTCGTGAATGAAGACAAAATTGGATTCCTAAAGCTGACAATGATTAAGGTCAGAAGATAACTATAATAACATTTGGAGGAATGCTAATCTCAGGGGTGCCCTTGTATAAATGAGATGAAAGGGCACCCCCATTGGTTGAAAGTCACCAAAACCTTTTTTACTTCACATTTTTGGGTGCTATTTTAAATCCACTTTGGTAACTTTCAACCAATGGGGGCTACCTTTCATCTCATTTATGCAAGGGCGCCCTTGAGTTTACCATTACTCTAACATTTAACATGCGCATGTTATTTGTTAATGCGTTATTAGTGATTATGTCAATTATAAGATGCCAATGAATGGTGGTGATTAGGGACAGATCAACGAGGATACAATAATCCACAGTATAATTCAGGATATCTAATAATTTGATTTTTAATAATCAACATGTAGAAGCTGTAACACACATCATGAAAACACGATTCGTCAATTACAGTATTTACACTCAAAGAAAGGTTTACATGAAAAAAGGTCTGTGTATTTTCTGGCTTTTAGAAATTGGGCGATTTTTGCTGATGGAGAATTGAAGGCCAACCATACTGCTTCTTGAAGTTGCCTTCTTCAAAGCTGCGGCAACAAGAGATTTTCCACCGCCAGCATGTTAGAATGGCCGGATTGATGTACAAGGTGACTGTTGAGACGTCAAACAAAGAAGTTGATGAAAGAAAAAGAAGTAGAAGCTGTGCCCGATCGGCCGTCCGCCAAGAACAGTGTCAGAAGACCACAACTAAAAGAGAGGTACCTCAACTGAAATAGAGGAAAAACTGAAATTAAAGTCGAAAAATAGTGAAAAACGATAAAAATGGACATAGAGAAGGGGCAACTAGTGGCTTGGAAGGACAAATACTATTGTGAAACGCAAGATGACCTATGACTTGATGGATGATTATTGTTTTAAATGGAAGGGCAACTAGCGGTTTTGCTTTAAATAATCAATGGCCGTAATTTCGAATTGAGAACCATAGGTCATAGGCAGCTAGCATTAATAGCTGTGCATTTGAAGTCTTCTAGAGCTTTGGAATCTAGTGGAAGAGGTGTTAAGACAAAAAATAACAAGGGCATGCAAAAACAAAGAAAGAGAGAGAAGAATTATGATGGCCTTGGTTGCTTATAAAGCTGTATAGCCCTTACCCATCTTTTTTATAAGAAAAACCCTTCTCTTCTTCTTGATTCCCGCCCCTCATCCCAAATCCCAATGTAACACATCAAAGAAACCAAACATAAAAAAGCTATTTTGGATGCTCTTCTCAACTGTGGGGGAGCTTGAAGATGAACGAATGGTGGGCTTTGGGCGGGATGGCGGCGA
Source organism: Tasmannia lanceolata (assembly GCF_043159265.1). Taxonomy (NCBI): domain Eukaryota; kingdom Viridiplantae; phylum Streptophyta; class Magnoliopsida; order Canellales; family Winteraceae; genus Tasmannia; species Tasmannia lanceolata. Next base: position 52,346,576 of record NW_027518679.1, on the reverse strand, counting down.
TGATTGACTGCATCAATCGGCGATGATGGCCAATTGGCCATCCGCCCAAAAACAGAAGCTATGTGGTGATTCCAGATATCACTAATCTCTGATCATTTTCATCATTGACCATGTTAAATTCCAGATATCACTAATCTCTGATCATTTTCATTAATGAGTAAAAGATGCTTAAATAAGCATTTACAGATAAACATAGAGAGAGAGAGAGAGAGAGATAAAGATAAGAACATGAGATGGAGATCATGCTAATCTAAACCAACTTCCCTAATCTACCTCCAAATGATGAACAACCAGTTCTTATCATCATCCGATTGACAAATCTTAACAAAACCCCTCTCATACAGTTGGGCCCATGAGTATTCCATGGAATAATTTTTCACGCTTTCAAACATGGCCCCAGAGATTTTATTTCCCCACTTATGCAGGTGGCACAGGGAAATAAAATCCTGAAGACATACGGTGCCAACCACTATCGATGAAAGAAGACTGCACTCCAAGTTCAATAACGAAACCATGTGGCATGAAAACATTAGATGGAACGGTATGGAACAATGAAAGAACAAAATTCTAGAGACCCTAAACAATTCTAGAGATCCTAAGCCTTCTTTTATAGAATATAAAAAGACATATAGGAAAACTTTCCTTTGTTATTTAAAGGGAAAATGACCAAAAAAGTCCTTTTTTGCACGAATATTAAAAAAACAGTGGTGTTTTGAATAGGACCAAAGAAGAGTGCTTTACACTATTCATATTTTGGGGAGGACACAAATGCCCTTTACCCTTTTCAAATAAAGAATTCACATCCTCTGTTTTTTTACTTTTTCAAAGTTACCTTTTTCTTTCCTTTTGCCTTTCTCATTTTCGACGGAGAAACCCACCCCATCGTCGGTGAAGCACGCCGTTGAAGCCGCCGGTAAAGCACGCCGGTGAAGACCGTTAAGCACGCCGTTGACGCACGCCGTTCAAGCACGCCTTACCCAGTAGGTTTTCTCATCTTCAATGCTTAAAATACATATTTGCGAGATTAGGGTTTTGCATAGAAATTTTGGTTTTGCATTTAGGGTTTTGCATAGTAGATGAAGGGTATTGTTCGGTTTTTGCATTTAGGGTTTTGTTAGGGTTTTTCTTTGTGGAGAACCACTATTGAGAACCCTCTAAAGTAGTGGTTCAATGTGTTGAAATAGTGGCTCAAAGTGACGAAATAGCGGTTGAAAACATGAAAATAGGTGTAATAGTAGTTTTTAGGGAGACATTATTGTTAAAAAATTGTAATTATTGGTTGAAATTGGTTCAAAGTGTCTATATTGGTCCAAATAGTTGTAATAGTGAGTAATAGTGGTTGAAATCTGTAATTAGTGGTTCAAAGTCTTGAAATAGCACTTCAAAGTGGGCAAATAGTGGTTGAAAATAGGAAAATAGGTGTAATAGTGGTTTATAGTGAGAAATTAGTGGTGGAAATCTTTAATTATTGGTCAAAATTGGTTCAAAGTGTTTGTAGTGGTCCAAATAGGTGTAATGGTGACATATTAGTGGTTGAAATCTGGTTCGAAGTGTTTATACTTGTCCAAATAAGTGTAATAGTAACAAATTAGTGGTTCAAAGTGCCGAAATAGTGGTTCAAAGTGCCGAAATAGTGGTTGAAAATGTGAAAATAGGTGTACATCTGTAATTATTGTGAGAAATTAGCGGTGGAAATCTGTAATTATTAGTTGAAATTGGGTTAAAGTGTTTATAGTGGTCCAAATAGGTGTAATAGTGACAAATTAGTTGTTTAAATCTGTAATTAGTGGTTAAAAGTGTTCAAAAAGGTTCAAAGTGCTCAAATATTAGTTGAAAATAGGTGTAATAGTGGTTTATAGTGAGAACTTAGTGGCGGAGATTTGTAATTATTGGTTGAAATTGGTTCAAAGTGTCTATAGTGGTCCAAATAGGTGTAATGGTGAGAAATTAGTGGTTGAAATCTGGTTGAATGTGTCTATAGTGGTTCAAATAGGTGTAATAGTAACAAATTTGTGGTTGAAATCTGTAATTAGTGGTTCAAAGTGTTGAAATAGTGGTTCACAGTGCACAAATAGTGGTTGAAATTATGAAAATAGGTGTACATCTGTAATTATTGTGAGAAATTAGAGGTAGAAATCTGTAATTATTGGTTGGAATTGGTTCAAAGTGTCTATAGTGAGAAATTTGTGGTTCAAATCTGTAGTTAGTGGTTCAAAGTGTTCAAATAGTGGTTCAAAGTTGCCACATAATGGTTGAAAATATGAAAATAGGTGTAATTAATGGTTTATAGTGAGAAATTAGTGGTCGAAATCGGTAATTATTGGTTAAATTGGTTCAAATTGTCTATAGTGGTCCCAAATAGGTGTAATGGTGACAAATTAGTGGTTGAAATCTGTATATACTTTTTCAGAGTGTCGAAATAGTGGTTCAAAATGTAAAAATAGGTGTAATAGTGGTTTATAGTGACAAATCAGTGGTTCAGATCTGTAAGTAGTTGTTCAAAGTATCCAAATAGTGGTTCAAAGTAGTTCAAAGTGTCTATAGTGAGAAATTAGTGGTTGAAATATGTTATTATTGGTTGAAAGTCGTTCAAAGTGCTTTCAAATCAAGCCCAGGCACCTATTTCGTGTGATATGGGGGCGGTTATCGGTTTTAGTAAGTGGTTTTTGATTTTGTTTGGCGGTTACCTCCTTAATATAAGGAACATTGGAAGCAAATCATTCCAGTCCTCAGACAATAAGGAAAACAGAACATCAGAAACAACCCTCTCCTTCCCCTTCCTCTCCTCCGGTAGGTCTGAATTGGAAAAGGAAGTGTCCTTCGGATCAGTTGGACCTGGAGGAGTTTCTACTAAGGATTAGGAGCATGAACTACAATGAAGAACAAGCGTCAAAGTCCTCTCCAACTCCTAGGGAGAAAATGGGTGAATTTATAAAAAGGTAATGGACTTTATTTAAGAGAGAAGCCAATAGGAGAAGAGAAGTCCTTTTCGGCCTGACTGGGACTTATAACGTGAAGGAATCCCATAAGCCAATGCATAAACACGCTTTCTTCATCAAGTTCATGATGGACGAAAGAAGAGAAAGGCGACATGATTGGGAAGCGAACAAAGAGGCAGGGATTCGGAAATTGGAAGAAAACATCTTAACTCTTAAGTGTAAAGGCTTCAGAGAGTAGGACTTCTAATAAAGAAGATGAAGTGTTGGAAGAAGAAACTTTTTTTGACGAAATCAAATCTCTTCTTGTGGAGTTGGAGAAATGTTCAGGTGAGGGGTGTTTCTTTGACGGTTTTTTGTCTGATTGCTCGGATAGATGGAAAAGGAGCTTTTTGGGCGTATTTGTGTTTGGTTTTATGAACATTTGATGCTTTGTTAATAATGGTGCTAACAAGATTAATGGGATTTGGCTTGTAAAATGGACTGATGATATAGAGAGATGCTTTTGGGGCCCCAAAGTAAAGTTTGCTAGTGGCTTGGTGAAGGAAGAAAAGAAAATGTTACTCTAGCTAAATTTGTTTTGTTATGTTCTACCCTTCCTTGGTTCCGGGTATGCCCGGTCCAGTTTTATTGATATCTTGTAATGCAGGACGGGACTCCTGGTCCCCATTGCTTTTCTAATATCAACGAAAACGTCATCTTTAAAAAAAAAAGTGGTTCAAAGTGTCTTGGTTTAAAGTGTCCAAATAGGGTTGAAAAGTAGTTGAAAATGTGAAAATATGTGTAATAGTTGTGTATAGTAAGAAATTAGTGGTTGAAATATGTACTTAGTAGTTAAAAGTGTCTATATTTTACTGTCTTTATGATGCATCTCCTCCTCTATAACATCTGTTCACATATTGCAATGTTTTTGTTTCTGCAATGAAGGGCGAAGTAAGGCTAGGGTAACATCACGGTGAGTAACCATGACTTTGATCCGTATATTTATTCATTCATTTGCAGTTTTTGTCTAAGTGCTTACGCTTCTACGATAATGCATTTTTGTGCAGGCATTTTGTTTCATCTAGATGTTGCCCTTTCCGTTTTCACGACTACATTCAGTCCTTAAAACTCAAGGAAAGGCATAAGATTTGATAAAAAGTAGCCCGTTTGGACATTTGGTCAAACTAGAAGGTGTCGAACTGCACAATTTGAACTGGTCCCTATAACCTTGAAATCTGTTCAGTTCTAACTTCTTGTAGTCTTCCTTTCTTGCAGCTTTCACTGTGGGCTATTTGTTATTAAAGAAATGGATTGCCTGAGCAGAGATGAAAGTTTTGACTTCGGACAGGCTGATAATACTGCTATGAGAACAACTCTACTCGATGAATTCTTAGAGGGTGTGTATGGGCGTGTTAATATATAGAACTCTGCGAACATTGTAGATGAAAAGGAAATGACGTTGATTGTTTTATGTAATTGAATGTAGATGGAAGGAACAGATGGATAACTACTTTAATTTCTGTAATTTTTCAATGTAACTAAATGTACATGGAAATTCGAAGTTCATTGTTTTCTTTTCAGGTATATAAAATGCAACCACTATTTACACTTAGGAAACACTATGTAAACACATGAACTGCTATTCCAACATTAGGAACCACTATTCCAAAAATTCTAGACCACTATTGAAGTAGATGGAATGGAACCTAATCCAATGGACCAATATAAAATAGATGGAATCCAATCCAATGAGCCACTTTGAACAACCTTGAACCACTATTTATACTGTTTTAACCACTACTTACACCCAAGAACCACTATTGGCAAAGTTGGAACCACTATTTATACGCTCCGAACCACTATTTACACTTAGGAAACACTATCCAACACTATGAACCATTATTCCAACAATCATAAACCACTATTGAAGTAGATGGAACCCAATCCAATGAACCAATGTAAACTAGATGGAATCCAATCTAATGAACCACTTTGAACAACCCTTAACCACTATTTATATTGTTTTAACCACTACTTACACCCATGAACCACTATTGGCAGAGTTGGAACCACTATTTATACCCTCTGAACCACTATTTACACTTAGAAAACACTATGTAAACACATGAACCACTATTCCAACAATCGTGAACCACTACTGAAGTAGATGGAATCCAATGAACCACTTTGAACAACCCTGAACCACTATTTATATTGTTTTAACCACTGCTATATCCATGAACCACTATTTACAGTGAGCACTACGTAAACACAGTTTTAACGACTATTTACACTTACGAAACACTATGTAAACACATCAACTACTAGATAGTGGTTCAAAAATGGTATTAGCTCAACCCGTTTTGAAGTCTAGATTGAACTCAACATAGTGGTTCACTATAACTACTATCAATAGATTGAACTCTAGATAGTGGTTCACAATAACTACTATCAATAGTTCTTCATAAAACACACTACATAGTGGTTCACTACCACAAAATAGTGGTTGAACACGGGTTTAGCTCAACCCACCGGATTTAGCTCAACCCACCGGATTTAGCTCAACCACTACGCAACACAAAACGAAACATGGAGAGAGATACAGAGCTATATATATATATATATATATATATATATATATATATATATATATATATAGAGAGAGAGAGAGAGAGAGAGAGAGAGAGAGAGAATGAGAGAGAGAGAGAGAGAGTACCTACACAACAATCTTCAAATGCCTCTAATGGAAGGGGAGCATTTTAAAATGTGATTAATCTGTTTATTATTTTTGCAAATTCTACAGGAATTTCTGAACTCTCTGCTGATTTGTTGGAGGCAGCAATAGCTCACTGCCAGTTAATTGTTGTTTCCAAGTAAGTATCTTCCTTTTCTGTTCTCTCCCTCCCATACCATGACATTTTCTCATCATTGATTCTATGATAGAAAGATGTCATTGTAAATGACCCGGCAATAAATCTGGTCATTGATAAGTTTCAAAATCTGGGAGACCTAGTTTGAACATGGTCATTTGTTTCTGATAGACCAATGCTGTTAATAAATGGTGTGATTTGAGGTTGATGAAGCTGGATCATAGGACTAGCCACTTTGAATTGGTAACTGACATTGCAGCCACCTCAGCAACCCTAGAGTTGCTTATTCTGAGATATGCAAAGCATTTTCTTTTTGTGAAATTACAAAGAGCAAGCTATTTAGGTTACATAAAATTACTTTTTCTCCCCTTCTAAACTTCCTTAAATGCTATTTTCTCATTCATGTTCATTGAGAAGGCGCAACAAGACATCCCCAGGAAGGGAGTCAGAGAACAACTACAAGCTCTCTGCAACATCTATACTCTCTCGTTACTTCACAAGCATCTTGGTGATTCAGCAACCCTAGAGTTGCTTATTCTGAGATATGCAAAGCATTTTCTTTTTGTGAAATTACAAAGAGCAAGCTATTTAGGTTACATAAAATTACTTTTTCCCCCCTTCTAAACTTCCTTAAATGCTATTTTCTCATTCAGGTTCATTGAGAAGGCGCAACGACATCCACGGGAAGGGAGTCAGAGAACAACTACAAGCACTCACATCTATGCTCTCTCTTTGCTTCACAAGCATCTTGGTGATTTCCTCTCAACTGGGTGCATCACCCCCTAAGCAATCTGCACTTGCAAATGATCAGCTCCGATCTCTATACTCCCAGGTTTGTACAAAATCATTCCTTTAACGCCATGTTTGGCAGCCATGAAAGTTTTTTCCATGAAATAATAGTTTATCAAGTGGTGGGAGATGGGCAAGGGTCCCTTATTTTTCAGTCACTTCGCACCATCTCCTCACTCATGCACCCTCAATTCTCTCCCTCTCCTACTCTCCCTACCCTTCTCTCAACCCTTGGTAAGCTAACATTCCATGAAAAAAAATTCCATGGTTACCAAACATGGCCTAAATATATCTTCCAAACGGGTGTTTCTTGCATGTTGCTACTCACTGTTACACTGTATTCCTCTCCTGAACTGCCCCTTCTGTTGCCATGGCAGGTGCGAAGCCTTGTTGATGCTTTTAACTACACTGACCATTACCCGGGGGCTCTGTTCTCGGCCGCTATGATGGAAATGTATATCCAAAACTATATGAGGAAGCATGGAAGGAGCCCCTCAACGACTCAGTTTTGACTGATGGTTACCATGAATATATTCGACCTCTGCTGAAGCAACAACTCAGGATAGCGAAACTCTGAAGGTGATTTAGAGTAAAATTCAGTCCCCCATGTTTGTTGTACATCTGAAAACATATCTACCATCTTATTATTGCTTCCCTGTCCTATAACGTTTGTGCTAATAGGTTTAAGCTGACCACGACCAGCGGGAGTGGATTTAGTGAGAATTTTGCTCTGCAATTGTTGGAACACCGCCGAAAAATTATACTGATTACCATTAATTCTTACATTCTCCTGCTCCAAATTTGGTGCAGTTTATTATTTGAACTGATTCATCTATAAGAGATTAAGATATCATTTCTTGTAGATAACAATGAACATATATTGCCATACAGTCTGATCATACAGACAATCGGCGTGGTGAGCCTTAACTTGGACTGTGTCGTGGTTCACAATTGAAACGCATTGATGATCCTACATTCAGTTTAACAGATTTTTGCATGTTGGGTGTGGATTATTTCAGTCTTATATCGATCAATTTTTGGGTCCCACGCAGGGACATGTAATTGAGACCATTGATCTTGTAGACCATCATGAGGCGAGGAACATGGTCCTGGCCCCATACGGAATGCACACCCTGTGTTAGATCAACGGTTTAGATTTTCTTGGCGGGGGATAGACGAGACTGGATGGATCAACAGATCAAGGTGCGGTAAATGGCACTTGCCGGATTTGTGCTCGCTGGTCAGATCAACGGATCTAATAATCTCTTAGTGGGGCTAAAAAAGTAGCCGTTTGAAAAGAAACTACTGTTGTCGCCTTGTCGGTAATAGGTTCTTGCTCACAAAACCCATGGCACCTTAGGTGATCAGGTCTGTTGATCTGGCGAGCTATTAGTAGTCATGCCTATTGCTCTTGGTTCCACTATGATCGGATGATTCTTAGCCGTTGATCCTCACATTGATAAAAAATTATCTAGACAATTTTTTAAGGTGTCAATCGATGGCTTGGGATCATCATGTGAATTGAGGAAATGCAATGGAGCAGCTTTTTGAACCGAACTCTATATTTTGCCCATGCGTATTGTGAGCGCGTAGGAGTGAGTATTTTTCAAGACAGAGAAATAGAGCCCACCTTGTTCGAAGATCCAAACCATTCATTTGTTCGAACTCAAATGTAAATAGTCTGCGCTGAATATCATCTTCATAAGATGGTCTTGACCCTAAATATGTAGAGGTTTCTATAATGTACCGCCCCCTCGCCCTCTACAAATTGGAGTGTTAAGACCATCTGATGGAGATGATATTCCCGGCATGACCTATTTATGTTAGGGGTAGGGAAATGAATGACTTTAGATTTTCGAGCATATCCCGCCCAGCTAGTTTGGGACAAAGCCTTAGTTGAGTTGAGTAGATGTGGGGGGGGGGGGGGGGGGGGTGGGGAGGGGGGGAAGGATCTTCTTTCAATAATTTTTCAATGGCTACTGTCGGCACAACCATGTTTTAACAATTGAACAAAGTTCATCTTGTCTTTTCTTTTTTATGTGGAGTGGGCCCCGATGCTGATAATTCTCATAATCATGTACTTTCATGGAAGTATGGAACGGTGTAATTTGCCATGTTTGTCAACCGTGAAAAGTTATTCCATGAAATATTAGTGGACCCAATTTTCCCCATTTCCTACTGCCCTTTCCCTCTTTCATTCCAATTCAAGCTGCAGCAGAGGAAGGAAGAAGAAGAACAGAATGAAAAATCCAAAGGTATTTTCATTTTTTTCCCATTTTTTAATCATTTTTTTAGCATCTAAGAAAAAAATCCAAACTAAAGGTGTTCATTGTCTGCTTCTGATTTTATTAGTTGAAAAGAAATTTGTAGTTTGTTTTTCAATCTGAGCAGGAACATCCCAACTTATTGATTAAATTTTTTTTTTCTTTAGACTTTCTCTAAAAACAATTGATAGTTAATAAGTGGGGCTGGGATTCCCCGATTTAAGCGGGGACGGAGATTTAAAAAATCCCCCGAAGCAGAGATGAGTTATTGGACAATGTGGTGTTGTTTTTTAAGAGTTTTTATATGGTGTGAGGCCTTACAACTATACGGACCATATGGTAGAGGCATGGTTTAAAATTTCGGTTTGGGTAACCGTTTCGGACATTTGGAAAGCCGAAAATTTCTGTCGAAATTTGGTATTAATTAAAAAATAATGCATTTCGGCATTTCGGGCCGAAATTTTGTAACATATTTCTTTTAAAACAAAAATTACAATTAACCGAAATTTGGTAATGGCGAATTTCGGGAAATTTCGGTTTCAGTCACCACCTATCAAAACAGTGGAGTTCTAAAATCATTTCCCTTTTTTTTTTTATCGAATGGTTTTGATCATCATCATGCTTGAAATGAAAATATTGAGATATATAAGTGGTTGTCTTTTCATAAAGTGTTATATTTTAGTTTGGAACTTTGGATTCTTATTTAATACTTGTTTGATTAGATTAAAAAAAACTAGAAATTATTATTATAGCAGGGCGAGGATGGGGAGGGTAATTTTTCCCTGTAGTGTGCTGGCGGGGATGGGGATTAGATTTTCCTTGTTCCCCTTCCATCCCCGAAGTGGGGATAGAGAGTTTTCCTTGAGGTTTGGACGGGGACGGGGAATGCAACATCCAGCCCAACCCCATTGCCATTCCTAATCCAGGCCTTCATCAAGCATGATAGACCAGACTGTTATGAACCCAACTCAGTTCGTTATTGATCTTTGTTACAATCCTCAATGGGAGCCTGCCTAAGTATGGAACTAGGTGGGACACAGCATGTTATGGGACATGTTTAAAGGGAGCCTTTGGCGTATTGGTGAGGTACCTGGTATTTGGTATCAGAGCAGCCACCACGTCCCGTGTTCAAGTCACGGAAGGGCGACCTATGGAGAGGACTACCTATAAAGAGTTACCTGGAAAAAGGCCAGAGTGAAAGCCACCACAGTGCAGTTACCACAGAGTGGGCCACGTGGAAGGGGCGACCTATGGAAAAGGGCTACCTAGAAAAAAGGCTAGAGTGAAATCCGTCTCATAGTGGGTTGCCGAGGATGGCGGTTGCGAAAGCGTGGTGGAATTTTACAATCCCGAGTGGGGGCACGCCTAGGTATGGGACTAGGTGGGACCCAATATGGGACAGGTTTAAAGGACCTTGCATAATGTGTTCCGTCAGCTCTGGAGCTTTTGGCATATTGATAAGGTATTTAACAATCTTCTTAGAGGTAAGGGCAGCCTCTTGGCCCACTTCTAGGAAAGGGTCAATCCTCTTTGTGTGCAAAAATAAAGCTAATCTAGAAACCCTAATCCTTATCTCTAAGAATCATATCCATACCAAACAACTAAGAAAGAAAACTCCAAAAGCTAAAAAATCTAACCTAATTTATTCTACCCCAAGTGGACCCATCTAAGCATGTAACATTCCACCAGCCTTGAAATCAACCATGTCCTCAAGGTTCAAGGTTGGAGATTAAGCATTGGCCGGTTGTTAAGGAGTTTGGGGCGATCTTCTTGTGCAAGTCTTTGTAAAATTCTCATCTCTTTTTCTTTTTTTCTTTCTCTATCCCTTTCTTCCGCTCTTCATCTTGTAATCAATTGCCATTTCGCATGTCGCTATCCAGAGTTGAGGCAACTCCATTTTCAAACTGAACTCATCATGTTGTTCATCAAAGCTCTTTTGCCGTGTTTTTAAAATGATTGAGATTTTGAGGCATAAATGGTCGTGGATGAGGATCTTCTCGATGGCATTGGACAGGTTGAGAGGAATGACAAATTTTCCGATGACAACCTTGTTGAACAAATCATCGATGTTCAATATGTGAGGTCTTTTAGGTGTCCTTATCCCGACATTACATTAGTATATTTTGGGTTTCTTAGTAGTTGTCATTGCATGTTTCCTCTTCTTCTTCTTCTTCTTGTTGTTGTTCTCTTCACTGTAGCAACAATAATTATTTTCTTACGAGCAATGCTTTCATACTCTCTATTATATGATATATCATACAATTCCATGGGCACTAGATACTAGTAGATCTCTTTAAGAGGTGTCTATGTCCGCAATGGATAACAGAATTTTATTTCGGCACTAGATTTGATGATCCATAAAAAGGATCCTTTCTAGATGTTTCCTTGTCTCAATCTATTCAAAGAGCAGCCAATAAAGACCTCTCAATACATTTGTGTATCCAATCCACTGCAACTTAATTCTCACATATATGAAATGCAGTCGATCCCATGACAGTTTCTCTTATGCCCTGTTCGTTTAAGATTATAACTACCGATTGTGAAGATCAAACCGATCAGTGGACTCAAAATTACATTTAAATTTGAGCCCAATAATTGGTGTAACACTCACAATCGGTTGCCTTATTCTTAAACGAACAGGGCTTTAGTGAAAGCAGTAGGTACATCGCCCCATTGTAGAAAGCTGGAATCCAATGACAGCCTCTCTTAGTGGCAAGCAGCAGGTAGGTCAGTCCCAGTGGTTAAGGTGTCAAGTGTAGGGCTTACACAACAACCAGATTTGACACTCTTTTTGGGAACATCAGACAGGTGCGCCTCAGTCCTCACTATCTTCATTTTCCTTAGTTAGATGTAGGTAGTTCCTTTGGTTCACCACCTGTTTGACATAAGGAGCATCTTAGAACACTGAAATATATCAAAGGTCTGATAAGCTAGGTCAAGTTAATCTCTTCAGTCTAAGGTGACTTCTGCCACATTATATGATATGCTGGTGTAGTTACTACTACTGTGCGAATCCTTGCCTGCTTCTGTACCTTGGCATCATAAGCTTCTTGTTCCAGGGTTTATACTATCATTTGCATATTTAAACTTTAGAGTGATTTTTGTTGCTTGTCAGTTTATTGAGATAATATTCACATGGGATGATATGAGTATTGTTATGCAAGTAATCCTAAATTATTTCTAAGGAGTTGTTAGCCACTTTCGCGGAAAGCCATTTCGCTCCCGGCTTTTGCATGTGATGACAGCGGCACATGTTGACTTTTTGCAGATTTTGTCTTACAAATTTCATTCATCTGACATGGCTGTCATCACATGCAAAAGCCGGGCTCGAAATGGCTGTCCGCAAGGGGCTAGCAAATCCCTTATATTTCTATTATGTTTGTCATGTATATCCTTCAAATTAGTACTCTAGAATTACTTTTTTTTTGTTAACAGGAGAACATGATTATACTCTAAAAAGATAAAAAATGATTTTTAGAAATGAGTTGAAAAATGTGATTCTAATTATGGAAGCACTCCAAAGAATAAGAATTAATTCTGGCTGCCAGAATGAGAATCATGAGAATGGTTAAAGAACTCAACCTTAACTTTCTTTGACTGCAGATTCTCTTTATTATTTTGGTTTTCTATTTATTCAAATCTAATATTCGACAGGAACAGAGATTGACCTGCCTCCATTGAATATATTATTAATGAAGGTGTCATGCCGTTAGATTTGTTTTGGAAACTACGAATTACTGGCAAATTCTCCAGTAGTGTTTCTGGACATCTCCATCAAAACATGCCAGACAGATCAATGCTGAATATTTATCGCTGCATGTATTCCTTATTTACCCCTCTGCCCATCACCCTCAACAGTTTTGACAAAATTAATTTTCCTTGGAATCAAAGGTACGGGTCAAGTCCCAACCTTAAATTTAGCGCTGAGATTAGTACTTTGTAGTGGATGGCATGACATTCTATGTCAGAAATTTTGGTAGAATATCCCCTATGCTATTTGTGTTTGCTACTCAATATCAGATTTCCTGATACGGTTTACTGTTTGATCATCACAATTTTTTAATTTTCTCTTTGCTACTTGGAGTTTAAATGGTAGACCTCCAATGTTTATTTTATGATTGTTAAGTGAAACTGGAGCAATATTCTCCACATTTACCAATCTTTTCATTCTCCAGCTGTCTATTTGTGCACCTTTTCCTTGATGCTGCCTGGGCTATATCAAACTTGAATTAGAAGACAAAATCTTGTAACCCTAGTTTGATCTAGGCATCTAGCCCATTTGGTATACTGCTTTTTTTTGGTGCCTGTGGAGTTTCCTATTGTGTTTTGTGATCATGTGTTTCTTATTTGCTTGTGCAGCTTCTTCCAGGTCCACCAATCCTTCGGAGTGTTTGAGGACATGAAAATGATGCCTTTGGGCCTATGGATCTTTGCTTGTTAATAGGGTGATATTTCTGTTTATTGTGGGAATGATATGAAAAATAGAGCAGCTATATTTCACTTCTATGCATGGGCCAAGTGAAATATGATAAGCATGAAATTCCCAAATCGGTATGTGATTGTCCTTTTATTGTTCATCAGCACATGTGTTTGCTACATAGAACGAGTGGGCTTCTCGATTGCTTACACCGTAGCTGCAGATGCCGTCGGGGTGAACCAGTCAACCAAGGGCCTGATACTATCAACATTTTACTATGGATATGCCATGTCACAGGTCCCTGGAGGATGGGTATCCCAATGGATAGGGGGCAGGCGTGTTCTCCTTCTCTCATTCTTATTATGGTCACTCATATGCGCTTCAGTTCCGCTCGACCCCAACCAAGTCAAAATTTTGGTACTCGCTCGCGTACTCGTCGGGGTGGCCCAAGGTTTCATCTTTCCCTCAATCCATAATGTTCTAGGACAGTGGGTCCCACGCCATGAACGATCACGATCTGTTTCTCTGACAACATCGGGCATGTACCTAGGTGCGGCAGCTGGCATGCTTATATTGCCGAGCTTGGTAAAGTTCAAGGGATCCGAATCAATATTTTTAGCCGAAGCAGTACTAGGTGCCATGTGGTCTCTTCTTTGGTTCAAATATGCTAGTGACCCTCCACATTTAGATCAACTGAAGGCAACAGCTCCAAGTTTTGGGGAATCTTTGTTGCCAGTCGCTAAGTTCAATGAAATCAATGGGGGCTTGCATAAGATGAAAATAGAAAATGGCAGAAGTTCAGTTCTTGTCGCCAAAATTCCATGGAAAAGAATAGTCCTTAGTTTACCAGTTTGGGCAATTGTAGTGAACAACTTTACTTTCCATTATGCTTTGTATGTTCTTATGAATTGGCTGCCTACGTACTTCGAACAAGGCCTTCAGCTTAGTCGATATGGGTTCATCTAAAATGTTTCCTCATCTTAACATGTTCATATTCTCCAATATAGATGGAGTGGTCGCTGATCATTTGATTACTAGAAGGATCTTGTCCGTGACCAGGACTCGAAAATTGCTGAACACAATTGGGTTTGTTGTAGCTGCCTTCGCTTTGATGGCACTCCCTATGTTCAGAACTTCTAATGGTGCCGTATTTTGTTCTTCGGCGTCTCTTGGTTTCTTAGCACTTGGAAGAGCTGGATTTGCTGTGAATCACTTGGATGTGGCTCCCAAATATGCTGGAATAGTAATGGGAGTTTCCAATACTGCAGGGACACTGGCAGGTATCGTCAGGGTTGGGCTCACAGGCAGGATTCTCGAGGCTGCAAAAACTGCCCATGTGGATCTTTCAAGTCCAGAGAGCTGGAAACCGGTGTTCTTTATTCCGGGTTATCTCTGCATGTTTAGTTCATTCATATTTTTGGTCTTCTCTACTGGAGAGAGGATTTTTGACTGATGTAGTTTAAAACCTGTAGGGGCTGTTTGGATATGTGGATTTTAGAATCCAGGTTTTAGTTTGGAAGTAGTGTAAAAGAGGGGCAAGAAATCAGACGGTCTCCTTTAAAATCTCGGACATCAATTGTTTTCTTGGATTTTGAGAACTCAAGATTTTAGAAATCTCTCCCCCATCCTTAGATTTCTGAAACCTGGAAACACGGGACAATCTCCTACTCTCTCGTTCGACGAAAAGAGGGGCAAGAAATCAGAAAACGATGAACAATCTCCTAATCTCTCGTTCGACGAAAAGAGGGGCAAGAAATCAGAAAACGATGAACAGTCTTCTTCTTCTCTCGTCTCCTATACAGCATTAACAGCCCATAATGTTCAAAATGTTTATGGAAATTCAGCATTAAAAACAGGAAGGCATATTGTGGCATCAAGATGTCAGTCACTCTGCTATTGTGTCCCTTCCAGCATCTTTATCATCGCCAAAGGGAACCATGTAATCATGAAGTAATGTAGAGCCATACTAAGCTTCACATGTGAGTTGGTTCTCATGATAGGAAAAGCTAATTTGTATTTTACTATTATTCTTTCTTTCTTTTTTCTAAATTTCATGTGAACTACTTGAGCTTATTCGCTCTCAAATTGGACAGTTATCTATCTGCTTAGCTACAATGAGGATTTCTTCTATTTGTTTGATCCTACCACTATTTATGAACTTGCATGTCAGACTTTCGTTTGGACCTGTCCCTGGAAAGCCATCCCGGTTCTTGCTGATATTCGGGATGATCTTTTCTGTCTGAATAATTGGAAGTTATCCCATTTGTGGAGGGAGGCTAACACTGCTGCTGATTTTCTCTCTAAACCCACCTATTACATTGAGGGAGTGGATATCCCCGTGGTTGACCTCCCTATAGATTTGCTGGACATCATTGTCGCTGATTCTAATGGGACTACTTAGCCTATTTTGGGAGTGTGGGTTGTAAGTGGGAGCTTGTTCCCTTTTTGTTGGCTTTTGAGTCCCCCTAGATGTAATCTCTTTTCATATCTATATATCCGGCAGGGGTCCTGCCTAACCCCATCTTACCCACCAAAAAAAAAAAATGCATGTCAGACTTTCGTCCATTTATTTGACCATAGCAATATTTATGCATTTGCTTGGTCAAAGAACTTATTGTTTAATGGTTTTATGAAAGTCTTTCTTAACTTGTATTTGTTACTTCTTCATCTAATTCTGATGCTTAGCAAAAAAGAAAAATTAAATTAAAAGAGTGTGAATGGCTCAATTATTTTGCATTATTCTTGTAGTTTGGGACAAAGGCTTAGTTGAGTTGAGTATTCTTGTAGGTAATATATGAGTAGGAGCTGATGTTTTGCAAGGGTGCTTGAGTTCTGCATTCCTGAAATACTTTTATCTCATAAAACGACTGAAATAACACTCAAAACATAACCTAACACCCTTATCTCATGGAAAATTAGCAACCAAAAAAAAAAAAAAAACACGTACCTTACGAAAAATGACCAAATACCACTATTTCATGAGGTGTGGGCATTTTCTTATTTTTCTTAGGTAGGAGTCATTTTTTATGATATAAGAGTATTTTTTTAAATGAATATGATATAAGAGTATTAGGTCATTTCTATGAAGTACACATATTTTGATTGGCTTCTGAGAGTTTTTTGGGAATTGTAATAGCTTGGTACAACCATTTTTTATAATGAGGAGAACCCACCTTATTTTACACTTTGATTGGCTTTTGAGTCTTTTTATAGTGAAGTTCTTTTTTGTCATTTTACTCACTAAGTAAAATTTGCATCACCAGTTGGTTCTATTTGTATTTGTTCTCTGTTTCCTTTTGACATCAAAGCGAAAATCCTTCATCTAGGTATCATGTTTCATCAATCAAACATAGACATTAGATTCAACTAATGATTGGGCTCATCTGTCAGGTAAACAGGTCCTTCAAAGCAAAACAACTCATTATTCAGAAAATCATAAGTTTTCTATCAGAAGCCCTCCAAATCCCTTTTGGACAAATAGGTACTGCTCATACTAGTTAGATTCCGGTATCAATATTACCGAACCGGACGTTTTCCTGGCCTCAAGGTCCGCATGAGCCTGTGCGGCTTGAGACAAAGGGTAGGTGTGATTAACACGAACCCGCAGCACACCAGATGCAACATTGGCAAACAATTCTCCGGCACATTCTAGTAACTCGTCCCGGGTTGCATTGTAATGCATGAGGGAAGGCCTTGTCAAGAACAAAGATTTCGCGGCAAGGGCTGACAATGGAATTGGATCTGGGGAACCCGATGACTGCCCAAAGCTCACCATGTACCCACGAGCCTTCAGGCACGCCAATGATCCCTGCACCAAAGCATTAGGTCACTGTGAAAGCATTGCTTCAAAACTCCCCAAATCAATCTTAGACTCGTCAAAGTCAACTTGGTTTCACTTGATTTTTCGTCTAAGTCCAAGTTTTGTCCTACAAAATCAATCAAAAACTCTTTTGAACTGCCCAAGTTAATGAAAACTTGACCGTGTCAATGATCGACTCACCCAAGTTTACTCCTTTTTGCCTTGGCCGAGTTTTTAGTCAATTTGGTTCTGCTCTGCCCGAGTTTTCATTCGAGTCCAACTTTTGTCCTACCAAGTCATTAAAAACTCCTTTAACTTGCTCAAGTTAAAGAAAACTACTTTAAGTTGCTCAAGTTTTGTCCTACCAATCACTGACTCACCCAAGTTGACTCTCCTTGTTTTACCTTGTGCCGAGTTTTTAGTCTGAGACTCTTGAGTCCAAGTTTTTAGACATTGTGAAAATGGTATCCACATTGCACTTAAAGTTCCTCTGATGAATATTTTACCTGGAATGTATCTTTTCCAACGGAGTCGTAGACCACATCGACTCCCTTCCCAGAAGTTATCTTGTCGACGCTGGTAACAAAATCCTCTTGGTTGTAGATTATGACATGATGGCATCCATCCTTAGTAGCTTGGATCGCTTTTGCTTCGGTTGACACTGTTCCGATGACTGTTGCGCCAAGGGCATTTGCCCACTGGCAGAGTAGAGACCCAACTCCTCCAGCTGCTGCATGAACAAGGACAGTGTGCCCGGGTTCAACCTGCACTCACAGTAAAGTCAGTCCTCCTTTTCGAAGATTATATATACAAGTGTTATGTAAAGGCATGTCTTACTCATTTTTAAAACTCTTCAATCGACTAAGTTTTACCCCAGCAGACGAGAGTCTGAATCTGACTTTTATCCCTTGTTTTTTTTTTTGGTAATAGGAAGAGGCTGATTTGAAACCATAAATTCGTGGTTGCAACACAAAGAACCTTCCTATTGAAATTGAGGCTCAGCACAAAAATGCCTAACCACTACGGGTTAGGCATTTTTTCGTTAATTAGTCAATGAAAAACTCCTTAGACTCACCCCGGTTAATGAAAAATTAATTGACGGTTTCAATTAATGACTTGCCCAAGTCAGCTAGGCTTTACCGTGTCCGAGACCGAGTTTCTAAACACTGGTCTCACAAAATGGATACAAGAAGAGAATACATTCGCATTTGCTTGTGTACGCACAGGCGCACTCACATGTGTATACATCTTCATTATTTATAAGCATGGTTTTAAATTTCGGCCAAAATACCGAAATCCACCGAAACCGAAATGCACAAAACCCAAAATTTAGGATTTTGCCCAAATTTCGGACGGAAAAATGAGTTTTCTTTACAATTTTAATTTTAATATGAAATTTTGGTAATTTCGGCCGAAATTACAGATTAAAAATGAAATTCAAATTATTATTTTTTCTGAATTTCGGCTGAAATTTCAGTAACCAAAATTTAAATCCACAATTATAAGAACATATAAATTACTAATTTGTGGAAGAACGGTTTTCAATTTACTAGTTCGATGCTCATGGCCATTCATCTCAGTAGAACCAACCTTAAAACATCGGCGGACTAGGTACTGCACTGTCATACCCTTAATCATGATGGATGCTGCAACCCCAGGAGTGATAGATCGTGGGACAGTCACCACAGCGCTTGCAGGAAGGATCTGTTCTTCTGCATAGGAACCCATTGGAACACCACCATAAGCAACAATATCTCCAACTTTCCTACTCGTCAAACCGGGGCCCACAGCCGTCACCACTCCAACTCCCTCGCACCCTGCAAAACAATGACCACAGTTCTTTATAGATATATTGGTCCCTTCTAAGGAGGTTCCCTCGTATCAGAGGGGGAGTCTACACTCTCTACATATTCTAACTGTAAGATGACTAATTGTTAAACCATGCAGAGTAGGCTCGGTGGCTATGGATAGGTCGTGAGTGCTTTCTCCTTGACTATAGCTCTTTGCTATGAGGAGACTTAGTGCTTCCACTACAATGATAAATAGATATGGAGATAGGGGAATGCCTTGCCTTGAACCGCTTGATCTAGCGGAAAAAAATAACTTGTGATCCATTTACTAGAATGGAAAAGGTCGGTGTAGTTTTTTTTAATGCATGCTTTGATCCAACTTCTCCATTTTTGCCCAAATCCCATATTTTCTTGAATGAATTCTAAGAGTGTTCAATCCGTCTCCCGCCTTCTCTTTTCGGTATCATTTTGTCAGAAGTTGTGGAAAAGTGCATTTCTTGGTCACTTGATGGACGGGAAAGCCAAATAAGGAATTTCTACAATGTTAACAGCGGGAACAAAAGTAACTTATGGTCTTGAGCAATCCACCACCTGAATCAAATGTTCGCTTTTTTGCAAGCTGAATATCTTTTGGCCAGCTCCTAAAAACGATGAGAAATCACGTTGAAACATGAACTTCTTAGAACTTTTCGCAGATCCCTATTGCATATATACTGCCATAAGATTCCTTTCCTATTCACATCCCTTGTATTCCTCCTCCCTCCTTTCTCAATGACCTTTAATTGATCATATCAGATGATTATAATGGGGTTTAGAATAAATTTTGTAGGGGCCCTGTCAAATCAGAGCTTACTGTGGTTGACAATTGTGTGTGAAGTTAGTGGGCTGCTTTTTTTTCCATTCAAGTGGCTTCAATCCTGTTCTTTCTTTACACCTTTCACCGACTTTCTTTTATGTGAAGGTAAATAAAAGCTTTATTAAAAGATGAAAGCAAAAACAGAATTATGTAAGAGGCATACTACCCAACAATGCATCTCCAGGTCCACACCCCACCCAAAGTGGAACCCAATATACGAAAAAGGAAGCCTACCTACTTTACACCCATTTACCCCTACAAGCTCATGTTATATATTATAAATTATTATATTACTAATAATGTAATTTGTGTTATTAATTATATTATATTACAATAATATATTTTGAAGGGAAAAAGAAAGTTTTTGAGACTTGTGCAAGTTCCCTCGATTAATTTGAAGGGAAAAATCAAAGTCTTGAAAGTTCTGCAAAGTTCCCTCCATCTTTTTCATTTGGAATCTTTTCAAATGCTTTGGTGGGAAGTATTTGAAATTTGGTGAATCCCAAATGGAGATTTGGGTTTCAAACCCCTCTCTCCTTCATCTATAAATAAGAGATTGTTTCTCTCATCTCATTCAAGTTCTTTGGAGCTCTTTCTCTTTGAGAGAGCACCATGAAAGAACTTCAAGTAATAATAATTATATATATATATATATATATATATATATATATATATATATATATATATATAATCTGCATCTATACGTAAGATAGTAATTTCCCACGTATCTGGAGATAGAATTTCTGAGTCCTTCTGCATCTATACGTGGGAAATTACTATCTTAAAGATAGCTTCCTGGAAGTGCCTTGCCCAACAAATTCTACTGTTATGTTTCTACATTCTGTTCTTATCATTATCTACAACAGCTCAATCACCTACTCTCCTCAATGATAACACCTTCCAAGAACAAAAAAAAATCACACATTGATCTTCAACCCAACACCTCCTCAGACCACCTACGAATACATCTCTCATTACAAAGTTGCATTTGAGAGTCTCATGTCATCAAAACATTACAAAAGGGAGATATACAAACTAAACAAGAAAGGAGAAGGGTTCCCCTTGCCCCTTGAGATAAACCCGTAATCCAACTTCTAAATTGAATCCTCCACATGAGTCTTGAGTAATTCCCAATTCTCTAAATAGCAAGCAAAGCTCTAACCGTGTCCATCCCAAAGATCAGTCTCTCACCTATTCTTCCAAAGGCCCCTCAATCTTGCCTGCACTTGTTGCCCAACTCTCTCTCTCTCTCTCTCTCTCTCTCTCTCTCTCTCTCTCTCTCTCTCTCTCTCTCTCTCTCTCTCTCTCCTCTTCCAAAGGCCGCCCAACTCTCTCTCCATCCCTCTCTCTCTCTCTCTCTCTCTCTCTCTCTCTCTCTAAAATCCCTTCTCTGTCTTCAACTTGAATACAATTCACCATTAAACCTTTGATGATATTAGACCTTCTCCTTGCGTTGGCAACTCTGGAAAAAAGCCAACTTCTTATCACCCTCTTTAAGACAAAGCGCCTTTTATCTTTGTCTCCAAACAATCTCTTCCCATGTTATGCCTTTTCAGACACCTTTTTGTGTTCCATTCTTCACAACCATTCATCTTTAAGAGAGATTCCTCACTTCCTCTAACTAATTCATGGTTCCAATCTCCCCTAACAAGCTCTTTTGTTTTGACTAACAATACCAAAAGAGTTCATTCCCCACTATCTAATTCTCTTTTTCAGGGCTTTATGCTTCGAACAACACATCCTTCCCCTCCACAGTCCCCAATCTCAGTCCACCACTCTCTAAGAAACTCTATAAACATAGGAAACTTCAAGCCACAATTTCTCAAATCTAAAAGGTATATGGCCCAAAGTTATAGTTATACCATTTGATTCCTAGATACTAGGGAATGATCTGAAATAGCACTAGGATGGGAATATTGGCGAGCTCTTCCCAAAACTGGAATCTCTCTCTCACACATGGGAGAAGTGGAGAACAACCATACCACCTTGGCACTCCTCTCAATAAATTCAGAAAATATTTGCATGTTTGATACCAGTCACCTACTATATGATGAAATACCATATGTTATCTAAACATCTATACCTCCTATCCTTGTTGATCTGTAGAAGGGTGCAATGGTGCGCAAATTTCGTAAGATCCAAAACCAAATCAGGATGGAAGAACAAAGTTTTAAGTTGTTAACGTATGTGATCTGAATAACCAAGTGCCCTTACAGTTCAGTCAGGCAGGTTTTTTTGGGATGTCACTGGTACTTGAAATGAAAGTCTTGCCAAATGGTATTTGGTCTTTGACATCTAAATAAAAATTTCAATACAACAATTTCATTGACACTGGAAGAAATTCCAAAAAACAAATTCATGATGCTGGATGAAATTTATAGTCTCCAAAATAAGCATGATATGAACAGATAGAAGCTAGAAGCTCAACTTCTTTTATGCAGGGAACAATGAAAACTTAGAAACCAAAGTCACCTGGAGTAAAAGGCAAGGGCATTTTGTAATCTCCTTTGCGGATATACACATCGATGAAGTTGAGCCCAATAGCCTTGTTTTTCACACGGATCTCCCCCTCCTTGGGCTCTCCTATTTCCACATCCTCCCACTTCAGTACCTGAATTATTTTTTTTATTTGTTTAAAGGACCAATAACTTTAAATCATAATCTCATAACCAAAAAATAAAAATAAGAAACTATTACCAATCAGACCAAAAGAAGTGCCAGTAACACAATATGTATAGGAAGAGATTAATCTGCCAAATAATTTTTTTTTTTTTTTAAAAATGGTGGAAATTTATTAATCAAAGGAACTGGCTTGTGACAAGACACAAAAATATCAAACAAACAAAAAATAAGAAGTGGGTTCAATTTAGAATCAGCCAAGAATTGATCCTGGTTATTCCTATAAAAAAAAGCTACTGATTTTCATTTCACTGAATATATTATAATCTGAGAAGTGGATTCAATTCACCATCTAGAACCCTCCAAAGAAATGACCAGAGCAATTTCTATTAAAGCCCAATCGAAATAATTTAAGTTGAGACCCAACTCAGGTGAGTTAGTTTGAATTTGATTAAAGACCCTCAACATTGAAAATGGCTGAAGAATAAATCTGGGTAGTTTCAATTGATCATATTATATCCGTCAAAGTTTTTTTCTTCAGAACACACCAACTCAGAAGTCAGAACAGACCAAAGAACTTGATCATATTATATCCATCAAAGTATTTTCTTCATCAGCAGAGAAAAGAGATTTTACATGAGAGATAAACATATATGGTATAGTTGCAAAATAATTATACAATAACCTCTGGGCCACCAAACTCATAGACTCTGATACCTTTCACCATTCCTGAAAATGATCTTACTTGATTGGTTATTGTAAGGGTGAAGGAATGGCACTTCTTGCTTAATAACAACTTTCTAACAAGGACATTTGGGTCCCTAGATAAATTTAACAAAAACCCATTTTCCTAGCTCTTAACGAAGGTCAAAGACTGGTGATAATAACGAGATTACGAGGTGACAAAGAAGTATGGTGAATGCCATGCACGAGAATAGTGGGCTGGATCTCATTAATTATGGGTCTCACAATCCTGAATGGTATCTTGGGAGGCCCATAAAAGCTTCTCAAAATTTTATATCAAGAGGACCCCAAGCTTTCTGTGGTGAAATTTGCCACCATCCAATTTTAGATTGAACGGTGATGGTTAGAGGACCATGGTTGAATGTCAATCCTAGCCATACAACCTAGTTGGGCATACACATGGCATCATTTGGTAGTGGCTTATGAAGATGGGATGTTCTGGCAAAATGAGATTTCATTACGAAACATATTACTTTCCATGTAAAATGGGCGTAAAACAAATTTTACTCAAATTTTAAGTGAAAATGGGCCTATTTATTTTAGCCTCATTTTACATAGAAAGAAATGGAGAGCTAAGTCCCATGTCAAATGGAGATCATCTGGCATATTAATGAAAATCCTATATAGAAAGAGGAAGTGATTCATTAGGGGGTGAGGGGTTTAATGATCATCATGGTATTGTCTTTATGACTTTTTCTGGGCCCGCCAGAGTGATTCAAATGAAAGAGAGGGCATCAATAACAGTTATTATCATCATTTTGAAGCCTAAGGTCAAAACTCGAGAATTGACAAATAATTATATTAAAACTCATCATCAGCATCCGCAGCACAACATATGCAACATTAGCAAATAGGTACTGCTCATACTAGAATAGGAAAAAACACATAGATCAAACTCCACATAATTGGAGTCATCTGTCATGTAAACAAGTCCTTCAAAATAAAACAACTCATTATTCACATGAAATTCATAAGTTTTCTATGAAATCATCAGACAGCCCTCTTAATATTTTTTGGACAAATAGGTACTGCTCACACGAGAGATTCCGGTATCGGTATCAATATAACCGAACCGGATGTTTTCCTGGCCTCAAGGTCTGCATGAGCCTGCGCGGCTTGAGACAAAGGGTAGGTGTGATTAACGCGAACCCGCAGCACACCAGATGCAACATTAGCAAACAATTCCCCGGCACATTCTAGTAACTCTTCCCGGGTTGCATTGTATTGCATGAGCATAGGCCTTGTCAAGAACAAAGATTTCGCAGCAAGAGCTGACAATGGAATCGGATCCAGGTTTCCCGATGACTGCCCAAAGCTCACCATATGCCCACGTAGCTTCAAGCACACTAATGATCCCTGCACCAAAGCATTTCCCAAGTAAGATCCCTGTGAGAGCATTGTTTCAAAACTCCCCAAATCAATCATCAACTTGCCCAAGTCAACTCAGCTTACTCTGGCCATGTTTTTGTACGAGTTCAAGTTCTGTCAAGTTAATGAAAACTTGATTGAGTCAATTATTGACTCACCCAAGTTGACTCATTTTTGCCTTCGGCTGAGCGTTGGGTATAGGACGAGTTTTTAAACACTATGAAAGTGCTACCCACATTGCATGTAAACTTCCTTTGATGAACATTTTACCTGGAATGTATCTTTTCCAACAGAGTCATAAACGACATCGACTCCCTTGCCAGAAGTAATCTTGTTGACACTGGCAACAAAATCCTCTTGGCTGTAGATTATGACATGATGGCATCCGTCCTCAGTAGCTTGAACTACTTTTGCTTCGGTTGACACTGTTCCGATGACTGTTGCGCCAAGGGCATTTGCCCACTGACAGAGTAGAGACCCAACTCCTCCAGCTGCTGCATGAACAAGAACAGTGTGCCCGGGTTCAACCTGCACTCGTAGTGAGGTCAGTTCTCCCTTCCAAAAGGTTATATAATACAGGTGTTTGTGTATAGGCATTGATGCAATAAGACGTATATTTGCCTAATAGGACTTTCATTTATTTCCATGGAATTTTATTTCCATTGCCTATATACAAGCCTCATGTATTAGAGATTTTTAGTTTTTAATGAAATAATACTGATACAGATTCTCCCCTCTAATTTTCTTTTCTCTCTTATCTCTTCTTCTTCCCCTCACTGTTTAAAAACTCCTCAGCCAATCATCAACTGGCCCAGGATGACTAGGTTTTACCTTAGCAGAGTTTCGGCCGAGTCCGAGTTTTGCCCTAATTTTTTTAATAGGCAGGCTGACTTGAAGCCATAACCTCGCGATTGCAACACAAAGAAACTTCCTACTAATATAGGGGGCTCAAGCCCAAAAAACGTGAGGTGTAGGGTTCAAGACTAGTACAGGAAGAATCAAAGCCCAAAAATGCCTAACCACTGTATAGCTTGCATCTTTTTTACAAACATTTGCCTACGCAGTCAACAGAAAACTCCTTAAAACTCACCCGAGTTAATAGAAAACTCCTTAGAAAAATTAGCAGTGTCAATAAATGACTTTCCCAAGTAAAGTTAGGTTTTACCTTGTCCGAGACCGAGTTTTTTAACACTGGTCTCACAAAGTGGATACATGAAAAAAAAAAGATTCACTTTCGCTTGTGAAATCATGCTTGCTTGCACATATGTGCATATATGTATTTTTTTTTTTTTGATAGATTTTTTTTTTATAGGTATATATGTATTTTCATTATGGAGCGTCTAGGCAATTTTGCACAAAGCTATTTCATGGCCCCGCTTTCTAAAGAGAGAATAGCCACCTCATAGCTGAATTTGTCATATTCTTAATTCATACGAGGTCGCACATCTCCCCTGAGAAAAGGGGCTGCAAAATTGCTTTTGTGAAATTGCCTAGACATTCCCATTTCATTATTATAAGCAGATAGAAATTACTAATTTGTGTAATAACGGTTTTTTTTTTTTCTAGTTAGACGGTCATTACCATTCATCACAGTAGAACCAACCTTAAAGCATCGGCGGACTAGGTACTGCACTGTCATACCCTTAACCATGATGGATGCTGCAACCTCAGGAGTGATAGAAGGTGGGACAGTCACCACAGTGCTCGCAGGAAGGATCTGTTCTTCTGCATAGGAACCCATTGGACCACCACCATAAGCAACAATATCTCCTACTTTCCTACCGGTCAAACCCGGGCCTACAGCTGTCACCACTCCAACTGCCTCCTGCCCTGTAAAACAATGACCATGGTTCTTTGTATGTGATGTATATAGACTGCAAGGAGAAAATTTTCAATATATGCTGTCTAGTATTATAACAGTAAGATGACTAATTGTTGAACCATGCAGAGCAGGCTTGGTGGCTAACTGGCTATGGATAGGTTGTGAATGCTTTCTCCCTGATTGTAACTCTTTATAGAGGAACTCGAACTCTAATAACTAAATGATATGCATTTTATGACTTATTGTCATCAGTCAAAATGAAAGAGAAAATGCAAGTTCTATAGATTTGTAGCACCTACATGGGGCCATTCTTTGCTGGGTAATTTTTTCCATTACAATCTCAACTGTGCCTAGCAACTAATATATATATCCAAAACCTTTCTTTGAGTAGACGCCACAATGATGTGGCACATAATGTAGTTAACAGATAGGTGGTTTATCAATGAGACATGACTAGAATATGAAGGGATATTAGTCATTCCTGAATATTTACATCAGTCTGTAATATAAAAGGCAACAAGGAAGGAACAAAATGAACTGCTGCTCTTCAACTCATAATCTTTGCTATCATTTCCTTGCGTCTCTTCTAGCTATAAATTCTTCTTATCATCTCTCTCTCTCTCTCTCTCTCTCTCTCTCTCTCTCTCTCTCTCTCTCTCATTCATTTTTCAATTTATCCTGCTTCCTTTTTCTCGTTCATCATTTTTTTCCATCTCATTTTGTATCTCACCTTTCTTGTTTTGTCTTTCTTTTGTTTCCTTTTTTTTTTTGAAAAGGCAATATATATTGAAAAAGGAAACCGAGAAGGTCACCAGAAATACAAAAGGGAAAAACAGCAAAGGACAACAAAAAATACAAAGGAAAACAGAGCCGAAACTTCTCGCGGGGGACGGATATCAAACCACTCCAACCCCTCTTTTGTTTCCTTCCTTTTACTCATTTATCCCCTCAATTTTAGTCAATGCAGCTAAAATTTGCATCTCATAAATTGTTTTTCTTCCATATTAAACTGAAGAAGAATGCCTCAATCTTATAGATTACTGAAGCAGGGAAAAGGGAGATCCCCTTCATGATGTGATTAAAAGCATCCTCCGGGCTTAATAAAAATTTGTTTCTTCAACTGGTTGTGGATCTTGCCACAGATTGTGGAAATGTGCATTTCTTGGTCACTTGAAGGACGGGATAGCCAAAGAAGAAATTCCTACAAGCTCAACGGCAGGAACAAAGGTAACTTTCCTTAGGTTTTGGGCACTCCACCGCCTGAATCAAATGTTTGCTTTTCTGCTAGCTCAATATCTTTTGGCCAGCTCCTAAAAACGGTGAGAAATCACGCTCGAACTTCTTAAAACTTTTCAACAGAACCCCATTGCATGGATACTGCCATAAGATTTACGAATACCAAACTCACCCTCTTGATTTTCTATCCATAAGTCTTGCTTCTTTTATTGGAGGAATAGGTGCCACACCTCGCATTTCCCTTGCAAGCAGTTTTATGCATTCTTTCTTCTTGCCAGGTGTCACCATTGCAGCTTTGAAGGCTGTTTTATATTTTCTAACTTCCGAACAATTCCATTAATTGATGCAACCACAAGGGAGAGAAATGACAGTTGTCGCTGGACTTTCCTAAATGCATGAATTGTATGAGAATTCATGGATTGGAATTTTTCACTGGAGAAGCAAACATTGCAGCTTTGGGGGCGAGCCTTGGCACAATGGTAAGGTGCGCAATGGTAAGGTTGCTCCATTGTGACCAGGTAGTCACGGGTTCGCCCTTTTTTGGAGAAGCAAACATGGCAGCAAATACCCTATCAAGAAGTTCCTTTCCTGATGTAGGTGATTAGGAGGGAAGACGAAGAAAGTAGAACACAAGATTATAACCAAGATAAGAAGGAAACGGGAGCAATGCTCAACCAAATTGATATATTATCAATAATCTAAATTTGTCCAAAATCCCCCAATTCCATCCCATACAACTCATTTTATAGAATTCTTACATAGGAACCTCCCCCCCCCCCCCCCCCCCCCCCCCAACCACGACCACGACCACCAACATTAACTACTACAATTTCAACACCACAACCTACTAGAGAGACTTCAAGAAACACAACTTACTCGACATAACTTACTATGACTAATTAAATGAGGTAGTTGTAGAAAAAGTCTTCCAAGCATTCATTACAAAACAACCTTGGGTACTCTACCCAAGCCACCTAGGCGTGACATGGCTGCCAAGTTGCACTGCATCGTTTCCTATTCACATTCTTTGTATTCCTCCTTCCTCCATTCATAGTGACCTTTTACTGATTATATCAGTTGATTCTAAAGGGAGGAAATACACCAGATAGTAATTCTTTTTATATTTTTTAATAAATTTGGTAGGGGTCATATCAAACCACGGCTTAATTTGGTTAAAAATTAGGTGAAGTTAATGGGCTGGTTTCCCTCCATTCTAATGCATTGAAGCTTGCTCTTTCTCTACACAAGTCAGTAAAAAAAATGTTTCTAAGACTGTAAATAAAAAATTTATTAAATGACGAGCAAAAAAGAGAATTACATGAGAGGCAGAGATTGCCCCACATACAACGATTCTCTATGGATGCTCCCTTTAGTAGGGCATCCACAACCTTGTTAGCATTAAGAGGGATATAGGTTAAAAAGAGGTTTACAAATCTCTTTAATCTCATTAATAATCATGGCTAATCTCCATGGACCCATGGATCTATTTTGGCTCCCATTGGACGAATCTCCGTTCACAAGAAGGTTCCCACCAAGATCTTGTAATGAAAAGCCTAAGACTTGTTAGTAAAACATGTGTCTCCACTTTGATTGAACATTCTGCCCATTGAACCAGAGAAGGAAAGCACGACATCCCCCAAATGAATTCTAACCACACTTAATGGCCAAACCCATGTTGCTGAAGGAAGCCCCATGGACGTTGAGCTCAAGAGCATTAGGAGGTGGAGGGTTCCACTTAGCTTTTCTCTTCTCCATAAGGAGATGGAGGGTTCCACTTAGCTTTTCTCTTCTCCTTTCTATTTCTATCTAAAATGAACACCTCCCATTTTCTATGAAGGTCTTGGATAGAGTAACCACTAAATTCCTTTCCTACAACAACCCACGAGAAGATGAGGCTTCTAACCTCCCCAATAATCCATGCAAGGGAAACATTTCTACCTTTCTCCCGAAGATGGCGACAATGCTACTCCCACAAAGCCGAGAAGGGAGAAGGAAAGACAAAAAAAATTTTGAATAATAAAAGGATCCAACCTCAACCTTCTAGCAATCAAACAATGAAAGAGAATGTGATCAGAAGACTCTTTGGGCACCTTACACAACACATATCTATATTTATTCATCAAATGGCACATTTTCCTCTTTCAGATGTCTAATGTATTAAGCTTTTGCTGAGCCACCATCTAACAAAAACTTTGCATCATAAGTGGGGCGCAAGACTTAACACCGCTATATCCACTTAAAAGATGGGCGCCCTCCTTTAACCAAACAACAAAAGAAGGAATGAACTTTTGATTCTCCCCTAGAATCCGGAGCTAGAATCCTCCTATCCATAAGGATGACAAAAACACCTCTTCTAAATTATGTATGGCATTAACCAATGATCTATCCCTTCATCCTTGAAACGGCAATAAAACAACCAATATCAAACCACCCTACCACCTATTTTCTCATAACAATCAACATCACGGCTCTCATTCACACACTCTAACCTATGGAGGGTCATGTAGGCATGGCATATAAAGGGTCTCGACCCAACCACAAGTCATACCAAAGCCATATCCCCTCTCCCTGTCCCCGCCCTAAACTAAATGAACGAAAAGAACTCAACTTTGAAACTAAACATTGGTTGTCATGCTCCCAACCTACGTCTCTTCCCACCCATCCACCACACCCCACCCACCCCATATTTTCCCATAATAGTGGTCCAAAGGGAATTGTGCTCCTCTCCCCACCTCCAAAGCCATTTTTTGAGGGATGTTATTGCTCAGGCAAGTGTCACCAATCCTAAGACCCCACCCCTTTATCTAGGCCAATTAACAATCTCTAATCTCCCAGACAAAGTAGGAAGATTAACGAAGGCCTCCTTAATAAGGGTGATTGTCCCACTAAAATATAGTCCTTCTGAAGCACCAACCTCCTTTCAATACACTATCTCCGAGTCCCACAACAATTTTGAAGGAATGCCCAAAGCAAAGGGGAACCCAAGATACGAAAAAGGAAGCCTATCTACTTTACACCCAAATACCTCCGCAAGTTCTACCACCTACTCTCCTCAATGATAAAACCTGGCAAAAATAATCTCACATTAATCATCAACCCCACACCTCCTCAAACCACTAAAGAAAATCAGTGTTTCATCTGCAAACTACATAAGAGAGATAAACAAAGTAAACAAGAAAGGCTCAAACCCCAACTACGCTTAAAGAAACTCACAGCTTTCCCACTCATAAAAGTGGAAAGGTTGGGCATAAAGTGTCTCATGGAATCGATATAGCGTATACAATCCACTTTCTATCTTCAACTTGAATACAATTCACCATTAAGCCCTTAATGGCATTAGACCTCCTCCATGTGTTGGCAACTTGATGTAGTGCCAACTTGGCAACCATGTCACGCCTAAGTCGCTTGGGTGAGTATCCAAGGTTGTTTTGTAATGAATGCTTGGAAGACTTTTCTACAACTACCTCATTTCTTAATCCTAGTAAGTTGTATTTCGTTAAGTGGTCTAGTAAGTTGAGTTTCAATAACTAGTATCGAGTAAGTTGAGTTGCATTAAGTAAGTCTAGTAAGTTGTGTTTACTTAAGTAAATCTAGTAAGTTGTGGTGTTGGGAATTGTAGTAGTTAATGTTGTGCAGAGATTTCTATGTGCAGTTAATGTTGTGTAGAGATTCCTTTGTAAGGATTCTATAAAATGTGTTGTATTAGAGGTAGATGGGATTTTTTAGACAAACTTAGATTATTGATAATATATCAATTTGGTTGAGCATTGCTCCCGTTTCCTCCTCTTGTTGTGTTCTTGTGTTAATTTTCTTCTTCTTCTTCTCTCTTAAGCACCCACATTACAACTCTATGGAAAAAAGAAAGCCAACTTCCTATTGCCCTCTTTTAGCCAAAGCGCCTTTGATCTTTGTCTCCAAGTAATCTCTTCCATGTGTTCCCTCTTCAAACTCTTTTTTGAGTTCCATTCTTCACACCCATTCATCTTTAGAGAGATTCCTTACTTCCACCAACTTCTCCAAGGTTCCAATCTCTCCTAACAAGCGCTTTTTGATTTGGCTAACAGCATAACAACACCAAAAGAGTTCATTCTCCACTATCTAATCTCTTTTTCAGATTGTTAAGCTTCCAAGAACACATCCTTCCTTCCCATCCGCCGTCACCAATCTCATTCCACCACTTTCAAAGCAACTCTTTAAACCTAGGAACTTCAAGCCACAAATTCTCAAATATGAAAGGTCTCTAGCCCACAGTTATATCATCTGATTCCGACACTACAGGGGAATGATCTGAAATAGCATTAGGATGGGAATATCTAATTCTCTTTTTCAGATCTTTAAGCTTCCAAGAACACAGCCTTCCTTGCTATCAGCCGTCCCCAATCTCATTCCTTCACTTTCAAAGCACCCCTGGGAGTATGATGAAAGAATGGTTATTGACATCTTTATAACCATGTCAAGACCACAATTTTCTTTGATGCTGGAACAAATTCCAATGCAACAAATTCATTGACACTGGAAAATTCCAATACAACAAATTCATTTAGGCGGAATGAAATTTAGTCTACAATATAAGCACGATATAAACAGATAGAAACTAGAACCTGAACTTCTTTTCTTCGGGGAACAATGAAAAGTTGAAAACTGAGCAACCAAAGTCACCTGGAGTAAACGGCAAGGTTGTTTTGTAAACTCCTGTGCGGAAATACACATCGATGAAGTTGAGCCCAATAGCTTTGTTTTTCACACGGATCTCACCCTCCTTGGGCTCTCCTATTTCCACATCCTCCCACTTCAGCACCTGAATTTTTTTTATTTGTGGAAAGGAACGATAACTGTAAATCATAATCTCATAACCAAAAAATAAATAAATAAAT
Source organism: Tasmannia lanceolata (assembly GCF_043159265.1). Lineage (NCBI taxonomy): Eukaryota > Viridiplantae > Streptophyta > Magnoliopsida > Canellales > Winteraceae > Tasmannia > Tasmannia lanceolata. The sequence goes on along the minus strand of NW_027518679.1, from coordinate 52,314,210 downwards.
AAAACACTCTTGCCAATCAGATCAAATACTCAAAAAAGTGCCACTAGCACAGAAGATGTTATTGGAAGAGATTAATCTGGCCAATAATATAAACCAACCGCAACAAAGAAGGCCAACTATATGGACGTTTTTCACCAAAGCTAAACATAAATCAGAACTGAGAAGTACAGTGACAACACACCCAAATACAGACAAACGAAAAATAAGATGTGGGTTCAATTTGATATCAAGAACCAGCCAAATATTGATCTTGGTCAGTCCAATTAAAACATGACTGATGTGAGTTTCTACTGAATATATTATATACCGGAGAACTGGGTTCAATTCACCATCTAGAACCGACCAAAGAAACTACCTGGGCAATTTCTATGGAAGCCCAAACCAAATGATCTTCGAGGTATTTGCCTAAGAACTGAGTACAGCAAGTATTGAGAATTGCAAAATATTGATCTTGGGTAATTTCAGTTGAGACCCAACTAAAATGGGTTAGTTTGAATTTAATTAAGGTCCTGTTTGGATTGCAAGAAAACATTTCACATTTCTGATTGAAAACCTTCCATTGCTTCCATAATAAGATTATAATTAATTTACAGTGATATTATCATAAATTGAAGGTCTCTCTAAGTAAAAATTGATTAGGGTTGGTTCATGTCATCTTTTTTAGTAAGTTAAAAAAGTAAGAAATCTTAGAACTATTTTCCTCTCCAAAATTTGCCATACAATTCCCTCAATACAAACAGGGTCTAAAGGATCTTGGGTAATTTCAGTTGAGACCCAACTAAAATGGGTTAGTTTCAATTTAATTAAAGGCTAATCAATCTTGGTAATTTCAATCGAACCCAATGTTTCAAACGTATTTATCCACTAAATCACATAATCAAGCATAAGCCCTAAAACACTAACTTAAGACAAGACCAAACCAGACCAAAGAGAACTTGATCATATTGTATCCATCAAAGTACAATGTTCTTCACCAGCAGAGAAAATAGAATTTACATGAAGGATAGATAACCATATATGTTATTGTTGAAAAAGAAGAATACATAAAGGGGTTGAAGGAAGAAACTTGCCTCTGGACCACCAAGTTCATTTACTCTGATAGCTTTCACCATTCCTGAAAATGCTCTTACTTGTTTGGTTATTGTATTAGTGAAGGATTGGAATACAGGGCACTTGTTGCTTATTGATGAGAACTTTCTATGGCTGCCTCGAGACTGGTAAAAGTGTTCAAGAATTTCATTCTCAACGCCTCGATCAAGAAGGAAGTTTCTCGCCGGCAAATAATTGCGTGTAGTGGGTTGGATCCCATAATCCAATTCTCTCATGGGTCCCACAAATAGATATGCTAAACACAAGGGCGAACTCGTAAAAATGGGTTGAAAGTAGGGCTGCACATTTAACCGCCTAAACCGATAAACCGAACCGAACGGGCCTTTCGGTTTGGTTCGGTTCGGTCTTTAGTGGCATCGGTTCGGTCACGGTTTCGGTTTCCATAAACCGTTTGGATCGGTTCAGTCACGATCTAGGAAAAATTTCAACCGGAAAAACCGAACCGAACCAATGGACCGATGGTATTTTTGCCATTTTTTTATTTTTTGTTATAAATCATATACATATCAATTTTCTTTACTCGGCACACCCAAATCTAATGTATTTAACTAGAAAGAGAAGAGACCGACCAAAAAGGGTGGTTCCAAGTAAATAAATGGGCAGAAATATAACACCAAAGACCAAAAGAATAACTTAGGCAGCAATCCAACTCAAGGAAATCGGATAAACCGTGAACCGAACCGAACCGATCCGGTCAAGATCGGTTTGGTTCGGTTCGGTTTGACCCCCAAATGGTTCGGTTACGGTTTGGAAATTTTCCAAACTGATAGGCATCGGTTCGGTTCAAGAAATCCCCCAAAACCGAACCGAACCGAACCATGTGCAGCCCTAGTTGAAAGGGCACCCCAGTTAGCTACAAGTCTACATTATATAATGGCTGCAGATGAAAGAGTATTAAATGCACGGTGACCTACAACCAATGTGGGCGCCCTTTCAACCCATTCTTGCAAGGGAACCCTTGAGTTTAGCACACCTTAATTTTGTGCCAAAAGTGGCTGGGAGATTAGGAGAAGAAGAATTCAAAGGGAAGTAGAGAAGCAAGGAAGATGTGGAGAAGAATAGTGGAAGAATGGTAAATAGTGATTGGTTGGGCAGCAACTCTCGAGAAGATTGGAGGGAGACGTAGAAGTGTCATTACCATGATAGAGAGTGGAAGAGAGGGAAAGGGGAGAGAGAGAGAAGAGAATAAGACAAAAATCTTCTCTTCTTCTTCCACCCAAATTTCACTAAAATGCTGAAAGATAGAGAGAAGATTAGAAGAGGGAACATGGTGGCCATGTAGGCGTCACATATGAAAAAGGGCAATGATGATGTCTAGTAGATGTCTAGGAGTTAAACGGAGTTTCAATGCAAAATGGCAACCAAACATATGTCGGAAAGAAGTATGGAAGATCAGCGGCGTTTGAAACGTTGTTAATCTTCCCACCTTTGGCAACCAAACAGAGCTCAAATGAAATCGGTCTGGTTTTTAAGGCTTTATTTTCTCTTCTCTCTGCTGTGTTATCTTATCTCCACTCTCGAACCCTAACTTGCTACCGAGGTTCCCCCTCTGCCTCCGGCACCGTTTTCCGGCAGCCTCTCCGGTGAGTCGAGGACGCCCAAAGTCCAGATCTCTCTCTCTCTCTCTCTCTCTCTCTCTCTCTCTCTCTGAACTGTCTGAACTCTCTATCCCTTGATGCTTTTTCCATTTCATTAAACCCCATTAGCAAAACCCTAAACTTTTGGCAGCTTTGTAAACCCATTCCGCGGCTTGCTGTTGCATGAGGGAGCAGCCACACAGGCTCACTTTTCAGCAAATTTTGTCATATTCATTATATAAGATAATTAGAGTTCTAGTCAGACTACGTTTCTAATTAAAAAAAGATAAAATAAACATAGAAGACGTACTAAACTAATTACTCCTTTTAAAGCACTGACAATCCTAACACTTCAAATCTTCTAACTACTGACTTCTAGACAAGAATAAATGAACTTAGCCTCAAACTCAAACCTTATGAATGATGATATGAATAGCATTGTGAACAGTGATGAAAATAGTATATAAATAGTGACATGAACAATGACATGAATAGTGTTATTTGCGTTCTTTTGTCCTACCTCATTTTAGTGGCGTACTGACCTTTTGATTATTGTGAAGGATGAAGCCCTATTTGCGTCAAACTATCCTACATTCTATCCTGGGTCAGGGTCAAGAACATTAATTAGTTTTTCCATCTCTCTTTTGCTCCTATTTTTGCTTTATTCATTGTTTAAAATCTGGGCTATAATCAATCTCCTTCCTGTGATCAATCTTCTTCGTACGATCAAAATCTAGCTGAAAAGTTATACTATATCACATGACCCACAGAACAATAATCATTCGAAAGCTAGTCGAAGCTTGATTGTAATGCCAGGAATGATCAAATGATCATCAATTTTGCATTATTATGGGTAAATAAAGTCTTGGGGATCTTCATCAAAGCGAGGAGGTATTTGTTTCTTTGGCAATCTTCGCCATGGTTATGCTGCTGGTGGCAAGTTCAGGGGTGTGATGCTTCTTGGAAGAAGAATCTGATTGATAATGCAATCTGCACTTCTGCAATTAGAAAGAATCAAGAAAGAGGAAAAACCTTGAGAGAAGAAACAGAGGAAGAGTAGAAAAGAGAAAGAAGTTCTGAGTATTTTCTTAGTTATTCTCCTCAAAGAGTACAGCTATATCCTTTAGTACAATCTGTTACCACCGTTACAACCATCAACTGTCTATTGACTATAGTTACAGCATTTTAACCAGCTAACTAACTCTAGTTCTAACCAATCTCAACTGTATTAACCTCCCCAGCTTAAGTCTTATTAGTTTCCTTAATCCCTCACATAATCTGCCATCCATTTTGGCTGGCCTCTGGTCCTCTGGTTTGTAACTCGTGCTGTTGTACTTGTTGCTTGATCAATTGAACCAGACTGAGCCAAGAGTGTATCGGGGTGAGTCTCTGATTTTTGGGAAAAGTTTATTCCTTCGCTGATTGTTGCCAGCATGATCTTATTCTTACCTAGACCAACAAATAAAAGGCTTTTCATCTACAGCTGTGTGATTTAGTGTCCTGTTCGGCTATTCTATTTGCTTCAAATCCAAGTTCCTATCTGTACTTTGTTAGCTTACAAAACTTTCTGGATATGATCTGAGCGTCTGAAGGCCAGTAGTTTTCACAATGTACAGTGGGGCCCATCTCTTGGGATGATCCAAACCGTTCATTTGATTGGTCACAGCATAAATTGGTCGTACCTCGTAAATCATCGCCATAGGATGACCCTAAACCCTCCTATCTGTAGTTTTTTCTATACTGTGCTGTCCCTAATGAGATTATGCTAAAAGTAGAATGTCTAGTGATTATCCCTTGAGTACCGACATAACTGTTTGGCTACATAATCACATCAGTATGATTAAGGTAATGATACCTGCACTCTCTTGTTTAGATAATGGCATTCCTCACTTTATTGAACAGTTTCTTATGTAACAGTCTTTAGCAGCAATTTGCAGAGAAAGTGTCAAAAAGAAAAATGCATGAGTGGTTGCCGAATGCAACCTTGGAGTAGCTCCTTATTTGCAAATAAGATTATGGGGCAGCCACCTCGTGAATGAAGACAAAATTGGATTCCTAAAGCTGACAATGATTAAGGTCAGAAGATAATTATAATAACATTTGGAGGAATGCTAATCTCAGGGGTGCCCTTGTATAAATGAGATGAAATGGCACCCCCATTGGTTGAAAGTCACCAAAGCCGTTTTTTACTTCACATTTTTCGGTGCTATTTTAAATCCACTTTGGTGACTTTCAACCAATGGGGGCTACCTTTCATCTCATTTATGCAAGGGCGCCCTTGAGTTTACCATTACTCTAACATTTGACATGCGCATGTTATTTGTTAATGCGTTATTAGTGATTATGTCAATTATAAGATGCCAATGAATGGTGGTGATTAGGGACAGATCAACGAGGATACAATAATCCACCGTATAATTCAGGATATCTAATAATTTGATTTTTAATAATCAACATGTAGAAGCTGTAACACACATCATGAAAACACGATTCGTCAATTACAGTATTTACACTCAAAGAAAGGTTTACATGAAAAATTGGGCGATTTTTGCTGATGGAGAATTGAAGGCCAACCATACTGCTTCTTGAAGTTGCCTTCTTCAAAGCTGCGGCACCAAGAGATTTTCCACCGCCAGCATGTTAGAATGGCCGGATTGATGTACAAGGTGACTATTGAGACGTCAAACAAGGAAGTTGATGAAAGAAAAAGAAGAATTAGAAGCTGTGCCCGATCGGCCGTCCGCCAAGAACAGTGTCAGAAGACCACAACTAAAAGAGAGGTACCTCAACTGAAATAGAGGAAAAACTGAAGTTAAAGTCGAAGAATAGTGAAAAATGATAAAAATGGACATAGAGAAGGGGCAACTAGTGGCTTGGAAGGACAAATACTAATGTGAAACGCAAGATGACCTATGACTTGATGAATGATTATTGTTTTAAATGGAAGGGCAACTAGCGGTTTTGCTTTAAATAATCAATGGCCGTAATTTCGAATTGAGAACCATAGGTCATAGGCAGCTAGCATCAATAGCTGTGCATTTGAAGTCTTCTAGAGCTTTGGAATCTAGTGGAAGAGGTGTTAAGACAAAAATAACAAGGGCATGCAAAAACAAAGAAAGAGAGAGAAGAATTATGATGGTCTTGGTTGCTTAAAAAGTTGTATAGCCCTTACCCATCTTTTTTATAAGAAAAATCCTTCTCTTCTTCTTGATTCCCGCCCCTCATCCCAAATCCCAATGTAACACATCAAAGAAACCAAACATAAAAAAGCTATTTTGGATGCTCTTCTCAACTGTGGGGGAGCTTGAAGATGAACAAATGCTGGGCTTTGGGCGGGATGGCGGCGATGATTGACTGCATCAATAGGCGATGATGGCCAATTGGCCATCCGCCGGAAAACAGAAGCTATGTGGTGATTCCAGATATCACTAATCTCCGATCATTTTCATCAATGACCATGTTAAATTCCAGATATCACTAATCTCTGATAATTTTCATTAATGAGTAAAAGATGCTTAAATAAGCATTTACAGATAAATATATATATATATATATATATATATAGAGAGAGAGAGAGAGAGAGAGAGAGAGAGATAAAGATAAGAACATGAGATGGAGATCATGCTAATCTAAACCAACTTCCCTAATCTACCTCCAAATGATGAACAACCAGTTCTTATCATGATCCGATTGACAAATCTTAACAAAACCCCTCTCATACAGTTGGGCCCATGAGTATTCCATGGAATAATTTTTCACGCTTTCAAACATGGCCCCAGAGATTTTATTTCCCCACTTATGCAGGTGGCACGGGGAAATAAAATCCTGAAGACATACAGTGCCAACCACTATCGATGAAAGAAGACTGCACTCCAAGTTCAATAACGTAACCATGTGGCATGAAAAAATTAGATGGAACGGTATGGAACAATGAAAGAACAAAATTCTAGAGACCCTAAACAATTCTAGAGACCCTAAGCCTTCTTTTATAGAATATAAAAAGACATATAGGAAAATTTTCCTTTGTTATTTAAAGGGAAAATGACCAAAAAAAGTCCTTTTTTGCACGAATATTAAAAAAACAGTGGTGTTTTGAATAGGACCAAAGAAGAGTGCTTTACACTATTCATATTTTGGGAAGGACACAAATGCCCTTTACCCTTTTCAAATAAAGAATTCACATCCTCTGTTGTTTTTACTGTTTCAAAGTTACCTTTTTCTTTCCTTTTGCCTTTCTCATTTTCGACGGAGAAACCCACCCCATCGTCGGTGAAACACGCCGTTGAAGCCGTCGGTAAAGCACGCCGTTAAAGCCGCCGGTGAAGACCGTTAAGTACGCCGTTGACGCACGCCGTTCAAGCACGCCTTACCTAGTAGGTTTTCTCATCTTCAATGCTTAAAATACAGATTTGAGAGACTAGGCTTTTGCATAGAAATTTTGGTTTTGCATTTAGGGTTTTGCATAATAGATGAAGGGTTTTGTTCGGTTTTTGCATTTAGGGTTTTGTTAGGGTTTTTCTTTGTGGAGAACCACTATTGAGGACCCTCTAAAGTAGTGGTTCAATGTGTTGAAATAGTGGCTCAAAGTGACAAAATAGCTGTTGAAAACATGAAAATAGGTGTAATAGTGGTTTTTAGTGAGAACTTAGTGGTAAAAATCTGTAATTATTGGTTGAAATTGGTTCAAAGTGTCTATATTGATCCAAATAGTTGTAATAGTGAGTAATAGTGGTTGAAATATGTAATTAGTGGTTCGAAGTCTTGAAATAGTGCTTCAAAGTGGGCAAATAGTGGTTGAAAATAGGAAAATAGGTGTAATAGTGGTTTATAGTGAGAAATTAGTGGTGGAAATCTGTAATTATTGGTCAAAATTGGTTCAAAGTATTTATAGTGGTCCAAATAGGTGTAATGGTGACATATTAGTGGTTGAAATCTGGTTCAAAGTGTTTATACTTGTCCAAATAAGTGTAATAGTAACAAATTAGTGGTTCAAAGTGCCGAAATAGTGGTTGAAAATGTGAAAATAGGTGTACATCTGTAATTATTGTGAGAAATTAGTGGTGGAAATCTGTAATTATTAGTTGAAATTAGGTCAAAGTGTCTATAGTGGTCCAAATAGGTGTAATAGTGAGAAATTAGTTGTTTAAATCTGTAATTAGTGGTTTAAAGTGTTGAAATAGGTTCAAAGTGCTCAAATATTGGTTGAAAATAGGTGTAATAGTGGTTTCTAGTGAGAACTTAGTGGTGGAGATTTGTGATTATTGGTTGAAATTGGTTCAAAGTGTCTATAGTGGTCCAAATAGGTGTAATGGTGAGAAATTAGTGGTTGAAATCTGGTTGAATGTGTCTATAGTGGTTCAAATAGGTATAATAGTAACAAATTTGTGGTTGAAATCTGGAATTAGTGGTTCAAAGTGTTGAAATAGTGGTTCAAAGTGCACAAATAGTGGTTGAAATTATGAAAATAGGTGTACATCTGTAATTATTGTGAGAAATTAGAGGTGGAAATCTGTAATTATTGGTTGGAATTGGTTCAAAGTGTCTATAGTGGTCCAAATAGGTGTAATAGTGAGAAATTAGTGGTTCAAATATGTAGTTAGTGGTTCAAAGTGTTCAAATAGTGGTTCAAAGTTGCCACATAATGGTTGAAAATATGAAAATAGGTGTAATTAATGGTTTATAGTGAGAAATTAGTGGTCGAAATATGTAATTATTGGTTAAATTGGTTCGAATTGTCTATAGTGGTCCCAAATAGGTGTAATGGTGACAAATTAGTGGTTGAAATCTGTATATACTTTTTCAAAGTGTCGAAATAGTGGTTCAAAATGTAAAAATAGGTGTAATAGTGGTTTATAGTGACAAATTAGTGGTTCAGATCTTTAAGTAGTTGTTCAAAGTATCCAAATAGTGGTTCAAAGTAGTTCAAAGTGTCTATAGTGAGAAATTAGTGGTTGAAATATGTTATTATTGGTTGAAAGTGGTTCAAAGTGCTTTCAAATCAAGCCCGGGGCACCTATTTCGTGTGATATGGGGGCGGTTATCGGTTTTAGTAAGTGGTTTCTGATTTTATTTCGCGGTTACCTCCTTAATATAAGGAACATTGGAAGCAAATCATTCCAGTCCTCAGACAATAAGGAAAACAGAATATCAGAAACAACCTTCTCCCTCCCCTTCCTCTCCCCCGGTAGGTCTGAATCGGAAAATGAAGTGTCCTTCGGATCAGTTGGACCTGGAGGAGTTTCTACTAAGGATTAGGAGCATGAACTACAATGAAGAACAAGCGTGAAAGTCCTCTCCAACTCCTATTGAGAAAATGGGTGAATTTATAAAAAGGTAATGGACTTTATTTAAGAGAGAAGCCAATAGGAGAAGGGAAGTCCTTTTCAGCGTGACTGGGACTTATAACGTGAAAGAATCCCATAAGCCAATGCATAAACACCCTTTCTTCATCAAGTTCATGATGGATGAAAGAAGAGAAAGGCGACATGATTGGGAAGCGAACAAAGAGGCAGGGATTCGAAAATTGGAAGAAAAGATCTTAACTATTAAGTGTAAAGGCTTCGGAGAGTAGGACTTCAAATAAAGAAGATGAAGTGTTGGAAGAAGAAACTTTTTTTGACAAAATCAAATCTCTTCTTGTGGAATTGGAGAAATGTTCAGGTGAGGGATGTTTCTTTGACGGTTTTTTGTCTGATTGCTCGGATAGATGGAAAATGAGCTTTTTGGGCTTATTTGTGTTTGGTTTTATGAACATTTGATGCTTTGTTAATAGTGGTGCTAACAAGATTAATGGGATTTGGCTTGTAAAATGGACTGATGATATAGAGAGATGCTTTTGAGGCCCCAAAGTAAAGTCTGCTAATGGCTTGGTGAAGGAAGAAAAGAAAATGTTACTGCAGCTAAATTTGTTTTGTTACGTTCTACCCTTCCTTGGTTCCGGGTATGCCCGGTCCAGTTTTATTGATATCTTGTAATGTAGGACGGGACTCCTGGTCCCCATTGCTTTTCTAATATCAACGAAAACGTCATCTTTATAAAAAAAAGTGGTTCAAAGTGTCTTGGTTTAAAGTGTCCAAATAGGGTTGAAAAGTAGTTGAAAATGTGAAAATATGTGTAATAGTTGTGTATAGTAAGAAATTAGTGGTTGAAATATGTAATTAGTAGTTAAAAGTGTCTATATTTTACTGTCTTTATGATACATCTCCTCCTCTATAACATCTGTTCACATATTGCAATTTTTTTGTTTCTACAATGAAGGGCGGAGTAAGGCTAGGGTAACATCACGGTGAGTAACCATGACTTTAATCCGTATATTTATTAATTCATTTGCAGTTTTTGTCTAAGTGCTTATGCTTCTACGATAATGCATTTTTGTGCAGGCATTTTGTTTCATCTAGATGTTGCCCTTTCCGTTTTCACGACTACATTCAGTCCTTAAAACTTAGGGAAAAGCATGAAGATTTGATAAAAAGTAGCCCGTTTGGACATTTGGTCAAACTAGAAGGTGTCGAACTGCACATTTTGAACTCGTCCCTATAACCTTGAAATCTGTTCAGTTCTAACTTCTTGTAGTCTTCATTTCTTGCAGCTTTGACTGTGGGCTATTTGTTATTAAAGAAATGGATTGCCTGAGCAGAGATGAAAGTTTTGACTTCGGACAGGCTGATAATACTGCTATGAGAACAACTCTACTCGATGAATTCTTAGAGGGTGTGTATGAGTGTGTTAATATATAGGACTTTGTGAACATTGTAGATGAAAAGGAAATGACGTTAATTGTTTTATGTAATTGAATGTAGATGGAAGGAACAGATGGATAACTACTTTAATTTCTGTAATTTTTCAATGTAACTAAATGTACATGTAAATTCGAAGTTCATTGTTTTCTTTTCAGGTATATAAAATGCAGCCACTATTTACATTTAGGAAACACTATGTAAACACATGAACCGCTATTCCAACATTAGGAACCACTATTCCAAAAATTCTAGACCACTATTGAAGTAGATGGAATGGAACCTAATCCAGTGGATCAATATAAAATAGATGGAATCCAATCCAATGAACCACTCTGAACAACCCTGAACCACTATTTATACTGTTTTAACCACTACTTACACCCAAGAACCACTATTGGCAAAGTTTGAACCACTATTTATACGCTCTGAACCACTATTTACACTTAGGAAACACTATCCAACACTTCGAACCATTATTCCAACAATCATAAACCACTATTGAAGTAGATGGAACCCAATCCAATGAACCAATGTAAACTAGATGGAATCCAATCCAATGAACCACTTTGAACAACCCTTACCAACTATTTATATTGTTTTAACCACTACTTACACCCATGAACCACTGTTGGCAGAGTTGGAACTACTATTTATACCCTCTGAACCACTATTTACACTTAGAAAACACTATGTAAACACATGAACCACTATTCCAACACTGTGAACCATTATTCCGACAATCTTAAACCACTATTGAAGTAGATGGAACCCAATCCAATGAACCAATCTAAAATAGATGGAATCCAATCCAATGAACCACTTTGAACAACCCTGGATCACTATTTATATTGTTTTAACCACTACTTACGCCCATGAGCCACTATTGGTAGAGTTTGAACCATTATTTATAGTCTCTGAACCACTATTTACACTTAGGAAATATTATGTAAACACATGAACTACTATTCCAACAATCATAAACCACTACTGAAGTAGATGGAATCCAATCCAATGAACCAATTTAAACTAGATGGAATCCAATGAACCACTTTGAACAACCCTGAACCACTGCTTACATCCATGTACCACTATTTATAGTGAGCACTACGTAAACACAGTTTTAACGACTATTTACACTTACGAAACACTATGTAAACACATCAACTACTAGATAGTGGTTCAAAAACGGTATTAGCTCAGCCCGTTTTGAAGTCTAGATTGAACTCAACATAGTGGTTCACTATAACTACTATCAATAGATTGAACTCTAGATAGTGGTTCACAATAACTATTATCAATGGTTCTTCATAAAACACACTACATAGTCGTTCACTACCACAAAATAGTGGTTGAACACGGGTTTAGCTCAACCCACTGGATTTAGCTCAACCACTACACAACACAAAACGAAACATGGAGATATATATATATATATATATATATATATATATATATATATATAGAGAGAGAGAGAGAGAGAGAGAGAGAGAGAGAGAGAGAGTACCTACACAACAATCTTAGCAATAGCTCACTGCCAGTTAATTGTTGTTTCCAAGTATCTTCCTTTTTTGTTCTCTCCCTCCCATACCATGACATTTTCTCATCATTGATACTATGATAGAAAGATGTCATTGTAAATGACCCGGCAATAAATCTGGTCATTGATAAGTTTCAAAATCTGGGAGACCCTAGTTTGAACATGGTCATTTGTTTCTGATAGACCAATGCTGTTAATAAATGGTGTGATTTGAGGTTGATGAAGCTGGATCATAGGACTAGCCACTTTGAATTGGTAACTGACATTGCAGCCACCTCAGCAACCCTAGAGTTGCTTATTCTGAGATATGCAAAGCATTTTCTTTTTGTGAAATTACAAAGAGCAAGCTATTTAGGTTACATAAAATTACTTTTTCCCCCCTTCTAAACTTCCTTAAATGCTATTTTCTCATTCATGTTCATTGAGAAGGCGCAACAAGACATCCCCAGGAAGGGAGTCAGAGAACAACTACAAGCTCTCTGCAACATCTATGCTCTCTCTTTGCTTCACAAGCATCTTGGTGATTCAGCAACCCTAGAGTTGCTTATTCTGAGATATGCAAAGCATTTTCTTTTTGTGAAATTACAAAGAGCAAGCTATTTAGGTTACATGAAATTACTTTTTCCCCCCTTCTAAACTTCCTTAAATGCTATTTTCTCATTCAGGTTCATTGAGAAGGCGCAACGACATCCACGGGAAGGGAGTCAGAGAACAACTACAAGCTCTCTGCAACATCTATGCTCTCTCTTTGCTTCACAAGCATCTTGATGATTTCCTCTCAACTGGGTGCATCACCCCCTAAGCAATCTGCACTTGCAAATGATCAGCTCCGATCTCTATACTCCCAGGTTTGTACAAAATCATTCCCTTAACGCCATGTTTGGCAGCCATGAAAGTTTTTTCCATGAAATAATAGCCTATCAAGTGGTGGGAGAAGGGCAAGGGTCCCTTATTTTTCAGTCACTTCGCACCATCTCCTCACTCATGCACCCTCAATTCTCTCCCTCTCCCACTCTCCCTACCCTTCTCTCAACCCTTGGTAAGCTAACATTCCATGAAAAAAAATTCCATGGTTACCAAACATGGCCTAAATATATCTTCCAAACGGGCGTTTCTTGCATGTTGCTACTCACTGTTACACTGTATTCCTCTCCTGAACTGCCCCTTCTGTTGCCATGGCAGGTGCAACTGAATGCTGTGGCCCTTGTTGATGCTTTTAACTACACTGACCATTACCCAGGCTCTGTTCTCAGCCGCTATGATGGAAATGTATATCCAAAACTATATGAGGAAGCATGGAAGGAGCCCCTCAATGACTCAGTTGTGACTGATGGTTACCATGAATATATTCGACCTCTGCTGAAGCAACAACTCAGGATAGCGAAACTCTGAAGGTGATTTAGAGTAAAATTCAGTCCCCCATGTTTGTTATACATCTGAAAACATATCTACCATCTTATTATTGCTTCCCTGTCCTATAACGTTTGTGCTAATAAGGTTTAAGCTGCCCACGACCAGCGGGAGTGGATTTAGTGAGAATTTTGCTCTGCCTGGGCTATAGAACTTGCATTTTCTCTTTCATTTTGCTGGGCTATAGAACTTGTAGCACCTACATGGGGCCATTCTTTGCTGGGCTATAGAACTTGCACAAAATGATGCTGCCTGGGCTATATCAAACTTGAATTAGAAGACAAAATCTTGTAACCCTAGTTTGATCTAGGCATCTAGCCCATTTGGTATACTGCTTTTTTTTTGTGCCTGTGGAGTTTCCTATTGTGTTTTGTGATCATGTGTTTCTTATTTGCTTGTGCAGCTTCTTCCAGGTCCACCAATCCTTCGGAGTGTTTGAGGACATGAAAATGATGCCTTTGGGTCTATGGATCTTTGCTTGTTAATAGGGTGATAATTCTGTTTATTGTGGGAATGATATGAAAAATAAAGCAGTCATATTTCACTTCTATGCATGGGCCAAGTGAAATATGATAAGCATGAAATTCCCAAAGCGGTATGTGATTGTCCTTTTATTGTTCATCAGCACATGTGTTTGCTACATAGAACGAGTGGGCTTCTCAATTGCTTACACCGTAGCTGCAGATGCCGTCGGGGTGAACCAGTCAACCAAGGGCCTGATACTATCAACATTTTCCTATGGATATGCCATGTCACAGGTCCCTGGAGGATGGGTATCCCAATGGATAGGGGGCAGGCGTGTTCTCCTTCTCTCATTCTTATTATGGTCACTCATATGTGCTTCAGTTCCGCTCGACCCCAACCAAGTCAAAATTTTGGTACTCGCTCGCTTACTCGTCGGGGTGGCCCAAGGTTTCATCTTTCCCTCGATCCATAATGTTCTAGGACAGTGGGTCCCACCCCATGAATGATCACGATCTGTTTCTCTGACAACATCGGGCATGTACCTAGGTGCGGCAGCTGGCATGCTTATATTGCCGAGCTTGGTAAAGTTCAAGGGATCCGAATCAATATTTTTAGCCGAAGCAGTACTAGGTGCCATGTGGTCTCTTCTTTGGTTCAAATATGCTAGTGACCCTCCACATTTAGATCAACTGAAGGCAACAGCTCCAAGTTTTGGGGAATCTTTGTTGCCAGTCGCTAAGTTCAATGAAATCAATGGGGGCTTGCATAAGATGAAAATAGAAAATAACAGAAGTTCAGTTCTTGTCGCCAAAATTCCAAGGAAAAGAATAGTCCTTAGTTTACCAGTTTGGGCAATTGTAGTGAACAACTTTACTTTCCTTTATGCTTTGTATGTTCTTATGAATTGGCTGCCTACGTACTTCGAACAAGGCCTTCAGCTTAGTCTTCAAGATATGGGTTCATCTAAAATGTTTCCTTATCTTAACATGTTCATATTCTCCAATATAGGTGGAGTGGTCGCTGATCATTTGATTACTAGAAGGATCTTGTCCGTGACCAGGACTCGAAAATTGCTTAACACAATTGGGTTTGTTGTAGCTGCCTTCGCTTTGATGGCACTCCCTATGTTCAGAACTTCTAATGGTGCCATATTTTGTTCTTCGGCGTCTCTTGGTTTCTTAGCACTTGGAAGAGCTGGATTTGCTGTGAATCACTTGGATGTGGCTCCCAAATATGCTGGAATAGTAATGGGAGTTTCCAATACTGCAGGGACACTGGCAGGTATCGTCGGGGTTGGGCTCACGGGCAGGATTCTCTAGGCTGCAAAACTGCCCATGCGGATCTTTCAAGTCCAGAGAGCTGGAAACCGGTGTTCTTTATTCCGGGTTATCTCTGCATGTTTAGTTCATTCATATTTTTGGTCTTCTCTACTGGAGAGAGGATTTTTGACTGATGAAGTAGTTTAAAACCTGTAGGGGCTGTTTGGATATGTGGATTTTAGAATCCAGGTTTTAGTTTGGAAGTAGTCTAAAAGAGGGGCAACAAATCAGACGGTCTCCTTCTTTAAAATCTCGGACATCAATTGTTTTCTTTGATTTTAAGAAATCAAGATTTTAGAAATCTCTCCCCCACCCTTAGATTTCTTAAACCTGGAAACACGGGACAATCTCCTACTCTCTCGTTTGACAAAAAGAGGGGCAAGAAATCAGAAAACGATGAACAGTCTTCTTCTTCTCTCGTCTCCTATCCAGCATTAACAGCCCGTAATGTTCAAAATGTTTATGGAAATTCAGCATTAAAAAAAGGAAGGCATATTGTGGCATCAAGATGTCAGTCACTCTGCTATTGTGTCCCTTCCAGCATCTTTATCATCGCCAAAGGGAACCATGTAGTCATGAAGCAATGTAGAGCCATACTAAGCTTCACATGTGAGTTGGTTCTCATGATAGGAAAAGCTAATTTGTATTTTACTATTATTCTTTTTCTTTTTCTAAATTTCATGTGAACTACTTGAGCTTATTCGCTCTCAAATTGGACAGTTCTCTATCTGCTTAGCGACAATGAGGATTTCTTCTATTTGTTTGATACTACCACTATTTATGACCATCCCGGTTCTTGCTGATATTCGGGATGGTCTTTTCTGACTGAATAATTGGAAGTTATCCCATGTGTGGAGGGAGGCTAACGCTGCTGCTGATTTTCTCTCTAAACCCACCTGTTACATTGAGGGAGTGGATATCCCCGTGGTTGACCTCCCTATAGATTTGCTGGACATCATTGTTGCTGATTCTAATGGGACTACTTAGCCTATTTTGGGTGTGCGGGTTGTAAGTGGGAGCTTGTTCCCTTTTTGTTGGCTTTTGAGTCCCCCTAGATGTAATCTCTTTTCATATCTATATATCCGGCAGGGGTCCTGCCTAACCCCATCTTACCCACCAGAAAAAAAAATGCATGTCAGACTTTCGTCCATTTATTTGACCATAGCAATATTTATGCATTTGCTTGGTCAAAGAACTTATTGTTTAATGGTTTTATGAAAGTCTTTCTTAACTTGTATTTGTTACTTCTTCATCTAATTCTGATGCTTAGCAAAAAAGAAAAATTAAATTAAGAGAGGGAGAATGGCAGACCCAAATATTTAACACAACTGTGAATGGCTCAATTATTTTGCATTATTCTTGTAGTTTGGGACAAAGGCTTAGTTGAGTTGAGTATTCTTGTAGGTAATATATGAGTAGGAGCTGATGTTTTGCAAGGGTGCTTGAGTTCTGCATTCCTGAAATACTTTTATCTCATAAAACGACTGAAATAACACTCAAAAAATAACCTAACACCCTTATCTCATGGAAAATTAGCAACCAAAAAAAAAAAAAACACGTACCTTATGAAAAATGACCAAATACCACTATTTCATGAGGTGTGGGCATTTTCTTATTTTTCTTAGGTAGGAGTCATTTTTTATGATATAGGAGTATTTTTTTAAATGAATATGATATAAGAGTATTTGGTCATTTCTATGAAGTACACATATTTTGATTGGCTTCTGAGAGTTTTTTGGGAATTGTAATAGCTTGGTACAACCATTTTTTATAATGAGGAGAACCCACCTTATTTTACACTTTGATTGGCTTTTGAGTCTTTTTATAGTGAAGTTCTTTTTTGTCATTTTACTCACTAAGTAAAATTTGCATCACAAGTTGGTTCTATTTGTATTTGTTCTCTGTTTCCTTTTGACATCAAAGCGAAAATCCTTGATCTAGGTATCATGTTTCATCAATCAAACATGGACATTAGATTCAACCAATGATTGGGCTCATCTGTCAGGTAAACAGGTCCTTCAAAGCAAAACAACTCATTATTCAGAAAATCATAAGTTTTCTATCAGAAGCCCTCCAAATCCCTTTTGGACAAATAGGTACTGCTCATACTAGTTAGATTCCGGTATCAATATTACCGAACCGGACGTTTTCCTGGCCTCAAGGTCCGCATGAGCCTGCGCGGCTTGAGACAAAGGGTAGGTGTGATTAACACGAACCCGCAGCACACCAGATGCAACATTGGCAAACAATTCTCCGGCACATTCTAGTAACTCGTCCCGGGTTGCATTGTAATGCATGAGGGAAGGCCTTGTCAAGAACAAAGATTTCGCGGCAAGGGCTGACAATGGAATTGGATCTGGGGAACCCGATGACTGCCCGAAGCTCACCATGTACCCACGAGCCTTCAGGCACGCCAATGATCCCTGCACCAAAGCATTAGATCACTGTGAAAGCATTGCTTCAAAACTCCCCAAATCAATCTTAGACTCGTCAAAGTCAACTTGGTTTCACTCGATTTTTTGTCTAAGTCCAAGTTTTGTCCTACCAAATCAATCAAAAACTCTTTTGAACTGCCCAAGTTAATGAAAACTTGACCGTGTCAATCATCGACTCACCCAAGTTTACTCCTTTTTGCCTTGGCTGAGTTTTAGTCTGAGTCCGAGTTTTTAGTCAATTTGGTTCTGCTCTGCCTGAGTTTTCGTTCGAGTCCAAGTTTTGTCCTACCAAGTCAATCAAAAACTCCTTTAACTTGCTCAAGTTTTGTCCTACCAATCACTGACTCACCCAAGTTGAATCTCCTTGTTTTACCTTGTGCCGAGTTTTTTGTCTGAGACTCTGAGTCCAAGTTTTTAGACATTGTGAAAATGGTACCCACATTGCACTTAAAGTTCCTCTGATGAATATTTTACCTGGAATGTATCTTTTCCAACGGAGTCGTAGACCACATCAACTCCCTTCCCAGAAGTTATCTTGTCGACGCTAGTAACAAAATCCTCTTGGTTGTAGATTATGACATGATGGCATCCATCCTTAGTAGCTTGGACCGCTTTTGCTTCGGTTGACACTGTTCCGATGACTGTTGCACCAAGGGCATTTGCCCACTGGCAGAGTAGAGACCCAACTCCTCCAGCTGCTGCATGAACAAGGACAGTGTGCCCGGGTTCAACCTGCACTCACAGTAAAGTCAGTCCTCCTTTTCGAAGATTATATGTACAAGTGTTATGTAAAGGCATGTCTTACTCATTTTTAAAACTCTTCAATCGACTACTCGCCCAGGTCAACTAAGTTTTACCCCAGCAGACGAGAGTCTGAATCTGACTTTTATCCCTTTTTTTTTTTTTTTTTTTTTGTAATAGGAAGAGGCTGATTTGAAACCATAAATTCGTGGTTGCAACACAAAGAACCTTCCTATTGAAATTGAGGCTCAGCACAAAAATGCCTAACCACTACGGGTTAGGCATTTTTTCGTTAATTAGTCAACGAAAAACTCCTTAGACTCACCCCTGTTAATGAAAAATTAATTGACGGTTTCAATTAATGACTTGCCCAAGTCAGCTAGGCTTTACCGTGTCCGAGACCGAGTTTCTAAACACTGATCTCACAAAATGGATACAAGAAGAGAATACATTCGCATTTGCTTGTGTACGCACAGGCGCACTCACATGTGTATACATCTTCATTATTTATAAACATGGTTTTAAATTTCGGCCAAAATACCGAAATTTTGGATTTCGGTTGGGACAGAAACCGAAATGCACAAAACCCAAAATTTACGATTTTGCCCAAATTTCGGACGGAAAAATGAGTTTTCTTTACAATTTTAATTTTAATATGAAATTTTGGAAATTTCGGCCGAAATTACAGATTAAAAATGAAATACAAATTATTATTTTTCTGAATTAAGGCTGAAATTTCAGTTTCGGCCGAAACCGTAACCGAAATTTAAATCCACAATTATAAGAACATATAAATTACTAATTTGTGGAAGAACGGTTTTCAATTTACTAGTTCGATGCTCATGGCCATTCATCTCAGTAGAACCAACCTTAAAACATCGGCGGACTAGGTACTGCACTGTCATACCCTTAATCATGATGGATGCTGCAACCTCAGGAGTGATAGAAGGTGGGACAGTCACCACAGTGCTCGCAGGAAGGATCTGTTCTTCTGCATAGGAACCCATTGAACCACCACCATAAGCAACAATATCTCCTACTTTCCTACCGGTCAAACCCGGGCCTACAGCTGTCACCACTCCAACTGCCTCCTGCCCTGTAAAACAATGACCATGGTTCTTTGTATGTGATGTATAGACTGCAAGGAGAAAATTTTCAATATATGCTGTCTAGTATTATAACAGTAAGATGACTAATTGTTGAACCATGCAGAGCAGGCTTGGTGGCTAACTGGCTATGGATAGGTTGTGAGCGCTTTCTCCTTGATTGTAACTCTTTATAGAGGAACTCGAGCTCTAATAACTAAATGATATGCATTTTATGACTTATTGTCTTTTCCGGGGACAAGGTTGACTTTTTTCGGTCAAATCAGTGAAAATGAAAGAGAAAATGCAAGTTCTATAGATTTGTAGCACCTACATGGGGCCATTCTTTGCTGGGTAATTTTTTCCATTACAATCTCAACTGTGCCTAGCAACTAATATATATATCCAAAACCTTTCTTTGAGTAGACGCCACAATGATGTGCCACATAATGTAGTTAACAGATAGGTGGTTTACCAATGAGACATGACTAGAATATGAAGGCATATTAGTCATTCCTGAATGATGTTGTATAATTCTCCATTCTTTTACATTTTTGCACGTCTTCCAGTGAATATTTACATCAGTCTGTAATATAAAAGGCAACAAGGAAGGAACAAAATGAACCGCTGCTCTTCAACTCATAATCTCTGCTATCATTTCCTTGCTTCTCTTCAAGCTATAAATTCTTCTTACCATCTCTCTCTCTCTCTCTCTCTCTCTCTCTCTCTCTCTCTCTCTCTCTCTGTCATTCATTTTTCAATTTATCCTGCTTCCTTTTTCTCGTTCATCATTTTTTTCCTTCTCATTTTGTATCTCACCTTTCTTGTTTTGTCTTTCTTTTGTTTCCTTTTTTTTTTTTGAAAAGGCAATATATATTGAAAAAGGAAACCGAGAAGGTCACCAGAAATAATACAAAAGGGAAAAACAGCAAAGGACAGCAAAAAATACAAAGGAAAACAGAGCCGAAACTTCTCACGGGGGAAGGAAATCAAACCACTCCAACCCCTCTTTTGTTTCCTTCCTTTTACTCATTTATCCCTCTCAATTTTAGTCAATGCAGCTAAAATTTGCATCTCATAAATTGTTTTTCTTCCATATTAAACTGAAGAAGAATGCATCAATCTTACCATCCAAAAAAGAAGAAAGAATGCCTCAATCTTATAGATTACTGAAAGATTACTGAAGCAGGGAAAAGGGAGATCCCCTTCATGATGTGATTAAAAGCATCCTCCGGGCTTAATAAAAATTTGTTTCTTCAACTGGTTGTGGATCTTGCCACAGATTGTGGAAATGTGCATTTCTTGGTCACTTGAAGGACGGGATAGCCAAAGAAGAAATTCCTACAAGCTCAACGGCAGGAACAAAGGTAACTCTACTTAGGTTTTGGGCACTCCACCGCCTGAATCAAATGTTTGCTTTTCTGCCAGGTCAATATCTTTTCACCAGCTCCTAAAAACGGTGAGAAATCACGCTCGTAACTTCTTAAAACTTTTCAACAGAACCCCATTGCATGCATACTGCCATAAGATTTACAAATACCAAACTCACCCTCTTGATTTTCTATCCATAAGTCTTGCTTCTTTTATTGGAGGAATAGGTGCCACACCTCGCATTTCCCTTGCAAGCAGTTTTATGCATTCTTTCTTCTTGCCAAGTGTCACCATTGCAGCTTTGAAGGCTGTTTTATATTTTCTAACTTCCGAACAATTCCATTAATTGATGCAACCACAAGGGAGAGAAATGACAGTTGTCGCTGGACTTTCCTAAATGCATGAATTGTATGAGAATTCATGTATTGGAATTTTTCACATACTTGGAGAAGCAAACATTGCAGCTTTGGGGGCGAGCCTTGGCGCAATGGTAAGGTGCGCAACGGTAAGGTTGCTCCATTGTGACCTGGTAGTCACGGGTTCGAGTCACAGAAACAGCCTCTCTGCAAATCAGGGGTAAGACTGCGTACATCTAGCCCTCCCCAGACCCCGCAATGGCGGGAGCCTCGTGCACTGGGCCGCCCTTTTTTGAAGAAGCAAACATGGCAGCAAATACCCTATCAAGAAGTTCATTTCCTGATGTAGGTGATTAGGAGGGAAGACGAAGAAAGTAGAACACAAGATTATAACCAAGATAAGAAGGAAACAGGAGCAATGCTCAACCAAATTGATATATTATCAATAATCTAAATTTGTCCAAAATCCCCCAATTCCATCCCATACAACTCATTTTATAGAATTCTTACATAGGAACCTTCCCCCCCCCCAAACCACGACCACGACCACCAACATTAACTACTACAATTTCAACACCACAACCTACTAGACAGACTTACAGAAACACAACTTACTCGACATAACTTACTATGACTAATTAAATGAGGTAGTTGTAGAAAAAGTCTTTCAAGCATTCATTACAAAACAACCTTGGGTACTCTACCCAAGCCACCTAGGCGTGACATGGCTGCCAAGTTGCACTGCATCGTTTCCTATTCACATTCTTTGTATTCCTCCTTCCTCCATTCATAGTGACCTTTTACTGATTATATCAGTTGATTCTAAAAAGAGGAAATACACCAGATAGTAATTCTTTTTATATTTTTTAATAAATTTGGTAGGGGTCATATCAAACCACGGCTTAATTTGGTTGAAAATTAGGTGAAGTTAATGGGCTGGTTTCCCTCCATTCTAATGCATTGAAGCTTGCTCTTTCTCTACACAAGTCAGTAAAAAAAATGTTTCTAAGACTGTAAATAAAAAATTTATTAAATGACGAGCAAAAAAGAGAATTACATGAGAGGCAGAGATTGCCCCACATACAACGATTCTCTATGTATGCTCCCTTTAGTAGAGCATCCACAACCTTGTTAGCATTAAGAGGGATATAAGGTTAAAAAGAGGTTTACAAATCTCTTTAATCTCATTAATAATCATGGCTAATCTCCATGGACCCATGGATCTATTTTGGCTCCCATTGGACGAATCTCCGTCCACAAGAAGGCTCCCACCAAGATCCTGTAATGAAAAGCCTAAGACTTGTCAGTAAAACATGTGTCTCCACTTTGATTGAGCATTCTGCCCATTGAACCGGAGAAGGAAAGCACGACATCCTCCAAATGAATTCTAACCACACTTAATGGCCAAACCCATGTTGCTGAAGGAAGCCCCATGGACGTTGAGCTCAAGAGCATTAAGAGGTGGAGGGTTCCACTTAGCTTTTCTCTTCTCCATAAGGAGATGGAGGGTTCCACTTAGCTTTTCTCTTCTCCTTTCTATTTCTATCTAAAATGAACACCTCCCATTTTCTATGAAGGTCTTGGATAGAGTAACCACTAAATTCCTTTCCTATAACAACCCACGAGAAGATGAGGCTTCTAACCTCCCCAATAATCCATGCAAGGGAAACATTTCTACCTCTCTCCCGAAGATGGCGACAATGCTACTCCCACAAAGCCGAGAAGGGAGAAGGAAAGACAAAAAAAATATTGAATTATAAAAGGATCCAACCTCAACCTTCTAGCAATCAGACAATGAAAGAGAATGTGATCACAAGACTCTTTGGGCACCTTACACAACACATATCTATATTTATTCATCAAATGGCACATCTTCCTCTTTAAGATGTCTAATGTATTAAGCTTTTGCTGAGCCACCATCTAACAAAAACTTTGCATCATAAGTGGGGCGCAAGACTTAACACCGCTATATCCACTTGAAAGATGGGCGCCCTCCTTTAACCAAACAACAAAAGAAGGAATGAACTTTTGATTCTCCCCTAGAATCCGGAGCTAGAATCCTCCTATCCATAAGAATGACAAAAACACCTCTTCTAAATTATGTATGGCATTAACCAATGATCTATCCCTTCATCCTTGAAACGGCAATAAAACAACCAATATCAAACCACCCTACCACCTATTTTCTCATAACAATCAACATCAAGGGTCTCATTCACACACTCTAACCTATAGAGGCTCATGTAGGCATGGCATATAAAGGGGTCTCAACCCAACCACAAGTCATACCAAAGCCATATCCCCTCTCCCTGTCCCCGCCCTAAACTAAATGAACGAAAAGAACTCAACTTTGAAACTAAACATTGGTTGTCATGCTCCCAACCTACATCTCTTCCCACCCATCCACCACACCCCACCCACGCCATATTTTCCCATAATAGTGGTCCAAAGGGAATTGTGCTCCTCTCCCAACCTCCAAAGCCATTTTTTGAGGGATGTTATTGCTCGGACAAGTGTCACCAATCCCAAGACCCCACCCCTTTATCTAGGACAATTAACAATCTCTAATCTCCCATACAAAGTAGGAAGATTAACGAAGGCCTCCTTAATAAGGGTGATTGTCCCACTAAAAAATAGTCCTTCTGAAGCACCAACCTCCTTTCAATACACTATCTCCGAGTCCCACAACAATTTTGAAGGAATGCCCAAAGCAAAGGGGAACCCAAGATACGAAAAAAGAAGCCTATCTACTTTACACCCAAATACCTCCGCAAGTTCTACCACCTACTCTCCTCAATGATAAAACCTGGCAAAAATAATCTCACATTAATCTTCAACCCCACACCTCCTCAAACCACTAAAGAAAATCAGTGTTTCATCTGCAAACTACAGAAGAGAGATAAACAAAGTAAACAAGAAAGGCTCAAACCCCAACTACGCTTAAAGAAACTCACAGCTTTCCCACTAATAAAAGTGGAAAGGTTGGGCATAAAGTGTCTCATGGAATCGATATAGCGTCTACAATCCACTTTCTATCTTCAACTTGAATACAATTCACCATTAAGCCCTTAATGGCATTAGACCTCCTCCATGTGTTGGCAACTTGATGTAGTGCCAACTTGGCAACCATGTCACGCCTAGGTGGCTTGGGTGAGTATCCAAGGTTGTTTTGTAATGAATGCTTGGAAGACTTTTCTACAACTACCTCATTTCTTAATCTTAGTAAGTTGTATTTCGTTAAGTGGTCTAGTAAGTTGAGTTTCATTAACTAGTATCGAGTAAGTTGAGTTGCATTAAGTAAGTCTAGTAAGTTATGTCTAGTAAGTTGTGTTTACTTAAGTAAATCTAGTAAGTTGTGGTGTTGGGAATTGTAGTAGTTAATGTTGTGCAGAGATTTCTATGTGCAGTTAATGTTGTGTAGAGATTCCTTTGTAAGGATTCTATAAAATGTGTTGTATTAGAGGCAGATGAGATTTTTTAGACATACTTAGATTATTGATAATATATCAATTTGGTTGAGCATTGCTCCCGTTTCCTCCTCTAGTTGTGTTCTTGTGTTAATTTTCTTCTTCTTCTTCTCTCTTAAGCACCCACATTACAACTCTATGGAAAAAAGAAAGCAAACTTCCTATTGCCCTCTTTTAGCCAAAGCGCCTTTGATCGTTGTCTCCAAGTAATCTCTTCCATGTGTTCCCTCTTCAAACTCTTTTTTGAGTTCCATTCTTCACACCCATTCATCTTTAGAGAGATTCCTTACTTCCACCAACTTCTCCAAGGTTCCAATCTCTCCTAACAAGCGCTTTTTGATTTGGCTAACAGCATAACAACACCAAAAGAGTTCATTCTCCACTATCTAACCTCTTTTTCAGATTGTTAAGCTTCCAAGAACACATCCTTCCTTCCCATCCGCCGTCACCAATATCATCCACCACTTTCAAAGCAACTCTTTAAACCTAGGAACTTCAAGCCACAAATTCTCAAATATGAAAGGTCTCTAGCCCACAGTTATATCATCTGATTCGGACACTACAGGGGAATGATCTGAAATAGCATTAGGATGGGAATATCTAATTCTCTTTTTCAGATCTTTAAGCTTCCAAGAACACAGCCTTCCTTGCTATCAGCCGTCCCCAATCTCATTCCTCCACTTTCAAAGCAACCCTGGGAGTATGATGAAAGAATGGTTATTGACATCTTTATAACCATGTCAATACCACAATTTTCTTTGATGCTGGAACAAATTCCAATGCAACAAATTCATTGACATTGGAAAATTCCAATACAACAAATTCATTTAGGCGGAATGAAATTTAGTCTACAATATAAGCACGATATAAACAGATAGAAACTAGAACCTGAACTTCTTTTCTTCGGGGAACAATGAAAAGTTGAAAACAGAGCAACCAAAGTCACCTGGAGTAAACGGCAAGGTTGTTTTGTAAACTCCTGTGCGGAAATACACATCGATGAAGTTGACCCCAATAGCTTTGTTTTTCACACGGATCTCACCCTCCTTGGGCTCTCCTATTTCCACATCCTCCCACTTCAGCACCTGAATTTTTTTTATTTGAGGAAAGGAACGATAACTTTAAATCATAATCTCATAACCAAAAAATAAATAAATAAATAAAACACTCTTGCCAATCAGATCAAATACTCAAAAAAGTGCCACTAGCACAGAAGATGTTACTGGAAGAGATTAATCTGGCCAATAATATAAACCAACCGCAACAAAGAAGGCCAACTATATGGACGTTTTTCACCAAAGCTAAACATAAATCAGAACTGAGAAGTACAGTGACAACACACCCAAATACAGACAAACGAAAAATAAGATGTGGGTTCAATTTGATATCAAGAACCAGCCAAATATTGATCTTGGTCAGTCCAATTAAAACATGACTGATGTGAGTTTCTACTGAATATATTATTTACCGGAGAACTGGGTTCAATTCACCATCTAGAACCGACCAAAGAAACTACCTTGGCAATTTCTATGGAAGCCCAAACCAAATGATCTTCGAGGTATTTGCCTAAGAACTGAGTAGCAAGTATTGAGAATTGCAAAATATTGATCTTGGGTAATTTCAGTTGAGACCCAACTAAAATGGGTTAGTTTGAATTTAATTAAGGTCCTGTTTGGATTGCAAGAAAACATTTCACATTTCTGATTGAAAACCTTCCACAATTTTGCTTCCATAATAAGATTATAATTAATTTACAGTGATATTATCATAAATTGAAGGTCTCTCTAAGTAAAAATTGATTAGGGTTGGTTCATGTCATCTTTTTTTGTAAGTAAAAAAAGTAAGAAATCTTAGAACTATTTTCCTCTCCAAAATTTGCCATAAAATTCCCTCAATCCAAACAGGGTCTAAAGGATCTTGGGTAATTTCAGTTGAGACCCAACTAAAATGGGTTAGTTTCAATTTAATTAAAGTCTAATCAATCTTGGTAATTTCAATCGAACCCAATGTTTCAAACGTATTTATCCACTAAATCACATAATCAAGCATAAGCCCTAAAACACTAACTTAAGACAAGACCAGACCAGACCAAAGAGAACTTGATCATATTGTATCCATCAAAGTACAATGTTCTTCACCAGCAGAGAAAATAGAATTTACATGAAGGATAGATAACCATATATGTTATTGTTGAAAAAGAAGAATACATAAAGGGATTGAAGGAAGAAACTTGCCTCTGGACCACCAAGTTCATTTACTCTGATAGCTTTCACCATTCCTGAAAATGCTCTTACTTGTTTGGTTATTGTATCAGTGAAGGATTGGAATACAGGGCACTTGTTGCTTACTGATGAGAACTTTCTATGGCTGCCTCGAGACTGGTAAAAGTGTTCAATAATTTCATTTTCAACGCTTCGATCAAGAGGGAAGTTTCTCGCCGGCAAATAATTGCATGTAGTGGGCTGGATCCCATAATCCCATTCTCTCATGGGTCCCACAAAATAGAGATGCTAAACACAAGGGCAAACTCGTAAAAATGGGTTGAAAGGGCACCCGGTTGGCTACAAATCTACATTTTATAATGGCTGCAGATGAAAGAGTATTAAATGCACGGTGACCTACAGCCAATGTGGGCGCCCTTTCAACCCATTCTTGCAAGGGAACCCTTGAGTTTAGCACACCTTAATTTTGTGCCAAAAGTGGCTGGGAGATTAGGAGAAGAAGAATTCAAAGGGAAGTAGAGAAGCAAGGAAGATGTGGAGACGAATAGCGGAAGAATGGTAAATAGTGATTGGTTGGGCGGCAATCCTCGAGAAGATTGGAGAAAGACGTAGAAGTGTCATTACAATGATATAGAGAGTGGAAGAGAGAGAAAAGGGGGGAGAGAGAGAAGAGAATAAGACAAGAATCTTCTCTTCTTCCACCCAAATTTCACTAAAATGCTGAAAGATAGAGAGAAGATTAGAGGAGGGAACATGGTGGCCATGTAGGCGCCACATATGAAAAAGGGCAATGATGATGTCTAGTAGATGTCTAGGAGTTAAACGGAGTTTCAATGCAAAATGGCAACCAAACATACGTCGGAAAGAAGTGTGGAAGATCAGCGGCGTTTGAAACGTTGTTAATCTTCCCACCTTTGGCAACCAAACAGAGCTCAAATGAAATTGGTCTGGTTTTTAAGGCTTTATTTTCTCTTCTCTCTGCCGTGTTATCTTATCTCCACTCTCGAACCCTAACTTGCTACCGAGGTTCCCCCTCTGCCTTCGGCACCGTTTTCCGGCAGCCTCTCCGGTGAGTCGGGGACCCCCAAAGTAGGGGTGGCCAGAACCGAAGAAGCGAACCGGAACCGAACTGTAAAAAAATATTTTTTGTCCGGTTCGGTTCCACTGATGAAGAACCGAACTTATTCGGTTCGGTTCCAGGTCTAATGTTTTCGGTTCGGTTCCGGGTCTAATGTTTTCGGTTCGGTTCCGGGTCTAATGTTTTCGGTTCGGTTCCGGAACCGAAGAACCGAACTTTGAATATATATATATATATATATATATATATATATATATATATATATATATATATATATATATATATATATATATAATATTTTTATATTTCTATTATACATATACTTAATAATATAAATTACTTATAATATTAATAAGTAATAGTTAATACTATTCTTATAATAAGAAAGTAACTTATATTATAACTTTAATTAAAAGTTTTTATAAATTATAATTAATAATTAATAATTAGCCATTAGAACCGAAGAACCGGACCGGACCGAACCGATTATGTTCGGTCCGGTTCGGTTCGGTCCTACTGTGTACTACGGTTTGGTTCGGTTCTTACGGTTCATGGAACCGAGAACCGAGAACCGAAAAAAAAGGATCCGAGAACCGAGAACCGAACCGAACCGGTTGGCCACCCCTACCCCAAAGTCCAGATCTCTCTCTCTCTCTCTCTCTCTCTCTCTCTCTCTCTCTCTCTCTCTCTCTGAACTCTCTATCCTCTTGATGCTTTTTCCATTTCATTAAACCCCATTAGCAAAACCCTAAACTTTTGGCAGCTTTGTAAACCCGTTCATTTGAATAAGCATCATAAGGATTTTCGTTTTAGGGATTTTTTTCAAACCATTGATTAGGGGTTTCCGTTTTAGGGGATTCCTTCAAAATATGGTTTTCGTTTTTGTTTTAGGGAGAACTTCTGCTCCATTTCTTCATAGTGTTTTCAGGTTTGCAAGGTATTTCTTCATAGGGTTTTCGGATTTAGTGAAATCCTTTCTAGTCTGAATAAATTGTGTTTTTTTCATCTTTGTTACATTTGGTCTTCTTGGAGAAAACAGGGGAAAAAAGCAACAAAAATTATTGAGAAAAAATAGGTGACCCGTAGGTCGACCTGGCCTGTACGAGTGGGGTCTGGATCCACGATTAGTGACCCGTAAATTTTACGAGTCATTTTTTACCCGGCCCGTTTGACCCGGACCCGTACGGGTAGGGTGAAACCCGGCCCAGCCCACCCGTTTGCCAAGCCTAGTCTTGAAACATGTTGACTCATTCCTGTGTAGTTGTTATATTGGTTAGCAGTAACATAGTCATTCTTGTTCATTCCACTATGATGAACACATGTATGTGTGAATGGTAGTAGTAGGATGCATGCATATTTTATGTTTTAAGAGGTGCTACTAAGGTATTTTTGTTGTTTCAGGTTTGCTATTGGAATTGTGAATGAAATGGAGCTTAAAAGAAGAAAATAGTGAAGAAATGACCAATTGTCATGAAAATCCAAAGTTCCAAGATGCCTTAGTTGGCCGAATTGGCATGACGCTTTAGTGGGCTTAAATTGATAATGCCACACTCCCTACTTCGCTTTCCAAAGGTGGATTTAATTTCCTATTTAGTAGGGATTTCCCCTATTTCATTGGTGATATTAATTGGAAAAAGAAAATAGACGATTTTGATAGGGGATCAAATGGACAGTTGGATTGTTTTATGAACATGAATAAGTGGTGCAACTAAGATTGTATAAGCTACACCATAGGGTCAATCCCAACCATTCAAAAGATTGATTTCAGAAAAGAGAAAGAGTCAAATTGATTTAAGCTTATTGAGGACATAAGTGGGACCTACGGTAAATTTATCTCTTTTGAGTGTGAGTGGAATTCCCAAAAAGGAGACTTTATAGAAGCAAGCACTCAGTTACATATGGGGGATGATCTCACTGTTTTAAAGGAATTTCAAAAATGCAATTTGGATAGTAAGGGCCAAGTAGTAGACGGTTTGGATTAATGAATTAGTAGAGAGATGATGTCATCACTTCATAACAAGGCAAGGTGCAGCTGCAATATAATAAGCCCAACAACAATAGCAATTGCCTAGCGTCCAAAAATAAAAGATATATATACATATTTTAATTGGGAAATAGCTTTGAAACTAATTGTGAAACTTATAAGAATATGGGAATGTGTATTGGAATTGCAAGGACGCCAAGGGCATAGTTGAAGCCATGACATCAACAGCCTTAATATAATGAGTTTTCAAGGAAAAAGAAGAGAGAGACATATTATATTTGGTGTTGTTGTTGGTGGTGGTGGTGGTGGCGGCCTGGTGGGGTTCTTTTTCTAAGAAGCGGAGCAGTTGAAGAATTTTAAAGACCTTTTCTAGGGGAGGGGGTGGAGTGCGGCTTGTCTCTTTCTTCTTTTACTGATTTTTTTTTTTTTGGGGTAATGAAAAGTATCTAATTCTAAAATACTCACCGAGTAGTTCAGTCTCTCCTTATTCTAACTTTTTAATCTCTTCTTGGATAAGATCAATTGACATCATGGACATGGCTGATGTATCTATCTTCTCTCTTTAATGCCCCCCTATTTCTCACCACAATTACGGAGAGCAGGTATCCTATGGTCCCACCTTTTAGTTTGTGTGACATGCCCTAATTTGATGCGGGCCCACAAATAGTTGTGTGGGCCCAGTAATTAGAACTAAAACTTTCGATTAAATAACTCATAAATAATGACATCTTTTAGATATTTATTTACTGTTTAGTTGGATTTTCAACCTAATTCAAATGATTGTTTTAATTAATCAATTTTATCCAAACCAATGGTGGATTCTAACCCTAAGTATTCTTTGATATTGAATTAAGGTTTTTACACTATTTCAAATTACTTTTGCAATTTTCCAATTTACTTAAACCCTTAGAATTTGATTTTCTAACTAGATTAGATAAGTAGTTAATAGAGATCATTAGAATTTTGGTACACTTTGCCTAAATTAAGATTATCAAATCTTTTATTTGTATTCGATTCTTAGATTGTTTAGAATATAAACTTATAGATATTGTTGGCTCCGAGGTACGTCCACGGAAATCCTGAGTAAATACCAAGCACCATATATCATAGTTTATATTCTAAGTGATACAAAAATAGGATTCACAAACAAGATTGCTCTTCCCTGAGTTCGACCCGTAACTACACGCGATCCGTGTACTTGTGGTTACTTTTTAAATCACAATCACACTAGAAGGTTCAATCTTGAGTGTCCTCAATAAAAAGGATATTGAACAGCTTCCAATAACTTCGAAATTTAATCGTACGCTGTAGAAATCAATAAAGAAATACAATAGAGAGCTATAATATATATATATATCTACTACAATAAGCTGGAATGAAAAGAAGAGAGTTTTTTCCATTTTTTTGAAAATTACATGAGAATTACACATCACATTTTTTGACTTTTTTGAACAAATGCACCCATTCAACTCATATAATTTCAATCATACCCCCTCCTTTATGCTTTTAACAAAGGCACCCATTAAATCATATAATTTTAATCCTACCCCCTCCTTTATGCTTTTAACAAAGGCACCCATTAAAGCCATATAATTTCAATCTTACCCCCCTCCTTTATGGTTTTTTAATAAAAATCTATAGGGTGATCTTAACCATCCGATTAAACATCTATAGATTGGAGGGCTAGGATCAGCCTATGGAAATGATTTTTGGGGCACAAACTATTTATGTTGTGTTCCATTACATTGACGGTTTGGATCAACCTATGACGTGGTCCGTACATTCTTTGTCGGCCCGTGCATCGCACGGGTTTTTTACTAGTATATATAAACCCAAACAAAATGAACAACACAGGCTCGAAAAAATTCAATCCCGCTTGAACTGTGAATTCGAGAAACTTTACACAAAAGAACAAAAAAGTAGATACTTAGAAACAACAAAACCCTACTACAGCTTCAAACCCAATGAGATTGAGGTTTGGACTAAGTATAACTAAACCATCCAAGAAGTAGCATCCAGGGAAGCAACTGTTGCTAAGGAGAAAGCCAAGTTGGTTACGAAGGAGAATGTTTTGGATGCAAGAGTGAAAAAGGAGGATGAGTTAGAGGTCATGAAGTCCGACATTGTTGCAAATCAGCAACAGTTGGACACATCTATGAAAGCTTTGGAAACAATCGAATCTCAAGTGCTTGCCAAGGTATTGCAACTGGAGGCGAAAAACTCCAGACTCAACTCTACTATTACAGCCTTAAAATCAGAGAACATGATGCTGCCAAAATGACATTGGATATGAAACTGGAAGAGATTAATTCCATTGTTAAAGAAAGAGGAATTTTAGAAGGGCGGGGTGCAGAACTTGGAGAGTGATCTTGTAGAGAAAGATTGGTTGTTGGGAGTAAGGGATGCTGAATTGAAGGAAAAGATTACAGAAAGCTCCTGACTCAACTATACTTTGACAGCCTTAAAATCAGAACATGATGCTGCCAAAATGATATTGGAGATGAAACCGGAACAGATTAATTCCATTGTTAAATAAAGAGGAATTATTTTAGAAGGGCAGTGCAGAAGTTGAAGAGTGATGTTATGGAGAAAGATCGGTTGTTTGGGAGCAATGGATGCCAATTTGAAGGAAAAGATTACAGAAATGACTAGGATGGATGTTGAGAGGAATAGAATTTTATCCGAATTGAAAAGCAAGAATGAAGAATTAGCTAATAGGGAGAAGAAGGTTGCCAGTTTGGCTAAACAGTCAGTTGTTTTGCAGTCAACAGTGCTTGTGAAGGAGCAGAAAAAGAGAGTCTCAAATGAGCAGGTGTTGGGAGATAATGTTGTGCTCACAACTGATAAACCTTCATACATGGATGCAATTACTAAAAGGATATAAAATAACAAGAGGGTACGAGTAAGAAGTGAAAAAGTCAAACAGGAGACACCAGGGTGAAGGAGGTGGCCCAGAAAGAGCAGACAATAGGGGTTGGCTGAAAGAGGGGTATGGGAGGGGAGAAAGTGCGGGGGGAATGTGAGGAGAGGGATGTGAAAAGGCTAAAAGTTACATTAAATACTCCGCTTACGAAAAAATTAGATGATGAGAAGGAGAGAGTAGTGAAAAACTTTATGACCTCTACTCGAGGGGTCAAGTACGACTACCATTCTGTGACTGAAGAACGAGCTCTATGATATCGTGAGTAACAATGTTGTCACTACAATAGTCAGTAATATTGTAGTCCTCAATCTATACTTTGTGTCTTAACCGTTTGCATAACTAACGATGGAGTTTGCTGTTGTTTAGGCTATTGATATTTACATAGGGATAATGAATAAAAGATTGAAAGCCCGAAAGGCCAATGTAATTATTTTAGATGTCGCCTTTCATGTAAGCGCCAGGTATAGTATGATAAAGTAGTAGTAGAGTCATTAAATAATTATAATAGTAGCCTCACATACCTTTTGTGATTGTATGAATATGCAGCAAACGTTTCAGGGGAGAAAAATTGAGATGGATAAGGAGAAGGATGTTGAGATGGATCGGAAGAAGGATGATGATATGAATCAAAGAAAAGATGGTCATATGAATATGGTGATGGAACATAGATGGGGTTGGTATCTTGAAAATGTTGTGCCTATTGGAGTACTGAACGGTCTTGGCCAACTTTTCATACCAATTCTTCATGATAAACATTACATACTTATTGTGGCTGACATCAAGCATAACAAGTTCATATTTTATAATTCTTTTCTTTCAAAAGAATTAAAATGGGAAGGGGTTAAAGAAGTAGGAAAGATCGTAAGTATTAGTTTATGTAGCTGAAGGTTGTGACTTGATCACGTTTTCATGACTTAGAATTGTAAGCCCTCACTAGTTCGGCCTTTTGTTATATTGTGTTTGCAATTACTTCAGATGAAACACCTTTTAGTTCTTGGTGGTCACGAGCCTGAGTGGGATATGATTGGAGTTGAAGACTGTTCCCAACAAAAGAATTTGTATTTATTTGTCCACTTTCCTTATTCAATAACACCTCATATGTATAGAATAGTGTTTGAAGCTGAGGTTATGATATAATCATTGATGCATGACCGATTGTGGTATATTTGTGATGAGATACATGGATTGTCTCTCAAGTTTTACGGATATGGACTTCGTGAAGGTATATTCATTCGCCTTAAGTTGATCTGTCTAATGTTCTTTTGTATGCGATTATATTTATCAATTTGTATAGTTAAGACTTTTTTTTTTAAATGGTAACATATATATATTGAAAAATGAACCGAGAAGGCATATATATATATATTGAACAAAGACATATGTCATTCTTAAAACTATATATATTTTGAAATAGTTAAGACTTTATGTCATTCTTATTATAAGGATATACCTTATTTGAGAAGGCACTACAGATATGAATTAATTACGAAAGACTCAGAATAAGGTAGAGATGAATTAATTTGTATACCATATTTCTTCTCATTAATGTTTCCTTTGTGTGTTTTGTTTATTGCCTGAGCTAGTATTCACTAGGATTTTCCTTTTATGCTTTGGCTATTGAAATTCTTCATCTTGTGAGAATCCATCCTATGTGAATGATGAGGACCTGGATATTGTGAATATTGAGTGGAGGGTGCAAAATGATGAATCAGTGGGGAGAATATGCTGCCCTTCCATCTCGATCTCTCGTTAGGGAATTTAAGTATGACCTGAACATGAGTTACTGTAATTCACCATCCTTAGAGGTAGATTTTTGCTCAACGAGTTCTTCTATTATGGCTCATGCTGAATATGTTCTGCCTTTGAAATTTATTCAACTCTTGACCTTAGATCTGGAAGGGCAGCATAGTCCCTAAAGTATTTCATTTTATTTCTTCTCATTAATGTTTCCTCTGTCTTGCACAAGATACCTATAAAAACAAGTCCTTTGATTGTTGTATTTTCTACTTTTCATACCAAATCTTATATTTTCTGGATACCTCTCACTAGAATCAAGGTGACACATAATTTTCCATGTAGTATCAAGGAGGCTTTCAATTGCAAGTAAACATGCTGGACGGCCATTCAACAAATAACTCGTCTGTTATCCATGCAATTTCAAGCCAGAAAATGTCTGAAGGTGATCCGGCCACTTTACATTTAGCGCATCTATATCAGAAGCTTCTTGTAATGAATTTTGGGTGCTCAAGTCGTGTTGAACTCCTCAATTAGATCATTCAAAATTGCATCTCAATCTGGAATGTTCTGGCTTGAAAAGGAGTCTTCTCATCTTTGGTCACGATTTTAAATGAAAATGTAAACAACAAGCAATGATTCCTCTTACCGACTCACCAATAGAATCATGCAAGGAATTCCTCAGCCGACAGTTCCAACAAGGGCATCAATATGGACAGAACTTGCAAAAAAAATCTTCATCAAAATTGAACCCGATCTTCTCCCAGGACCGCAACGATTAGGAAATTCTGCAGGCCTAAGCTCTGATACCAATTGACGCAGTTTGATACGTAAGCGTTCGTCGAGGATCTTAGAAATCAGATAGATCTGGAAAGTTTTCCTCTTTTTTTTTTGTGGGAAAAGAAAATTCTTGATCTATGCCACAAGCGAGGGGACATGCGAGCTCGATCAAGCGCAGAATCGTCGGGTGATTTGATCTACTGCCATGAGCGAGGAGGCACATGGGCTTGATCAATTGCCGAGTCGGAGTGATGACATTCTCGCATTCAACAAGAAAGAGATAAATGGAATGGTTTGGATCATCCTATGAAGTAGGCCCCACAGTACTTTTTGAATAATACTGGACTTCACACCCACACAACGTATAAAACACTGATCTATTCATCAATCCTAGTACTTCAATTGTGTTTGAAATCCCAAGTTGAACGAATAATCTTTTTACAATGGTTCACTAGCATTTTGTAAATTTATAAATTCGATTGATTCAAGGGGTTCAACTGATGTTATGCATATGTTTAATTTATACATTTCATTGTTTGATTGTTGACTTCAGGTATACTGAATAAACCGTTCTGTGAGATTTGGGATCAGCTTTAGCTGTGTGTACATAATCTGTCTTTAATTGAAGTGCTTTAATCATGTTCAGCGGTCCAAGGAAGAGTAACAGCACCAAATACTATGAGATTCTTTGTGTTTCAAAAGGTGCTAGCCAAGATGAGCTGAAGAAAGCATATAAAAAAGCTGCCATAAAGAACCACCCAGATAAGGGTGGAGACTCTGAGAAGGTCAACCATTCCCCACTTTTTTATCTTTTTATTGTTTTCTTAAGTTCCCGTAAAATTACTGATGCTTCACAACTTTATACTCTATAATTTTTTGCATCAATTGTAAGGGAAATTCTTAAAAGAGAGGAATTGCAAGAGATTTTACATTTGCAAGTTTCAGGTTTGTCAACACATTGAGAAAACAAGTAACGAATTATCCTTTATTTTTTGAATCTAAGTAATGAATTATCCTGAAAAATAGGATAGCATTAGCAAGGTTGCTGCAGATCTTTGTCGTCATCCGGAATTAATGAGTTATTGAATGTTTTAATCCATCACTTACAAAGTTAGGCTGTGAATTATTTGTGCAAAGTCTTCGTCCTCCTAAATGTTTGTGCAAGTTGATGTACATTTAAGAAGAAGATCCGGAGTTACCTTTATCATTTTTTTAAAGGATAACCATTCATTGATTAAAATAAAATTACATTTCGACAGCAGCATGAAATAATTGGGCAAAATTCAATACAGCTCGCTTAACCCCATATTTCACTAATATTCTGGGCATCTCATTCGCACTTCTATGGATATATTTACAGACCTCCGCTAAACCTTTAACATAGGCTTGAGCTAATATCTATGCATGGAAAAAGCACATTTTGTTAAACATGTTAATTTACTTATCTGGGCTCATGAATATGGCAATGCAAGTTCTGTTCTTCATGTGCAAGTGAATGTACACTGATTGACACTTAATTGTTTGCCGTTTTATTTAATTGGTTTTGAGCAGTTCAAAGAGTTGGCCTATGCATATGAAGTTCTCAGTGATCCCGATAAAAGAGAAATCTATGACCAATATGGAGAAGATGCATTGAAAGAGGGAATGGGTGGAGGTGGTGGCTCTCACAATCCATTTGATACATTTGAGTCTTTCTTTGGCGGAGGAGCTTTTGGTGGTAAGATATTGTTATTATATTTATGTATTCTTCTCTTTCTTAATTTTTATCCAGTTGTGCTAATCATTGTCATTTTCTTTGATAATTTTAATGGTCTAGGTGGTAGCTCAAGAGGACGAAGGCAGAAACAAGGTGAAGATGTAGTTCACACTTTGAAATTTTCTCTTGAGGACTTGTATAATGGAACATCTAAGAAGCTATCTCTCTCTAGGAATGTTCTGTGTCCAAAATGCAAAAGGTATGTCTTTAATCGACTTTTTTCAATATATTATTTTTTGTATTAGTTTGTTAGGATCATTATTTATATGAATAGATGGTCTTAGCATGATACATTATCTTGAAGGTAACCTTATGGGTTTTATTATGATTGAATACTGATTTGAAGGCCTCCATTATTTCTAAATCCTTCTGCTTTCTGTTTTCTTTTAAAATGATTCTGAGATGCCACTTGGTTTTGTTGTAGAGTCAGGGTGGTTAATCTTCCTTTCGTGTCGAAAGTAGTAAACCTGTAAGTCTTATACAAGTAATTATCGGCTTCAAATGCACGATAATCATCCGAGAAGAGAAGTATATATCTAAAAAAATAATGTTCAGGAATATAAATTGGAGTTAATTAGAGTATAAGTAGAAGCTTTGTGTAGTTTTCGAGGCCACTTTGTTGTTGTGTCTAATCATAGTCACGGTTATATCCGATATTTTCAAAAATATCACAATTTTTATTTTTGATAAAATGACAAAATCCTAAAATTTTCACGTTACGTTATTCTAAAAAATCATCAAGATATCTTCATATTTTTTTATTGTGAAAATGTCACGAAAATATCATAAAAATATCATGATATTATTTGTTTTTCTAATTTTCTTAAATTTATTTTTATGTATTATTTGTTTTTCTAATTTTGTTCTTAAATTTTATTTTTATATATTTTATATATATTTAAAATTTCCAATTCTTTCATGATATAAACCCGAAAAAAAAAAAAAAAACTACCCCGAAATACACCCTTTTTGAAAAATTCCCAAGACAATATTTGCGACTATGCGTTTAACAAGGTTTGTCCCTCCCCATGCTTAGGTCTCTCTCTAGTGATTAAGGTAGAATTTGTATGTATGGATATGAGTGGGGTAGAGTTTATATGTATAATTTATCATGTTCATATGTATCGTGTATATGTGTTGTAGGAGCTTGGTTGTGGTACATCAAGACGAACTGAGATGGTTTCTGATGTATAACCACCATACACATCAAGATTGCAATTTAGATGGATTTCAATGTCAAGTTAAAGATTTTTTCGAGATCATGATCATACTTAAGACGAAGATTGGGATTGTGGTCAAGGTAGAAATCAAGATAGATTTGGAGATCTAGGAGATAATCCCTTGGTGAGGATGGATCGGTGGTGGATATGTCATTGGATTCAGACTTGAATGCTGTTCTCTCTAACTAGGGAAAATTATGAAGGCCGTGAGTCCAGCAATGACCCCAAATCTTACGAACAAGATATAGACTTACATCAAATCTAAAAAGGGATCCAAGTGACCTATACAAGTGATGATGTTAAAAATTGGCCTTATCCATGTCAGTTTGGTTGGGACTTAGGGGTCATGGTCATAATTATTTTATAGATCTTTTAGTAAATTTTAACTACAGTCAAGAACGAGTTTAGGTTGGTTTCTTACAAGGTCTATCAACAAAAACATGAATTGTGTCTTTAGGTTAACTTTAAAAATAAAAAAAAAGATTAGCTGCTTTCTAGTTTGGAGTTGAACTTTGTTTGGGGCGGGGGGGAGGAGGACGAATAGAAGACGCCTTTCGTTTTCCCTATTTTTCGTCCCCTGCGGGCTTAGCACATTTAAAAAAAGGCCATTCGTCATTGTGAGCCCTGCTTCAATACGTTGCTCACGAAACAAACCAACTGATGACAAAGGAGGGGGGGTGTGGGGGGTGAGGATACTGGATCAAGTTTTCAATCTTTCAGTCACTATGCGATGATATCACTTAGCAAATGTCTCTATCCTCTGAGGAACATACGACGGCTGGCATTAATTAGGTTGGAGATAGTAAGGCACACTTCCAACTGCTTAATTTGCATCAGAGGAAGCAATTTGAAAGGACAATGTGTGGATCTATCAATTTCGTACAATCATTGTATGGATAGGCCCGTCAAAGCGGGACTTCTTTGGGGAAAAGTAGTTGAATAACTTCATTTTTCTGGAGGAGTCATTTTTCACTTACAACCCCGGTGTATTTAGATGCTTGAAGGAGTTTTTATTGACTTTGTAGGGCAAAACGCGGAATGCCGATGTGGTGCAACACGGATTACGGCCGAGGTAAAAGGGAGTCGACTCAGGCGAGTTCTGAGTCGAGTCAACTAGTTTTTAAACACACAGAATTGAAGTTCAGTCCACATTTCGCTCCATAGAGTTCTCTAAAAGTGACTTAGAACTCTATCAGAAGTGAAGGACCTAGGGACTCCATGCAAACGAACAATCTCTAAAGAATAAATCAGCTTCATGACACGCATAAGATGTTTTCTGACACGGAATGAAATGTGACATTTTGGAGAACCTATTAACCACAACAAAGACATAATCAAACTTCCTAACAGTTTGGGGTAAACCAATAACAAAATCTATACTAACATCCTCCCAAGGTCAAAGAATGAATCACAAGCATATGTAAGAAATTTACATTAGATCCCAATAACAGGTTTGAATGTGAAGTTCTAAGATGGTTGGAGTGTTGGACATTACTCTCCAATATCACAAAGGTAATAAAATTAGTCTTATTCAGTGGAGGAGGCCAGAAATAGGAAGGTTCAAGCTAAATGCTGATGGAGCATCTAAAGGTAATCCAGAAAAGTCGGGCGGAGTGTGCATTATTAGAAATGATAAAGCAAAGACGTGTGTGGCATTCTCACATTTTTATCGCGAAGGATCCAATATGCAAGCAGAATATGTAGGGTCCTTTTAGATGGATTAAGACTTGCTAAGTCTTTGGATATAAAACTACTTCAGATTGAATCTGATAGCAAAGTGCTAGTAGACATGGTCCTAAATAAAGCTCAAATTCCTTGGGTCATTCAATACGATTGGTCAGAAATTTCCTGCCTAATGCAAGAGCTTACCCTCACTATCTCTCGTGAATATCGAGAGGGCAATCAAGTTGCCGATGCTTTGGCCAATGAAGCATGCCAAAGTCAGACCAATCAACAATTCTTCTTCTGGAGGGATCTTCCTAAAGAGGCAAAAGGAGCAATGAGATGCGATAGTGTGGGGATTTTTAGTCTCCATCTCAAGGGTTGATCATGTTTCTTGTTTTTAAGTGAGCTTTAGACGTACAAGTCCTCATTGTTTTGTAAGCCTGTTTGGGCCTTGTTCTTTGGATTTTTCATATAAAATCATCGGGTTCGTCCCGGGACCTCAGTGCAAAAAAAAAAAAAAAAAAATCCTCCCAAGGTCTGCTAGGAATAGGCAACAGAGAATACAAACCTGTGCTCTAGGCCTGGCCCTTAAAAGACCAACACGTCCTACAATAACGCACATAACGAATCACGTCGCGTTTTAACCTCAGCCAAAAGTAAGTTTGCTCGACCAGAGCAAGGGTCTTCACTTGCCCAAAGTGACCCGCCAAGCCTCCACTGTGAAGCTCCTGAGTTAGGTTCACGTGCAAAGATCCCTCTAGAATGCACAAGCGAGTACACCACAAAACAAAAATTCCTCATGAACAACAAATGTTGAACTAGGATCCACACCTGTCGCCTGACATGATTCCCAAATAGAACCAAAGAATGGATCATTCAGGTATTGATCCTTAAGGGAGTCAAATGAGACCACTACGGGTCTCAGTGTCACAAGCAGATATGTCCTCTTCCTCAAGGCATCACGATTCTGAACCCATGGTCTGTGCCCGAGGTTGAACATGTACTCCTGCAAGAAGGTGTCCCACTTGGCATGGCGCTTATTTAAGGTACGCTGCGAATTAATGTAGCGCAATGCTTCATGGTCGGAATTAAGCACGAATTCACATTGAATAAGGTAGTGCCTCCAAATTTTGAGAGATTAAACGACGGCATAAAATTCAACGTCATACATCGAGTACCTCAACCTCGCATCACTTAGCTTCTAGCTAAAGAAAGCCACTGGGCGCCCCTCCTAACTAAGGACATTTCCAATGCCTACCAGTGAGGCATCACAGTTAACATCAAAGACCTTACTGAAATCTGGGAGCGCTAAGATTGAAGCACTCGCCATCTTGGTCTTAATAAGGTTAAAACTCCTATCAGCCTCAGTGGTCCAAATGAATACACCACACTTCAGTGACTAGCGCAATCACGGAGCTAAAGTTGCGAATGAATCGTCTATAGAAAGACACAAGCCCGTGAAAGCGTCGCACATCACTGATCGATGTCGGCAGTTACCAACTTCTTATGGACTCGATCTTTATAGGATCAACTTTAATGCCCTCTGCTGACATAATATATCCCAAGAATGTTAAGCTATCGGCCAAGAAAACACACCTGCGAACAATTTTTTTTCCCACAAGACTTCAAAAACTTGCCGCACATGGGAAACATGCTCGTTGGGGTCCCTACTATAGATGAGGATATCATCGAAATAGACGACGACGAAATTCCCTATGAAGGGCCACAACACTTGGTTCACCACACACATAAAGGTGTTGGGTGCGTTAGATAAACCAAATGGCATAACCACCACTCATATAGACCCTCACGAGTCTTGAAGGCGGTCTTCCATTCGTCGTTAGGTCGTATTCAATATGATGATACCCGCTCTTAAGATCGGTCTTGGAGAATATACACGCACCACTCAACATATCTAACATGTCGTCAAGCCTAGGTAATGGGAATCTATACTTGATGGTTATCTTGTTGATGGTGCTGACTATTGACGCACATCCTCCCTGCCCAAACTTTCTTAGGAGTTAGAAGGGCATGAACTGCACATGGACTCATGCTCTCTTTAATGTATCCCTTCTTCAACAAGTCTAAAACCTGTCAATGCAACTCATCGTGCTCAATAGTGCTTCATACATTAATGAGGTAAAAGAGGCAAGCTTGACCTCGACACGAGATCAATACAATGCTGAATATCGCGCAATGGAGGGAGTCCATCAGGTAAGTCGTCAGGAACCAAATCAGGGAACTTATCCAACAATGGCAGCATCTCAGGTGGGATAGGGAGACTATTCGACTCTTCTTTCCCTACGAGGCCTAAAACCATATTCGCTTCTTTGCTAGTGTCTTTGAGCATTGAGCGTTATAGGAATAGTGCCAACTCCTTACCTTTGGGTGGAGCACCCTCTTTAACGAAGTCTAGATGTTTGCCATGTCACCTGGATGCATCTGACTGTTCTGTTGGGCAATTCCCGAGTCCAGACAGGTCTCTTACACAGGTGCCAGGGCTTGATCTCTGCAGCGTTGCTGAGCTTGTGTGTGACTGCCATGCCACCACTTAATGAGATCCAGATACAGTTGACTGAGTTAGGGTGACTTTCGTGTGGCTCTTTATTTGTTCTTGTTCTGTACTAGCATAAAGGAAGTCTAGTATTACTGAGGAATGCCAATGAGTTGGCCGATAAATTGGCTAAATTAGGTATGTCTAGACTCAAGCATATGTACCCGGCGCCTTTGCTGCCCAGTGACATGAAATTCTTGCTATCTTTGTCAAAACAAAAAAAAAACTCCAGTGCTACTGGCATTTTTTTTTGGATATTTGACATTTTCTAACCAGCTCATGTTTATCCAATGCCAGTCATCTTGCTTGCATCAATTCCAAAATGTTTTCTAGAATTGATTCTAATTTGCATTGTTAATAATTTCAGGAAAGGCTCAAAGAGCGGGGCATCGGGGAGATGTTATGGATGCCAAGGTTCAGGGATGAAAGTCAAAACTCGACAGATTGGTCTGGGAATGATCCAACAGATGCAACATGTTTGTCCTGAATGCCGAGGATCAGGTCCATAAGAGATCTCTGTTTTTTTCTTTCTTCTTTATTTTATTTTATTTTTTTGCATTGTTGTCATTGCTCACCTTTTCCTGAAACACAATGTGAATGCAGGGGAAGTTATTAGTGAGAAGGATAAATGCACACAATGCAAAGGGAACAAAGTCACTCAGGAGAAGAAGGTGCTGGAAGTGCATGTTGAGAAAGGCATGCAACATGGTCAGAAAATTGTATTCCAGGGAGAAGCAGATGAAGCTGTAAGCAACATTTCTACAGCTCACTTTTGCCTGTCATTGTTGACACTGTAACTTTAATTACGTTATGTTTTTTTTTCTCAGGCCATTTCCAATAGTTCTCCTTATTGCTTGGAATCGCAGTTATATTTTTTTGTGCATTCTGCACTTTGTACTTTATGTAACTGTCTGTTTTTGTCTGTTTGCAGCCTGCGGTTACATTGTTTTTGTGTTGCAACTGAAGGAGCACCCCAAGTTCAAAAGAAAGTTTGATGATCTCTATGTAGAACACACACTCAGCTTGACAGAAGCTCTTTGTGGTTTCCAGTTTG
Source organism: Tasmannia lanceolata (assembly GCF_043159265.1). NCBI lineage: Eukaryota > Viridiplantae > Streptophyta > Magnoliopsida > Canellales > Winteraceae > Tasmannia > Tasmannia lanceolata. Next base: position 52,270,628 of record NW_027518679.1, on the reverse strand, counting down.
CCTTGACTCATCTCGACGGGAGACAGCTGCTCATCAAATCAAACATGGGTGAAGTTATCAAGCCGGGTATGGATTCTAGTTATCAATTACCTGCTTGTGTTATCAATAATCTTTGTTTTTAATCTTCCTAAGGTATTTATTTATATACCATTTTGCATGATGTCAATTTGGAAGACGAGATGAGGCGGAAAAAACAGCAACAACAGCAGCAGGAAGCATATAACGAGGATGACGAACCATCAGCATCGCGGGTGCACACTAGTGTGCACAGCAATAACCCCGCCTCACAAAATGTAGTCAGTCTCACAATGGAGGGTTTTTTTTTTCATGGCTTGACTAGGAACTTTTTAGTGTAGCATTCTTTTTGGGGGGGTTTTGCAAAAGAAGTCTTGCACTTTGCTTTATTTGCAAAAAGAGTCTTCTACTTTGAGAATTTGCAAATAGAGTCATCATGTTTGAGCAAATTTTGCAAATCAGGTCATGCCATTAATTTTTGACCAAAATACCCATGTTAGATTTTTGTTGACCCGTTGAAAGGACCAAAATCTCCTTATACGATAAAAAAAAGACTAAGATTAAAAAGACCAAAATACATTTGACAGTCAAAGATCAATTTTGAATCAAGGGTGTCAAAAAGTGGGCCCACCCCATCAAAACAAGACATGACGTGTAAAGTTGTGGGGTCCACCATATAAATGGCTCTACCGTGGAACCTACCACATCAAAGCATAAGGCAGAATGGTGGGCCTGGTGGGCCTCACTTGATGCATGGATTTGAATTGGGTTAGTGGGACCCACCTATCAAATCATATCACTGACCTTCATGGGTATTTTGGTCCTTTTGCTAGGTAATTTTCATCTTTTTATATAAAAGGAAATTTTGGTCTTTTACTATTAAAAAAATCATGGGCATTTTGGTCACAAATTGATGGCATGACCTAATTTGCAAAATCCACTCAAAGGTGGTGACTCTGTTTGCAAATTGTGAAACTACAAGACTGTTTTTGCAAATAAAGCAGAGGACTTCTTTTGCAAAAACCCTTTTTTTTTTTTCCGTTTGATTCAATCACTATGTTTCTTGTTTTTGTTGGCTTTTGATAGTATTACAGCTATTAGAAAATCAAAGTCACCATGTACCTTGGTATGAGTTCCATGTGAGAGCTACTTGTCTGAGTTGTTATTACTTTTTTTAATTTCTTCTGAATTGGATCGTAAGCTCTTGATGAAATCTAGTACTTTATGCAGTGACCTTTGTTCTTGGAATACTTGGCTACGACATCTTGTGAGAATTTAATTTATATGTGCCATAAATGAGTACAAATTAATGCAATTTGGATATTCGAGAACCTCATGCTTCAGACAGCTAATCTGAACAAGGGATTTGCTAGCGTCCATTGCAGAAGGCATTTCGCGGATGGTCTGTTGCATTTGACAGCAGCCACACATGCTCACTTTTCAGCACATTTTGTCTTCATTCACGAGGTGGCTACTGTCAAATGCAACAGACCATCCGCGAAATGCCTTGGCTGTCAAATGCAACAGACCATCCGCGAAATGCCTTCTGCGATGAACGCTAGCAAATCCCTCTGAACAATTGTAGCTGAATAGTAACTCTCTAACACAACCATGCTATACCTCTGGAATTTCTATTTGTCTTTCCTACAAAGCTAAAGGGCAATATGGTAAAACGCTTCAGAACTTCTAGAAACAATTTCATGGGGAACTCTAGTTGATCTTGTAGTCAATTTTGATGGAACAGCTTTTGCCAACTAGGCACGTGCCTTGGTTAATACGAAATGCGGCTCCTACATAACACACCATTTTAAAAAAAATCAAATATCCCTTATTTTTAAGGGATAGTTCCCTTATTTTTAAGGGATAGTTCATGTCTGTCTATCCCACTTTTCTTAATTCTGCAATTAACTTTTATAATCTCATTTCCCCACGCCTTTATGCCCAGTGTTTTTTTTATCAAAACCCAGCCTCGTAATGTCTTGAAACTGATAAAATCTTGAAACTGATTCCAAAGCCCTCCACGAATGGGTTTGTTCGGTATGGGAACTCTCGGTAAACACCTTAAAAACAGCTTTTACCTATTCCGTGGGTGCGAGAATGAGAAGCCTTACCAAAAACAGCTTTTACCTATTCCGTGGGTGCGAGAATGAGAAGCCTTACCGAACATGCCCTTAAAGTTTAGAGAATGTGAAGCTGCTCTTATTATCATTATTCTAATAAGCTTTGAACCTAACTAGCTCGAAGAAAATAAATTAATTTTAATTTAGATACTTTTTTAATTTATAGTAGGGGCAAACCGAAAACAACTTACGTAGAAACAGTGAGAAAAGACTTGAAGGCTAGGAACATAACAAAGAACACTACCTTGGATAGGATATAATGGAAGAAAATGATCCATACGGATGAACTATACTAGTGTCATGATCAGACTTAGTCAATTTGAGCCGGGTAGATCTTTCACCTTCTTCATGAAAATTTTCTAAATGATTCGTTAGCCGACCCAACTAGTTTGGGACAAAAGCTTAGTTGAGTTTAGATAATTATTTAATTGATAAGGTGAGTGCTAATTCGGTAAACAGTGGGTCCGGGTGTCAATGGACCCACAAATGCTTCTTGGAATATTTTTTTATTCATAGTGGCCCAATGCATGGCCCTTGTCAAAAATATATTACATTCACGTTAAAAGGTGGCGCATAATCCGACAGGGGTGAAAAAATCATCTCCCTTGAGAAATTATATGATGATTTTGATTATTTTTTTTCACACATGCGACGAAATTTTAGACATTTTTATCCCATGTAAAATTAGATTTTGCAAGGTGAGAATAAAATGGGATCTCGTACTGCCACCCTCAAAATTAGTAATGACACCCCCTTACAGCTCGTGAAGATGATGCAAATCATGCGAATAATTTGAGCAGTACAACGTACATCTATTGGGACGGTGACTAGACAACACGCTGATCTGTACCATCTATCGAGTAGGCCTCGCTTTGGACGTGACAAAAATTCAGCAATTTGATTAGGGAAACATATTTTGATATTTGCACAAACCCAGCTGTCTTTTCTTCTTTCATCAGCTTGTGAGAGATTTTTGGGAAATGTAATAACCTTTTGAGTTTTGACCCTACCGTGCCCTGGAATTTGTTTCCACGGGAAAAAAAAAAAAAAAAAAACCCAAGTTATGTTGATTAGCACGCTTATGGCTCTAGCATTTCCTTATTAATTTGATAGAAGAAAAGGGTCAATTTCTACTTGGCCATGCAAAAAACACGTGCCTTTGTTTTCTTCCTTTAATTAATTAGGTAGCGATGAAGAAGAAAATGAAAGCATTGGACTGTTATCAGTGTTATTAAGATACGAAAAAGAAGAAATCTTTGTGAGATCTTTATGAGCCCCTCCATGACGATGAGGTTTTACATGTTGCAAGAGGGTGTCTTTAACAATTTCTTGTTGAGAGGTAGACCTTGTGGCTTCCTTTCCACCACACGAAATTGCATGGACTAAGAGGGCTGTGAACATGGACAGCTTTCTAGCTACAAAATTCAGGCCATGTTTGGTCACCGTTCAAAGATATTCCATGGAATATTTGTGGGGCCAGTTATGAGAGATTGGGAGGAGATGGTGGGAGTGAGGGGATCATGAAAAGCTTCTTAAAACCAGTGAAACAAAAACACAATTGGTAATATTTTTCCTGTAGTTTTTTACTTTTTACGGATTTTTTATGCTTTATCCACTAGGGCCAACAAAATTCTCTACCTCTCTCTCCTCTGCCCCTCTCACACAATTGGGCCCACCGATATTCCATGGAATAATTTTTCATGGTTGCCAAACATGGCCTTGGCAAGAGTTGGACCCAACCCTCTTCGGCTCGGGTTGGGTTGGGAAAAACCAATCCTATTTAATTTTAGGTTGGGTAGGCTTGAGGCCTTGGGCACCCCGACCCGACTGGACTTGGCATTGTCTCCCTAATTTTATTTTAATTATTTTTGAGACCCTAACCCAACCCCTCTGAAAACAATATTCTTTTTTTTCTTTTTCTTTTTTTTTATTTCTTTTTTGTTTTTGCCCCGGGCCAACCCAAACCACCCGACTTAGAAAATTAGTTGAGAGGGGTTAGGGTTTCTACCCTACTCGTAGGAAAAAGTGCGGCGAAAGCGCTAAGTGAATGGTTGCCAAATGTCACCTTAAGGCTTGAAAAATCCAAGCCCATTTCATATTTCATTGCATGAGGTATATAATGCTAGAAAAGATGGGATTTTATCTACATTTTAGAGAGTACAAACGATTTAAGAGGCTGATATGAGTCATGGATGTGTTAGGTAACATAACACGATAGGCCATTTAAAGCTTAATAAAACTCTTCATTAGAGTTAGGTAACATAGCCTCTTAGGTAACATAGCCTCTTGTATTATTATTATTATTATTATTAGGGAAATGATTTCAACAATCCATTGTTTTGTTTTGATAAGATGCGCACATCATCTTGTCGTTTAGTATTTTAAGGGCTTATAAGAGCTTTTTGAGAACCGTAAAATCGAAGGACTGCAAAATTGCTCTTGCTAAATTGCCTAGACAACTCCATTTTATATTGTTAATCTTGTTTATATCGCTAAAAATCACCAACATGCAGCCAAGATCTGTTGCTGGCCTCCGACAGGAAATTAAATATTGAGACCCAACTTGAATTTACATGACTCATCTTCCATTAAGCACCTTAAGCTAATCAAATGTCACAAGTCTTGATTAAACTAATCATCTGGCTTTGATACAAATCTACATGATATTTTTCTTTGGGTCAATAATCTTTAAAAAAATACTGATGATGATCATACGAGTATATCAAGATTAGTTTAAGCAAAAGCTTATTAGTCTAAGATTATAAGGATAGGGAATGGAATTTGCATTAATTAGGAAATTAATCTCCTAAGTAAACAAATTAAGGTTTTGGAAGGTCTTTAGTTCAATTAATGGCTGTGTCATGGAAAAGGATTTCTTCATGCGAAGATGGCTAATGAAGGCCCCTCTTGCAAAAGCTATAAAACAACAAAACCCACGATATAGTTTCTGTACTACTTCATGATTTGTGAGTAGATATAAGAAGGGCCATAAGCAATTATTTTCTTCTTTGGACCAACTCATAAAGCCATTGCTTTTCGTACCTCACCGCGTTTCTAATAGGTAGTACGGAGGACACATGTTCTATATAACACCAGTCAATGTGGCAGATTTTGTTACTATCCCAGCTTAATTACGGGGAAAATAAAAGAAGCTTACTTGCCAAAAATAAATAAAAATAAAAAATGTTGTTGCTAGCCCAGCACGTGGCACACTTGTCTAATGAGTAATAACTAGGGAATTTTATTTTATTTTATTTTTTTTTGGTAGGTAAGCTGGGGTTAGGCAGGACCCCTACCAGATATATTGGAAAAAAAAGAAAGGATTACAAATTCAAAGGGGGCTTAAAGGCCAAGCAAGGAGGAACAGGCACCCCAAGGCATCGAAGGAAAAGAGAGAGGGCCTTTATAGAGGCATTAAACATGAAAAATTAAACTACAATCTATAATAAGGAGCTCCAGTGGAGCCGCGAGCAATAAGATCCAGCTGTTGAGGCAATCCGTCTTTGAGAGAAAATCAGCGGGCTGATCTCGGTGATCTTCCAATAACTGAAGGTGCTAAGAAGGGATTCAATTCTGCCAAGAAGCATGATAGCTTTCCAGGGGGCATTTAGACTCCTTTGAGATGGTTTCAATAGCAGATAGGGAGTCAGATTCCACCCAGATTTGGCATCGAGGGCTTTTTGTACTTTTTAATTAATAAATCTTCACCATTTAAAAAAATATCGCGTGTCGGCCTTATATGAGATTTGCTAGGCAATTTCAAAGCTTTAATACTTTTAACCTCACAAGCTCACTTTTTTTCTTGAAATGATAATAATTTGTTAATGAAAAAGGACTCTCAACTATGGCTGGGAAGCATAAAGAGAAGAAGAATAAAATGCTCATCAACAAAGAACAATCACAGTCAAATAGGGAAAGAATACAAAAATCTCGTAAGACAAGCCATGAACTCCTACCCAAGCGAGCCTGTTTGCCTCCCCATTCATGGACCTCCGATTACGATGGAATCGAACTGAGTGGCTCCGTACAGTGTCATCTACAAGCTCAGCGAATCTCTAAGGGGGAGTGTGCCTCCCATCTAGCCACCTGATTACATTCAAGGAGTCGTCTTTCACAATGGAATTATCTAAATTTCCTCTAGCCAAGGAATCAAGGGGCCCAGAGAAAGCCAACTTGGTGGCACCGGACTCATCTCTGATTAGGCGTCCAATGCCAGCCAGACCCGGGTTGCCAAGGCTACATCCGTCGAAATTTAGCTTCACCACCCAGGCTTAGGAGGGCTCCATCTTTGGGCTATCTCCACCTCTAGATCAAAGCTCATGCATATCTCCCTTCAACCACACGCTCACTTTTTAACAGATTTTGTCTTAGCTGTTTAATTCACCTGATGTGTCCTCCACAAATTTGTTCATTTTTAACCTCCACAAATCGAAGGGTTAGGATGATCCTATGGAGCTGATTTTTTGGCACACCCTATCTATGCCAGGGCCCATCAAATGAATGGTTTAAATCACCCAAACAATGTGGGCCCACTGTGTTTCTTTCTTACGGACCATCTAACTTATCTGGCCTGTCAGACCAGATAAATATAGCCCTACACACACATTTGGGGCTCTCATAATTAATGCTCCATAAATTTATAATCTCTTATATCCTATTTTGAACTACGATTGTTCCTATATTGGTAATTTATAATCTCTTATTTCTACTACTTAATAAAAAAAAGTAGAAATATCTAGTTATACAAGATTTAAGAGAGTGCCTTCTAGAAAATATTGTTCAAAGTGCATATACTCTACTCTATGTAGGTACACCATAGGAGAAACAAGAGAAAAACAAAAATGAGAGCTGTGAGCAAAACTGGATCCCGTTTGGCAAAAAGAGACAGTGCCCTCCGAATGAGACACTTGCACAAGAAGACAAAAAAGTGAGCTCGCATCCATGACATCCAAAAAATCAAGTGAAGATGACCAAATATTCTGTCATTTTCACCATCGTCTTTATTTTCTGAACGGGATCCCATTTTAGAAGTGTTTTCCAGAGACAATAGAAAAGAAAACAGGTGTCAAAACAGGATTGGAGGGTGTATACATAGAAAATATTTCTAATCAAATGAGTGTAAAACTGTCAACTGGTCTCTCACTCAAATTACAAGAAGTGTAAGACCGTTCATCTTTTAGTGGCGATATTTTGAACTCGTCACTATTATCTTTAGTGACACATCTATAGTGGCGACTCAGTGGCAAAGAATTTGTCGTCACTAAAACCTTTTAGTGGCGAATTTAAGATATTTAGTGACGACTATTTTCGCCACTTAAGATATTTAGTGGCCCTTTATGGCGTTTGATAGCATGTACATCAGTACATGTGATGACAGACTAGATTCAATGGCCCCATCACTAAATAAGTGTGTGAGCGAAATAAATAAATATAATAAAAGGACACTCTGAAAGTGACTTAATTTTTCGATTATTAATCATGCATTGTAAACATTTTATTAGTTGTCTTAATCTGAAGCATGTGGATAGACATGGGAGATTATTTTTTGTCTTTGCATACTTTTCTCATGAAAATTTCCAATTATTAACCCGTACGGGTGTGGCTCTTTGGCTTAAAAGTCATGGGTATGCTCCCCATTGACGCAAGTTTGAATCCCCCGGGCTCACACGATGGGCATGGTTTACGGGTGATTGAGCGCATCCGTAGGGAATAGTCCCGCCCTAAAAATTGGCGTGGGCATACCCTATGTCATAAAAAAAAAAGGGTTTTGCTAACGAGTGCCCTAAGGCACTCGTTAAGAAGCATTTAAAGCACCTATTTTCATGCACCCCCACGCTTATATCCTCAAACACAATTATCGCTAGAGCAACGATTGTAATCGAGACTTTATTTTTACAATTACAATTTCAACAAAAGAGGCTTCAGTGGGCGAGGGTTTGGTTTTTACAAAAATACCCCCACCATGACAAAAAAACAAGAATACCCCTATCTAATAAAAGATAACGAAAATAGCCCTACTTAAATCTCATGAAAAGTGACAAAATACTTATATCTCATAGAAAGTGTGAAATAAAAAAAAATACTCATATATCATGGAAAATAAAAAGACCCTATCTCATAGAAAATGATCAAAGTACCACTCACTCATAAAAAATATCAATATACTTATATCTCATAGAAAAAAAAAAAGACCCTATCTAATGCAAGAGAATTTATATGGTGGACGGCTCTGCACGTACATGCAACCCGAAAAAAATACTGGTGGCCGCATTTTTTTGGTGATGCAACAATTCATTTTTTTGGGCCCTGATGTAGATAGTGTGGGCCCGTAAAATGACAAAGGGTTTTGAGGAAGTTTAAAATGGACACCACAATATAAAAAAAAAAATGCATAGATTGGAAGGTTAGGATCATCGATCTTATGAACAAAATACACTATCTCATAAAAATGACAAAAGGGTTTTGCTAACGAGTGCCCTAAGTTAAGGAGCATTTAAAGCACCTATTTTCATGTACCCACGCTTTTATCCTCAAAACACATTTTCATGGAACCACATTTTATACTACGGAACCACATTTTATACCCCGGAACCACTAGGGAACAACATTTTATACGCCGAAACCACTAAGGAACCACATTTTATTACCTGGAACCACTAGGGAGCCACATTTTATACCTCAGAACCACTAGGGAACCACATTTTATACCCCGGAACCAGTAGGGAACCACATGTTCCGCGGTATAAAATGTCTTCGAACCACTAAATTGTGGTTCCGAGGCCTAAGTAATGGTTCCAATATGTTTTAAACACCAATGATACATCCATGATGACTTTTAAAACCACTAAAATACTGTAATAATGTACCAAACACTAGTTGGACTCTTGGAACTACAATTTTGAGTCTTGGAACCACTATGTAACCTCTCAAAACTACTAAATTGTGGTTCCAAGGCCTACGTAATAGTTCCAATATGTTCCAAACACTAATATACAGTCATGATCCCTTTCACAACCAATAAAGTAGTATTACAATGTACCAACCACTTGAGAACCATAATTTACAGTCATGGAACCACTATTTAACCTCCGAGGAACCACTAAATTGTGATTCCGAAGCCTAAGTAATGGTTCCAAAAGTCCAAGTATACATATGATGTCCAATCAAGCTTCTTTCTATACACAGAGAGAGAAAGAGATGTCAAGATAAACATGGTAATATCCAAACAAAGAGGCTGGTAGACCATGAAAACATGAAAACATCGCACAAATAATATGAAAACATGAAAACCCAAGAAATCATGAAAACATGAAAACATGAAAAGAATATGTAAACCTTATTCAAGTAGAGGAGAATAGCCATACTTGGAGCTATGTTTATCAATCAAGTAGAAACAAGTAATGGTGTTTTTTTTCCCAAAAGACTATGGCTGCTATTCATGTTGGATGACCTACCAAGGTATCCAACAATGGCTGTTTTTCACGTTGGAAGTTGGTTGGGGAAGAAGAAAGAAAAATAAAATGTAGTAGGTCAAATAGCTTAGGTATTAGAGCTTATGAAGTTGGTGGGAAAAGGCAACGGGTATATTTGTCCTAAAGGCCTATTTTCGTACCCCGAGAGAGCCCCCCCCTCTTTCATAAATTTGAAATGACTACCCTTTTTTCACAATATAATGAAAACTTTGCATTTTTTTTAATAATTTTTCCTTTTTTATATTCGAAGATATACGTATTTTTGTCACTTTTCATGAGATATAAGTAGGGGTATTTCCGTTATCTTTTATGAGATAGGGGTATTCTTGTTTTTTTGTCATGGTGGGGGTATTTTTGTAAAAACCAAACCCTCACCCACTGAGGCCTCTTTTGTTGAAATTGTAATTGTGGAAATAAAGTCTCGATTACAATCGTTGGTCCAGTAATAAATGTGTTTGAGGATATAAGCGTTGCGGTGCATGAAAATAGGTGCTTTAAATGCTCCTTAACAAAACCCAAAAAGAAAATCCAATTATCACTGTCTTTTACTCTCTTGGAATCTTGACTCTGCTTCACAGTCGAAATTCAATGGCTAATAACTATTGAATCGGTTTGGGTCTCTGGGATTTGAAAATACCGATCAGGTTGATCCATTGGAATGAATTATTGTTTTCATTTTCTATTATTTTAATTTGTACTACATTATTGATAATGACACCGTTTTATCTATGAGCGCCGGGAAATGGGCAGTGCAAGGACAATAAAAAAAGAACGTACGGGTTCAACAACCCAGATCATGACCCACAAGGCACAACCCACTCGAGACGGCCTGAATGGTGGCATGTGTATAGGACTAGGAGGGTGGCATCTGGGGCCCACTCTAATGTAAATTACATGGTTTTAAGTGGGCCCCATCTCCCATTGGGATGATAGTGATCCTATATTGATGCCAAACCACACATGAAATTAAATACCTTTGTTTAGAAGAAATAGTAGAAACTAAGTACAAAAGAAGGGAGATTTGCTAGGGACTTTTGCCGAAAGGCATTTCGCGGCTGTCTCTTGCAGGGGAGAACAGTCATAGAGGCCCACTTTTCTGCAGACTTTGTCTTATTCATTTAATAAATCTGATTTGGCTGTTCTCTCATGCAAAAATCAGCCGCAAAATGCCTTTTCCATGTAATTCCCTAGCAAATCCCACAAAATGATGATGTCGAAGTCATTTAAAAGAAACAAAAGTTTTTGTAAGAAGTAAGATATAGTATAACTGTATTCCTTTTATGCAAGGGCCCAGGCTGTTATTTCCACCCATCCCTAACTAATTAATGGTTAATAAAAGCCCCCAACTCTTGAATTTATGCACCACTTCATATTCCCTCCTACTACACACACCAAAGCCTCTCCGGCAATGGAAGGACCGCCCATCATAGAATGTGAAGCTAATAGTTCTTCATCTTCCTCCGTTACTTTGTTGGGTCAAGGCGTCTCACCGGAATCCTTACTGGAATCAGGCCAAAATTCGAAGAGTCCCCGGAGAATCTCCAATAGATTGCCGGAATCGAACGGGAATGAGACCAAGAAGCAGAAAAGGAGCGGTGATGACTGCAAGCATCCGACGTACCGCGGAGTGAGAATGCGTAATTGGGGCAAATGGGTATCAGAAATTCGCGAGCCGAGAAAGAAATCGAGGATTTGGCTTGGGACATTCTCCACGCCCGAAATGGCGGCTCGAGCCCACGATGTAGCCTCGCTCACGATCAAAGGCCAAGCGGCTTACCTCAACTTCCCCGAGCTCGCTCAAGTACTCCCGCGCCCGGTCACAACGTCCCCGAAAGACATCCAAGCCGCCGCCGCCAAAGCCGCCGCCGCCACGTTCGGCGAACTGAGAAGCCGTGAAGCCGAGCCTAGCCAAGAATCCGAGCCGAGCCAAGCCGAGTCGCCAATTTCCCACTCCCCGGCTAGGACATCCGGGTCGGATGACACACGGGCGTCTTCGAATTCCCCGTCCACCAATGATGATGACGACACACTTTTCGACCTGCCGGATCTCTTCATCGACACCGCCGGATTTTACTCCTCTTCTACCGGAGCCAATGCAGGATTCCGCCTAGATGAGACTTGCTTATGGGATTACTACTATAGCCCATATAGCTCAACGTGAACATAATTTTAGTCAGACTTTCAATTTTACCACATTTGGTTTGAAAAAGCACACACCCAACACAGAAAAGTGGAATGGATTTGAATGCAATTGTCAAATTCTTCAGTTGGGATGAGTTTATTGCCATCTGACTCTGTATTTCACTACCCTTTGGGATATATGATATTGCAGTTGTCCATGGATACGAATAAGGAATGTAATACAATCCTGGTTTCTTCAGTGTTTCTTGGCTCTAAAGTGTTATTCTTCTGCTATATTTGGAAAATCCTTCAGTGATTCTTATGATGATCGCATGACAGTTCATCCCCTTTTCCTGAGTATTTTACATGTACTAAATTGCAAAGCTAATCTACCAAATAAAGAAGGATCTATATAGAATATATTATAAATTTGAAGGCTAATCTACCAAATAGAGAAAGATCTATATACAATATTTTTGCCCACATCACCTTTCCCCACCATGATTAATAAAAAAAAAAGGAGGTCTCTTCTGAAGTGGACATTGATACAGACACTCTACATGGAGACAATATCTTTGACAAGTAATTAAAGTCATATTTCTTCTTGGTGAATGTGGAGGATGAACAAATGAGGGGCCATCTCAAGAGTGAGTATAACCTCATTATCACTACATCTTTCATTGGGCTTCTCTCTCCATCATTTTCTACACGTGTCTTAATCCCATTGGTTACTCAGACATTAATGCCATCCAGGCGAAAATCACCTGTAATTGCATACAAACCCAATGATTGAGGTTTGGACTAATTAAGTATGACTAAACCATTTCAATGTAAGTATTTGACTCTACAGAGATATTTAGGGTCTAGGATATAGGGTTTAAGGTGAGGATTAACAGGTGAGGCCACACAAGAGAGTCTTATCTATCCATCGTTTTCTCCAGGTGTCTTAATCCCATTGGTTACTCCGGAATTAATGCCATACAGGCGAAAATAGCTTGTAATTACATTACAAACTCAATGATTGAGGTTTGGACTATGTATAACTAAACCTTTTCAATATCAATATTTGACACATACCCACATATTTAGGGTTTAGTGTTTAAGGTTTTGACTACTTAGCAGCTTTCTTACTGTATGGTGGTTAGGATTAATGTGGAATGATTCCTTTGACGAGTCTGAAAAGTAAAAGAGAGGAATTATGAGGTGAAGATTAGTTTATAGACTAATTATGCTGTACTTTGCAGTTTCTAATAAAATTAGGTACTGATATTGGTACTACCATGTTTTGATAATTGCGCTAAGTCACTTGTCTTTTCTTTTTGAATTGTAATAACATTTGAACAGCTCATTAAATGATAAAAGACGAGAGGAGTTAGTGCAATTATCAAAACATGCAATATCAGGACAACCTATCTTGAATAAAGATATTTTCCAAGTTATAAGTTATCCATTGTTTGTCCTACAAATATTGAGGATAAGATCAACCCTAGAAAAGCACTTCATAGTTCATAAAGAAGAATAAGGACAATTGTAATTCCAATCAAAGTAGAATTCGGCTAACATTATTTTCTGAAGAAAACCTGTTTTCAAGGATTGCAATCATATGCGATAGAATTTAATTTATCCAGGGTTAAACTAAACTGGAGTACAAGGAAACCCAAGAATGGGTCTTATACATGAAAATCTATCCTGCAATCAAACAGAGAAACATGGCTTTTTAACTCAAGAAATGGTATCTGAAAACAACAAGATGATCTTGACCATGGATCATCTCATGGGCTAGTGATAAGGAAACAAATGTACGTACATTGATCTTACTTGACTTTAGACCTAATGGTGCAAAAAGGGTTACTAGAGTCAGCACAAGCAAGGCATCAGATCCTTCTAGAAGGGGAAGGAGACAACCTTCACTTTCTTTTATGTTGGAAAGAACTTCATATGCTTTTGTACCCACCCATACTCTAAGAAACATGTATGCTTTTGATGCATGGTTCCTTTTTTTTTATTGTAATTGCCATTGATAGGGTCCGGACTCAGCACTGAGGGAATCCGGACTCAGCAATCCGGACTCAGCACTGAGGGATCCGAACTCAGCATCCAATTAGCTTCTGGCACGTGGCCCTCACAAGGACCGTTGAAAGGCCAACACCTGTCTCCCCTAGGTGTGGCACCTGGACCAATCAGGGACCTCCACCTGCCCTCCTTAGGCATGAGACCTGGTCCATACAGAGGCCACCACCTGTCTCACCACTACCACCTGTCTTAGACAGGTGGCTCAGAATCACTATAAATAGCCTTCACTTGTTCTAAGGTGAGGGTCCTGAAAATCTGAGAACCAAAACTCAAAAGCTTTTTGCTCTGACATTGCTCTACACTCCTGCTCATACTGACTTGAGTGTCGAAGCACCCGTCCGGAGTATCACTCCGGGTTGGTCCTCTGACCCTTTTTCTTTCTTGTCTGTACTTTGTGCAGCGCAGGACTCAACCAGCTATTCAGCCGTGGCTCGTTAGCCTGGACCACCCAGTCCTACCATAACCTGTTACCGATTTTAGGCCTAACAGATTTGGCGCCATCCGTGGGACCCCGCAACAAAAAGCTGTTCGAAAATCTCACCCAGATAAAAATGGTAGGACAGACCGGCAAGCGAGCACCTCCGACTTCTCGGGCTACCCGGGCTACGGCCCCCCGTGAAGGACGAAGTGAGCGTCTGGCCTCACAAGTGGAGGTCGGGGCGGCCGTGGAGCGGACTTCGCCCCACTCGGACCGTTCAGACCCCACCCCGACCCCGAGGGAGATGAGGGCCCTTTTTCAGGAAATGACCGCTGTAGTTGCGCAGTTCAGGAATGCGGCTCCCGCACTCCAGCAACACCCCGTCGAGGTTTCTCGACCTGTTCAGAGGGGAGAAAGCTCCCGCAGAGAACGCGCGTCTCCACCCCGCGACCAAACTCGTCACTCCACTCGAAGAAACAACCACTCGCGGGACAGGAGCGTGCGTCCTGAGCCTCGTCGACAGCATCACCGGTCACGATCTCCCTCCGTGCAGAAGCGGGGCAGCAAGAGAGACCCTATGCACGGAGAGGGATCGCGGCACCGGCGAAGGAGTCCCCTCAGCCAGTCCGGATCCGCAAGGAGCCCATCAGCCGTAAGAAGTAGACCTGCCCGTCTGGCCGAACAGAGGGATGATCCGATGTTGCTAAGAATCCAGAAGATCGATAACAGAATCGAGGAGCTGGCTAGAGATCATGGCCGCCCTGCTTCAAGGATCTTTAGTAGCAATCCCCCTTTCACAGATCGGGTACTCGGTGCGGCAGTCCCCTTGGGCTTCAAGATGCCGCAGATCCCGCAGTATGATGGGACCACCGACCCCGTGGATCATCTGCAGACCTTCAGGACCACGATGCTTCTCCACGGGGCGTTGGACGGGTTCCTTTGCAGGGCACTCCCCACCACATTAACCGGAGCCGCAAGAGATTGGTACTCACGGCTCAAGCCCAAGTCCGTTGACAATTTCGACGACTTCGGGGACGACTTGGCCCGGCATTTCATGAGCAGCAGAAGGCCTCGAAAGACGACGGCTTCACTGATGGCCCTGAGGCAGGAAGACGGTGAGGCCTTAAAAGCGTTCGTTGGCCGGTTCAACAGGGAGGCCCTTCAGGTACCCAACCTGGATCCCTCCGCGGCAACGAATGCTCTTCTGGCCGGAGCCCGGTCCACCGACTTCCGAAGAGCAGTCGCCCGGCGAAATCCGCAGTCCTTGGCAGATCTGATGACCGGGGCGGAAGAATACATCTCCGTCGAGGAGACTCTCGCTGCCCTGGATTCCGTCAGCAAGAGAAGACCAGAGGAGAAGAACCCCGCCAAGCAGCGTAGGGATGACAGACCTCAGAGGAAGGAGAGCAGTCCGTCCCGGAAGGAAAGGAGTTCCCCCCGGCCTCGAAAGGAGAGTAGCCCCCCGACGAGGGAGCGCTACACGCCCCTCACCGCGTCTAGGGCTCAAATTTTGGCAGCCATCCGGAAAGAAGACTTCATCCGGTGGCCGAAGAAGCAGACGTCGGAGGCAGGCACCCAAGACATGTCCAGGTATTGCCGGTTCCATAAGAGCCACGGCCACGACACCAACGCCTGCATTCATCTCAAGGAGGAAATCGAGCAGCTGATAAGCAGAGGGTACCTCGGGAGGTACTTAAAAAATAACGACAATAGAAGGGAGCGCCAGGACAACCCGAGACCCAGAGACAGAAGTCCTCGAGACGCCCAACCCCTGGGCGACCTCATCCAGGCTCCAGCCCCGGCCGTTCTCCCTCCTCAGGTACCTCAACCTCAACTCCAACCTCATGGTGTCATTGGTACCATTTCAGGAGGGCCGACCGCGGGAGGGACCTCTTCATCGGCCCGCAGAACCTATGCCCGGCAGGTCAACGCCGTCCATGCCTGCAGCAAGAGGGCCGAGCCAGAAAATGAGATATCCTTTTCGGAGGCAGATCTGGACGGTCTGATCCTCCCGCACGATGATGCCCTGGTCGTCACAATGCTAGTGGCGAACTGGGAAATGAAGAAGATCTTGGTCGACAACGGGAGCTCCGCCGACATCCTCTACTACCACGCCTTCGAACAGATGATGATCGGAGCTGACCGTCTGAAGCCGGCCAACTCAGATCTGTTCGGATTCTCGGGAGAAGTTGTCAAGGTCGAAGGGCAGATTGAGCTTCCAGTTCTGATCGGGGAGCCGCCCTGCCAGTCCTTTGCAATGGTGACCTTCCTGGTGGTTAAGGCCAAGTCGGCCTATAACGCCATTCTAGGACGCCCCGGCCAGAACCTCCTCCGAGCGATTCCCTCCGCTTATCACCAGAAGATGAAGTTCATTACGCCAGGAGGCGTAGGTGAAGTCAGAGGGGATCAGCCCCAATCAAGACAATGCTATGCGGCAGCACTGAGAGGGAAGAATGCGTCTGAGTCTCTTCCAATCGAGCTGTACGATCTGAGAGACGAAGCGCAGATCACAGTCAACCAGCCCGCAGAGGACCTCATCTCCATTCAATTGAACATCGATGATGAACAGAGGGTTGTCCAGATCGGCTCTGCCCTGCCAGAGGCCGCGCAGCAGGATCTCGCTCAGTTCCTCAGGGCCAATGCAGATGTCTTTGCCTGGACTCCTTCAGACATGCCCGGCATTGACCCGTCGATTAGCACCCACGAGCTCGGTGTCGATCAGACCTGCAAGCCCGTGAAGCAGAAGCGTAGACACTTTGCACCGGAGAGACGGAGAGCCATCAGAGAAGAGGTGGAGAGGCTTTTGAAGGCCGATTTCATTCGTGAGATCCAGTATCCGGACTGGCTCGCGAATGTGGTAATGGTAAAAAAGTCCAACGGGAAGTGGAGGACCTGTATAGACTTCACAGACCTGAACAAGGCCTGCCCAAAAGACAGCTACCCACTTCCAAAAATAGACCAGCTCATTGACGCTACGGCAGGTCACGAGCTGCTCAGTTTCATGGATGCTTTCTCGGGATACAATCAAATCAGAATGTACGAGTCTGACATCCCGAAGACATCATTCGTTACCGACCAGGGGACGTATTGCTATCGGGTGATGCCTTTCGGATTGAAGAATGCGGGAGCCACTTACCAGCGTCTCGTCAACAAGCTGTTCAGAAATCAGATTGGCCGGAACATGGAGGTCTACGTTGATGATATGCTAGTGAAGAGCAGAAGTGCTTCCAACCACGTCTCCGACCTCGAAGAGGCCTTCCAAGTCTTGAGGGAACACAATATGAAGCTTAATCCGACCAAATGTACATTTGGCGTCGGAGCGGGCAAGTTCCTGGGCTTCATGGTAAGCCAGAGAGGAATAGAGGCGAACCCGGAGAAGATCAAGGCGGTGATGGAGCTGACTCCTCCGAGCACTATCAGAGAAGTACAGCGGCTGACCGGGCTGGTGGCAGCTCTGGGGCGGTTTATCTCAAAATCCGCCGAGAGATGCCTCCCTTTCTTCAATGCGATCAGAGGTATAAAAACCGCGCCCTGGACTCCGGAGTGTCAAGCAGCGTTCGAGGAGCTGAAGCAGTATTTGTCCTCCCCACCCTTGTTGTCCACGCCGGAGCCAGGAGAAGAGCTGATTCTGTACCTCTCAGCGGGACCCTTGGCGGTTGCAGCAGTACTGATCAAAGAAGAATCTAATCAGCAAAAGCCGATCTACTATGTTAGTAAGGTCCTCCATGATGCCGAGACCAGATATCAGAGAGTAGAGAAGCTCGTGTGCGCCCTCATTACGGCGGCCCGGAAGCTAAGGCCGTACTTCCAGGCGCACACAATCAAAGTCCTAACAGGACAGCCCCTCAGACAGATCCTCCACCGGCCAGACACTTCGGGCCGGCTTGTCAAGTGGGCCGTGGAGCTCAGTGAGTTTGATATCAAGTTCCTACCCAGGCCGGCGATCAAAGCTCAGATCCTCGCTGACTTCATAGCCGAGTGCACAGTTCCGGACCCAGACCCCGGGCTAGTAGCAGTTCCATCTCCAGAAGCAGAGCTGGCCGTGCCAGATCCCCGGGTCGTTTCCAGAGCATCACCGCCCCCCGGGCCTGAGACCGTCATCTCGCACCCAGTTTTTGATGAAGAGCCGCTTTGGGAAGTTTACGTGGACGGGTCATCGAACAAGACAGGGTGTGGTGCAGGGCTAGTTCTCACTGGACCAGAGGACTTCGTCCTGAACTATGCCTTGAGGTTCGGTTTCCGTGCGTCCAATAATGAAGCAGAATATGAAGCGCTCATCGCCGGGATGAATCTTGCTGTGCAGACCCGTGCTCAGAGGCTAAAGGCGTACTGCGATTCGCAGCTCGTCGTCTGTCAGATCCAGGGAGTGTATGAAGCCCGTGAAGAACGAATGATCAAGTACCTGGGGAGGGTTCGCAGTCTTGCCGTTCATTTCAAGAGCTTTGAGGTCGTCAGAATCCCCCGAGCAGAGAATGTAAAGGCAGATGTGCTATCAAAGCTCGCAGCCTCAGGTTACACCGCCCTCAGGGAAATTCGCATGGAGTTCCTGAAGAGGTCCAGTATCGACGCCCAGTCCGTCGTGGTGATGCAGATCGACGATGAACCGTGCTGGATGGATGAGATAATCAGGTATCTGCGCAGCGGAGAGCTCCCGGGAGAGAGAAAGGAAGCCCGTAAGGTCATGCAGAGGGCAGCGAGGTTTTCACTGGATGGCGAGACTCTATACAAGAGGTCGTATACCCTCCCGTATCTGAAGTGTCTTCGCCCCAGTGATGCCTTGTTAGCCCTGCAGGAAACCCATGAAGGAATCTGTGGAGAGCACCTCGGGGGCAAGGCCCTGGCCATTAAAATCCTCCTGAGAGGTCTGTACTGGCCTACGCTGAGGAAGGACGCGCTGAGCCTTGTGAAAAAGTGTGAGAAGTGCCAGAAGTTCTCTCCAGCCGTCCACCAGCCACCCGTTCCGATGGCCCCGATCATCAGTCCTCTTCCCTTCGCAGTATGGGGGATGGATATTCTGGGCCCCTTTCCGCCGGCCTCAGGAGGCCGTGAGTTCGTCGTTGTTGCCATTGATTATTTCACCAAGTGGGTGGAAGCAGAGCCTCTGGCCAAGATCACAGAGCAGAATGTACAGAACTTCTTCTGGAAATCGGTGGTGTGCAGGTTCGGGATCCCCCGGGTCCTCATAACGGACAATGGCAAGCAGTTCGACTCGAGGAATTTCCGAAAGTTTTGTTCTGACCTGCACATAGAGCAAAGATTCACATCTGTGGCACATCCTCAGACGAATGGGCAAACAGAGGTGACGAACAGGACCCTCTTGCAGGGGATAAAGAAGAGACTGGATGGCAAGGCCGGGCGTTGGGCAGACGAACTGTATCATGTGCTCTGGGCGTATCGGACTACTCCGCGTACGGCCACAGGCGAGTCGCCTTTTAATCTCTCCTTCGGAACAGAAGCAGTGATCCCGGTTGACATCGGCGTCCCCTCCCCAAGGATCGTCCATTTCAGTGAGCAGCTCAACGGGGACGGACTCCGTGCCAACCTTGACTTGCTTGAAGAAGTCCGTGAGGAATCTCAGATCAGGTCGGCGGCCTATAAGCAGAAAGTATCCAGATATCATGACGTCAAGATCCGACCAAGAGAATTCCGCGCTGGCCACCTAGTCCTGAGGAAAGCCTCCGTTTCCCAGCCAAGAAGCGTGGGCAAGCTCTCTCCGACCTGGGAAGGACCATACCGAGTCAAGGAAGTCATCCGCCCAGGAAGCTATCGGTTAGAGTCCCTCGACGAACAGATGCTGCCACATGCTTGGAATTCTAGAAATCTTCGGATCTACTATCAGTAATTTTGTTTGCCTTCATAGGCTTGTAAAGAACTGCTGTAATCATCCACATTCTGCAATGAATAAAATAAGTTTCCCAAATAATTGTCTCTCTTTGAGTAACTCATTTAGCCATCAGTATATAGCAGCAGTGGTGCACTCCGGCTCATCCTAGTGGCTTGGAGACCAGTTCCAGCCAGGACGCCCGCAGTGGAAACCACCTTCAAATATTTCCTAAGTGTTTGAGCACCAAGCTTCCAGCTCGGCTCTCGCAGACTTAGGACGAGCAGCAGTGGTGCACTCCGGCTCATCCTAGTGGCTTGGAGATCAGTTCCAGCCAGGACGCCCGCAGTGGAAACCACCTTCAAATATTTCCTAAGTGTTTGAGCACCAAGCTTCCAGCTCGGCTCTCGCAGACTTAGGACGAGCAGCAGTGGTGCACTCCGGCTCATCCTAGTGGCTTGGAGATCAGTTCCAGCCAGGACGCCCGCAGTGGAAACCACCTTCAAATATTTCCTAAGTGTTTGAGCACCAAGCTTCCAGCTCGGCTCTCGCAGACTTAGGACGAGCAGCAGTGGTGCACTCCGGCTCATCCTAGTGGCTTGGAGATCAGTTCCAGCCAGGACGCCCGCAGTGGAAACCACCTTCAAATATTTCCTAAGTGTTTGAGCACCAAGCTTCCAGCTCGGCTCTCGCAGACTTAGGACGAGCAGCAGTGGTGCACTCCGGCTCATCCTAGTGGCTTGGAGATCAGTTCCAGCCAGGACGCCCGCAGTGGAAACCACCTTCAAATATTTCCTAAGTGTTTGAGCACCAAGCTTCCAGCTCGGCTCTCGCAGACTTAGGACGAGCAGCAGTGGTGCACTCCGGCTCATCCTAGTGGCTTGGAGATCAGTTCCAGCCAGGACGCCCGCAGTGGAAACCACCTTCAAATATTTCCTAAGTGTTTGAGCACCAAGCTTCCAGCTCGGCTCTCGCAGACTTAGGACGAGCAGCAGTGGTGCACTCCGGCTCATCCTAGTGGCTTGGAGACCAGTTCCAGCCAGGACGCCCGCAGTGGAAACCACCTTCAAATATTTCCTAAGTGTTTGAGCACCAAGCTTCCAGCTCGGCTCTCGCAGACTTAGGACGAGCAGCAGTGGTGCACTCCGGCTCATCCTAGTGGCTTGGAGATCAGTTCCAGCCAGGACGCCCGCAGTGGAAACCACCTTCAAATATTTCCTAAGTGTTTGAGCACCAAGCTTCCAGCTCGGCTCTCGCAGACTTAGGACGAGCAGCAGTGGTGCACTCCGGCTCATCCTAGTGGCTTGGAGACCAGTTCCAGCCAGGACGCCCGCAGTGGAAACCACCTTCAAATATTTCCTAAGTGTTTGAGCACCAAGCTTCCAGCTCGGCTCTCGCAGACTTAGGACGAGCAGCAGTGGTGCACTCCGGCTCATCCTAGTGGCTTGGAGATCAGTTCCAGCCAGGACGCCCGCAGTGGAAACCACCTTCAAATATTTCCTAAGTGTTTGAGCACCAAGCTTCCAGCTCGGCTCTCGCAGACTTAGGACGAGCAGCAGTGGTGCACTCCGGCTCATCCTAGTGGCTTGGAGATCAGTTCCAGCCAGGACGCCCGCAGTGGAAACCACCTTCAAATATTTCCTAAGTGTTTGAGCACCAAGCTTCCAGCTCGGCTCTCGCAGACTTAGGACGAGCAGCAGTGGTGCACTCCGGCTCGTCCTAGTGGCTTGGAGATCAGTTCCAGCCAAGATGCCCTTGGTGGAAACCAACTTCAAATATTCCCAGCACGGTTCTCGATGAAGCACAGAAATAATACGCGTACAAAAAAATAAGGATGCTGTACAGACAGTTTAACAAAAAATGTATTTGTATTCAGTATTCATATTTGCATTACAAAATTGCTCTCTTCGCCGAGCTGGCTTACAAAGAATAGGCGTTACCAACTGTGCAAACAAAAAAGAAAGAAGGCTGCTGCTCAGGCCTCCTCGTCGGCCACCACCTCGGTGACGACCCCTTCGGGAGTGAGGGCTGCGAGCTCGCCACCCTCCGCCGCCGCCGAGGCGACGGCGGCCACAGTCACCCCCGCATCCACCTCAATAGGCCGGGAGGAGTCCGGTTCGTCTTCCTCCTCATCTTCCTCGTCCTCTGGAGGTGCATACGGGACGGTTAGTGCGTCCAAGGAGATGCCGGGGTGAATCCTCTTCACCTGCTCGGAGCAGAGAAGGAAACCCGCCCTGTAGGCCTGGAGGCCTAAGTCGAAGTGCTGGGCATCCTTCCTCTCCTCAGTTTCCTTCACGGCCGCCTCCACGGCCGCCTTTTCCTTCCTTCCGGCCCTCTCAGCCGCACTCAGGAGATCCTGCACGGCCTGGTTTTTGACCCTCTGCAGCTCGTCCTGTAAGCTGTTGAGCTCGGCCTCTTTGATCTGGACGGCTTCATTCAGCTCGCCGTTCTCCTTCTGGACCTGGGCCTTTTCAGACTCGATCCTTGTGATCGTCTCAGAGAAGAGATATCGCTTCTTGGCCATATCCCTTGAGTACACCTGGAGTTGATAGAGGGCGGAGCTGATTGCCGCTTCGCAGGTCTCCGGCACCTCTTTTTCGACCGCTAGCCGGTCGCGGGCGAGGACACCCTTGTACATCAACTCTGCGGCCACCCGGGTATCCCCCAGGCCGGTGTCCGTTTTCTGCACGGCCCAGTTCGGGCGGAAGACGTTGTCGCCTCCAACCGTTGCCGTAGCCGGCATACCCAGTACTGCCCCGCCGTGCTTTGACCCCGTCGCCGCTCCGGACTTGGAGCTCTGACCCGTGGTGTCTGCCCGGCTAGATAGGGCAAGCTTATGCGTCGCCCGGCTGCTTTTAAGAGGCTTAGCCAGCGCGACCATCGGCGGGGTCGACTCCGGCACCTTCCTCTTCTTGCCCTTTGGTTGGGGCTGCTCCTGCGCTGGAGACGCGCCCGAAGACTGCTTGATTCTGTCCAAAAGGGACATCTGCTTCACCATTTCTGCAAAAGAGAACGGAGCGCAGTCAGCAATATGAAAGTTAAAAAATACTTCAGAAAAGTAAATGCTATCCTATAGTGTCTACGTACGTGCCGGCGTCGCACGGCTGACCCCGAGTGCGACCAGCTCGGCCTCCTCTTCGAACTCTGAGCAGTGAACTGGACCTCGCTTGAGCTCTTCTTTGATCAGAGCGAAGGTCATATGGTCATAGTCTTCGAGAGCTGGTTTTTTACTAAGGCGGCGAGTGTCTGGCGTTCTCCATTGTAATGAGAACGGCCACTGCGAGCCCGGCGCGGTGTCCTTTACATAGAAGAACCTGTTCTTCCATGTGTGAATGGAAGAAGGTATCCCAGTGATCATTTTCATTTCGGGTCTCTGGCTAATGTAGATCCAGCCGCCGTCCTTATGCCTCTTCAGGTGCGCACACATCCTGAAGACGGGCACGGTGGGGTTCCTACGGAGCCGGACTTCAAGAAGGTACAAGAAGCCGATCAGTGTCCTCCAAGAGTTCGGGACGACCTGTGTAACTGCCAGCCCGTAGTAATTCAGTGCATCCGCAAAGAAGGGGTGGAAGGGGAGCCTAAGCCCGGCCCGGAAGGCCTCCTCATACACGCAGAGGTCTGCGCTATCGTTGCTGGCCCGATCCCCTTCGACAGCCGCCCTCAGAATGTACCGGCCAGGAATACAGTATTTGTCCCTGACGATCTGAAGCCTGTTCGGCCACAGATGGTTCACCTCGTATAGGGCCCCGATGTTATACTGCGGGTTGGCTTCCATCTGTGCCTCCGCTATCACCTCGACTGGCATGCGCGACGATTGAGGGACTGCCGCTTCGACGTCCTCATCATCGTCGCTGGTTTCTACCCGGTCCGGTCCGTCCCCACAGGCCGGGATTGTGTCTAAGTCCACACTCATTTCCTCACCGCTCTCCTCGTCTATTATGATCACTAGCTCTTCGCCCTCAACACCGGCCTCCACTATAGGTGAGGCCGGAACCGCTCTCTCTGATGCCTCGGACCCCGATGCGGTACTGGTCGAACCGGACTCCCTTGAACTGGAGTCCGTCTCCGAACTAGTGCTAGACATAAAAAGCAAAAAAAAGAAAGAAAGGCTAAAAGCTAAAAAAGATTACCGAACTGGAGTGTTGGACGAGGACCTCCGGGCTCACTGATCCGAAGCGGGCAGAAAACTTGAGCAGCCGAACAGAAGAGGAGGAGAGTAAAAGATGAAAAGTAAGAAATGAAGAGTAAACTCCTGTATTTATAGAGAAGCTGGGAAGAGCGGGAAAAATCCCGCCCATTTCCGCCAGCCGGAGTGCGCCACGTCGCCTTCCGCATTAAATGCGCCGCTCGCATTAAATGCGCCGCTCGCATTAAATGCGCCGCCTGCATTAAATA
Organism: Tasmannia lanceolata; assembly: GCF_043159265.1. Taxonomy (NCBI): domain Eukaryota; kingdom Viridiplantae; phylum Streptophyta; class Magnoliopsida; order Canellales; family Winteraceae; genus Tasmannia; species Tasmannia lanceolata. The sequence continues at coordinate 52,246,193 of NW_027518679.1, read as the reverse complement.
CAAGGCACAGGTCCCAAAGCGCCAGAAGACAAAAGACCTGTCCGGCTGTCCGGACAGGAAATGGGGCATTCGAAAGACAAAGACCTGTCCGGCTGTCCGGACTGGATATGGCGCGTTCGCTAGACGACAAAAGCGCTAGACGACAAAAGACCTGTCCGGCTGTCCGGACAGGATATGGCGCAAGCGCTAGAAGACAAAAGACCTGTCCGGTTGTCCGGACAGGATATGGCGCATTCGCTAGAAGACAAAAGACCTGTCCGGTTGTCCGGACAGGATATGGCGCATTCGCTAGAAGACAAAAGACCTGTCCGGTTGTCCGGACAGGATATGGCGCATTCGCTAGAAGACAAAAGACCCGTCCGGCTGTCCGGACTGGATATGGCGCGTTCGCTAGACGACAAAAGCGCTAGACGACAAAAGACCTGTCCGGCTGTCCGGACTGGATATGGCGCGTTCGCTAGACGACAAAAGCGCTAAACGACAAAAGACATGTCCGGCTGTCCGGACAGGATGATTCAAGACGACAAAAGACCTGTCCGGCTGTCCGGACAGGATGATTCAAGACGACAAAAGACCTGTCCGGCTGTCCGGACAGGATAATTCAAAAGACAAGAGACCTGTCCGGTTGTCCGGACAGGATATGGCGCGTTCGCTAGGCGACAAAAGCTCTAGGCGACAAAAGACCTGTCCGGCTGTCCGGACAGAATATGGCGCGTTCGCTAGACGACAAAAGCGCTAGACGACAAAAAGTTTCACCAGCAAAGACCTGCCCGGCTGGCCGTTCACAGCCTTAGCCGAGCAGGACCCCATGACTTCCTGAACCAAGGACGTTCAGGACCCCTGGCCGCCCAGGCCCCTGGTCAAAAATTCAGCCATGCTGGATAGTCAAATGCCTTCTGCCCGGCCGTACCCCTACAGGCTAAACGCCAAGGCCAGGCCAGGGCGCCAGGAATCTCCTGTCCAGCCACTGTTTCTCTTAGCTGAGTCTGAGCCCGGCCTCAGCTGCCTGGAGGTTTTAAGGCCGGCCCAACGCTGTCTTTACCTTCTCTTTGCTTCTTCTAGCCACTTTCGTGGCTTGAAGAACCAGGGGGCAACTGATAGGGTCCGGACTCAGCACTGAGGGAATCCGGACTCAGCAATCCGGACTCAGCACTGAGGGATCCGAACTCAGCATCCAATTAGCTTCTGGCACGTGGCCCTCACAAGGACCGTTGAAAGGCCAACACCTGTCTCCCCTAGGTGTGGCACCTGGACCAATCAGGGACCTCCACCTGCCCTCCTTAGGCATGAGACCTGGTCCATACAGAGGCCACCACCTGTCTCACCACTACCACCTGTCTTAGACAGGTGGCTCAGAATCACTATAAATAGCCTTCACTTGTTCTAAGGTGAGGGTCCTGAAAATCTGAGAACCAAAACTCAAAAGCTTTTTGCTCTGACATTGCTCTACACTCCTGCTCATACTGACTTGAGTGTCGAAGCACCCGTCCGGAGTATCACTCCGGGTTGGTCCTCTGACCCTTTTTCTTTCTTGTCTGTACTTTGTGCAGCGCAGGACTCAACCAGCTATTCAGCCGTGGCTCGTTAGCCTGGACCACCCAGTCCTACCATAACCTGTTACCGATTTTAGGCCTAACAGCCATTGAGACCCAAACAAAGATTGAAGCTTCATGTGGACAAGAAGAAAAATAGCAAATCCCTAATTTGCATTTAAGAATCCAAGAAATGAAATTTAGAGGAAAGGATAATGTCATTTATAGAACTTGTCTTTATAAGGACATCGATCATGGAGATCTTGAGGTCGTACATTTAGTCCATATTTGGAAACCATGAAAAAATTATTCCATGGAATATTCGTGGGCTCGCTCAACTATGTGAGAGGGGCTGAGAAGGAAGGATAGGTAGAGAATTGAGTGAGTGGGATTAGACGTTGTATAAAAAATCTCTAAAAACTAGTGAAAAGAAAATACCTATTTAGAATTAGTTTTTTGCTATCCTAGTTTTTAGGACCTTTTCATGCTCCCATCACTATCACCCTCTCAAGTCTGTCAATCTCCAGCTCATCTCTCACAACTTACCCCGGAAATATTCCATAGAATATTTTTCATGGTACCTAAACATGGCCAGTGTTACAGTGTATCTTTGACTACACTGGAAAAAAAATCCTAAAACAAGGTTTATGCAAAACTCATAATTTTTGAGGTTTGATAACTCATTCAGGTCTGTAGCCAAAATTAAGAAAGTAAACATTTTCTTTTGCCTAACAATGACTGGTTGTCATTCACTATTCACTATTCACATGACCGTCCTTGTGGGCTGTGAATTTTCCAAATATAAGTCTTTTTTAACTGTTTGAATTTCCTCTAGAATGAAGAAGAAAGTGAAAGTAAAGAAATAGGAATCTATATTCCTTTCCTACTGCTTCTACATTATGGTATGTACATCCAAAGGGTAAGTTAAAGTTGATTAAAGTAAAATTTTATAAATCATTTGAGAAAATGTGACAACTATTACTTGTCTTATCTGCCACAGCTTGAGTGGAGCCATCTTAATTTGACTAGGAATGGGACTCTTTTGTAGGTTTTCTTATTTGGGGGAAACAAAGACTAAAGAGAGCAGGACATGAGCTTTTGTCTTGTCCATCCAAGTTGGAGAGAGAGAGAGAGAGTGAGTGTGTGTGTGTAAGTTATTGTTTCACCTTTATGTGAAAGAGAAAGAACAAAGTATGAAAGCATCCAACGGGAGAAGTTTCAAGTAAATTGAGAGCTGCCAATACCAAAAAGAGGGCGTGTCCTAATATGAGCTCATAAAACGGAGCTCATTTTTTTGAACTAGAATTGAATTATTTACTCACTTGTTATGGTAATGAATTTCAGAGAAATTATTCGTTAATTTCTTTTTGATTGAATTGTAACAAGTAACTGAAGATTAAAAAAGTGTAAATAAAAAGGGGTGTCATTACCTAAAAGGGTAATGTAGATGTCATTTCCTTTATTTTCCATGTTTTATAAAGTGGCCCAACTTGACATACGGGGAAAAAAGCTAAAATATGGGCATACTCTTATAGTTTTAAGAGAAAAGCTAAGAGGGGCCTGCAAAATAAATTTAGTTTCTCAAGTGGTGAGATGGGCCCTACTTAGTCGTTCCCTCTCAAATCTCTCCTTCCCCCCACTTACCCTACGCCTCTCTCACCACCTGAGAAACTAAATTTATCATGAAAAACAATTCATGGTTGCCAAACATGGCCAAAGACAAAAAAGAAATCCTTCCAAAGTAGTAGGCCATGTTTGGAAACAATGAAAAATATTCCATGAAATATACGAGAGATGGGCAGAAGAGGGAGAGAGTTAAGAGAGTGGGAGGGAGGGGAGCATGATGAGCTCATTAAAAGATAGCAATAATATTCTTAATAGTAGGAATACGTCGTTTTCAATGTAAAGTAGATGGAATTTATTGGAGCTTTTATGAATTTTTGCATCTTCTTTTTCGCCTCAACCATCTTATTTATTCTACTTTCCACTTTCCAGGACTGTTTTGCAATAGAAATAGGAAAAAGAAAAATGAAAGGATTGTGTGGATGATTGGTAGAATTTAGTCAATGTTTCATGCATTGTGATATTATGATGATTCGGTCGATCTAAGTGTTTCTCTAACGGGCCCACTGCCAAAACTTCAGACGATCTTAACCGTCAGTTCTAATGACATTCAAGATCGAGTTCGAGCAGTGAATTCAATGATACGTCCTACCTAATAGGGGTGCAACCCAGGTCTGGTTGGATCAGGTTGACCCTAAACCAACCCAACATAGCATTCCCTCAGCCCTAACCCAACTGAACCCGAGCCTCAGGTTGAGGATGGTCAACCCTAACCCAACCTTCCTCTAAATCTCTCACCCCTAACGCGACCCATCTAACCCGAAATCGAGTCGGATTGGTTCAGGTTCGCCTTGTGCCAAACAGAAAAATACAGTAACACCCCCCAAAAAAATAAATAAAGATAAAATTCGGGGACGGAGGTCGGGTTTGGATCAGGTCGGATTGCCAAGGCCTCAACCCTAACCCAACCCGAAATTAAATCGGGCTAGCTTTTCCCAATCCTAACCCAACCCAACCAAAGCCAAAATTAGGTTGAACCCGTCAGGTTCGGGTTGAGCCCGATCCAAGTTGCACCCCTATTAGTTCCTAACAAGACACCAGATTTTATTGGGAAGGAAATGAAAGAGAATGATAATATATCCCTATGGGGAAAAGAAAATTATGGAAAATAATATTTTCCATATTGGAAAAACTTTCCATGATAGAGTTTACAAATATTGGAAAATTCATTTTCCAATAGAAATAAAATTGCATTTGACTGAGAACCAGCATATCAGCCTATGTAATGAATCATAGTAGCAGCAAATTCAATTTCCACCACTCATGTACATCCTTGCACAAGAGTTCCAATGGAGGCATAGTAAAATATTTATTTAAAGGGAAATGATATTTCCATCCCTTTTCCAGCATTTCCACTACTCATGTTCCTTCTTGCACAAGAGTTTCCAATGAGGCATAGGCAACATAGAAAGCAAACGGTGGAAATTTTCTTCATTCATAACAATCTTTTGCAAAATTGTGTGATGAACACAGAGAAATGAGCATAAAAAAGAGCACGCTCTTTGGCGGATTTATAATAAATGACATTCCAAATGCTAAGATAACAGTTTTCCGAACAGTTTTATGGATCTAAAACTTTACACAGAACACAAGAAACCTCATACCCTAAAACTCTACACCCTAACCAGAGCCTGCAATGCGCAACAATCTGCTATAACTTATACTGTAACCTGAGCCTGCAATACAAAACAATCTGATGGGGACGAAAAGCGGAAACAATCTCACCGATTCTTGTCAAAATAATTTTACAAAATTCAATATAAGACACAAGTGAACCTGTGGCGAGCCCGGAATCTGTAGGCGGTGAACATCGGACTCAGGGTTCTTTCAGGATTCTTATGGGGTTCTTTTGGGCACGGCCACCATGCAGCTTTGTCATATGTAGACGTTTTTGACATCATTAGGCCCAAAGCTTGTGGCACAGATGGGACATTTCCGATGCCGGCTTCCTAAGGTTTTCTGGACACAAGTAGCACAGAATAGATGGTAGCATTTGGTGATGACAACCTGAATCCCAAGAGCAGGAGATTAAGTTAAAAAAAGAGACAGTACATAAAGAAGCCAAAACTGACCCAAAGTAACATAAAATAGAACATTAGAATCACTCTTTACTTCCTACAAAAAAAAAAGAAAAAAAAAAGAATCACTCCTAAATGTTATACACTATAGCTGGCAAGAGACGTAAGAAAGGTATCTTCACGTGGAAGAGAAGAAAAATGGGGCCTACGTGCATCAGCGCATGTCCATCAAATGGGCCCACATGTGGGATTTGATAAAAACTGTGTGAGAACCAGTTAACAAGGCATGTGCATACAATATCATGAGCGCGTCCATTTATTGTTCAAAAATGGAAAGGTATCTCCATAAGGGACTAAAGCATGACAGCTTCACAATATTAGGTAAAAAGGAGTCAACAATCTGTGTGGGTTTTAATAAGCAACTGTTAAATGGTTTATAACAAATAGATATCTCAATCTTGAGACACCGGGTAAATATACGGCAGTGTATCGGTAGAAATAGAACCATTGGCAAGGGTAGCTGATGTGATCCAGCAGCCTTAGGATTATATTATTTGTGACTACTTGATAGACATTTTGTTATTGTTTACTTAGGGTTTATTAGTCTTTTATTGCATTATTATTGATCCTAGATGTGGGGATGTCTTTGTTATCTTTATAAAAAAAGATGTGGGGACCGGCAGGAACATGTGATGCTAATGAAACGGAGGCGAGGGGACTGCTGTTGGGCTTAAGATGGTACTCTGAGCATAATTTAGGACCCCTTATAGTGGAGGGGGACTCATCTAATGTCATAGCTTGGGCAAGCAATCGTGGAGGCGGGCCATGGAGACTACACAATATTCTCGATGAAATACGAGACCTAGTAAGGAGACTCCATCCACAGCTTATTCATAGGAGGAGAACTGCCAACACTCGTGCGGATATACTGGCCAAACAAGGGGTAACTTTGGCAGAAATGATCGTCAATTGTAATGATATTACGGGGAATACATAGGCAATTCTGTGCCTGACCCCATATCGTTTTTCTGTACTGGGATGCCTTGTCCCTCCTTTAATTAATAAAATCCTTGTCAATTCTCAAAAAAAAAGACAAAAAAGATGTGGGGATGTCCACATCAACCTATGGCTCCATGCCCATACCCATATCTCATTGGCTTAAATCCAAGCCCAAGACCAATCACTTAAACCTCAACTTTATATCCTACTGGCCACCCCCTATGGTCCACCACTTACCCCTCTTATATCCTAGTGGTCATCCTCTATGAGCCACCACTTACCCCCGGCTAAACCTAATTTATTGCAAATTAAAAAAAAAAACTCCCCCTCCCTCCTCTCTCTGCACGATGATATCATTCTTGACGGAGGTCATGTGGGGACAGTTTGTGGGATTTATCGTGATGCGGTATCCCCTCAGACGCTAGAGACATACTGGTTGAGGAACAATATTTTTCCACCAGAATTGTACAACAAGTGGAAAGCTCTGCACTATTATCATTGACAGTAGAAGTAATGAGAACTTGGTCTTGAAAATGATGGTAGATAAGTTGAGGATGAATACTGAGACATTAACTCGACCATATGACATCGCGTGGATCAAAGGCGAGATCAAGGTCTCAGTTCAAACCCGATGTCTTGTGAACTTTTCCATTGAAATATTTATAAAGACACAAATTGGTGCGACGTCGCTTCATTAGAGTTGTCATATCTTATTTGGGTCGTCCTTGGCAGTATAATAGTAAGGCCACCCATGATGGTGAGAATAACACATATTTGTTCTTTAAAGACAGCAAGAAAATTAAGTTAATTCCAGTACGAGATGCCCCTATGTTGTCGAAAGATGTGTCAACATCTCCGGGCTAAAAGGAAAGCAGTTAGCATTATTATTGAGCCACTATAAATGTGAGGTAGCTTGTAAGTGGTCCACTTTGAGATCTCCTAAGGATCAGTACCCTACAGTTCCATTATCAGGTACTACTGCATTACATGTCAGTCAAAGGTACTTTTGGCCTAGGTTAGAATGTGATGTGATCCAGTGCACGAAAAGTCAATCCATTAGAAGATTTGAGTACATTGTTACAAATTTACTTAAGATTAATGACTGTTGTTATTGTACCATTAAAAAAAAGACTTGTTATTGTTGTTGGGTTCTCTAAGATGTCTCATTTCATACTGATTTGTATAGCTAGGTTATTCTTAAGTCATTTTTGGAGAATTTTATGGAGTAAAATAGAATTACACTCCAAGTTGATAGCACATACTACTTCCGAGCTGATGGACAGATAGAAGTGATCTTCAAATCACAGCTTAGTGCATTTGTTGAAATGCTTAGCTGGCAAGGAACATCATCAATGGAACTTAATTCTTCCCTTAACAGAGTTAAAATACAGTCACATTACCCGTTCTTCTGAGATCATTCTTCTCCGTCCCATTCCACAACTCCGAGACCATACCTTTATACGTAGTCCTAGGAAGTGCAGTGCCAAGGCCAATGCCATCGTCCACTACATTGAGGGGGTGCATCGAGGCTGTTAGAAAGCTTGTGATAGAGTACTGAGAGGAACGAGGTGGCCATTAATCAACAACAGAAATATCATTTCTACAGTATTGGGGTCCAAGTGACGACAGTCCTTCAATGTGATCAGTTCGCGATTGGAGTCTGTCATTGTCCACGCTTTGGATACTTGCCAATGTCCAACAACATCGCTTCGTTATATTCCGGAGCTTACATCATGGGCGTTCGGACAACGAAGACCTGTGATTTTACTTGAGGAACCTAATTCGTTGGAGAGGATGCTCTGTAGTTAGATGAGGTACAGTTAAGACAGGCAAATGAGAAGTTGTATCGGCCTATGATCTGTGGCATGCATGGAAAAAGATATGCTACGCATCGAGCAATGATCCCAAAGTTATTCAAGTTTGGTCCCTACCTTCTCAAGAAACTCTCAAACTAAATTTTGACGGTTCGAGTTTGGGCAACCCGGGCACCCTCAGGTATTGGAGGATTGTTAAGGAATGAGGAATGGGTGGTGATTTGGGCTTTTAGCGGATCAATAGGAGTAGCAGATTCTAATGAGGCAGAAATTTGAGCAATCCACCAAGGAATTAAGTTGCTTCAAAATGAAGATCTTAATAGGGAGATGATAGAAGGGGACTCTCTCAATGTCATTAAATGGCTTAGAGGCTCACTACCGGCTCCTTGGAGGTTTGCCGCATTTTTTTTTTTGAATATTGGCGAAGATATATTAATAGAAGACTGAGGGGGAAAAGGTTTGCCGCATTATTCGATGAGATTCAGGTAAGTTTTTAAATTTCAGTTTCAGTACCGATTTTGGACCCCACCGAAATCCGAAATTTCGGGCAAAAATCTCGTAATAATTAAAAAATATTATTTAATTAATTTCGAAATTGTAACATTTCTTTTTTCTTTTTTTTCAAGAAAAAAAAAGACAATTTTCTCAAAATTTCGGCCAAAATTCTCGAAATTCCGGATTTCGGCAAACTTCGGTTTCGGTCTCTACCAAAATTTCAAACCATGGATTCAGGACACAATTGGATCTTCCTCGATTTGCTTCAACCATATAAGGCGGTGCTTCAACCATAAAAGGCGGTCAGTGAATGGAGAGGCTGATAAACTTGCTAGAGAGGGAGTTCTTAGGTAGAGAGTTGAGCTTTTCGACTTTCTTCGTCCTTAACTGTTTAGATTTGTTGTAATGTTATAGGGTTGTATGCCAGCCCCTCTTGTAATCCTGGAACCTTCTCAGTCTCTTGTTCTTTCAATGAATTCTATTACCATTCCAAAAAAAGAAAAAAAATCCAAGACAGACTTTACTGAGATTTGATTATATTCGCAGTAGTTAGCTGTTTTATTGTTTTGGACTATTGTATGGAACTTTTTTTTTAATGGTACTTAATGTATGGAACTTATCTGGATGATTTGGTTTCTATTAGATGAATGACTTCTAAAGCTTAGAATTTCTATGAAAACCCTAGCTGAATTTGATTATTATGCTTTGTGTAATCTGGTTTCGAAATGTAAGTTGCTGACGCTATTGAACTAAATCTCATTTTATGATCCAATGTTCCTAGAAGTTAACTAGCGAACCCTAGGTTTGCACTAATAGCTTTAGAGTTTCATTATATATACATATAGTGGGAATTAAATGGTAGATATGATACTCAAGATTGCAATTGGATCTTTACCTCTTTTTGTCTGTCATGGCAGATACTACACTTCAGTATTTCCTTGTATTCTCGGAGTTCTTGTTGATGCTTTTCCAAGACTGATGAGCCCTCTGTATGTGCAGTAAGACGGGCAGCTTTCCTTCTTGCAACTTCCAACTGCTCTTCTATCCTCTTCTTCTCAAACCTGATAAAATTATTGAAACTCTAAGCATTTGGGCTACATTCCAGAGAATAAAGAGAAGAGAAAAGTATATAATTGATTTTTATTTTTTTTTATAAATAAAACTAAATAATTGATTACCACTCCTTCTTTAGTTCTATCTGCAGCTCTGCAACATTGAGTCTGCTTCTCTGAACCTTGGATTGTGATACATCCAAAGATTGCCTTAGCTCCTGAGATACTTTCTGTACATCCAATAGTCTACTTCTAGTACTCTCCAAAGCAACTGAACTCTGCCGCCCATCATCTGTAAGTTTTCCAACCTGCTCTGACCACATTTTCAGCTGCAACAGAAAGTAAATGGCTCACACACACACAAAATAAAAATAAAAACCCCTCCAAGAAATATGGCCCTTATCCTTGAGTTAACTTCGGACTAGAAAAGGTACCTGCTCCTCGATCCGTGCAGCTTTCATGCTATTAAAATCCAGAGATGCGTTGGCTTGATGCATTTCCTTTTCCATGAATTGTTTTTCAATGCACAGAGCATCCTGCAGCTGTCTTGCCTTCACACTCTCTAAAACAAGCTGGAACAGAAATGGTCAGGGTAAGAAGACTGCAATATGGGAGAATGGTGTGAGGTTATTATAATTAAGATCACGGTTTTAAATTTCAGCAGAAATACCGAAATTTCAGATTTCGGTTGGGACCGAAACTGAAATGCACAAAACCCAAAATTTCGGATTTGGTAGTAAAAATGAAATTCAATTTTTTCCCCGAAATTCAGGATTTTGGCCAAAATTTCGGTTTCAGCCTTGGCCGAAACCGAAACCGAAACCGAAATTTAAATCAATGATTAAGACTAAAACACAATGAGGCAAGTGGTCATCATGCATACATTCATTGCACATGTGTATCTCATGCGTGGCAGCATGCATATGGATTTATAGATACAATACTAATTTCTAATATATTCTAAACTGAATTGCACAGGCACAGTGGGAATACGAGGACAGCAGATGGGTGGTGTACTGCATATATTATCTACAGAAGCAGGAGAACAGTTAAAATAAATAGGTTATATATGGGTCCATGCATGTCAAGTTTGAAATTATAAAACTGATGAAAATTGAATGAAAACCTGAAGTTCTTATCTAGGAATATATATTTGAAAAATTAATAGGAATTTAAACATCTATTCAATGTGCTCAAAGGGTTACAAATTGATTGTCTATCAGTGGTATTTCATGCCAATAGTTGCATCAGAATGACCCATAAATACCAGTGAGTAGCCACACATAAACCAAACAATAGTATATGATCGTGCAACAAATATATCTGGATATCTAAAGCTGTAGTGAATGATCAAATAAATTAGAAGTTCAGTGACCCTGGCAAGGGGAATGGATACAGGAAAGGTCAAGTGGGCACAACTTCAGTCACAAGCTAGGCTGAACTAACTGGGATTGTTGCCACCTCTATTGATCCTTTTGGCTCATTTCATTCGATTGCAAGCCACTAAAATTGTGAATAGATGGATGACTCAAAGTAAATGCCAATTGAAGGCATATAGCGAAATCCAGATGAGTTATGAACTGTGGCAACAAATTCAACTGGTTTCCCTCTAAGTTGGTCTACTCCACACAGTCAAGCAAACGAAAGTAGAGCTCAGCTTAAAAATTGAAGTGCATAAAGGTGATAAAGTGAATATAGTAAGTAGAAGTTTGAGTAGAGAAATGAATTTGGTAACTGCCTAACCCAATTCGAACTAATGAATGAATACAACCCAAATTGGGACTCAATCCATACAAAAGTTGCAGTCCACAGGGAATGAAGAGATTTTGTCCCAATATCCTGCAGGTCATTCTTACTTGGGTTCTGTACATATGAACTTTGATTGGAGCTCAGTAGTTGTTGGAGAGAACTTTATTGCGGATTTTCCCATTAATTGTAGGTTAATGAGGGTAGAACAGTTATTTGTAAGACACCCTGAATTTGCAGTCATTCAACTATCAAAAAAAAAATATTGCACAAGCACCTCTAAAAGCATACACCAAAAGCCCCAAGTCATGAAATTCTGCCGTTCATCGGCCATGTTAAATACATGTTGCCTGATTGTCCATTGAAATTGCGTTAAAGATTTGGCCTACATTAGAACTTCTCTAAGGAAAATACAGAAGCTAAAGTGAAACGAGAATATGGAAGCAGTCGGAAATAAATTTCAGAGATGAAGATTTTATAAAAACTATCACAGTGAACTAATTCCCAGACATGGGTGGAAGAGACTGGTTAGCTGATAGTGTCAACTATGATGCGGACATTTATTACAGCCAAAAAATAGCCAATATCAAGATAGCACTATGATTGGATACCTGTCATGGTTGGTTGGTTGAACAGATGAAAAAAAATGCTTCTCTCATAGAAAGCTCAGGGAAGAGCGCATATGAAAAAAAAAATCCTTGTGACAAAGATCGTGATTGTCCTATGCATTTGCAATTTGAAACTGCAATAATTGGACCCTCCTTGTCCTAAATAAGGATACTCATTAAGATACTTTTATATCGGATCATTCAAAACATCGCATGGAACAACCAAATTTGGAGGATCCACCTGTGTGACTGCGTGTGTATCCTGATAAAATATCTTAGGAAAAAGCTATACATGAGAGCAGGCACCCAGGTCATAGTGTCATAGCTTCTACGGCCTGCTACATGTAGAGGGCCTTCTTCAAAGTGTAGTTGGTCAACCCATTCTTGTACGAAGGAATAAGTTTAGAACAATCATTTTGTACCACATGATGGTAACAGTGTCATCACTATATTAGCAGAAATTATCATTTTAGCACAACAAATAGAGATTAATAACAAAGTATACAGTTAAAATATATGGCCTCGTCGATAACATGAAACTAACTCATAGGAAGAGTTACTTTCATCCAACGTATTTCCTTCAATCAGTAAAATAAATAGTATCTTATGGGTTTTCTTCATAATTCATTTAGTAACATAGTATCAGCTGGAAGTCAATCTTAGGCCTCAAACAGATGGCACTAAAAGATACAAATCCTATGCAGTTCCATAAGCCTTCACCTAAATAACTTGGAAACATGCAAGAACATACAAACAAAGAATCCACTTGGGAACACCCAAAATGAAGTGCTTTGATTCAACAGTTTTGACAAATGTGATACAATGTATTGCCTCAAATCAGTAAAGTAAATAACATCTTATGGGTATTCTTGAAACATCCTTTCACCTGAGGTCTCAAATAAATGGAAATAGAAGATACCAATCCTACGCACCTCCATAAGCCTTCACCTAAAATGCTATGAACATATACACAGAAACAAAGAAGCCACGAGACATCACCCAAGAACCAAGTTTTGAGAAACAAAGAATATTTTGTATATGTGAAGCCAACTTGTAGTAGTTTCTGAGCCACCAACCACTTCAAAGAACTCGAAGATAACATATAAATCCACACTCGGATTTTCTTTTGGATCGTTTGACCAATAAACTAAGTAAATAAGTCTCAAAAGTGGTATCCATCTAAGAAAGTTGTGGAACCAGATTGTCCATCTCAGTGTTATCATCATGAAATACAGTTCTGTATTTGAAAGAAGTCCAATATAACAGGGTTGGTCCTGTAGCTCAATGGTTGAGGCTTTGTATCTCAACCTTGAGGTCGATGGTGATCCCAGCTTACCTACCAAAAAAGTCGAATATAACATATAAATCCACACTAGGATTTTCTTTTGGATCTTTTAACCGATAAACTGAATAAATAAGTCTCAAAAGTTGTATCCATCTAAGAAATCTGTGGAACCAATTTGTCCATGCCAGTGTTATCATCATGAAATACAGTTCTCAGCCAACGCTAACTTGCACTGAATTTCATACATGGAACAAATCATTATATGCACTAAATGAAAATAACGGACTTCAAACTGCTAGAACCAAAATAAGATTACAAGTTACATGCATACATTAACAGGAAAGGCATGATCAAGATGAAACAAACATCAAACAACCTTATTATTGTTTTTTTCCTGTGAGGCGATAATATAAAACATATTTAGAGGAAGTACCTTGATATTGCAGTCATCTCTCTCTGTAATTTGTTGCAACAGGTGTTGGTTTTGAGTTTGCATATCATCATATGCTTGCCCAATTGACTGCAGGGAACACAAGTAAGACTTACAGCCCTATTCATGTTTTCAAAAGTTATACAGTCCACCTAACAAATGGAAAAGAAAGGAGAAATTATGAACCTCAATCTCTGATAAGTAGGCTTCGCCTTCCTCATGTTTAGATTTCAAGACCTCAGAGAGTTTAGTTATATCCCTGAATAAGAGAAAAAATTGAGATGCGGAATTTTTTAAATGGTAAGATAAGTGACTCTTGAAATAAATTGCCCAATGCCCTGTTAAATGACAACTCGGAATTTTTTAAAATGTAGGAGAGGGACATGAGATAAGACACAAGACATCTATAAATAAAATATCATAAAACTTAACTAGATTTCATGAGGAAGATGAAATTAATAATAAATTTAAAATGACTAACCAGTTCCTGAGGTGGTGCTAGCGCTACCTTATATGAGGTGGCGCTCACAAAACATAGGGGGCCCACTTTGTTTGGATAATCCAAAGCATTCATTTGATAGGCCCTCACATAGATAGGGTGCCCACAAAAAATCAGGTCCATAGGATCATCCTAACCCTTCCATTTGTGGAGGTTTATACCCATCCATTTTAACCTCCACAAATGGAAGGGTTAGGATGATCCGATGAAGTTGATTTTTTGTGGGCACCCTATCTATGTGAGGGCCTATCAAATGAATGCTTTGGATCAACCAAACAAAGTGGGACCCTATGTTTTGTGAGTGCCACCTCATATAAGGTAGCGCTAGCGCCACCTCAGGAACCCTTTTCTCATTTTAAATAGCATTTGTAAGATCCAAATACTCAAAATTATAAATGCAGATACTCTCACGAGCAAAAAAAAAAACATGACAGCTAATTCAAATAGAGATACATATGTTTGAAACAGGACAATTATTTGACCAATTGAAGCATCTACCATGAAATACACTTTAAATATCCAAGTACGATGTCTTGTCAGCACGATACGTTCGGGCTCTAGATGTATCTGAGTATGGTAGCTACATACTAATTAGAAAAAGCATACCAAGCATTAAGTTAAACTAAGATAGAAGTAAATAAACAGAAATGTTTGTCCTTAGCCCTGTTTCGATTGCAGGAATTTTATGGAAAAGTTTGGAAAGCAAAAATATTTCTACAAGTTCCTACTTTCTTTTACACGCAAAAAATGCTCAATGTAACCAACTCTATTAATTTTTACTTAATATCCCTCTAAATTAATCCTAATCTTATTATTTCACTCTTAAATCAAGAAGGAAAAAAATTCCAAGAAAAAACTTTCTATCGAAAATGTTTTTCTTGCAATCCAAACAGGGCCTTAAGGATGCAAATTCATTGACAGAAATGAGAATGCAGTGATGCAAAAGCCAGGAGTACTCAAACATGATGCTAAAAATAGAGGTCAGAATAATTCAGAAACATAGGAAGATTATAATTAAAGAATTTAACCTTCCAGAAGCTTCATACTTCTGCCTCAGGTCAGCAATCTCAGCTTCAGAAGTAGCTAGCCTCTGCTGAGAGATTGCTTCATCTTCATTTGCTGCTTTAACACGCAACTCCAAGTTGTGTTCATCAAGAGAAGACTTAAGACTTTGAACGTGGGCCCATGCTTTATATTCCAAGTCCCTAGCGTCAATGACATCCCTGCAGATGGAAAAGATATCAAAGCAGAAATTATGGCATCAATTTATATCAGAAATGAAGTGAACACTTCACAGTTCACATTGACTAAACCATCTCTTTCAAGTATGACATCATAGGCTGAATAAACAGTGCCTGTTTAGCAAAACCATCACACAATGAAGAGAACAACTAAAGTATGTGTAGGGAAATCAAGTTAAATTCATCAAAGTTCCATGCTCTAAAAGTCATCTGTTACATGTCATGATGGAACTCGTAGTTCCCTGCCAACACATCTTTCTCTTATCCTTGAGATTGGCGAAAGCAAGACGCTGCCATTAGAATCCAATGATTTCCTTCAGTACTCATCATTAATGGCCTAGACTAGATTGATTGTGATTTGCTTCATCAGTCTTGGCAGTTGATTTCTCACATGAGAAACCGGAGCCACCGGCCTTGTATTTAGTCATATCTTACAATTCTTGTTCTGTCAAATTTTTTGACTCGAGTGAGAGCCCAATCGGTTGCCAATGTGACAGCCACTAGTTGGCAGAATAGAACTGCAAATGACCCCTTGACTTTGTTTCCACTTCCACATTTCTAATATCAACTCAGCAAAGTTCATAACCAAAAGGCCCATATTGCAGGCAAACTTATCCTGCTTTAATGAATCAAAGGATTCCGAGAAATTCATTTGACTACATAGTCGTACTATGGAACCAAGGTGGATCCTGACTAAGAAGACACAAATATAGGGATGGGCCTTTCCGATACATAAGACAATTGTTTGGGCCTTTGAAAGCATTTTACATAACACTATGCTGTCTCCTCAGCTATTCAACAGTTCTACTGTGTACAGATTAATCAGGCATCCTATAGTAGGTCAAACTGAAATGCCAATCTGCTCTTAATAAACTCATCCAAAATTTCCAGACCTAGATGTTTCATCATGAGCAATTGATGCACCTCAGCCTGTTTGGGACAGCGAGTCAAAGAAAGTGGAAGTTCAGCCGAATCTACAAGGGATTCTGACATGGGGAAAATAATTACAGAAATATAACTCACAAACTGTAACCACTTCTAAATCCTAATCTTTTCTTCTAATAAAGCTCCCCCATGTGTAGACTAACATCTTAGTGCAAGTCTTTTAATGCCTTTTTTTTGTAGGTAAGTTGGGGTTTTGACGGACGCTACCAGATCATTAGAAAATATAACAATTAGAGTTTTACATAACAAGTACCTGCAAAGATACAATGTCTAGGAGAGGTGGAGGAATGACAGAAAGAGAGATGCTGCTGTCTCCTTTGCACGGGCAGTCGGCTTTTGACAAGAAATCGGCTGCAGTGTTTGCCTCTCCACACGAGATATTTTCAAGGTTTTGAAGCATGCGAGGTTTTTTTTATCTTTGATAGAATGAGCTTCTTCTTCCACGGGCATTTATAGATGCCCTTAATCACATTTACAGCTATGACAGAATCCAACTCCACCCAAATATCATAAATCTCTTTCTCCATGGCAATACAGACTCCTTGATGAGTTGTGTTTATTTCAAGAGCATGTATCTCTTCCGGGTCTGTATGGATTGAACCCTCTTTGTCCCGTAAGATGGCTCCAATCTCTGCTCTACCTCCATCTAGGGAGGCGCCTGTGTCTAGTCTGACCACTCCCTTGAATAACTCAAATGACCATATTTGTTTAGATTTGAAGCCCAATAGGGTAAGCCCAGACATAATTAAGCACATGAAAAAGGCTTATCATTACATCAACAGAGACTTGTTTGACGTGTCATCTGGCTTAGGATTTGGTTCTTGGTTGATTGCCATATAACCCATTGTTATAGACCAACCCCCACCCCCCCAAAAAAATAATAATAATAACAATAATAACAATAATAATTAAATAAATAAATTGCATATTTGGCCTCTAGCATTGAGTTTCTTGAGCTCTACTCCCTGATTCTATAGATTGGACCAAATAGCCTTCAACAACATCACCCTCCATGAAAGATTGGCCTACCTTTGAAATGCTCCACTAGCCAATTCAACTATGCCAAAGTTGGTTAAAAATCTTTGACATAACCTTGAGACATCCCCAACCTCTAAGTTCGCTGATAGTTGAGAGAAGCATCATGATTCACTTTTACAAATCTACCCTTAGAAAATGCTTTAACTGCTTTCAAGGGATAACCTATGCAAAGGTTAATAAGAATCTTATAAATTTATTGAGCTGTATGGATGAACATTCTCTAGAACCACTCGAAGGTCCAAACTAAGTAATAATCGCTCTTACTCCCTACCCCACTATTCAGAGCTGACCCAATCTTGGCGGAAGCGCCACAGACATTCTGAAGTGAAGTTAATCCTCTTAGCACTAAAAGGAAATAATTAAAATAGAAGCTAGCCAAAATTAAAAACCCCATATACAGAAACCACTCTTGTCCAATGCTCCAAAACCTAGAACAGAAACATTGAAAAGCTTTAAATGCTAAATCCCAACATATCTCTAATGAGCAAAGAAGATTGGTGTAGCATAACACCCACTTTCAAGTGGCCAGAAAAGTCAACGACAAATAGCAATTTAAGTAATTCGTGCAACCAGGTGCAGCTCAACTTTAGCAGGCATGGAGCATTAAGAGCAAAGCAGGAGTTACAAACTACTTTCTTCTTGGTTCTAAGTTTCACAAATTGACATGTTGATGCGCTCTTGTATTCCAACTAAGTCTTGGTTCTGTGTTAACGAACAATGAGAAGATCTAGCAAATAACACACATACGCATTTCATTGTGTTTGTTAAAAAGAGAAATAAAAGTATAACAAGAGATGACAATAGTGCATAGAATAAATTATAACCACCGATCAACTACTCAACATATTTTTCAAACTACTGCAATGAATCAATCTGTATTCAGAATATCATAAGATGAAACATTGCAAGTAAAATTCAAGACCTTGAAATGAAAGTTAAGCACAATATATTCTGACCTTGAATCAGTGCATTCACGTCTATACATTTCTAAAAATAGATTTAGCTCCTCCTCACTCTCTTTCAAATCACTGACCTGTATTAAGAAAGACAAATTCCTCAAATTTCTTACAGAGAAGCAGACCCATCATATTAGTGAAATGGAATTCAGTAAGCATGAATGCAAGATAGCAAGGTCATCCAAACAGCTAATACCTTGATTAAACTCATGAGGAAAAGAAAAGGAAGTGAAGGGGAGGAAAGTGTATTAAACAACAATACTACCACGGTACTTATGAAAACCACATGCATGCCTGTTTTTCAGCAACGGGCATAGCAGTAAGTAGTAAATTCGTACGACCAGAATTTAAGATGCAACTGAGTTCAGATGATAGAAGTGCATAACTGGAAATCAGGTAGACTGTAGGAAATCATTCATTTAATTCTTTACTGAACATACTGAAATGTTTAACAAATTCTACAAAACTTGTTATGAGCCTACAGACATTGCCATGTAGCTACCTTAAGCCCATTTAGGGGCAATTTAAGAATGGAATAATTCCAACAAAAAAAAGAGTACATCTTCGTAGAATTAGTTCCAATCAGTGCTTCAAAAGGCGGATGCAGGTCAAAACGCGGCCGAAGAAAATCCTAGTCGACTCGGCACGATGTGGTAGACTACTTGGTTGACAAGGTTATAACTCGGGAGAGTCAAAGGAGTTTTTATTTACTATGTTGGGCAAAACGCGGAACGCAGCCAAGGGAAAAGGGAGACGACTCAAGGGAGTCCACGATCATGGTTTTAAATTTCGATGGGGACCGAAACCGAAATTCTGAATTTCGCCAATTACCAAATTTCGGCCGAAATTCTGCCGAAATTTCGTTTTCTGTGGGGTCCGAAACGGTTACCGAAACCGAAATTTTAAACCATGTCCACGATGACGCGGGGAGTTTTAAAACTATGGTTTCAATACAGGATTACAGATTCTTTTTCAGTGAAAATTATAATTAATGTTTACAAGGAGGTATTTGAAGAATTTCTTGGGACTATTTTACCTCTATCAATTTTGTGTTAACCAAGATCCTACACAAAACACATAAATTTCGTTGCCACCATGGAAAACTTTCTATGGAGTAACAGAAAATTCAAAAATTCAGTAAATAAGGAAATGGAAACCTTTATTAACCTATCATTAAAAAAAAAGGCCTTTATTAGCCTAGATAGTGGATCATGTGAAAGGAACTTAGCCATCTAAATTACAATAGCCACCCTTGCCCCAAAGAAAAGAAAAAGCTCAATACCACGTATGATTTGTGCACATATCACTTAAAACTTAAAAGGCATGCTTATCATGATTCTACTTATCACATAGATATATTAAATTATTAACTACAAAAAGGAATGGAAGAAAGAACACAAAAGAAAGTCATCCTGATCATGCCATGTCATTCAAGCCATTTTTCACGGGATGTTTCAAAAATGGACATGATCTTGTGCCACTCACTTCAAATTTCTATAACAATAAGGAAGGTTTTCCCAAGTGATCTCACCATTCCAAGGGGCATCCGTAGAAAGTAAACAATTACAATTGCAGTGCAAATTGAAAGTGAGAGAATAGATTCTTAAAGAAGTAAGGGTGCTATGGGTTGTGTATTAGATGGACATGGGAAAGACTCATGTGGAGTGGAATTTTTAGAAAATGAATTAAGAGGGATGGGCTTCGGAGAACCAGACCGGGCTTGATGTCCAATGGTTGGATTATCCAGATCCAAGTATCCGATAATCCTGTTTTGTAGAAACACTGCTTCGTCATCTGCTTCCCCCTCCCCAAGGGTGCTCATGTGGACCGGAATATCTCATTAGAAAACTTCATTTATTCACATAAATGCCAGCTTGTCAGGTTTTCTGTAGCTCAAGGGGGATTAAAGAGGGTGATCTTCTTCAAAGTTTTTCTTCATTATGATGGCTGAAACATTGAGTGTAATTCTTAGTCGAGCAGAAGAAATGAGCTTCATTGAAGGATTTAAAGTAGGAAGAAACATATTTTCAGCTAGCTTTGACGGCTCTTCGTTTGGAAATCCTGGTCTAGAGAGTGTGGGCGGTCTTGTGAGGGAATGAAAGCCTATTATTGTTCACAGATTCCAACAAGGCTGATGTTTTGGATATTTGCCAAGGTTTGAAGTTTTTTATTGTCGCCTTAATGTTAGGCTCATATAGGTCTCACTGAATGAAAATAGATTGGTTTTGAGCAAGAGGAATTTCCATGGAGATTGGCTGATGTGACCTTCATTCATGTACTTCTGGAGACTATGATTCGTTGGCCAATGATTGTGGAGAGCTTCATTACTGGTTGGAGAGGATGTGTGATATCATTCTTTATTGTTATGTATTTGTTTCTTGGTTTCTTTCTAACCACCTCAATCACCTTCTTGGTACTTTTCTTGTACGAAAATGATTGTTACTGTTCACAAAAAATGCAAAAAAATAAATCATATCTCCAATTTGCATATGGTATTGTGATGTTTTGGGGAATGACAATGTAGAAGTTGATATTCTTTGATCGACTTTGAGGTGCTGCCTTTAGGCAGTATCTTAGATAACAGTGTGTTGGGGAAAAAAAATCCAGTAGCATGTTTTCATCCAGAGGAAAAGATAAAGTGCCATCCATTCAAATCTCCCAGTCTATTTCATGTCGCTAATAAAAATGCATGGGGTGGTGGGCATCAAATTTAAGAAGATCGTAAGGATGGTTTAAAATTAGCATGTAATAAGCTAAGGTCTTAAGTCATTGTAGAAAAATTGAATTATAACTCAAGCAATTAGCATGTAACCAAGCTTCTGTAGATAACCTGTGCCAATAGAATTAAAAAGAAGAAAAAGAAGAAGATGATGACAGAAGAGAGTGAGCATACCACATACTGCAATTTCTGTATTTCGGCATCTTGGTCTGCAGATTTACCAGACAAAGTTCCCAACTCATTTGCCTGTATTGAGACTACACCTTAAGTCCTTCAAACAATATAACACAGGCACAACAATGCAGACACATGCACGTACATACTACATACTATTGAAATAACTCAATGAGACACACCTTCCTATCAAGGATATTAGACAGAGATCGAACTTCGGCCTGCAGAGAATGAACTTCCAGAGCAGCTTCTTTGTATTTATTCAGTTGACTTTGCATAACACCCATGTCTTTGGGGAGTGTAGAAACCAGTGCTTTGAACTCTGCAATGATTTCTTTCCTTCCTGAAATACAAGGATAATCCCGGTTATATCAATCAGATCAAGAAAAAGAAAAAAAAAATATACAAATCATTAGGATCGAAAATGCATAAGGGTCACATATTTATACCTGGTTCTCTCGAAGACTCTTCAAGTTTAGTTTCAAGCAGATTTCTTTCATCAATTCGTCTCTGTAACTCATTTTCAAGCTCAGATATTCGTGAATCGGCGATTTCAGAAACTTCTTGAGAAGCATCCGCTAAATCAATTTTCAAGTTTACTTCTTTTTCCCACCAGAAAAAGTTATCCTTCTCAACCTGCAGTATTAGATTTCAAAGAATATATTAAGACACAAGAGACAGGAAAGCGTCAACTGAAATAACTATGCAAGAATCTACCAACCAGTTACCACCTGTAGTTTTTCCAATAGTGCCTGATACCGATAAACTTCTGCTTTGGATTTTTCAATCTGATCACTCAGCAGTAGATAAGTTTTGGATGAAGAAATACTCTTCACGTCCTTCAAAGTGTTCTGTCAAACAAAACACTGATTAATATAATAAAGAAACGTATTTATCAATATATATACATATATAATAAAGAAACGGAATAACGATAATGAAAGAGGGGGAGAACTGATAAGTACTTTAAGACAAACGAGCAAAATTAATCATTTAAAACCACAAACCTGCAAATTAGCTAAGCGATTCAAAATCTCAATCCTTTCTTCGTGCACATGCCGAAGTTCTAGGAGTCGACTTGAGGCTAAATCCTGATCAAGAACTCGAATCAATACGTATATTTACCGGCTTCAGCAAAATTTACTATAAAATGCATACACAGAAAGGAAAGATAAATCCATTGACGAATTACCAAAACCCCCTTGAGAGCAGATTCCATATCATGCAAGTCTTTTTGCTTGTCTCTCATCTTATCTCCTGCAACATGTTTATTCCCTAAATTTAGGACAGGGAAAGAAGCTCCTTGTGCGGCATCTCTTTGTGCTTTAAGGGCTGCCAGTTTACTATTGCTGTCTTCTAAGTCCGAAATAGTTTTCTCCAATTCCCCTTCAAAAAATCAATAGAGGAGCTACAGTCAAAATTTGTATAGTTAGGAGCCATTAAAGTATTTTAGAAGGTTTTACAATAATGTTTTGTAGATGTTATTCCACAAAACAGAAGTTTTTAGCAAAAGAAAACTTTTGTATTTTTATTTTTTTTTTGAATGGTAAAAAGAAACAAAATTTACGCTGAAGCAATTTTTGGTCAACTAGTATATTCTCTTATCAATGAGAAGAACAGTTTTTTAATGGCAACATTTTAATCAATGAGAAGAACATTACCTGCCAAATATTTAAGCTCAGCTTTATTCTTTGCATCTGTGTCCCGATAGCATTGTAACTCATTGGCCAATGATCTGTGCTTCAAATGAAGGTCACTTAGAGCCACACGTAAGTTCTTAACCTCCATCCTTAAGGCATTAGTTGTCTTTTGCATTTGTCTGGTGGGCTCTATAGAGAAAGAACAGAATTGTGTAAGAGCTAAGGAACTAAGCCTAAATGGAAAATACTCTAAGCTGAAATTATAGAAGTAAGATAAAATGCAGCAACTAAATCCATATCTCGTAGTAAAGCTTACCATCTCCTGGTAATGTCTCCAGTAGTGTCACAGCCAGTCTATCATTTACAGCCCGCAGGTCGTTAATGGCAGCTAGTATATTTTGTAAGAAGTTTTTAGTTGTTGCAGGTGATTTTTTAATATCATCTTCCATTTGATTAGGAGACATGTTATCAGAGCAACTGTCAGTGGCACCAGTTTCCAGGAGTCTGCTCAAGAAGGCATCATCCGGGGGACAATATGGCTCACCTGAAACAAAAAGTTCACAGCCCTGTATGAGGATGAAATTGTGACTCTTAAACAGTAACTATAAACACATTTTATTCATAGTCATTGTGGTCCCCACTCCCACCCCACGCCTTGTTTCTCTTCTTTAATATAATTTTTGCCATTTCTCAAAAAAAAAAATCTGATTCATAATTGAAAAGTCTATGATGTCTATCGCATACTACTACAGAAATGTTATGTCCATTAGAGTAAATACTTGTTGAGTTCTTAATGAATGACACCACATTTGGTTCACCACTTCAGCAGTTGAAAAAATCCAGATCCCCCAAAATCAATGATTTAACAAAGATATTGTCTTTTGAACTCGTGTCAGACATCTAGAGTAAAAAACAACGACAAAGTAACTTGCAGACTGATGTCAGTAAAACCAGAAATAAGCCATAAAAGCACCCAGTATTTTCCCCAACTCTAATTGCTTGCATGGGTAAATACCCCACCATATGACCAAATGTGCATGACCAACAAAGAGGATGCAGTTGATCACCATATGTGGTTGTATAAGCATAGAACGACAATGGATAATCCAAAATTCAAGCTTAACTACACCCAGAAACACTGAGAGAAAAATAAAGATAAATAAGGTGGTTGACATTTCTTACCCTTCAAAAGTTGAGGATGTTTAACATCGCATCCACCATTCGCAGATCCTCTTATGCGAATGGATAGTGATTCAACATCGTCTACCAACTGTTAAAACAACCAAATTGAATTAAAACAAAACAAGCATACAACTGCGTACTGACAGAATGGCACTGAGTAGTTTACATACCTGTTCCCAAGACCTATTCACCACGTGTAATATGTCATCATAAGTGTGTTGCTTCTCTTTCATCTGATGAAATTTATTCCCAACGGCAAAAAATTCAGCCTTCTGAGCTTCTAATTGTTGAACAAGCTTTTGATTTTGATATTGGAGGACAGCAGCATCAAGCTACAAGAGAAGAAAATTACCAGAAGAAACTGAGCTATGATAAGAACAATTAGCATATTGGTTATTATGTCTTGGCATATATGACAAGAAGATATTTTTCCTATGAGAATATCCCAAAAAAAAAAAAAAGATGAATAAAAGTTGGCTAAACTACAAAACGGGGTGATCCATTATCCTTGTTAGAACTTACAAGCTCTAGGATTCTAACAGAAACCTTTGACTAGAAGTTCAGATTTGAACAAAAAAATGGAAGACCCACTTATTTGTGATATTTGACCCCCACTTTTGTTGTTTCTCTAATGTCTCTGCCTTATTTGAATCTAGCCCCAAAATTTTGCATTATCAACTACTGTTTGCTGGTTGTGCATCAACTTCTTTATCAAGGTTGCATGATACGCACATGGAAAAATCAAATTAATAACCACCGAAATGACCAAAGGAACGAACTGATGTTCATCGGTTAGGTTTTTTAAATGGAAAAGCATAAATAAAGCATCAAATATTTGGTAAATGATGGGACTTCCACTTGTTCATCCAGCATGCGGAAACTACTTAGAAGGAAAAATGGCTTCCAGGATGATGATAATTATCAAATCACAACATCACCTTTCATCAAACTTTATTTACAGTCTGGTATGAAACTTTTCGAATTAGCACTAAAGATCTGGTATAGTTCAGAAATTCGGATTATTCAATAGCCTGCATAAGTGCATTAGATTAGTAAAATAGGGGAAAAACTATTCTTCCCAAGATCCATAATGAACTAGATGAAATCCAAGGATCAACCTTCTCATGCAAAATAGCAGACTTTGATGATTTTTTTTATGCATCTCCGGTATGACTATTGAGAACGTCTTGCATCAACATCCGCATACAGTTTCTGGCAAAATATTTAAAAGAGATGTAGACTGAAGAAGAATGTCATGTATCTCCTAGTTCCACACAGCAACTTGTATCTTTTATCAAGGTAGTCCATGCAACCACCACTAGCCCTTTCAGTATAAGAACTAGTCCTTAATATATCTTTTTATTTTCTCAAGGGATGCCGAAACAAGCAGCACCAAATTTGAGACAAGTAAATTGTATCGGTTGGGGGT
The DNA here is from genome assembly GCF_043159265.1 of Tasmannia lanceolata. Lineage (NCBI taxonomy): Eukaryota > Viridiplantae > Streptophyta > Magnoliopsida > Canellales > Winteraceae > Tasmannia > Tasmannia lanceolata. The sequence goes on along the minus strand of NW_027518679.1, from coordinate 52,220,768 downwards.
TTCAAGCGAAAGCAAAGATCCCACATTGGGAAAAGTGAATGGATGTGGATGAGCTTATAAGGGCTTGGGAACGTAGAAAAACCGAGAAATACCTTCTCAACAAGGATCAACCAAGATGTGCAACAAAACACCAAAAGAACGATGAAAAGAACAATCACACAAGAAACACAAGATTTTACATGGTTCGGCACTGCCTACGTCCACCGGCCGCCGGGAGGGGGGGAGGTTTCCAATATTTCGGTCTAGGGTACAAACTCTCTTCTACTTGGCCAAGAAAACACAGAGAAAAACCTAATCCTGCAACCCTAACATGTGGCTTATATATCAACGCCACTACATGGAGAAATTTACCAAAATACCCTTAAGAGAAAACCCAAAACTTAAATTTACCTTCCGGGGCGCTGCCCCGATAACCCCAACCAGGCAGCGCTACCCCCGGCACCCTCAGCGAGCTATCTGCGTAGCTCGACACGTGTGTGCGTCGCGCACATTAGTCTGTCAAGGTCTTGTATAATGCCAGAATACAAGAAATCTGCACAACAGGCACCCTCGCCTGGGCACCCCAGTGTACCCTCGAGGATGGAGAAAATCCCTCGGGGAAGATCTCGGTAACCACGTGTACCTTTGAGGATGGTGAAATTCCCTCGGAGAAGATCTCGTAGTTCCCACGTTGCCTCCGCTTGGAGGGGAGAGATTGTCCACACTGCTTCTGCGAGGAGAGGGACATTGTTAGGGGTTCCACGTGAAAGCAAAGATCCCACATCGAAAAAGTGAATGGATGTGGATGGGCTTACAAGGACTTGGTCACCCTCCCCATAGTTGCTAGCTTTTAAGGGTGAGTTCTACACGGGTCCCAACATTATCGATGCCTCTTATAAATTGAAAGGAAATTTGGTTACTATACAGAATCTCTTGATCTAACAATGCCGCATAAACTTACATGTTCACCCGTACCATACTGCCCTTCCTCCAGAATAACTAGGCTCATTTAATAAGACTGCATGTTCACAACAGTTAATTCTTCAGCTTTTACACTCCTTAGGTTTTTCTCACTCTAGTGGAAGAAACCATAAGGAAGCCTCTAATCAAAACTTGATTTCTTATATGCAAACAACCAAAAGTTGTTTTCTTATATGAAAATCCTCACTTTCCATTGTATTTTTGCCGCCTTGGCTCTCTCCGTCGTGTGCTTTCTAATGAATCTCACTGTTTCAGAAAAAGGAAAAAAGAAAAAAAAACGAAAATAGACCAATTATTTACTTACTCTACAGATCACTAGCACTACATTTCACAAGAATATCATAGATCATACCCAGAAGATAACACCAACAAATTATCACAGGAATCATCTCCTTCCAAAAAATATATTACAAAAAAAGATAGTGTTCTTAACCTAAAATGACAGGCCAAGAAGGATTTCTACCACGAATTAAACATAGCACCATGAAATTAAACCTAATTCCATTACAATTGTATCTCCAGCAATATAAAAATTATAGCACTATAAATAAAGAGAGAACCACCAAGAATACAGATTGAGAAAGGTTCTGCCATGAAACAGGCAGCGCAAACAAAACTAAACCAAATTCCACAGCAAAACAAACGCACATAAGTCCACCCCGACAAAGAGAGACAATCTATAGCCAGTACATGACCAGATACCAATCAAATTTTCAAAAACCTGACAAAATTCAGACCAACAAATTTACAGATCAGGACATCGACACAGAAACCCAATCAAAAAACTACTCATGTACACATAGGGGCAGTTTAGATACTTGGATTTTCCAATCCATGATTGTCTAAAACCTAGATTTTTGAGCTAAAATCTGGATTTTACCAGGATGAGTGGTAACACAACTTACTTATGCATTCAAAATCCAGGTTTTAGGATTTAAAATCTAGGTTTTAGCTTTAAAAAATCTCAGTTTTAGCTTGTAAAACACAGGATTTTACAGTATTGGATTATAGAATCGATGTATCCAAACAACCCATAAATTTAAAAAACGAGTCGCATACAATTCTTGCAATTTTGAGCAACAGAAAATAGGAAAATATATACCTTTTTATCATCACTATTAGGCGAAAAAGGATTATTTTTGGCCATTGTAGTGGTGGTAGAGATGGAACTGATGTGGCGGCGTTTGCGGTATGGTTCGCCTGTGCTCCCCATGGCGATTGAAAACCCTAACCCTAACCCTAACCCTAACCCTAACTACCAGCTCCACTCACATTAGGGCAACTAAAGTTCTAAAACCCTAATTTATAAAAGCAACAGATAGAACAGAGAGGGCATAGGAATTATAAAATAAAGGATTGGCCTTTTCTAATACAGATTGGTTTTCTAAAACCCTAATTTATAAAAGTTAAAAGGAAATTCTAGGGCAAAAGGTAGGTGAAAATAAAGATGGGGTTTCTCTTGATTTTCTTCACTTCAACCCTAATTTCTTGAAGAAACAGATAGGGCATAAAGGATTGGAAAGTAAAGGACTGGACTTTTCTTATACAGATTGGTTTTCTAAAACCCTAATTTTATAAAAGGGAAAGGAAAGATTAGGGCAAAAGGTAGGTGAAAATAAAGATGGGGTTTCTGTTAAGGTACTGATTTTCTTTGATTGAACCCTAATTTTATAGGATGCTCAATGAGATTGGGTAGAGATTAGAAGGAAGGGATGGAATTTCAGGTTGAATTTGGCCTCACTTGATTGAAATAGAGGAGAGAATGTTTCAATGCATGCAGTCCTTTCCTCGAATAGGAGAGAGAGAGAGAGAGGGAGTATCAAAAAAATCCACGCATACATAGGTTACTGATGTTCGCACTACCCTGTTTTAATAATTGCACAAAATCATCTTGTCTTTTTATTAATTGGCTTCTAAGATCTTTTGGGAACTGTTATTTCCTTTCACAGCTGTTTAAGAAAGAAAAGACAGGCTGTGTTCGTGCAATTATTAAAACATTGCAGTGCCAACATCAGTACTCTATATAACAAAAGGGATTTGCTAGGGACAATGCAGAAGGCATTAAGCGCATGGGCTGTTGTATGTGAGAGTAGGCACCTCAGGTGAATAAAATGAATGAGACAAAATCTGAGCCTGTGTGGCTGCTATCACATGCAACGGCCCATCCGCAAAATTCCTTCCGCGATGGACGCTAGCAAAACCCATATTAAAGATATATTTCTCATTGCAAAACGGGTTCGCTTCGAGTGAAACCAGGTTGAATAACTCGTTGGGTCACTCAAAATCTTCATGGTTAACTCATACGGGTTGTAACTCGTCTGTTTTGATCGAAGGAAAATATCTATTTCCTAATAAATTTGCGGTTAAGCTGAAAACCAAGAATATTTAGGGGCATATTTGGCAACGATGAAAATTTATTGAGTAGAGTTTTTTGTTTCCTGGTTTTTCAAGCTTTTCTTACCCTCTTCTCACTGAGTCTCTCTCGTGTTGAAGGAAAACAAACTCATGTCCCACCCTCCCTCACCTTTGTGTAAGCTAATATTCCAAGAACACAAATTCATGCTCCCTCACCTTTGTGTAAGCTAATATTCCAAGAAAACAAATTCATGGTAGCCAAAAGGTGTCCTACTTCAAATTAGGGAATTTTCCTGTTTGTTTATAAGGAACCTTTCATTCTCCCCTCATTTACAGCATCTTTAGTATCTCCTTCTCTGCCTGTATCTCTCATGATTGGTCCCACTAATATTCAAAAGGAATACTATTTCATGATTGTTAAACAAGTCCTTAGAAAATGAGGAGACTTTTTTTCTAAGGGAGGGTTTCTTAGGCTCAGTTCAGCTGCTAAAATGCTAAATGGGCGTGGGAAAGGAAAGGAAAGTGATGAGGGAAATGGAAAGGAATGGAAAGGAAAGCCGGTCAGTACCTTTAAAAGAAAGATGGGTCTAATAGCAGTACATAATAAATATCAAATGAACAACCATAAAAATCCAAACCTAATAATTAGCAAATGAGTAGCCGTAATATTTAAAGAGCTATAGAGCAGATGGTCAAGCTATACATAAAGCTACCTAAAAAATCCAACCTAGTGAGGAGTTCCATAAATACCTGAGTTGTTTGTGTAAGATGGAGAAGAACCACTATTCGAGTACAAAACCACTTGCAATAAAGATAAAAGAGTGATGTGTTAAAGTATAAAAGATAAATAATGCCTTTCTTCAAAAGCTTAAGCTTTTGGAGAAGTTGGTAAGTTAACATGGTATCAGAGCCAAAGGTCTCGAGTTCAAACCTCCTGGATAGCAAAAATCCACATGTGATGGTCAGCCCAAAGTGGGACCACATGTGCCACGTGTTTGCCAAGTAGGCCACACGTGCAGGGCAGTGTTAAAGTATAAAAGATAAATAACGCATTTCTTCAAAAGCTTAAGCTTTTGGAGAAGTTGGTAAGTTAACATGATGAATCAACCAAAAGAGCGTGGTTAAATCCAGCAAAAAAAGCTACAGTAGTAGCAAAGATATACATTATTACACCAAATGCAATGAAAAACTTGGGAAAAACCTCTTTCAATATCAACAAGAAAGTATGATCTAAATTTTTTGGAAAGAAACTATAGAACATAAATTAGCAATGGATGCGAAATAAAAAGGAAAATACGAAACCAACAATGGGGGAAAATGAGACAGAGGGGGAGGGGGGGGGAGAGGGAGAGATTGAGAAGTTAGCAAAAAAGGGAAGATAATACTTTTGGAAAAAAAAACCAAGACAAGGTCCAAAAAATAGAAACGATAAAAAAAAACCTTTTTTAGAGTGAGAGAGAGAGAGAGAGAGAGAGAGAGAGAGAGAGAGAGAGAGGGAGGGAGGGCTAACCGGAAAACAAGGGACAGAGGCACACGTGGATGACGATTCAAGGAGCCGGGAAGCGATGATCTCCGAAAACGATAGCTCCGGGAGGTTTCTGATAGAGGAGACACCTATGACCATGAAAAATAAGTGAAATCTACGAGAGAGAGAGAGAGAGAGAGAGAGATTGCTTCACTTGGCTATGATGAAATCGGCGAGGATGGAACGATCGTTGGTAAGAAGAGGATCCTCTCCCATGACAATAGAGGGTTTGCTCCAAGATGATGAACTCCAAGACAATGAGTTCTTATAAAAGAGAGGGTTTGCTGCAAGACGATGAGTGCAGAGAAGATTTCCGAGAATGGGGTTGGCGAAAATGGAAAGATCATGCAGAGAAGATGCTACAAATGAGAAAAGTAAATGCCCAACGACTCTATTTTGATTTCTTAGCTGTCGAGATTGGGTTTCTCGAGACAAGATTCCAACGAATTTTGAACAAAATCATGTCCTTGGGAGAGGATTTTGCGCTGCAGATCTTGTCCATCCACGTCAAGCTAGCGGAAATCCACGTCATATTCCCCTCCACCTGTAGTGCATCAATTAAACACCAGGATTTTGCTTTATGGGTGGATTTTGGGCACAAATTCCTTTCCTTTCCAACTGAAGTGTAGCGACTTGAGGGTCTGTTTGGTTGCTAGATGCATGGCATCCTCAAGGACGCCCCCAAGTAGAAAAAATCTTTTTTGGTAACTTTTATGGTGTTTGGTGGCCAATTTAGCATCACAATCCATAGAGACTACCAGACAAGATTCAAAGCTAATTATTGCTTGTCTGGTGATGTGGCACCCAGAGGCGGAGCCAAGAATTTACACTCTAGGGTGTTAAAGTATAAAAGATTAAATAACACTGTCTCCAACAGCTTAAGCTTTTGGAGTAACTGGTAGTTTAATATGGTATCAAAGCTAGGTTGGCTCAGATATTGAAACAAAAGAGAATAAGGCACTCAACAGTTACTTCATTCAATGTCTACATCCAGTGCAATTGTTCCAGAAGTTCTTACAGAGAAGAACTATGGGAACTGGAAAGTATGGCTCAAAAGCTATCTCCTAGGCCAAGGACTTTGAGACATTCGTTGATGGTTCTGAAGTTAAACCAGTAGGCAATCAACCCGGACTCAATCAATGGTGGAAGAATAATGGCAAAACTCTACACGCTATTCAAATTTCATGTGGTTCGAGTATGCTTCTTACATAAGAGAGCTAGATTTGGCAAAGGAAGCTTGGGATCATTTCGCCACTGTGCAGGAACAAGCAAGCGGAGCAAGGAAGGCATTCTTGGAAGCAAAATTACGATCATGCAAACAAGATATTGACACATTTGTTGCATTCTCACGAAAAGTCAAAGATTATGTGATCAAATGGAAGGCTTAGGCACCAAAATGGTGAATGACACTCGGTTGCTATCAGTTTAGAAAACTTAAGAACTGATCGAATTTGATGCAATGCGAGTACTTGTTCAAAAGACTAAGCCACCCAAGGAAGAAGCTATTTCCTTATTTCTTGAAAGACGGAAGCTAGAATCAAACAATGAAAGGAAGGAACAAACCAATGAAGCTGTATTTACTAATGCTCGTGGAAAACCTCATGGACGATTCCGTGGGACAGGGAGATCACAAAACCACCAGCAATTCCGATCTTCAAGTAGTCAAGATAATCATGACAACCCTAGGAAACCTACTTGTTATAACTGTGGCAAGACAGATTATTATTCTAGGGACTGTTGGTACAAAGAAGGAAACTACAATGCCATATAGAAGTGTGAAGATGAAGAAACCACGGAAGACAAGATTGAAGAAGCTTTGTGTGTTACACATGAATCAAATGATACCAATAGAGATCAACGATTCATTGATTCAGCATGTTCAAATCACATGACTCCAATAGATTATCTCTTCATCACCAAAGAACCAATCAGATACGCATCTGCGATTATCACTGGAGATAATACATCTCTAAAAATTGAACGTCAAGGCAACATCACTCTGCTTCACACAAATGGAGGTATTAAACAATGTTCCGTAACTTCATAAAAATCTTATGTCTGTAGGGCAATTAGTTGATCAAGGTTATGATGTTGTCTTCAATGATAATGGATGTGAAATACTCAGAAAATCAAATGGCAATCTAATAGCTGTTGGTAAGAAAGTCGGTCGTTTGTTTGCTTTAACAATGAACCTCTCCACTACTAAGGATAGTTCCATCCTAGATGTCACCAACCTATGGCACAAAAGGCTAGGACATTGCAATCTTCAACGCATCAAAGATATGGCCAGCAAGAAATTGGTCACCGACATTCCTACCATCGGATATGATGAGAAACATACCTGTAGATATGGCCCTCATCACAGTGACGTATGAGGGCCAAGTCCGGTAGAATTCATTAATCGATGGAGGTATTATGTTTCATTCATCAATGAATACTCTCGTTACACATGGTATCAGAGCAAATGCCTTGGTTCAAACCTCCTTGATAGCAAAAATTCACATGCAATGGCCAGACCCAAAAGAGGCGCCTCATGTGCAGAGTGTAGACCAAACCTAAAAAGAGAGGCCACACACGAGGGGGAGTGTTAAAAGTATAAAAGATTAATAACAGTATAACATCGTCTCCAACAGCTTAAGCTTTTGGAGTAACTGGTAGTTTCACAGGGGGCGGACTAATTTACACTTGGTTGCATTGGTCAGTGCGCCCACTAAACTATCTAAGCATGCATGTACATCCATGCAATGCAAAAGGGAATTTGCAAGTCATTGGGGGGCCATGGCCCCCCTCGTGCTATATGTGCGTCCGCCCCGGTGCCACCCATGTTCCCTACTTATACCTTCCATGCCATCCTCCTCAAAAAAAAAGGAAGAATTTGTCAAGTAGAATTTTGTTTTTTTTCTCTCTCTCTCTTCCCTCTCTCTTCTCTTTCTATATATTGCTAATGACACTCCCTCCCTTACTCTTACGAGATTGGCAACCATACACTACTTATCACTATTCTACAAGGTAACTCCTAGGTAGATCAAACATTACAAATGTTTGTCTCCCTATTGACAACTTATACTACTAATCTACATGGTAACTATCTACATCCAAACAGACTAAGGGAAAAACTATCTGCATCCAAACAGAATAAGGAAATCTAATTACACTTGTTTAATGTACCAACATCAAAAGGGAAAATGATATTTTTCCCCTTTTTTCCCGGGCTACCCCTTGTAGTCTAAAAAGAGTAATCATAGTACGTACTAGAGGATGGGGTTGCTTCTCAACCTTGAGGTCGCAGGTTCGATCCCATCTTACCCACCATAAAAATACACTAAATACACTAGAAAGGGGTGCATATCACTTCCCATACAAAATTAATCGACAGAATTGAAATGATGAGCAATTGGATTGGAGTAGGTTGGGATACAAAAAAGTAAGTATTGTACAGAAAGAGAAAAATAACTAAACTACTTGCTTTGCCTTTGCTAGGCCGGCTATACGAAGAAAAGTCTAGTCTATTTTACAATGTTTACAATGAAACTTACCGTGAACATTTTTGGAACTATGTAAAATGGGATTGCTTAGTTATAATTTCTAAGCTTAAGAAGGGTTTGTCACAGCACAGAAGCTTCATGGGAATTTTCTAAGCGAAATGATCTGGTGTGTACATGTAGCTGCACGTAATGGTGGGGACGACAAACTTGCAATTTTGGTGTTTGATTCAACAGCAACCTGTTATAAAGTCGGATGATGTTCGATAAAATATCAAAGGTGGCACCGTGATTACAAAAGGAACACCATATAAAAGTTCCACTTATAAGAGCCCCTTTTAAAAGGAACACCGTGAGAATTTGTTGTTGAGTTGTGAGATGCTCTATTTTTTCCTCTAAAACTAGTATGATGAAAAGGATATGCACAAGGGGTCATTGTTTGATATCTTTCTAATTTGGTAGAATGTATACTTTATCTGTCTTTCAAATCAAAATCATTAATCCTCTATTTGTGTTGGATTTTGAGAACATATTGTGAGTGGAAAACTGATTGTTGGACTTAAAATTGTGTTCCAATAATCAGTTTTGGACTCAAAATCCAAAAAAAAAAAAAAAAAAACATGGCTTAAGTACCTAATATGAATGAGAGAATTTATGTTTGTAAGAGACCAACACTTAAAGAAGAGCAATACTAGTTGTAGATGCACCTTACACTAGCAAACTCGTGTTTAACACTTAAAGATTAACACTCTCTAGATTCACCTTACACTTGCAAACTTGTGTTTAACTAAACGAAATCCTGTATTGGAAGTTTTTTCCTTAGTTTTATCTCATACAATCTCAATTTAATACAAGTCCACAAGCAAAACACACACACACAAGAGAGAGGGGGGCGCGGGGCGCGTTGTTATTTCTTTCGATGTAAAATAGTGCTTATAACTATTTCAACGTAAAAGATAGCTTCGACTGCATTAGAGATTTTTCTCACACCATTACTAACTTAAAACTTCTTTATATGTTTTACAAAAATATAAGCACTACAGATGTCAGCAAGAAGTAACTATTTCAATTTTTTTTAAGTAGAGAAATATAAGTAACAACATAGCAAACATTTTTCCAAGTTGAGTAAATGGGCAAGCACATCAGTGGAGGAGGCTACGAACAAGGATGCCCTCAAAAGTGATGCCCGGCCCAAATGCTAAGAGAAGACCCCACTCCTCCCCTTCATCTCTCTTCAACTCCTCCCTCATATAATCCATAACATAAAAGATAGTGTTACTACTCACATTCCCATAATCCATTAATGCCTTCCTACTACATTGTAATTTCTCAGCTCTCAAGCTAAGATTACTCTCCAATCGATTCAATATCGCGGGGCCACCCGGATGAACGGCCCAGAACAAATCATTGAACTCCTTCAAATTCGCCTTCTCCATAAGCATCTTGCAAAACCCTTCAATGTGATCTTCAATTTTCTGAGGGAGATCTCTTCCTAACTTGAAATTTATCCCTTCCTCAGACAGTCGGCCATCAATTATGTTATGGGTCCCTGGCAAGAATTGTTGCACCGCGTAATTCAATTCCATGAAAGGCGTCTCGACGCCTTCTAAAGGGCTGGTTCCCACAATGACTGCTGCTGCCCCATCCCCAAAGAGGGCTGCCCCCACAAGATCATAAGGGCGGGCCATGTTCGGAGGGCGGTACCCTAGAATGGTAGTCTCGGAGGTCGTTAGTAGGACACGGCTACCTGGGTTGTTCTCGGCTAGATCCTTCGCAACACGAAGACCTGTGACACCTCCAATTTTTTTTAGCAGAAGATAACTATATTAAAAGAGAGGAGATTACAAGTGCAAGTCAACTGACAAAGATTGCCCAACATACAAGGAGCCCCCCGCAAGGCCCATGATTTGGCCAATCGATCTGCAAGATCAATGGCACTTCTAGGACTATGGACAAAAGAAATAAATTTGTAATCATACCTGTGACACCTCCATAACACCCAAGAAAGTATAACATCACACGGCCAACATCATTCCTCAAGCCGAGTTGACTCGCTAAATATAGATCGCCTCCGGGCAATCTTATCTCACTAGAAGAAACATAGACAACATGGGTGATATCGGAAACTGGACGTCCCCATTCTTTGATACAAGCAAGGCTCGCGTCCACAGCCATTTCTAACACCGCGGTGTTCGCTATGTCAAGCCTTTGCCTGATCGTCGGTGAGCCCTCCGTGGCTAGTTCTGGATACTTGTCTAAGATCTCCTTAGACATGACAGTGTACCTAGTCTTCACAGTGGTTGCCTTGCCTAGCAAAACAGAGACAATGGTATTTCTTTTAGTGAACATGGTTTTGAAAATTGGTTAGTGTTTTCACTCATAAAATTAGATCAATTTAGCCCTAGAATTGTAACAATTAAGAACCTAACTCATTTTATCTTAAAGGAAAGCATGTAAACACTAAAGCATGTTTGGCTGCCATGCATGAAAATTTCTTCCATAATTGAATTTTAGTTAATCAGGTGGTGAGGGCTAGGGAGGGTGGGAGAAGAAGAGACTAGAGAGGGCATGGGTGAGGAGAGGGTAAGAAAAGTCTGAAAAGAATGGAAAAGCAAAAACTCCAATAAAAATAAATTTTATTTTTTCCTACCCTCCCTAGCCCCTTTCTCACAACTTGATAAACTAATATTCCTTGTAAAAACAATTCATGATTGCCAAACGCGGCCTAAGGCCCCCTTTTTTTGGACTTAAAAATGGGCGTAAAACAAATTCTATGCCCATCTCCACTAAAAAAAGGTTGTAAAACTTGTTTTAGGCCCAAACCATTTTTCGTCGAAGAAACAAAGCCCAATGGAGTTTCTTACACAGACGCTCGAGCTTTTCCTTGATCGCCGAATCTTCGCATTTGGTATCGCGAAAGTAGCCCTCAACGAGGAATTCCTGAGGGATGACTTGATTGGGGAAGGCCTTGCCTAAAGCCAAAACAGTTGCCTTCCCCGGTGTATGGACACGCTTGTTTGGCACGCAATTGGGGTTACCATTGCCATTAAGATCAGTTCCCTGCATCTTTAAAATGAGAAATAAGCTAAGTGAAAAGATGAAGCTAATACAAGTCTATCCTGTGGTTTCCTTTCCTTAAAGGTCTCTGGTTTTAATGTGAAGGGAGCTTTTTTTGGAGAGAGTTTGGTTCCAAGGAAGACAATCATGAATGAGGAGAAAATGTATTTTTGGTAAAGGTTGGTTGGTCATTTAGGAAACGGTTGTGAAGTTTGGAGAAACCCAATTATCTTCTTATTGGTAAGGAGTGAGTGAGAATTTAGCTAGCTTAGCTTAATCTTTGCCTCCCTCTTTCGGTTCTTTGAATGAGAGCCACTCTACGCACGCACGCACACACAAATATGTTTGGGGCCGTGTTTGTTTTGGATTTTGGAAACCGATTGTGAGTCCAAAACTGATTGTTGGACCCAAAATTAAGTTTAGTTTTGAGTCCAACAATCAATTTCGGACTCACATTCAGTTATCAAAATCCAAAGCAAACTAGGTAGCAGTGTTATTTTCTCATTCCCAAGATCGAGGCGTACAAAAATCAACAGCTTAAAGGAAAAAATCAATCAATGGGACGAGTTCAATAGGCCAACTTGTAATTGCAAACAATATTCATAGACTCGATTCTTGTACATTTGGCAGTGGGTCCATGTCGATACATGGTCATTTTCCTTAAAAAAAACTATGCTGGTCCAAGTTAAAATATATTTCCCATTAAAAATACGGAGTAAGAAGATTCATTCAACATGAGAGCCAAGGTAGGTGGTGGCCCGCCAGGTAAATGGCCCAATCACCACACACGGATCGACTCATCAAGTTCCCATTAAAAGAAGATCTACACAAGGAAAAGCACTTGCTATTCATTGGTTATTAGGAGCATTCCAAAAACCTCGCCCCTTGTACAGGAAGGTTTGCAGAGGGAAACAATGGTAGCAGGTAAATCCTGTTATCAGAAAAAGGGTATGAAACACGAAAATCCACGGATGAATTCACATTAAAACACATCCATGTATCTTTTCCGTGTATTCGTACATCAACCGAATAGCTTGCTGATGATTTTATAGCTAAATCGAGTGTCCAACATCATTTTTATTCTAGGTTGGCAGAAAAGAATAGCCATCATGCCAAGCCCCGCGAATATTATGTAGTTGTCTTTGCCGGAGAAAGGGAGCAAATATTGGCCAGAATTGGACAACTACTCATTAAAAGGTATGCACTGGAGCGTAGACCCGCATGAACTCATCACGGACCTCCTCCCATCGACTAATACGAGGCCTCTCTGTTTAGTCCGACTAATCAATGTAAATAAGATTCCATGGATCGGTGAAGCACATCGACAGAGGTGTGCACGCGAGCGCTCTCCTTTAAGCTTGTCTAATCAGACTAATTATGCACTTCAATTTAGCTCGTCAAAGTCAATATTTTCTCGATCTCTTTCGCATTCTTCCTTTCTTCATTCACATTCTTCATTTTTAGGCTGGTCATGGTTTTGAATCCTCCCCCACCACCACCACCACCACACACACACACACACAAAAAGAAAAAGAAAGAAAGAAAAAATAATATGCTATTGAGGAGAAAGCAGAGACAGAGAAGTTTTTGAGAGGATTGGGGAGAGTGAGAAAGAGTACTTTAGGCCACTTATTTCACTAAGCTCTTTGCTTACGTTACGGGTACTTTCAAGTCAGAATACCTACTAATTCAGATCAATGATGATCTTCACAAGGTCCACTTACTTGAGTCTCTACTCTAGCTGTCCTCTGATCCTCGCATGAGGGGAAACCACTGCTCCTTTGTAATTTCTCTTTCTTTTAATATATTTCCTGGTTTCTTTTCAAAAAAAAAAATTGCAAGGATCCGATGGCAAGAAAGACCAGGTCCAAGTTAGTGAATTTGGCATGCAGGTATATGGCCTAACCCAGGACAAGGGCAAGCAAAGCAATTACAAGTTCTATCCTCAACTTCACAATCTTCTTCCACCATCTCATCAAATCAAGGCTCCAAAAATACTCTTAACAAAAGAAATTTTCTTCATCCACATCTCAAACATCGATACTATTTACCCCCAATAAGACATTAAAATGCTCAAACAAACCAAAATCTCCAAATAAATCCCTCCCACTTCTATCAGTTTCTTCAAATGGTTGCAAAAAACACTACAATTGGCAAATGTATTTCATCTTCTTCATGGAAACAGTGCTCCATAAATTCAACATTTATTCAAAATAAATGAAAATTTTCCTCAAAGATTCAGATTTCAAAACTCAATATAGCCATTTTTTCCTGAATCAGAACTTGAAGACTCATCCACTACTCAAGACTATAACAGACATCATCTCAGTCAGTCTCTTCAATTGGACATACAAGCATTACAAATGCTAAACGTGTTTCATCTTCTTCCTCAAATCAAATTCTCCAAAAACTCCATTTTAATTCAAAGAAAAAGAAGAAAGATTTCCTAAATTAATTGAATTAAACCCACAATAACAGCAACAAAAACACCTGAAACAGCTTTATAAAATATCTCCCCCCACCATGACCACGAAAGACCACAGCATAGAAAAGGAAGAAAAAAGCCCAGAAATTTAACTTAAAAAGAAAATTGTGGAAGGGTGATGTCTCTGGAAATTTTTTACTAAGCCTCCCTACCCACACCAGCCCGGGCTAGGCAATTCGCATCCCTATTAGCCGATCTATGAACACGTTGAAACGGATATGAAGATCAACCACACGCTCCTAGATCTCATCTATCATGTTATCAAATCTCCATGTGTAGAGGTGGCTACCATCTATCCATTTGATTACATTGAACGAGTTTCCCTCCCCAATCAGCCTACTTAAGATTATTAGCTTTCTAGGAATCAACCTACGTTGAGCCAGTCAGTTTCTTAAATTGAGTATATAACCATTACAAATGGTAAACATGTTTCATCTTCATCAAATCAAAGTCTCCAAAACTCCATTTTAATTCAACCAAAAAAGAAACAAATTTTACCCAAAACGATTGAATTAAACCCAAAACAACAACTGAAACAGCTTTATTAAATATCTTCCTCCTCCATTCAAATTCTAAAAAAACTCCATTTTAATTGAAACAAAAAAGAAAAAAAATTCCCAAAATAATTAAATTAAACCCACAACAACACCACCTGAAACACCTTTATTAGTTATCTTCCTCCCTCCATGACAATGAGATTATAGCACAGCATAATATAACCTCCAACACACAGCTCACCCCTCACCCCAACCCAAAAAGGGAAGACAAAAACCAAGAAAGAAAAAAACCCAGAAATTTAACTTAAAAAGAAAATTGACGGGTCTGTGACTGGAGATTTTCCATTTCAGCTCACCCGGTGATCATGGTTCCAGCCCCTTCGTCAGTGAGAATCTCGAGCAGCAGCGAGTGCGGGACCCTGCCGTCGATAATGCTCGCAGTCTTCACACCCTGAGCCAGCGATCGAACACAACAATTCACCTTCGGAATCATCCCACCCGCAACCTGTTAAAGTATAAATGATTATATAACACCATCACTTACAGCTTAAAGTACAAACAATTAAATAACACCAACTCTAACAGGTTAAGCTTTTGAATTAATTGGATGTTTCCTGTGGTATTTCAGCTATTGCCTCGTGTTCAAAACCCAACAACTCCTTGATATTAAATAACACGTTCAAAACCTAACAACTCCATAATTTAAAAAAATCCACCCGAAATAACACCAACTCTAACAGTTTATGCTTTTGGAGTAATTGGTTGTTTCACATGATATCAGAGCTATATCCTCATGTTAAGTCATGGTTTCAAAACCCAACTCCTCCTTGATATTTTGAAAAAAAATCCGCATGAAATAACACCAACTCTAAAAGCTTAAGCTTTTGGAGTAATTGGTCGTTTCGCATGGTATCAGAGCTATTGCCTCACGTTAGGTCATGGTTTCAAAACCCAACAACTCCTTGATATTAAGATCACGTCTGGCAGCCAGGAATTTTTTTTAATGATAAATTAGTGCTAAGTTGTGACTTGTGAGAGCAGGGTGCGGCAGGGTGGGAGAAGGAGAGCGATTTGAGAGGACACGATTGAGATGAGGGTGAGAAGTGGCTAAAAATAAGGAAAAAGTCGATCTTCTTTTGACTGGAGTTTTTTGTTTCCTGATTTGTAACCACTCAGAGGCACTCGTTTCCTGATTTTTGAGCCACTACACCTGCCCCACCCCTCTCTCACAACTTGGAGGCACTAGTTTATAATGGAAAAAAAAAATCATGGTAGCCAAAAGTGCCCTAAAAAAAATCGCATGAAAGAACACAACTCTAAAAGCTTAATCTTTTGGAGAAATTACCTTCCCTTCCTCCACCATCCTCTTGACCCCCTTTATATCAATCTGTGTAACCAAACTCCCCGGATCCTCCCTGTCCTCCAAAATTCCGGCCACGTCCGTCAGCAAAATCAGCTTCTCCGCCCCGAGAGCCGCCGCCAGCTCCCCCGCCACCGTGTCCGCATTAATATTATACGCCTGTTGTTAAAAAATAAATGATTAAATATCACCAACTCTATTAGATTAAGCTATTGCAGTAATTGGGTGTTTCATCAAAACCCATATACTCCTTGTTATTAAAAATCCATCTGTATGCCTGATCTAAAAAAGTTGAAGATTAATCGATTAATGGTATTGCTAACTAGTGCCGGAAAGTGCATTGGAAACATAATTTTAAGCATGTTAAAGTCTCAAAACATTCATGAAATTACAATTCCAATGCACCTTAACCAGAAACCCATTTTTTCTTTTTGGGTTTTGCTAAAGACACTAGTTAATGTGCATTGAAACTGAATTTTACACGTGATATTTTAAACATTTTTATCAAAACATGTGTAGAATTCTGAAAGGATGTGTAAAACGATTGCAACAATCAGTTTCCGATGCACCTTAGCAAAACCTCAAAATGTGTAAATTCATGTTTATTAAAGGTCACTTGTTAGCAAAACCCATGCTTAAATAAAACCCAATTCTAAAACAACTTAAGCTTATGGAGTGTAATTAATTGTTTTCACACCTGTCCCTCCTCATCGGCCGCCACAGACGCAATCACCGGAATATGCCCATCAGCAATAAGAGGTTTCAAAACAGTGGGGTCCACCCTAGCAACATCCCCAACAAACCCTAGATCCGACGATTGGCCGGAGGGCCGAGCAGTAAGTAGCCGGCCGTCCTTACCGGAGAGCCCAACAGCGGTAGCACCCGCCTTATTAATAAGAGAGACTAGAGTTTTATTAACCTTTCCAACAAGAACCATCTCCACAATTTCCATAGTGGACGAGTCAGTGACTCGGAGGCCATTTAGAAAGTGTGGTTGGATGCCGAGTCGACTCAGCCAGAGGTTGATTTCGGGCCCACCACCGTGGACGAAGACGGGGCGGAGTCCGACACAGGCGAGGAGGACTAGGTCGTTGATGACTGAGGTTTGGAGGGTTTTTGATTTCATGGCGGCGCCACCGTATTTGACAACGATGGTTTTGCCTCGGAATTTTTGGATGAAAGGGAGGGATTCTGAGAGAATGTCGACTCGGGTTTGGGCTGGGTTTTGTTGGGGTTTTGTTAGGGAGGGAGTTGTTAGGGGTGTGGATGAAGATTTTAGGGGTGTGGATTTTAGAAGAGAAGGCTTGGGTTTATAGAAAATAGGGAAGGTGGGGTTTGGGGTTTTTAGGGTTTTGGAGAAGGGGGATAGGGAGCAGAGGGTTGAGGGTTTTGCTGTTAACATTCTCTCTCTCTCTCTCTCTCTCTCTCTCTCTCTCTCTCTGTGTGTTTAGGGTTGGGTTTTCTAGGGTTTTAGAAGGTTGGATGGAGGGTTTTGTAGGGTTTTAGAAGGTTAGATGGAGAGTTTTTAGGTCGTAAAAAGAAACAGGTGGGAAGCGAGGGAGGTTAGATCGCCTCTTTCTGGGAATTTTTCAGTAGATGCCTCTCTCATCTTTATTTTGGCACATATACGGGGAAGCTTCCTGTAAACCATTTTAGGGGACTAATTAGGGAAGAATGAAAAAAACTCTTCCTGAACATTTTTTTTTTTTGGGCCCTACATTTGGACCCTAACAAGATCAGTGGTCTTGATTTCACGTTGATTTAGAAAGTGACTTTCTCGTAAAAATACTTATTAATTTTAATCTCAGCCCTTTATTTTTTAATGGAAAGGCTGATTTCGAGGCAACCCACTTAGGCCCTGCTTGGATTACAGGAATTTTCTGAAAAGTTTGGAGAAGAAAAGTTTTCCACAGTTTCCTACATTGTGAAAAAAGAAACTTGGATGAACACATTTCATGGGCCTTCACTTTATGATGATTTCCTTTTAAGTAAAGAAATTTTATGGTGCCCGTAGGGTTGCAAATGAACCGAGCCGGATCATGAACATGTTTGGGTTCGGCTCATTAAAAGCTCGGCTCAGGCTCGTTCGTTTACTAAACGAGCCGAACCCAAGGCAAAAAATTAGGCTCGTCAAATAAACGAGCCAAACTTGAGCCTTGTATAGTTCGGCTCGGACAAGCTTGTGAACTTTTTAGGCTCGGTTCATAAAGCCGAGCCGAGCTTTAAAGCTCAGATTATGTTCGTTATATATATATACATATATACTGAGAGAGAGAGAGAGAGAGAGAGAGGAAATGAAGTATGTGCAGCTGCACAGATAAGCTATATGTGCATGGCTGCACATACCATAGTGGGGGCCACATTTTGGAAGGGATCCAAAGCATTCATTTGGAAAGCCCTTTCATGGATAGGGTGTGTACCAAAAATCAGCCCTTTAAGATCATCCTAACCCTACCATTTGTGGAGGGAAAAAATGGGCTGAAACAGTGTCTGTCCATTTTCCTCTCCAACTTTGATTCGGTTAGGAAGATCCTATAGCCCTATAGGACTGATTTTTTGTACACACCCTATACATGGAAGGGCCTTCCAAATGAATGCTTTTGATCCCCCAAAAAATGTGGCCCCCACTATGGTATGTGCAGTCATGCAAAATAGCTTATCTGTACAGCTGCACATACTTTATTTCCTTATATATATATATATATATATATATATATATATATATATATATATATATATACTAGTAAAAAACCACGTGCGATGCACGGGCCGACAAAGAACTGTACGAACCACATCATAGGTTGATCCAAACCGTTCATGTGATGGAACACAACATTAATAGGTTGATCCAAACCGTTCATGTGATGGAACACAACATTAATAGGTTGTGCCCGTGAAATCATTTCCATAGGCTAATCCTAGCCCTCCAATCTATAGAGGTCTCCATAATTAAAAAAGCATAAATGAGGGAGGTAGGATTGAAATTATGTAGCTTTAATGGGTGCCTTTGTTTAAAAGCATAAAGGTTGGGGTAGGATTGAAAATATGTGGGTTGAATGGGTGGGTTTGTTAAAAAAAGTCAAAAAAAGTGATGTGTAATTCATATAAAATTTTGGGAGAAATTCAAATAATTCTCTCCTTTTCTCTTCTACTATATAGATATACTAGTAAAAAACCCCGTGCGATGCACAGGCCGACAAAGAACTGTACAGACCACATTATCGGTTGATCCAAACCGTCCATGTGATGGAACACAACATAAATAGGTTGTGCCCCAAAAATCATTTCCATAGGCTGATCCTAGCCCTTCAATCTATAGAGGTTTCCATAATATGTTGTTCCTCTTAAATCGGATGGTTAAGATCACCCAATAGATTTTTTATTAAAAAAGCATAAAGGAGGGGGTAAGATTGGAATTATGTGGCTTTAATGGGTGCCGTTGTTAAAAAAGCATAAAGGAGGGGGTAGGATTGAAAATATGTGGGTTGAATGGGTGCCTTTATTAAAAAAAAGTCAAAAAAGTGATGTGTAATTCTCATAGAATTTTCAAATAATTCAAAAAAATCCATTAATTTTCATTGATTGGTCCAAACTGTCCATGTGATGGAACACAACATCAATCGGTTGTGCCCATAAAATCATTTCCATATGTTGATCCTAGCCCTCCAATCGATAGAGGTTTCCATAATTGTTGTTCCTTTTCAGGTGCCCGGAATCTGTCAATATTTTGCATGTGTCCTGCATGAGTAATATAAAGTAGTTATTTCGTCATTGTCATATGTCTTTACCTCTTCTTAGTAGTTTTTTCCCGAAATTGTCATAGACAAAAGATTACGATTTTACCCTCAAATAATTTCTCATAGAGATAGATGTTAGTTATCAGCAAAGGGGTTAATGGTAAAAGAGTAGTGCTGGGTAAATCCCAGATAAAAAGAAAAGAAATATCTTTTTCCTCCCCTATATTGTAGTAGATATATTAAGGTATTTATTTGATTTTTTAAGCTCGGCTCGGGCTCGTTGGTTTACTAAACGAGCAGAGCCGAGCCGAACACGAGCCCAAAAAAAAAAAGCTCGCCACGAGCCTAGCCGAGCCACAAACTTAGCGAGCCCAGCACGAACAACCCAATGTTCGGCTCGGCTCGTTTGCAGCCCTAGGTGCCCGAGCATGCCCGTGCCCGAGCATGCCCACTCGTGCAAGAGGCACCTCCCTTGATATTTGATCCAACAGCAGTACGGTTTTAAAGAAATTATATGCTCGTCCTACTGCTTATCATATCCCTCAAACTAGTGGAAACAAAAAAAATCCTGGAAGAAATATTTATTCTGTAATCTTTTCATGTGCGGATTTTTCTTAGGTTTGTGGGGGAAAATGAGAGCTTTGAGAGGGGAGGCAAGGACTTTTTTGGAGAATAATGGGAAAGAGACTTATTCTGAAATGAGAGCTCTCTGCAAGGAGAGATGAGAACTATGTTGGAGAATAAAATCTTATTCTAAAATCCATGTATTATTGGTAACTTACTGAAATTTGCATCCGATTCCATGTGTAATTATTTTTGTTACTTATTATAGGTTGGCTGGTAACTTTTGAAATCTGGAACTTCAAAGAGCTTTTTGGGGCACACCCTATTTAGGCTGTGGCTCATCTAGTGGACGGTTTGGATCATCCTACGGTGCAGGCCATACCTTACTTTTTAATAATGCGAGGGGTGCGATCATCAAAATACTGTAGTGGTGATATCATTTCCCAGAAAAAAAATTTCCCAAGAAAATACTTTCCGTAAAAATGTTTTTTCTTGCAATCCAAACAGGAGGAGGGATTCTTTTTTGTAGGTTTTTAGATTTGTTTGTGCTTTAAAAAGCATTATCGGAGGAAAATATTATTGAGGTTTGAGATATGAATCTGAGAAGAAAATTTTCCTTTGATGAGTGAGTCTTTTGGACCCATGATTAATTGAAGATGAAAAACGTTTTCCAATTGTTATGCTTGTTGTAAGCAACTCAACTCAACTAAACTAGTTGGGGTCAGCTAATGAATCCTTTAGAAAATATTCATGATTTGTTGTAAGCAATTCAAGAAAATTGGTAAAAATAGAGAGAGTTTGTTTTTTGAGCCTTCAGTTAGATCTTTCAAGTTCTTACCTAGGGAAAAAATATATTAATGCTTGAGATGTTAATTTCAGATCATGTTCATCAGGTAATGAGAGAGGCCTGATATCAAGTGTTGAGAGAGGCGTGATAGGAGTTGTAGAGGGAGAGATTTGAGATGGGATGAGCAGGGAAATGTGGCCTAGAGGCTGAAAATTAGGGAAAACAGTCTGTATTTTAAGTAGTGACTTGTCCCTATTTTTCAGCCTCCTCACTCATGCTCTCTAAACTATCTCTCCCACTCCCTGCCCCTCTCTCACCACTCTGATCTAAATATCCCATGTAAGAAACTTTCATGCTGCCAAACATGGCCTTAGAATAGAAAGTACCGGGTGAGGTGAGGTGGGTTTGAATGAGATGGTGTAAGAAGATAGTGTGGATTGGGCTTGTGATGTGGGGCATAGAAACTTGTTCTGCGTTAGCTTGCCCTTGGCGTGGGTTACCAGACCACTAAACTTGTCATCGAGATTTATTATGCAACCTTTTGGGGTTGGGTATCAATGTAGAGTTTTCTAAGACTGAAGAAACATGTACGAATGACTGATGAGGCACCACAGGTAGATTAATAACCGGCTTTGTTCCACAAGAAGAAAAAAAAACTTCCAAGCTTTAACCCAAACGGCATGGAATGGGAGTCTTAGCAACAGCAAACTGAAAACACTGGCATGAAATGTCTCAAACCAGAAAAGAAAACAAATTATCTACTCCCTCGACAAATCCAAATTAGGCAAATCACACCTCAACAAAATCATCACAAGTCTCAACCACAACTAAATGATTGATAATAGAAACAAAGCAACAAAACCCATACTAGCGATAACGGCGAAGGGAAAGGGTGTTGTTTCTCTTCCAGGTTGCCCTTCGGGAAGGGCGTACCTTGCTGTGCAAGTGTCCTTTCCCACGGAGACCTCTGTATTTCTTCCCAGCAGAAGTAAGCCCACGGAGCTCCCTGTGCTTGTGGACTGGTTTGCAGATCCAGTTAATCCTGGGATCATTTCGAATTGCATTGTGAGCCGCATCTACCAGGATTATCTCAAAGTACTTGTATGTTGAATCCTGCAGGGAGTTGTATTATTAGTACAGTTGCAACAAGGTTGGATTCAAAAAGTGTCCCGCGGGTTACATGATTATCCTTACCTCATTTATCCAATAGGAGTTCAGAACCTTCAGACCACCCAGTTTTCGGCCAGCCCGTTCTTCTGCCACAGACCTCTTGTTCCTCTGGAACTTCAATTGAGTAATACCCTGGTTCTTGGGCTTTCCATAGACAATACCTTTGGGGACGGGCCTCTTTCGACCACCACGTCTAACACGGACACGGTATATCACGTACCCCTGGGCAAAAAGCAAACATGCATTGGCAGCATTAATTCAAGTGAAGGGACAAACATCAGCTCAAGTAACATACAAACAAATTTTGCATCCGTTTTATCTTTCCAGTTTTTTTTTTTTAAAGAACACATTGCATGCATGAAAAAACCAACTCACATCCTCAAGCCATCATGATCTACACAAACATATTCATGAAGCTTATCTTTGTATTAAACTTCTCTAGTAATTGGTAGATTTTCAGAAGGGAAATTATATCTGCGCCAAGGTGTTTCGATAAACAGCGCTCCACTTGTTTGTCGTGTGGTGTTTAAAGGGATTTCATAGGATATTACGGTTCTCAAAAAGCTCTTTAAACCCTTTAAATACTGCACGACAAACAAGTGGAGCACATGTTTATCGAAACACTTGGCGCAGATATCATTTCCCTTTTCAGAATTGTAACAACGTTTGTAATTCGGATTTGAAAGCAACATGAGACAACTAATACACAGCTATGACAGAATAGAAGTATCTTTCTTGCTTATATCACAAGGTCAGGGACAAGAACATCACCAGACAATTTCAATAAGAATCCAAAAATGAGAAAACAAACATTTATGCAGGCAAAAAAACCAGAATCAAGTTGTACAGCAAATGACTAAAAGAAAGGCCGACAAAATAGAAATATTTACAAAGGTATATCAAAAGGAGCTACCTAATTGGGAATAAAACAGCTAGCCAATGGGAATAAAATCAGATCTCAACCAAACCTGTCGTAGGAGATCAGATCTCAATCAAATCTATCATTGAAATCAGAACGGCATACCGAACTTCGTGCCTTGATCGTCGTGACGCACAAGGTATCTAAGCGTATGAGATGGAAAAGGGTGAACTCAGCCAAGAGGAACAAGGAAACATGGGAGAAAGAAGAAGAGAAGGTAAGGGGCAAAGGGAAGAACAAGGCCATAGGCTAAGGCGATCTAAAGAAAAAGGAGGAGAAAATAGAAGAGGAGAGTAAGAAACAAAGGAGCACCCTCCCTCCTCTTTGTTTTTTTTTCAGAGAGAGAGAAAGAGAGAGAGAATTTGGGTGGGTGGGGGGTGGTGGGGGGGGCGGAGGGGGGGACGAGATGGGGAAGGAAAAAAAGGGAGGGGAGGAGAAAGATAAGGGAAGAAGGGGCAATTGCAACTCAGCCATGAGGGGAAGGAGGGGTAGGAGAAACAAGGGGAAATAGGAGGAGCCCATTAGGGGGGAGGTTCTCCTTTTACGATGTGCAAAAATTAGGGCCTGAGAGGGGCTATGAAGTTTTTATATGGGAAAGATCATGGGATTAAGGCGTGGGTCATAGGGGTAGCCAATAAGATATAAGGAGTCTTAGAAGAGGATTAAGTGGTGGGTCATGGTGGGGAACTAATAGTGATACAAGATATTCCTAAATAAATTTGGGCTTGGATCTTGAGTGGTGGGTCATGGGTAATGTGTAATTATAGTGCGTCATAGGGTTGATGTGGATTTCCCTCGCATCTAGGACCTATAAAATGCAACTAAAAGACTCTCATAAATCCTACATCAATAATAAACAAGGCTTCAATTGCCATTCAAAAAAAATAAACAAGACTTCAATCAAATAACCATACATAAAATTAATCCTAAGGCTGCTGGATCACATCAATAATTTATTAGAAACAATCAATGGAAGCTGGTTTGAATTACAAAATTATTAGAAGCAATCAATGGCAGCTTGTGTTATAATTTACGCACATGTGCCAAATAAAACCTTCCAATTCGAAAGAAAATAAAGACTAACGAACGGCTATAACCAAACTAAGAAAAATATCATATGCAAAATGAAAAAGCAGACAAACCAATATAGAATACATAATTCAATGGCTAATCACAGAGGAATAAGTCTCTTGACAAATGGGTCATAAAATCAACTTTAAAAGCAATTAGATGGTCAAAATAATATAAATTAAAAAATAAGAGAAATCATATTTCAACTTGACAATTGAACCACTTGCATGCCAAAAACACGATAGAAAAGAAAAAACGTTGAACAAATCATCAATGTAACTACTAAACATTGTGTTGTTTGCAACTATATATATATATATATATATATATATATATATATATATATATATATATATATATATATACACACACACACACACACACAAAGAGAGAGAGAGAGAGTCCAGCCACAAATGACACACCTCATAAACAAATAAATAAAAACCTATAGGGAAAAAAGTGTGGACATGTGCGGGTGTGGGGCTCCATGAGAACGAAAGGGAAGGGAAAGGAGGAGAAGAACAGAGGAAACAGAGCATAGAAAGGAGGAAAGAGAATGGGATGATGGCTGCTCCATGCCCACCAGCCACGAAGGAGAGGGAGATGAGAAGGGGGAAGAGAGGAGATGCAAAATGGGAATGAGGGAGGTGAAAGAGAATAGGAGAAGGGAGGAGAGGTTGCAACTCAGCCGTGAAGGGTAGAAGAAGAAAGAAAGGGAAAGAGGGGAGGAGCCCAACATTTTATTTTGATTGGGGGAGAGGGGGGTCTCTTTTTTCGATGTGTAAAAATTAGGGTGTGAGAGGGGTTATGAGGTTTGAAAATGGGAAAGGTGAGGGGTTTAAGGGGTGGGTCATCGGTGATAGGTGTAGTCAATAGGATATAAGGAGTATAAGGAAAGGTTTAAGTCGCGGGTCATGGTAGGGAACCAATGGATATACAATATATTCTTATATGAGTTTGTTTGGGCTGGGATCTTGAGTAGTGGGATCATTGGTAATGCGTAACTATAGTGGGCCATAGGGTTCATGTGGATGTCCCCCACATCTAAGACCTATAAAATGCAACTTAAAGACTAAAATGAATCCTACTTCAATAATAAACAAGGCTTCCATCAAATAATCATACATAAAACTAATCCTAAGACTGTTGTACAGCATCAATAGTTTATTAGAAACAGTCAATCGCAGCTGGCTTGTGTTGTAAATTAATTAGAAACAATCAATAGAAGCTAGCTTGTGTTAAAACTTAAGCACATGTGCCAAATGAAACCTTCCAATTCAAAAGAAATAAAGACTAATGAACAGCTATAACCAAACTAGGAAAATTATCATATGTAAAATGAAAAAGCAGCCAAACCACTTAGATATACATAATTCGATGGCTAATCACAGAAAAAATAAATCACGGACAAATGGCTCATAAAATCAACTTTAAAACAATTAGATGATCAAAATAATAGAAGTTAAAAAATAAAAGAAACCATATTTCAACTTAATAAAATAACCACTTGCATGCCAAAAACATAATAGAAAGGAAAAATGTTGAACAAATCATCAATGTAAATACTAAACATTGTGTCGTCTGCAACTATATATATATATATATATATATATATATATATATATATGTGTGTGTGTGTGAGCATGCATTTGCTGCACTCGAGCACAGAAACAGGGTGGGGCCACATTTTGGGTGGGATCCAAAGCATTCATTTGATGGGCCATTTCATGGGTAGGGTGTCCACCAAAAATCAGCTCCATTGGATCACCTTAGGGTATCCATTTGTGGGGCCAAAAATGGACAGATTTGTGGACAAACAGTATCTGTCCATTTTTGGCCCCACAAATGGACACCCATTGGTGATCCAATGGAGCTGATTTTTGGTAGGCCTCCCATCCATGATGGGGCCTTCCAAATGAATGCTTAGGATCACCCCCCCAATGGCCCCACCCCCCTGTTTCTGTGCTCGAGCGCAGCAACCCTTCTCTCTCTCTCTCTCTCTCTCTCTCTCTCTCTCTCTCTCTATATATATATATATATATATATATATATATATATATATATATATATATATGTGGTGGAAGCCCTTATAGTCCCATATTTTTCAAAAAGTACTGTACGGACCACATCATTCATTTCTATAGGATAATCCTAGCCCTCCGATCTATGAGGAACTGCATATTATGGAAACCTCTATAGATCGGACGGCTAGGATCATCCAAAGGAAATTATTCTTGGGGAACAGCCTATTTACACTGTGCTTCATCTTATGGACGGTTTGGATCATCCTATGATGTGGTCCGTAGAATACTTTTTGAAAAATAAGGGACTATAAGGGCTTACAACCTATAAAACTCTCTCTCTCTCTCTCTCTCTCTCTCTCTCTCTCTCTCTCTCTCTCTCTCTATGTGTGTGTGTGTGTATATATATATATATAGAGAGAGAGAGAGAGAGTCTAGCCACAAATGGCTAAGAAACAAATAAGAAAACACATGCAGGGGAAAAAATGTATGCAACCATGCGGGTGACGGTGTTTTGGATAAGAAAAAATGTATTCGGGCTAAGATCATCACAAATGCAGGTAATAACCATAAGATCATCGATCGTTGCATCAGCCTGATAAACCAACGATATGTGGATTTTAATATTTAAGACCGCTGCAAAAATAAATGAAGAAATAAAAATCACAAACATGAAATTCGAGCATAAAGAAAGAAGAGAAGTATTAGCCAATGCGAAGCAGCGATTGGGTCCAATCACTGCAAGATCTGGACCACTTATCCAGTAACCAGTACCTATTTTACATGACCCAGAAATCACTAGGATCAGATCCTAAACCTCACATCTCTGACTTCCAATTGGAAGGTTAGAAAATATAATAGAAAAAATTTTCAGGCCATGGCATCTCCACAATCAGTCCAGCATAAGAACGATCAAAACCACCATGATACCACATGTATTAGCCCAACCACAGTATCTAACATGTCTACAGAACTCCATCACATAGTATCGTTCCCAAAAAAATAATATGAATGCTAGCAGCAGTCGCAAGGTATGCAAATGCACCCTAAACACATGGACAAGTCCTTACAGTCACGCTGTTTTTGGGTTGAAAACTACGAAGAAGGCAGGTATGTTTTTTATTTAGAAATGAAGCTGCATATTTGAGGTGCATCCATGGACCTTGCATCTGCCTACCATTCCTCTCCGTAAACAATAACCCAAACAACAAAAACAAAAGATAACTAAAATAAAAATATCAAACAGCAAAATCAAGGAAGGGATGGGATTCATTGAGCACATCAATATACCTGCTTTGCCTTGTATCCCAAACGGCGAGCCTTATCAGGACGTGTCGGTCGTGTGACACGCACAATAGACGGGTGTTGTCGGTACTCCCAGCACCTCACCCTCTGCAAGAACCGCATCACATCGGACTGCTTCTTCCTCCATAGCTCCGAAACGTATTTGTAAGCACCTGAATGCTAGCAACCAAAATCAGAACTACATTCCAAAACTCAAAAAAAGCAACAAAACCCAACTGAAAAGACATGAATTTTTCAGACACAGAACCCCAAGATCAAAATGCTAAAACCTTACGACCCAGTAACAAAATGCTAAAACCTTACGACGGAAATTTTCTTACCTAAAACTGGAAAGAGACGAAAACAAAGCGAAGCAAGATGATATGTAGAGAAAATGAAACTGAACGAAATTGAACCCAAAATTATATTCCAAATAGTGCATCAATTTATACAGCACTGAGTCAACAATATAAGGCTCAAAAATCACGACAGCAGACACCAAAACCCTGAACGAAACTAAGATGATAAATCCTTATTCCTCCATTGCTCTGCAACGTATTTTTAAACCCCTGAGTGCTAAGAACCAAAATCAAAACCCCATTCCAAAACTCAAAAAACAACAAAACCCATCTGAAAATACACGCATTTTTCAGACACAGAACCCCAGTATCAAAATGCTAAAACCTTACGACGCAGTATCAAAATGCTAAAACCTAAGGAGATAAACATACAATAAATTTCTGCATTTCCTCAAGAGTTACTACCCTGGAGTGATGTCGTAAGAAAACTCAGAGCTTCACTAGTATAAACTGTAATCTATTTTTTCTTAATCCGAGCTGCATTATTATAAACTAAAGCCGTATCGCAATTAATGCAAAATTTGAAGTCAATTCCGTGTGAAAACAAAATTGACCAGCCCTGTAATGGCCACAGAAAAATCTCTTTGAGGTAAAAAATGGAGCGAAGAGAGGCATTATGGGGAGAAAATGAAACTAAACAGAATCGAACCCAAGATCGTATTCCCAAATAGTCGATCAATTTATACAGCACTGAATGAACAAAATACGGCTCAAAAATCAAGACGGAAGACATCAAAACACTAGACCTAAGATGATAAATCCTTAACGAGACGTTTGGATACATGGATATTATAATCCAGGATGGTAAAATCCTAAATTTCACAAGCTAAAACCAGGATTTTATACGCTAAAACCTTGATTTTATAAGCGAAAACCTGGATTCTACATTTTAAGGATTGTACAATCCAGGCTTTAGATTATAAAATCCAGGTTTTAGCTAATAAAATCCAGGATTATAAAATCCATGTATCCAAACGGCCACTAAATCGAGGAAAAAGGGCTAAAAGATGGATTATAAAAAACAAATGAAAATAAGCAACAATTGATACCAAAACCAATGGATTCATCGGAGGAAATCCTTCCTCCGCGGATACCAAAAAAAATGCCAAACCAGTCCTTGAATCCAATATAAGAAACAGACAAGAAACGAAATATAGAATCAAACCCTAAAAACTACACGGATTCAAACACAAGAACCATGGGCCGTTTGGATACATGGATTTCATAATCCATGATTGTAAAATGCTGAAATTTAGAAGGTAAAACGGGGACTTAATAAGCTTAAACCTAGATTTAATAATCCTGAAAAATGTACAATCTAGGTTTTTGCTTATAAAATCTAGGTTTTAGTTCATAATATCTACGTTTTAGCTTGTACAATCTAGGCTTTTGCTTACAAAATCTAGATTTTATTTTATAAATATCTGCGTTTTAGCTTGTGAAATCCAGGTTTTTGCTTATAAAATCTAGGTTTTAGCTTCTAAAATTTAGGTAAATTTCAGCATTTTACAATCATGGAGTTTGAAATCCATGTATCCAAACGACCTGTAAGCATTTGTAGAGATATCCAGATTCAAACAACCCAAAAACCCTAACCCTAACTCAATCCATCAGAGAATAGAAAATAATAGTGTAAACAAGATGCATAAAATATGAAAACAAAGAAGAAATCAAAAGATTTTTCATGGATGATTCGAGAAGAAATTACAGTGGCTTACCCATGGCAGAACGATCCTCTTCTTCCTAAGGTTTTCTATGGCAGAGAGTTCGGATGAGACCTCCTGGTAAAGATTATAAGGTACTAGGGTTTTAGGTATAGCAGATCTCAACCGTTTGTTTTGAAAATATCTTGACCGTCCGTTGCACTCATTTAAGTCATCGCTGTTTGGTTTGGAGAAATAATATTCCTAGTGGAAAACATTTTCCTCTGAAATGATATAGTTCTGGCTTCTTTAGAGAGATTAATTATAAATTGAAGTTCCTTCCTAATAAAACTTGAATTGGTATGCTGTAACTCTGTATTTACTTAGCCGTAATCAGAAATTGGAAAATACTAAATTTGGGGAAAAAATTATTTTCCAAACTAATGTGTCTACATCCTGTTCGGTCGAGTTGTGATTCAGATGGTCCATCGGACCGTCTTGATCTTTTGACAATTGGTTAAGCAATGTACGAGTAACTGAGTTCAGCCCTATCTGTTGTTTTCCAAATACATGGGTTGGGACGGACTAGAGGAACAAAAGGAAAGTCTTATTACCTCCTCATAGCCAAGAAAGTAAACCGTCTTTCTCTCTTCACCCACTCATTTTCTCCTCTTCCTCAAGCATCCACCAACCCCACCAAACTCAGCCTCATCAACTCCTGCCGTGTCCTCATATGAACCATTGGTAGGGCCCAACAATTGAATTGCTTAAATCTTTGAACAAGATAGGCCCCACCTGTACTTATTCTCACAATCAGTACGCACACTCTCTCATCTCATTGAATAGGACCCAATGATGAATGATTTAGATATTTGAAGTTGGACACCATATCTCGCTTTGTTCGAAGATCAAACCATTCATTTGTTGCAACCCAACATAAAGGCCTTAACCAAAAATCATCTCCCTGGGATGATCCTAACTCTTCGATCCATGGTGATTCATATATGGTACCGCCTTATTAGATTGGAGGGTTAAGATCGTCGAGATGATTTTTGGCACACGTCCTATTTACGTTGAAGCTCAACGAATGAACGATTTCAATCTTCGAAAAAAACTGGCTCAATGAGTTTTCTAACAAAAAAATATGCATTACATGATGTATGCAGTATGCACATAGGTGAGATGGGCACTGGTGTATATTGCGTCTATTCGTAGGTGAGCATGTACATTGAAAAATACAGTGAAGCCTATCTTATCCGAAGATCCAAACCATTCAATTGTTGGGCCTGATGTTATTGGATTGTGCCCCAAAAACCAGTTCCATTTTGATGATCCTAACTCTCTAATCTATGGATAAATTATATCGTATAGAAATCTCTATAGATCGATGAGTTAAGATCATCCAATGGAGATGATTTTCGTGGTAAGACGTATTTATGTTGGGGCTACCAACTGAATGGTTTAGATCTCTGAACAAGGTGGGCCCCACTCTATTTTTAAAAAATGCGTGCAACTTTGTACATAACTACATACACCATATAACACATATTTATTATAAAATTCACTGCGGCCCTTACTCCAAGATCCAAACTGTTTATTTGATGGGCCCAATGTAAATAGGCCCTTCACCAAAAGTCATCTACGTATGGTGATCTCGACTCTCTAGGCTGTAGAGGCTGTTCAGGGGGAATTGATCATCCTGTGGAGGTGAAATTTGGGGAAAGGCCTATTTTTGCTGGGCCCCAACAAAAGCAGTTTGGATCTACGTGTCACACGTGCCCAAGTGATTTCTTTTTTTCTTTTTTTTAAATACATTTTTATGATGCCCAGCTTCATTGTTGGCCTTATTCAGGGTCGGTGCTCGAGGAGAGGAGAAAGGAGAGTACTGGTTGTGATGATCTAGACCAATTGTTGGCCTTATTCAGGGTCGGTGCTCGAGGAGAGGAGAAAGGAGAGTACTGGTTGTGATGATCTAGACCATTCGTTGTTGGCCTTACTCAGGGTTGGTGCTCAACGAGAAGAAAGAGAGGGTACTACGGGGGGGGGGGGGGGCTACCTTGTTGAAAGATCTAAACAATTCACTTGTTAGGCCCAACCAAAGGTTATGTTTGGAGAGAGAGATAGAGGGAGAGAGACTACAAGATTACTCGGGGTCCATTATTTATCACTGCCCCACAAGAAGTCCACTATTTTTCAAAAAAGTACAGCGGCCCACTTTATCAGATGATTCAAGCCGTTCATTTGTGATCCAATAGGGAGCCCCTAGGAGCTGATAGCGCCCTTCAGTTTAGCATTCATCGTAGATCATTAATGTGAACGGAAAGTGTCGCTCCCTCCGGAGTGTTTATTATGACCACGGCTTTAAATTTCAACCAAACGGATTTCGGTCGGGACAGACACTGAAATGTCACATACACGAAATGGTATTTTATTTCGACTGAAGTTTCATTTTTTCTGAAATTGGAAATTTCACCCAAAAACCTATTTTTTTATAATTAATTTTATAGTTTACCGAAATTTCCTAAATTTGGTATCGAATAAAATAATTTTTTTATCGTTTCGCCGGATTTTGGCTGAAATGTCAAAATTTCGGTCAAAAATTTTGATTTCGGTGGGGTCTGAAACCGGTACCGAAACTGAAATTTAAAACCATGATTATAACTACTCTTACTCCACTACAAGGGGTGGCCCAGGGAAGAAACAGGGGCGAATATGTCATTTCCTTGCATCAAAATGGGTACAAGAAAAGGTCGGTCCCACGACCCTACAATTTTTTTGCCCCAAGCTGTGAGTCAAACGAGGGCATTTTTGTGATTTAGGCCATAAGCGAATCGCTCGTTTTATCATCAACCACATTTTTAACGGGCATGGACTATGTTGTGTATACCTGTACTAGTAAAAAACTCTGTGCAATGCACGGGTCGACAAAGAATTGTACATACCACATCATAGGTTGATCTAAACTGTCCATGTGATGGAACACAACACAAATAGGTTGTGCCTGTAAAATAATTTCCATCGGCTCATCCTAGCCCTCCAATCTATAGAGGTTTCCATAATTGTTGTTCCTCTTAAGGTGTCCAGAATTCGTCAATATTTTTACAGGTGTCCTACATTCGTAATATCAAACTTTCCGTAATTTGACCTGCACATAGTGAATAAGGAAAAGTAGTTTTTTCGTCATCGTTAGGGGTGCAACTTGGGTCTCAACCTGACCCAACCCGAGGAACCCATATTTTCCAACCCGACCTGATTTCCAACCCGACCCAACTCGATTTCCAATTCGGGTTGGGTCGGGTCGGGTTGACGCGATTTGATATGGTACCAATTGTTGACCACCTTAGGGCTGCACATTTAACCGCCTAAACCGATAAACCGAACCGAACCGGGCCTTTCGGTTTGGTTCGGTTCGGTTTTTAGTGGCATTGGTTCGGTCACGGATTTGGTTTTCCATAAACCGTTTGGATCGGTTCGGTCACGGTCTTGGAAAAATTTAAACTGAACCGAACCGATGGTATCTTTGCCATTTTTTTATTTTTTTTTATAAATCATATATATATATATATCAATTTTCTTTACTTCGTACACCCAAATCTAATGTATTTAACTGGAAAGAGAAGAGACCGACCAAAATGGGTGGTTCCAAGTAAATAAATGGGCGGAAATATAACACCAAAAACTAAAAGAATAACTTATTACATGCTGAAAACTGAAGTAAAATTTCATCAAAAATGTTTTTTCTTGTAATCCAAACAGGGCATAAAAGTAGCAACAATCTAACTAAAGGAAATTGGATAAACCGTGAACCGAACCGAACCGATCCGGTCAAGATCGGTTTGGTTCGGTTCGGTTTGACCCCCAAACGGTTCGGTTACGGTTTGGAAATTTTCCAAACCGATGGCATCAGTTCGGTTCAAGAAATCCCCCAAAACCGAACCGAACCGAACCATGTGCAGCCCTAGACCACCTCAACTCAAGCCGGGTTGTTTTGGATTTTGAGAACCAATAGTGAGTCAGCAATAATCATTTTTTAACTCACAATCGGTTCTCAAAATCCAAACCAAACAGGGACTAACAATTAACAAAAGAAAATGTTATCCGCACTACTATATTTTGATGATCACACTCCTCACATTATTAAAATACGGTATGGCCCGCACCATAGGATTATCCAAACCGTCCATTGTGGACTGTGGAGACTATTTCAATGTTGAAAAAGAAAAACACATATACAGAACTTCTTCAGATGGAACCCAAATTTGGGTTTCGGGTCCGGTCAGGTTGCCCGACAGCCCAACTCGACCCGACCCGATTTCCAATTCGGGTTGATTGTTCTCAACCCAACCCAACCCGATTTGCAAAAAAGCCTAACCCAACTCAACCCAAATTCGGGTTGAACCCGACCCACGTGAGAACATCTAAGTAACAACGATGATTTCAAATTATATATAGTGCTAATGTCTCCACTACCATATTTTATAATGGCATTACTCACTGTATTTTGATGATCGCACTCCTCACTTTATTAAAATGTACGGTATGGCCCGTACCATAGGATGATCCAAACCGTGCATTAGATAGGCCACTGCCTACATAGGTTGTGCCTCAAAAATAATTTTCATAGTTTGATCTGAACCCTCCGATCTATAGAGGGTTATAGGTTGATCCAAGCCGTCCATGTGATGGAACACAATATCAATCGGTTGTGCCCGTAAAATCATTTCAATAGGTTGATCCTAGCGCTCCAATCGATAGAGGTTCCATAATTGTTGTTCCTCTTCAGGTGCTCGGAATCTGACAATATTTTGCAAGTGTCTTGCATGGGGAATATAGAGTAGTTCTTTCGTCATTGTCATGTCTTTACCTCTTCTTGGTAGTTTTTTTTTCCGTAAATGTCATAGACAAGTACCTGTGTCGGTACTATTCGTATGTAGATTACAATTTTACTCTCAAATAATTTCTCATAGAGATAGATGTTAAATATCAACAAAGGGGTTAATGGTAAAAAAGTAATTCTGACGTGTAAATCCCAGATTAAAAAAAAAAGAAATTTCTTTTTCCTCCCGCTATATTGTAGTAAATTTATTTATGATGAAGTCTAAACTGAAGGGAGCCTTGCAAAAAAAAAGGTGAAAGGGCTCCCCAATTGGCTGCAAATCACCATCATGTTTGACTATTCGGCAATTATTAATGCATGATGGTGATGTGCAGCTAACGAGAGAGCCATTTTACCTTTTTTTTTGCGTGGGTCCCTTCATTCTAGAATTCCTCTATTTCACCTCTTTTTTGCGAGGGTCCCTTCAGTCTTAGAATTCCTCTATTTATTTATTTATTACAGTTTTACATTATCTCACGGACAATGATTTTTTCGCCCCCATGTAGGATAATGCGCTCCCCTGTTAGCGTGATTTGACATCTAAAAGCGTCGAGTCTGCCTACAATTCACGTTAACCGGCGCATTATTTTGCAGAGGGGGCGAAACAATCTTATATCACAACGATTCTAATAAGAAACGGACCCGAATCCTCCTCGTCTCTACGTCAGTTTAGACTGGATTCACCATCTCTATATATCGTCCATATCTAGAGTTTTCAGGTTGCGATTTTGGGGGTTTGTCTGAGCGAAGTAGGGTTTTTTCTCTGGTGTTGGATCTGATGGCGGAAGAGACTGTAAAATCGCGTTACGTGAAGCTCACGAAGGATCAAGATGCTCCGGCGGAGGATATTAGGCCCGGAGAGCTCAATCAGCCCGTTCAAGTTCCTCAGGTTTGCGATTTTATTCTATATTCATTCATTTATTGGGAAAAATTTTCAGTATTAATGGAGTCTTAAATTTTAATTTCTTGATGCCTAACTCTGTTTTAGGATCTTTCAATTGTGATTGATCGGGTTTCATAGTTTTCCATTATAGAAAACTTCATTAATCATTGATTTATTGGATGATTTACAAAGAGCCCTAATGTGTGTTTATATAAAACACTCATAGGGATAAACATAGAAAGGGATCATGATAAGAAGGGAAAGAGATAAACCTAATATGATATAGTTATTTAATCAGATCGGGTTGTCTAAACTGGGTCTAATCAATCTAAGATTGATATTGTGAGATCTGATTTTATTCTCTAATAACAAATAAACAAAGAAAATGATAGAAAAAGAGAGGGGAAGGGTTGATTTGAGGCAACTGGATCTCTCAGAGGGACTCTCCTAAAACAAAGTTTCTTTGTTGCCAAATTCTTTAGGTTTCTATTGTACTACAACTAACACCCATTACTCTAAAGTACATAAGCCATAAACACATAATAGCTGCATTACAATGGGAGATGATATCTGCGCCGAGTGTTTCAATAAACATGCGCTCCACTTGTCTGTCGTGTAGTATTTAAAGGGTTTAAAGAGCTTTTTGAGAACCGTAATATCCTCTGAAATCCCTTTAACCCTTTAAATACCACACGACAAACAAGTGGAGCGCTTGTTTATTGAAACACCTTGGCGCAGATATCATTTCCCCATTACAATTACCCCATAAACACTATAATAGTATGTACATTTCATTTTTGCTATGTACTATCCATATCCGTGTTTATATATCTGCTGATATGGGTCGTTTCTACAGGAAGACGAATAGAGATGCTCTGTACTGATATTTTGTATATTATATTTTTGTTCCAAATATAAAAAGGATCGATCATTTCCAGAATTTTAGCCACTTCTCACACTCAGAGACACCAGTTCCCCGTTTTTTGTTCCTGGATTTTTAGCCACTTCACCCTCATTTCCACTTGGAGACACTGATTTATCATGAAAAAAATTTCATCGTAGCCAAACGTGCCCTTTGGATAAAATCTAGTCCAGCCTTGTTGGTATGACGACATTTATTATGTGGCATTCTGTTTTGATTGGGGATTTCATTACGCACTTATTCTTGAAAATCCTCTTGGATAATAAACTGGTTGATTGTGTTATTGGGCAGCTGGCCGTTCACAGATGTAATGAGTGTGGTCAACCCCTTCCTGAAAGCTACTCGCCCCCTGCTGATGAACCTTGGTCAACTGGGATTTTTGGATGTGCTGAAGATACAGACAGTTGTAAGATTTCCTTCCTCCTATACACTGGAAGTTGGAAACACTTTTTTTAATTGGCGATTAGTTTTGGTGCTTTATTCCTACTATTGATGGTAAAAGCTAGAATTATATTTCCTTGCTGTTCTACTTATAATTTCTTTTTCTTTTTCCGACTGTGCATGTTCTAAGAATGCAGAGGATTTTGCTTGACTTGATACATATCATGCAGTCATAAAAACTTCCGTCCTTTACTTAGCAGCATCAGGGAAACTGGTGACTCTTCTTTCATTACCTTGTCCTGAGGAGTAGTGATATATCAATCTGTTTTTTGCGGTCATGAAAAGTGCATCTGATGATCTGTCTTCATCATCCATGTTCCCTTCAAGAGTTTTGTTCCAATCAAGGAAAACTTCTTGATTATAGTTCACGAGTGTATTTACAGTTTAGCATAATGATTACTTAATGATGATTCCAAAAGCAATTTTTACTTGTCTTCTTTGGTTTTTAAGTTTTAACTTTCGTCCAAGATATGTGATGTAGGACAGCTAGGGAAGGAAGAGAAACTCAATAAAACTATAGAAAAGTGCATGGATCTCTATAACACGCAGCAATTAACGATAGAACATAACCTCTCTTATCTAGAATAATGTCTCACTATTCTAGATGAGGATTGAAGGATAGAAACAATTGCTAGAAAATGACTAGAAACTATAATATGCTTGCTAACAAAAGAACACAAGAACTAATAAAAAGGATAACATATAGAAATTAATAGAAATGAATATATTGTAGCATCTCACACTCTCACTACGCCTTAAAGATATCTCTCAACTCAACTCACCCTTAAAGATATCCCTGTAAAAAAAGGGCGGCTCAGTGCACGAGGCTCCCTGCAATTGCACGAGGCTCCCGGCATTGCAGGGTCTGGGGATGGGATATCCTTAAAGATATCCCTATAAAATTAAGAAAAACACTAATGCTCTTTGAATGGGCCCCACTCTCATACTTGGTCCTTTTTTGTTCTTTTGTGAGGTTTGTCGTTTGTAAATATGGCTTTGGCTTTTCAGTTTCACATTTGATGTGGACGGGTGTGCTAATGTTCATTATGTAACGTAGATTAGAAGCAACTTGGGTAAAAGTATTATTGAAATGAACTGCCATTGCTTATCCCAATGTCTAAAACTCAATTTTGATTTGGGTGTTTGCCTAGTGACCTGGTGAATTGACCTGGTTGAATGTTTCAAGAACTCGATCTAGTCAAATGAGTCAATGGAACAACCTAAAATAGCTTGGTTGACAGCATGCTAAAAGGGCTGCAACCTTTGCCAATAACATCTTCAGTGCTTAGAATTGGTGAATGAGACACCTCCATTTTCGTTTCTGGAAATACACACAAGTATGCCAGTCTCGAATTTCATGTACCTCCACCATCTAGTTTGTTCTTGATAATTTTGTTGCCAATCTCTACTGAATCCATCCAATGTGAATATGACATAGCAAATTGTACTTTTCCGGAGTTTTCCCTTACCTAATTTCACGTAACCATGCATATGTATGGTGTTTAGTTGGTTTTAGGTCACTTTATATTTTTGTTCTTAGCTGTAAGTACTAATTACTGAAACTTGTCGGTTTGTCTTTATGGTTCATTTGGAAACAGCTCAAGATGAAAAATATGAATATAATGAGTTACGAGGAGTTCTGTGATAAATTGCTAAACCCAATCTTCTCTCTCCCACTTGCTCCACACAAACGGCCACAAACAGATGCTTGTATCTACCCCCCCCCCCCCCTCCCCCGCGACACACTCACACACACACACACACACACACACACACACACACACACACACACACACACACTCACACACACACACACACAACAAGGTTTTCAGCCAAGAGATATTGATTTTTTCATCCGTTTCTTTATTGAATGATTTATCCGATCTTCTTTCTCCTCATTTCCGCTATATAATATGCACCCGTCTTACATTGTCCCATATTAACTAAAATCTTGGTTCTTTGTGTCTTCA
Organism: Tasmannia lanceolata; assembly: GCF_043159265.1. Classification (NCBI taxonomy): domain Eukaryota; kingdom Viridiplantae; phylum Streptophyta; class Magnoliopsida; order Canellales; family Winteraceae; genus Tasmannia; species Tasmannia lanceolata. The sequence continues at coordinate 52,182,400 of NW_027518679.1, read as the reverse complement.
GGCTGGACTGGATTGCTCTGCCCATGTGTGTTGTTTGGGCGGAATGTTGAAACGTTAAGAGAAGACATTGATTGGACCAAACCGTGCATCTGTCATGCCTTTTGTGTTGAAGGTGGCTTGGCCCTTGCAGCTGCAACTGCGGTGTTTCATGGTATCGATCCGAGGACAGCGTTTCTGATTGGTGAGGGTTTGATATTTGCTTGGTGGATGTGTGGTGTCTATACTGGTCTCTTTCGACAATCATTGCAGAAGAAATATCATCTCAAGGTGATCTCCATTTCCGTCAATGCATATGTTAGCCGCCAGCACCAATTTCCACATAAACACCACAGACTCTACACATATATTCCAGGACGGGCACATTTTCACATGCATGCATACACTTACATCTTACTTTGCATGCAATTGTTTGGCACTGGTACTTATGTTAGCATGTATCATACATCTGGTTTGGTGGAAGCGCACACATATAGCTGGTGATATCTTGTCCAGGCCAGTGCTCCCTTTGTAGAGATAAAAGCTGTTTATTTAGAAAATGCTCTTTAACAAGTGATTGAGGGGTAAAAAAGGCATTAAATTACACAAGCGGTTATATTTTTAACTGAACAATTTTCACTAGTAAGCTGAAAAATGCATAGTTGCATCGTGGACTCCCCCGAGTCGACTCCCTTGTACCTTGGTCGTGTTCTGTCCGGAGTCCGCGTTTCATCCTATAAAGCCAATCAAAACACCTTTGACTGCCCCGTGTTATGACCGCGTCAACTGAGTACTCAGCTGCATCAACCAAGTACTCGATCGCGTCGAGTCGAGCTGACCAAGGTTTGCTTTTACCCCATTTTGATCCATATCTGTGTTTTGAAACACTGACAAATGGTCTATGGGAAAAATGCTGTAGTTACAATGAAACAACTAAAGATGAACATGATTTTCAACAACAATCGACTCCCTTGTGACAGCTTCCTTAGCCAACTGATCGGCCATAAAATTTTCTTCTTTCTAAACATGACCAAATATCGCATCTAAAGTTCATACAAGTTCAATAACCTCGCAAAAATGTTTTTCTTTCCATTAAAAGAAAAAGGTTTGGCCATCATCCAAGTGACACTTGGGATGCCCACACAATGACAGCCTAGATTCTACTTCTATCATCCATAGCCAATGGTTCCGATTTCTCGCCAACTTTAAACCTTAGAGCATTGCTAACGCTTCTTCGTGGCTGAAATCTCTAATCCCGATAGGGCCTAGAAGGCCAATTTTCCCGTACACTTGTTCATCAATTTGTGCAATGGAGGATTTTCTCTTTAGTAATTTAAAACCTCGCTGCTCTTGTTTTTTAATATCCTGCTATTCTTTTCCTACCATATCATCCACCCCGACGACCGAGTTGGTGAACACAAGGTAGAAAAAGAACATATAGAAGGAATACAGAAATCTAGAGCCCTCAAGAGGGGGGGGGGGGGGGGGGGAGTCAAATATCTGTAAACCCTCCCTATCGACACTAGCCCTGGCTAACCTGTCTGCGTCGCCGTTTGCCGATATTCTAACATGCTTGTATGTGATGGATACTCCCGCAACTCACTCGTGAATCTCATCAAACCAATGCACAAACCTCCATGGATGAGGATGACTTGCCTTCAGCCACTTGATTACATTAAGGGAATCTCCCTCTACAATCAACTTGTCCATAATGTTACCGTCTATAATCCGTATGCACCGGAAAACCGCTCTCACTTCCATCTTGTTGGAATCCGATATCCCAACTGGAACTGATAAGGCCCAACTTGTGACTCCCTCATCATCTCTCAACACCCCTTCTACTCCTATTGGTCCAGGGTTGCCCAGGCCAGATCCATCAAAGTTAAATTTCATCTTCCCGGGTTCCCACGGATCTCAAACATGAGAGGGAGTTGTCAGTTATTCACCACTACAGCATATCTCCCTCTATGCCAAAGGTCAAAAGCAGATACAAACATGAAGCTTGGGGGAGGGTGTTTGCCCAAGCGATGGTTAGGGCGACCACCTTAGTGTAGATAAATTGCGAAGACTTCACAAAGCCCTCGAAAACCTTAGCATTCCTTTCCTTCCAAACGACCCAAAGGGTAGCCAGCAAGGCCACATCCCTAGATAGTCTTTCCTTTTGAGTGCCAGGGGACATGGAACCAACACTTTAAAAGGTCGGTCAGTCTGGATGGAAAGACCCACAATAGGCCAAATTTACCCATAATCCTACTCCATACCTCTCTAGCGAGCCTCGAAACACGCGGTCTATTTTCTCTCACTCCACATATAGAGCACAATTATCTACTATCAGCATGCATAGGTGTCATGTTTGTTGCTCTTATCCAAAAAAAAAGATGGAGCAGGGAGTATCACTGACTTTCGTCCCATTAGCCCAGTCGGTAGTATTTACAATATTTTGGCTCAAGCGTTGGGGGATAGGTTTTGAGGTTGGGAGGAATTATTTTCAAGTCTGAGAGTGCCTTCATTCAACGCAGACAAATCCGCAATGGGGCCCTGCTAACCAATGAGTGCATTGAATTCTATCATGATTGGGTAAACAAGGGATTCTTTGTAGGTTGGATATGAAAAAGGCCTATGGCAAAAATGCTTATCGTAGGGGTGCAACTCGCGTTGGGTTCAACCCGAAAAAAAGTTGGGTCGGGTTGACTTTGGGTTCAGGTTCAGATTGAGTTTTCCCAACCCAGGTTGAGTTCGGGTTGAGGGTTTGGGCAACCTGACCCGAGTGGAACCCGACATATTTTATCAATTTTTTTTGTAAGCTTAAAAACTCGGGCGGGTCGGGTCCGGGTTGGAAAAAAGGTTCTTCGGGGTCAGGTCGAACATTGTTGGGGTGGAAATCGGGTTGGGTTGGAAAACAGGGTTCCTCTGGTCGGGTCGGGTTCAACATTGTTGGGTTGGAAATCGGGTCGGGTCAGGTTCGGGTTGGAAAAAGGGTTCCTCAGGGTCGGGTCGGGTTGGCCTCAACCAGACTCAACTCGACCCGAGTTGCACCCCTTGCTTATCGTCAACTTGGTGTTCAATTTTGGTTAGTGAGATACTTAAAGATTTCTTTCATACTTCCAGAGGCCTCCATCAAGGAGACCCTCTCTCCTTTCTTGTTAATTGTCATGGCAGAGACATTTAGTAGAACGATGGAAAAGGCTAGATCTAGAGGTCTCATTGAAGGCTTCTACATTTTGCCAGGCTGAAATCTCACCTTCAATATGCCAATGATACCTTTGTTTGTAGTAGCCTAGATCCTCTTAAAATTAAGAATCTAACGGCTGTTCTCAAATGTTATGAAGCGTTACTAGGTCAAAGGATGAACTTTGCTTAATCCATGGTAATGAGGGCTAGGGCTAGGTTGGAAGATCAGGTAGTTGAGGAATTTGCTAACATCTTGAGATGGAAAATAGGCTCCATCCCTAATTCTTACCTTGGCTTTCTGTTATGAATTGGTAGACCCACTAAAAGACTTTTGGACCTCATGATAGAGAGAGTGGAAAGGAGATTAAAAAGTATGGGTAAGCGTGGTGTAAATCGAAAGAAGTGGACTTCACTGCAAGGTAAGGGTGAATCGGTAACATGCTTTAGGAGGGTTACTAGTCCAAAGGTTAGGGGCTCAAGGGGTTATCTGTTGGCTACATGGCAATTAGCAGGTTACAGGTAGCTTATTGCATGATTATTGGACAGACAGTTCCCCAAGATGAACTTCACAGGTACTGTGGGAAAAGGGTTAAGTTTCAGTCCGTTCGAAAGGTTCTGGCCTGGGTAAGGCTCAAGGACGTTGCTGCAGGGTTTAGGTAGGGGAAAAGGTTTCGTATGTCTTAGGTTTATGGTAATTGATCATAGATGGGATGTTTTAGGTGAGCAGGAATTAAAAGGTTTTTTGGCTGTTCAATGGGTAGGAAAGGGAGTTCTGGGCAGTCATATAGGTGATGTGTTTAAAAGGGGAGCTTATGGCTGGGCGAAAGGGTAAAGAGGTGGGCTGAAGGTCAGCAAGGGAGGGAGGAGAGGGTTGGTGGTGTTCATAGGGATGAGGTGAGGGCTAGGTGCAGTCGAAGGGTTGAAGGAGCAGCGGTGTTCATAGGTTGCAAGTATTCAAGAACATGAAGAGAAGAAAGAAAGAGCGGAGAGGGAAGGAGAGCAAGAGAGAGTTTACCCACGAATGGGCCTTCTCCTAAGTGAGTTGAATACCTTGCTGGGACTAATCAAGTTGATTCAATATTCAAGCATGCCTCGAAAGGTCATGAGCTATTACATTTGTAGGGGTGTCAATAATGATAATGACACCTCATCAATTATGTTGCCATCAAATAATAATAACACCCATATTTGATATTGACACCCTAATGATAATAGGACCCCTGTTAATAGTCACACACACACACACACACACACACACCAAATTAGGATTGGGGCTTTCTTTGGAGCTTTAAGTATATGATGATTATGGCGCATTAACTCGTCGGAGTCGAGTTCTTTTCAGATGGAGAGAGACGATAGGAATAAGAAGCACTTAAAGACTTATCAGAGGAGGAACAAAGCCCTTGAGGACTTATTATTAGAGGAGTTTAGGATTTAGACTTAGGTGCCATCTGGAACTGGCCAGTCCTTCTGTTTGACTAAGAACTTATGGTAGCCTCTGCTTCTTGTTGAAATGATTTTTTTCTTAAGAACATCCTCAGAAGTATCCTGGACTTCAGCAACATGTGTTAGTCATGGAACGGGTGGTGCGGATTGAGTGCCAACATGTTGCCCATGATATGCAATAAGGTCCTCCACATTGAAAATCGGACTGATATCGCACTTGAAGACTTATCAGAGGAGGAACAAAGCCCTTGAGGACTTATTATTAGAGGAGTTTAGGATTTAGACTTAGGTGCCATCTGGAACTGGCCGGTCCTTCTGTTTGACTAAGAACTTATGGTAGCCTCTGCTTCTTTTTGAAATGATTTTTTCCTTAAGAACATCCTCAAAAGTATCCTAGACTTCAGCAACATGTGTTAGTCATGGAACAGGTGGTGCGGATTGAGTGCCAACATGTTGCCCATGATATGCAATAAGGTCCTCCACATTGAAAATCGGACTGATACCCATGTCATCTGATAGTTCTATTACATATGCATTAAAACTCATCTTCTAACTTTTATGCGAGCTCGCACTCATTGAGTTCAGTTACTTCATAGGTGTCTTAGGAAACCATTAGCGTCGCACTGCCTAATAGTGGGCCTAGTGGCAGTCCTATCAATTGCAGCAATAGGAGTGGGTGGAGATCTATTTTAGGGCATCTTATAGAGAATTGAAGAAGGGTTCTTCATGGAATATGGAGATCAATAAAAGGGCGGCTCAGTACATGTGGATCTCGCCATTGCGGGGTCTGGAATATGGAGATCAATAAGAAACAAAAATTAATCATCAATTTATTTGAGTAATCAAGTCATGATTGATCTTCCAATGGTGCCAATACAAATAATGTGAATGCTAATTTATCAAGATGGTAGAAAATAACATTTTGTTTGTATGCATGTTTCTCTTGTATAAAATGGGCCAATGGGGTTTTATGGCAGTCTAAGTTCATTCATATTGAATACAAGCAATGCATAAAAAATCTGTTTTAACGTATGCAATGTGTGCCATGGATATGTTCATAAAGAGCTAGTGATGATGATTTACACAGCAATATTGAAGGGAACATAAAAGAGAGGAGTGGCATTATCAACTTATGCAAATGCAGCCATTTCTTCTTTCGGCCCAATAATCATTTAGCGAGACAACTGACTCCGATTACTGTTACTGGCTGCAGAACTCGCCATGCGATCCATGCATGGTTCATTGCTGCATGCACTGGTGTGCCCTCTGTCAAGAGCACCGGGAAATGAAAGTACGTCTCTCTGATAATGTTGTCATGCCCATGACAATCATAAACCCACCTCCTGTTCAAGAAATGAATATGGGCGAAAATCAGGAGACTGCGGCTGCTGAGAACGGCATCGAGCACACTAATCTGGAGATGCGAGCTTTGTAGTTCAGTTCAGAAAAAGATTTTCTTGGGGCAGAGCACAGGTTTTGTATTTTCTTCCCTCATTTTCTTTGTTCCTTTTGTTTAGGTCTTTGGTGGCTGAGTTGGTTATAAACATATTGGAAATTAGGAACTCTTGGAGACTGTAAGAAACACTATATAGGAACTCTTGGCTTTATTTTACACCTGTAGCCTTTTCATTCTTAGGAAAGGAAACACTATACTCTGAAGAAGTTTACAACAAAATTTTATTACATCACCACTCCGCCTACATTGGATTAGTTTTGACCCCGCTCTGTTACTCTGATCCGTGTAGTTCAAGTTGTTCTTAGGCTTTATAAACATCTAAACAATGATATTGTGATATTAACTTTGAAAAATCGTCATTGGTTTTGAACAAAGATGATGTTTCATGTGGCCGCGACAGCTCAAGTGTGTCGCCCAGAAATCAGCCTTTCACTTTATTAATATGGGGTGATTAACTATAAGATTGACCTTATTTAAAAAAAAATTATAAGATTGACCTCAAATTATTGACCCGTAGGCCCCATTGTTGACGGATCATGGTACAAAATCACACTAATGCAAGGGTCTTGACAATTGAAAAGGAATTATCTTTTAAGTCTAGCATCATTTTCATTAGGCTCTGTTTCTTTTAACATAAAACAGGTGTAAGATTTGTTTTACGCCCATTTTTCCACTAAACATGGGCGCAAAATTCGTTTTATCCCCATTTTACGTGGAAAGAATCGACCCCACTGCCATGCGCACGGTGATTGGGTCCATGGATATTGTTGGCCAGCCAATTGACCTTGATCCCACCATCATTGGAAAATTAATTCTAAACCTTTGATCGGGCGAGATGAAAAGGACATCCTAAAGATATCTTTACATGTTGATTTCTGCGCCAATCTTGTGAATGTGATCTCTCTTCGGTATCAGACCTGGATCCGCTTGGTCGTCCTGTGATGGGCCCATCATATCAAGGCTCCTCGTCACGAAGGACAAATGTCACGTGTTCATTGGATCAGCCTAACTGTTTCCAAGTTGTGCCAGAGGAGGGTGAGGTTTTAAATTTCGACCAAAATTTCAGTCCGAAATTTCAGGTTTCAGTGAAGACCGAAACCGAATTTGATAGCCGAAATTTCGGTCGAGATTTAAGGGATTTCATTCAAAAAACTTGATTTTTTATAATTATTTTCCATAACAAAAATTCATAGTGGCTGAAGCAGTGGGATCAAGGCAAGAGCTTGATTGGGAGTCCAAAACTAGCATTGAAATCAAATTCACGTTTAATTTTGAGTCCAATAACAAGTTTTGAACTAGAATTCAAGATAAGTGATATCAACACAACCATGTTTTGAAATTTTCACTAACCCGTCTTGTCTTTTATTATTCAAAGAGATGTCAAAGGTTATTACAATTCCCAAAAGGTTATCACAAGCTAATTAAAAAAGAAAAGACAAGCTATGTTTGTGTAATTATTAAAACATGGGTGAGCTAATATCATTTCCAAACATCAATTCTCAAAATCCAAAACGAACTAAGCTTTCACTCTTGGGCCTTGTTCTTTTTGGATTTTGGGAATTGATTTTGTGTTTAATTTTCGAGCGCTGCTAGCAAAACGGGAATCCGTTTTATTAAAAAGGAAGGGGATACATCATTGGTACACGTCCACAAAGAGACAATGGAGAGAGCTTGAATCATGAAACACAAAAAAAAAAAAAAAAACCATAGTTTTATATTTCGGCCCAAAATCCAAAATTTCGGAAGAAATTTCAAGAATTCAATTTTTTTAAAAATAAGATGGTGTTTTTCTGAATTTTTTGCCGAAATTCTGGAAATTTCGTAATGAATAAAATATTGTTTTTTTTTTTTTGCCGAAATTCGGCCGAAGTTTCGGTTTCGACGAGGGCCGAAATACATACCAAAATCGAAATTTTTTTGTGCACAACCTATTTACGTGACGGTTTGGTTTCACGAGCCAAGCTGACTTATAAATGATCTGAAAAAAGTGACTTTTATCTAGTGGGCCCTACTATAAATATACTGACCCCTCAAAGATTAATCACGCTTTTTGCCTGCAAATCTTCATCTCTGTCTGAAAGTCGATACGCGCTCTGCTTCTTGTAACTCGGAGATGAAGTTTAGGGTTTACCCGAGACGGTCTCTTCTTCCTTACACTTCAAGGCTCCATAGCGTTTCTTCTCACCATCGCAACTTCTCTTCCTTCTCTAAAAACTTTGTAACGCCTCGAGCTTCTGTTAATGGCGGTGGAGGAAAAAGCAGTGATGGTTAGATTCTTATTTGATAATTCCAACTTGTGCCATATTTTATTTTGTAATTTCTCTTTGATTTTCTTTTCATAGAACCTATTTGTTTATTGTTTTCTATTGGATGTAGCCCTAGATGTGACTCTTATGCTTGCTATCTGTTCTTTGTATGGCAAAATTAAGAAGCATTGTAGCTTTATTTTTAAAACTTAGTGGTTTTATGAGAAATCTGATTAGTAGAATCGTAAGAGTGGGGGATGAGGTTCGTGCGCATCTGTTTTTTCAGGATTTTATTTTTTACTTCTGAATGTCAGTATGTCCATTTGATCATATGTTGAAAATGATCCATGTAGATGAACCCAACTAGTGTCAGGATTAGACTTAGTCAATTTGAGCCGGGTAGATTCTTTCACCTTCTTCATGAAAATTTTCTAAAGGATTCATTAGCCCACCCCCAACTAGTTTGGGACTAAGGCTTAGTTGAGTTGAGCTGAGTTACACTTGGATCGGTTGCGAGCGTAGTTAGCAAAACTCCATTTTAAACTAGTACAAAAAACTCAAATTTTTTTTTTGAGGAAAACGTATTAAACACTTAAATGTGTTTAAAACACGTTTTTTGGCCAACCTTTCCAACTTTACGCCCAATATATATATATATATATATATATATATATATGTGTGTGTGTGTGTGTGTGTGTTTTTTTTTTTTTTTTTTGAAATATGACAATTGTATTCATACCATGAAAAATACATTAGGTTACACTGGGGACCAGGAGTGCCCTCGTGTTTTTACATAGTATGATAGATACCATAGATTGACTTTTTCTTCATACCATACCAAAACTCCACGCCAAAAACTCCGGCCACACCACGATCAGCTGTGAATCAACGAGAAATGCTTCCACCACTGTATACCTAAATACTATCCGCCTCCTACTAATTCATAAAAAACTAAAACCAATTCTAATCTTTGCGATCTTCCCATGGAGATCTTGAAAGTACTGACGCCGAGCATTTCTCCAACTCCTCCATGATGTGCCGGATTTGGAAATCCGGCATTTCAATGAGCAAATCCTCTGGAATCCGAGCCAGATATCCAGGATTTTTTCTGCTAGCGATCCTTTCCTCCACCAGCCGGATGCCTACTATCTTGTTGGCTTCCCAATTCAACCTCCTCTCGGCCCTTTCCTCATTCAACATGAATTTGAAGAAGGGGTGTTTATGTAGACTATATTTTCTAAAATGATAAAATTTTAAACGCATTTTTTTGTGTTTCTGTTTTTTTACAATGTTTTTTGTGAAACAATACTGTATTAAACTTGAATTTTTCCTGTCCTTTTTTTTTTTGCTGAATCATGGTTTGCTAACTATGGTTGCAAGAGATAAAGATTGTGTAGGCTAAGATCTGTTACAAGAGATAAAGAGTAGGTACATGGTTACGGGAGATAAAAGACTCTCCCTTGGTGTATGGATATCAGTGACACCCGGACTTGCTTGTTAAGAGTTAGAGCTGTGCTTGCCCAAGTGGCTTTGTTGAAGAAGTCAGCCATCTATTGCCTAGTGTGAAGATATGAACTCCAAATTATGCCTGATAGGTCTTCTTTTTTTCACTCACAAGGTGGCAGTCATGTTCGATGTGCATCATATGCTCATGAAACACGGGGTTTATAGCAATGTATAAGGATGCATGGTTTTAGCAGAACATCAATATTGGTTGGGAATGTCTCACACCGAAATCTTCGAGAAGATATTTCAGCTAGGTGAGCTCGCAACTGACGGAAGCCATGGACCTATATCTAGCTTCAACAGACGGTCTAGAACCGATTGCCTGGTTCTTGGTTTTCCATGAAATGCGACTGCCCCGAGTCAAAGCTAGTTGTAATCAATTGAAACGAAAAACACAACTTCAAGTTTGAGGCCATCGGAAAGGTCGTTTCATCCGCTTTAGCGAAAGTGTTTGTCTAGATGAAGGCCAGGTTTGAGCAGAGTTGCAGTTTCTGCTGGACTAGAGTCCAAATAATCCCACTTTGCGGTTAAGATTGTATCTTATCTTTTAAGTAAGATATGCGGTTACAAAAGGTTAAGATTGTATCTTATCTTTTAGGTAAGATATGCTAGGAACTATAGATGCATCATTGTTATGGTGTTTCCCTTGATGCTTGTGCCTTTGTAGGAGATTTAATCCTTCTACTCTGTGATGTATTGTTTCTAAAGCGATAAGCTCTGTTAAGGGGCACGCATGTATGCAAGCTGAACTAAGTTATAATTTTATTCAATAACATTTGCTTATGTGATTATTTATAGAATTACAAATTTTGATGGTTAATGTTCGTTGAGGTCATTTGTTGCATACTTACATTATTTTCATCTCTTGGATGTATTAATGTAATTTTACTTAAATTATCACTGTAATGTTTTTAGCGACTGCTGTGTATAATCACTCTTTTGTGTGTTGTTCATTTATGAGTGTGCTTACAGGTAATTCTTTCCTTGTGCCTGGTGCAACTGTGGCTACTATAGTTATGCTTGGCTTGCTTCATGCTCGACGCCTCTATGATGACAAGAAGGTACAAATTAGTCATCTTCTCCTTTTGAATCTTTATGCATGCCATATAAGGATAAAATAGTCCATTTTCAGTATTTTTTTTTAATACTCGAGATCTATTACCCTTTAATGGAGGATCCAAAAACCTCTTATCAGTGATTAAATTCATAGTAGTAGTCAATGTTTTATGTTAAGTGAGTGTGCATTGTTTTCTTTCATTCCGAATCTGGCTGGGAAGGTTTTCACCTTTTTATTTTTTATTTTTAAATAGGTCTGTTGATATGACTTCAAAGTCATTGGAGCACTGTGTACACAAATATGCATGTCTCTTATTTAGTTTTTGATTCTTGGTACTAATTGTTGGTCTTTATGGTTTTTAATTGATGTTGTATCAATGTTAGAGCTTGATTGATCATCTCAGATTATGCAGCAGTTTGGGTACATGCTTGGTTTGGTTGTTTGTTGGATATTACATTTCTACTTGTTGATTGATACTATTCAGGAAATAAAGCCAGATCCCATGGTCTTGAAATTAATTCCTGCCTGCAAGTAGTGACCACTGACTTTATGGAACTTGCTTTTCAATTTTTTGTAGAGTTTATGAGGAAAGTGCTTTATTGATTTCGTAGGGAGGACTGGAGGAAGACCAGTTCAAGGGGATGGATCAGGAGGGCTTCTCCAATTCAACTCGTTGTTGTAACTGTTTTGACTTTTGCCACATTTTTTTTTGAGGAAAGTAGGAAACAACATCATGGGGATACTAGGGAAAATCCTAGTTCTTATCTATCCGTGAACTAGATGATAAGGTTTTAAATGTCAGTTTCAGCCGAAATTTCGGCCAAAATTTCAGAATAGGTATTTTACAAGATTTCGTTGGAAATTTCTGAAATTTTGGTGGAAATTTTTAAAATTTTGGTGAAAATCTTGGATTTTGGTGGAAATTTCAGGGATCCAGGCACTTTTGGTGTCGGCCCTGGCCGAGATCCGAAATTCGGCCGGTATTGCAAACTATGCTAGATGGCTTGATCGTTGTCATGGTCTTCATTTCCTTGCCCTTAAGAGTGCCCGTGGCAGGCAAGTGTTGCTTGGTCACCCTTTGGTGACCTGTTGTTGCTTGGGAGCCTTGCTCCCTCCTTGTTCCCTCCTGGCATGTTGATAGGGACTGTCCTTCACAATTCACAAAAGAGGCTAAACATGATGATGGGGGTCCATCATTGCTGAAATATAATTGTATTAGATAGTGAATAGAGTTTTAATTGAGCCATTTAAGTCATTAAGGGTAGTTTGGTTATTTAATGAGGGATACCCCTAGGGCCCATCAATTCCAACAACATGTTGTTTTAAGTAGGGAAAGTTTTAAGTGATAGATTTTAGCTGGGAGGGCTTTATTTCATGGGTTTTGAAGTGGGATCCTTGTGAGTTTAGGGTTTTAGTCAATAGGGCACACATTTGTTATGTGTCTTAGAAAGTATGTAGAAGTGAAGGTCTATATATTGTAAATGTCTTAGGGCCATCGTTTTGATATTATGGTTAATGAAAGAAAATCCCCTGTTGCCTTGTGCAACCATGTATTTTGAATCCTCTTTGTTCTTTATGTGATGCCTTGATCAAGTCTAGAACCGTGATGCCCTAGGACTCAGTGGTTCGATGCCTTGGAGCTTCAATCTTTTTCTGTCTATTTTTTAAAGGTTTTTTTTATCTATTCTACCTAAGGTATTTCTTAAGCTTTCTCCTATTTTTGTCTTGTTAGCAACTTGAATTCTTCTCTATTTTTTGCGATTTTATGAATTCAAAGTTCTCATGGGATACTGATTTTAACTTCAATCATACTAAAAGTTCTAATGATCAACAGTTAGATTGCGTTGATATCTATCTTTCTTCATTAATCTCTCACTTTCTTGAAAAATCCAGAGGTTAGACAAGTTCGATTGTTGTTCTATTGTTTAAACCCTTCAATTTGAAGATTTGATTTACTATTTCAAGAACTGCGAACAGATCAGATGGTTGGACCTTGTTTGAAAATTCCTAGGCATCAGTCTTAAAAATTGATAGACACCCCTAGCAGTAAAAATCAGTTCTTCTTTCAGTTTTCTTTATAATTTCTCTCTGGATCCCATCTAGTTCATCAAAACATCCCCTATATTACTTCCTAAAATCCTTTACATAGACCCCATCTTACATCACACAGGTCCTTTTGCATCATTCCCTGTATAAATTAGTGTGATCCTTAAGTTAATTTTTTTTGGCATAGTATTTAATGCGCTCGCTTTTCATGCTGTACGAATGGAACTCTTGTCCATGGTATTTGGAATTTTATGTTTTGCAATGCTATATAAACAGAATCCCCTCAATATTTATCTATTTCTTGCAAATATTTGGACTCTCATCTCTCTTCATGTCTTTTATGCTATTAAACTTGAACATTGTAGTAACTGTTGTTGAATTTTCCTGATTAGTTCTTTTGGTTTGTTATTGTTGGATGGATCATTTGTTTCTTTGCTTAACCCAGTGGAATGCCAGGTTGAAGAGGCAAGGGAGAAAGGGGTTGAATTTGAGTTCTCGCCTGATGCCAAAGTAATTAACTATATATTTAATCACCAATATTCTTCCGTTGGATTTTGTGATTAAGTTATGATAGCTATGCATAAAATACTATATTGATATTCTAGCATCTCATCAAGAAATCTGTGTCCTTTTGATATATAGGCTGCATTCTTAAGGTTGCTACCCTTGCGTTCCATTTCACGTTTTTGCGGTTTAATGGCAAGTATGGTCAGTAATCTTCTTCCCTTTTTTACATAATGGATTCTTTTTATGTTACACTTGCAAACATGTTTTTGATATTGAAGCCCTCAAGACATTTGATAATTTGTTCTCCAACTTGGACTTGACTCTCATTTATATTTCTTTCCTTCAGCTAAACACTTTTTATGCTCTGTTCCCTCTCTCCCATTCTCTTAACATCATGCTCTGCTACCTTTTCGATTCCCAAACATTTTTCTTCCAAAGTTTTGATCGATATGAGGGCTTCTATTCATTTACTATTACTCCATGTTCTGCTGACACATCCATCCCTATTTTTTTGTACCTTATAAATTTTGCTTAAGCATGTATTTCTCCATAGCCACGGGTCTGGACATTTTTTGTATCTCATTATTTGCTAATGTTTTTTCTCCCAGGAAATACCTGTCTGGTTGCGTCCTTATGTCTACAAAGGGTGGGCTAGAGCATTTCATTCAAGTAATGGCCGCTCTGCCATTTTCCTCTTCATTTTTTGCTGATACTGAATTATTCTACTTGTAGGCCATTTACTATTTAGGATGGTTATGTGTTTATTATAATCTGTTAATTCATTTTAAAACTAGTTTTCTTGTCCAAATATAAATGGATTACAGTACTGTACAACGTTTGTTTTATATCATTTATGGAACTTTTTTATCTGGCCTTTGTTTTGAGGATGCCCAGACAAATGCAATCTCACGTAAATAGCTGAATATGCTATTGTTCTTTTGGATTCTATTTTTCTTTCTTTCTTGTACTTGACCATCTCGGTCTTTTCTTAATAAATTCTTTACCGTTCAAAAAAAAGAAAAGAAGCTATTGTGCTTTTGGGTTGGATAGTGTGTCACGCTTTCCTTCCTCCAGTGCTCACCATTCACCCGCTTTAAACTCGTGTTAATTAACCCTCCAGACTTTCACATAAGGTAAAAGCCATTCAAATACTAGTCTGAGTGGCATGACAATGCCAACAAGTAGTTAATTAATTTTCCATTTAATCTTAGATTTGAACTTGGACATATCTGCCTTGTTAACTCCATCATCCTTTATGGTTGTCCCATTACTTTGCTTACATCAACAGGACTGGTTGACATCTTTATGATACTTTGGCTTTTGGTGCGTATATAGCAAGTGTTAATACCTGCTCTCACTCTCTAGTCTCTACCAACTACAGCTTTTTTCTTGGAGAAATAACGAGGAAACTAATTTAAAAATGTTGAAGATACAATACAAAAATTGGACTAGATGGCGCCAACAAAGGAAAGAATAGAACTGTACCTCTTCACAGACATCAGAGATATTCTCATTAGTTCAGCCACTCCCTGTGTTACACGTGCATGATCAGAAGTCTGGCCTATGTGTGCAGCACACGAGTGTGGTCGTCTCGTCACCGACACTCTCTCTAAGCGCCCCTCATATTACTTTCTTATTTAAATAGGGGTCAGATATGGCTCTGATGAGTATTACAAGTTGCAGTGGATTGCAGACACTCAACAGAAGGATCATAGATCAACAAAAAGCCATTCTCAGGAATTTCTCGTTTTCGGTAAATTAGTGTGGTTGATTGTTACTCATGAGCAGATCTCATTATGAGACATGCATAAGGATCACATAGTGTGTCTATGATTTGGGATGATTCTTATGTGTCTCAGTTCAGTCCTTTGGGATTACATATATACATCTTAATTATGCTCAAATGACTAAAATGCTCTTTGAAATGAATAGGACTAACACTGAATAATGAGTTAAAATGAAAAAAAAAAATCCCTTATATGAGAGAGAGAGAGGGAACTACTTGCTCTTTTTCAGAAGATTAATGCCATAGTTATTGAGGATTGCTTTGAACCTCATCTCCCTCTCTCTCCAAATGCCTCCTCAACTTCAGCTTTGTTTGCTCTTGGGCGCCATATTTCTTTTCAGCGATAAGATAGGCATATTAATACATTTCAGCATTGTTTAAACTGTAGTCTCCAGACAGCATCTTCATATATGAACTTTGCAGGAAAGCAATGGAAACATAACACACCTCACACTATGGATCACAATAACATTAGTCTTTTAATGACAATTATGTTTGCCATAATGTAAATAGTCAGGTACAGTTAGTGTTAGTCACTTGCACAACTTTTCATTCCTTCAAGCTAGCTTTTCTTTTCTGCTGGTTGATTTTTCATGATTGTTGGATTCCTTCAAATGTCAACATCCTCTATTTTGTCCTTCATAAAGCATCGTTGAACCATATGATATTATATTCCACAATAGAATGGCTTCTTTCTGCTTTGCCCTCTTTACCATCAAATTGGGATGCTAATTTTTTTTTACTCCTATGGTCTCTCTTGATGGATCCCCTGCTCTGCATCACTGCTACTCAAACCAAATGTGATATTTTAAAGTAAAATCAGTAGGGCTTCACAAATATTCCTTAATTGCAGATTTAGAAGAAATTGCGCTACCTTTGGAAAGCTATGCTTCTTTACGCGATTTTTTCGCCCGCACCCTCAAAGAAGGCTCAAGGCCCATTGACCCTGATCCATTTTGTCTGGTAACTGGTAACTTACCGGGTGCTTCTCCTACTTTGTGTAGTTTTCTCAAACTTTAGAATGCTGCAGGATGGCATACTAACCATATTTTATGCCTTGTTGAAATAGGTTAGTCCTGTGGATGGTACAGTACTGAGAATTGGAGAGCTTAAAGAATCAAGGGCTATGATCGAGCAAGTCAAAGGATTTTCTTATCCAGTTACTTCTCTTCTTGGTGGAAATCCCTTCCTTAATATGGTAACTGAAGAGGATACACATGAAGAACACGATGAACAGAAAAATGTTGCGAATGGTTCAAACAGAAAGTCATGGTGGAGAATTTCCTTTGCATCACCTAAAGTGCAGGAACCCCTTCCAATGTGGTACTTTCCTCTTAATTTATTTTCACGTTTTCTATCTTGGTAGAATGCCTGACAGTTTTCTGATTGATTGTTGTTATGGTTTTAAATTTCGGTTTCGGAGTCCATTTTGGCCTTGGCCTAAAGCAAAATTTCGGCTGAAATCCCAAAATTTCGGACGAAATCCGGTAATAATGATAAAAATTATTTAATTAATGATAAAAATTTATTAATTATTTATAAAATTTTGGCCTAAATTACTGAAATTTCGGAATATTTCTATATTCTTTAAAAAAAAAAAATCAATTTCTCGAAATTTCGGCCGAAATTTAAAACTATGATTGTTGTAATGATTATCATTTTCCTCATCGTCTGTAAGAACTGTAGTTACAGGCAATTGCTTAGCCGTCTAGGCAAATAAATCTAAGTCTATCGGCTAGGGTAAAACTGCATAGGCTGTTCTCGGTAAGGGAAAATCTCGGGATATATTAATTTTTTTTATTTTTTTTCGGGTTTATTTTTGGGAAAAACAATAAAATAAAATTAGTTTAAAATATATAAAATATAAATATTAAGAAAAAAAAAAAAAATAATGTGATGTTATCGTGGGAAAATGTAAATATCCCTATATTTTTTAAATTCTTGAAATTATATCAGGATTTTATTGTTTTATCAAAACATCACGATAAAACCGCTATATTTTGATATCGGAGATATTTGTGACAGTTTTTTTTCATGCTACATGGATAAACAGTTTCCTGCTGTTCCATTTGTTCTTTATTTCAACTGTTCATTAATAAGCTTTTCCATGTATAGAATGATATATACTGTGGGAAGTTTCTTGTGTTAGCTTTTGTTTTTTCCTCCGCAAATGTCTATTTTATTATCTTATACATGCTGGTTTCCTGGCTATTTCTTCTAGAACTCTCTTTTGGTTGAGCTACATCAGCCTCATGTACAATTTTATTTTCTAAGTTATACGGTAGCTACTGTTTAAATTTAGCATTGTCATAGTTGGTACGTCCTTATATTCATGAAATGTTGACTGTATCTTATTTGAGGAAACATGGACCGAAGTTTAACTTCCTCTAAAGGGTATTTTTTGTTTTGTTTTTGTGAATGCATTGAAATATGAAGACTAATTCAATGTTTCATGGCAGTCCAATGAAGGGTGTGTTTTATTGTGTTATATATTTAAAGCTGGGTGATTATCACCGGGTGCACTCTCCAGTTGATTGGCAGGTTTTTCTTCGTCGTCATTTCTCAGGTATCAATATTTCATTACAATTCTTGTCCTCCTTAGCAATTCCTCTCTGCTATATGACATTCCAATTCTTGTGTTTAGCAATTCCTCACTGCTACATGACACTTTGAACTTTTGGCTGTTTATAGTTCACTAAACTGATATTTCGTAAGAGCCAAACTGAACTGCTGAATTTCTGTATACCACTTCCATAAATCCAAAACCTAAGAATTATCGATTTTAACATAGCCTGGTTTGTCCGGTGAGTGACTGATAATAGTGTTTATTCTAACACAAGCTTCATCAAGTGCCTGTTAATTTTTTTTCAAGTTGAAAATTGAAGACACCAAATGTGGATACCATCTCAAAACATATCCACACTATTACTTTGACATCCCTAATAGTTTTTCGTATCGAGCCACACATCTCATCTCCTAAATGGTCAAATGGTTAGTTGGTCATTAGTGAAAAAGGTTTTATCTGAGAAGTTTTAACTAGGTCCAAAACTCAGATCAGAGAAGCTTTTCCTTTGTTTCAAAGTTCCCATGTTATTGTATGTGATATATTCTCAGAATATGGTCCTTAGGTTCATTGCACATAAAGCTTCTACATTTTCCTAGGAGCAGCTTAGTTGTATCCTGAAAAAGTTACAGGTCCTGGCATGGGTACTTAATCTTAAAAAGAGTTCGAAGGGAAAATTTAGCAGTACTAAAACACATGAGATTATGGAGAGGTCTATGAAATAGTACCCGATAAAAAGATGCGGAGGTTGTGGTTGCGCATTCCAGGTGCTTGAGAAAATGACTTTGACATGTCCTATAACTTGCAAGTCAAATTATTTTATAAGATTTGAGCATCAGTAATTCTATCATTTCTTATGTGTCTTATTTGTTGTTTTACTCAATAACTGTACTGTTAATTTATTTGCAGGTCGTCTTTTCCCTTTGAATGAACGTGCTACACGGACAATCAGAAACTTGCATATTGAGAATGAAAGGGTAGATTCTATTTTCTCACATGATATATTTGATACCTCTTAGGTCCACTCTTCAAGCAATTTATTTTTTGCTTGTGGTCTACTTTACATCTGGTACATGTGTAGGGATGATTGTGGCTGTTAATCTGGTCAGCAAAAACCAGTCATACCGGTTTTCTGAATAACTTTTCAATTGTCGAACCGGTCTTACCTTTACAGTATGGGTCGTCCACCCTATCAATGGATCCAATCACTTCACACAACTGCCACATGTATGGTGGATTGCAAATAATAAACATGGGTCATGAGAATGGACCTAACATTCCTTTTTTTTAATGGAATGGACCTAACATTCTTATATTTAGAGTTGCTTCTGTTGCTACGTTTGTTGAAGTATTATGATCGATTTTCCACATTGCATTTCGTATCGAGTTATCAAATTGTTTCGAGTGATGGGAACCTAATTGCCAGTGCGGGAAGTGGAAGCGGGAAGCAATGGCTATCAGGAAGGGAGGAAGCGGGAAGTGTGAAGGGTTGGGCAAGTGTCATATATCAAAGTTAATGCAAAATTTTCTCAAGTATAAAAGGGACAATTTAATGATTAATTGCTTAGTGAAGAAACTAACTAGTATCACTTTTAAATATACACATCAACATTACCAATACACTAAAGTGAAGTGTGACAAATGGATACCTTTTCACTAAAATGTACAATTAATCACTAAAATAAAGTAACTAACATTAACTAACTAACATCACCTAATCAATATAGTTACTAGTATATAAAAACATAACTAAATTACACATCAACATTACATATACACTACAATGAAGCATATAAATCATCTCATATATGAATTATGAACAATAACTGACTAACGTACATATATTATAGCCACACATATTGTAAAATGAATATGTGTGGCTATAATTGGGGGTTGTCTCCTTGAAAGGGAAATGCCTTTGGAAAATGTCTTTTTTCGCGGTCATCTGGGTTTTGTGGAAAGAAAGAAATGCTAGAATTTTCAAAGGATTCTCTCGAAAACCTCTTTTCCTTTTCAATAGGGTTATTGCTCTCATTGTTTCTTGGGTGAGATTACTTCCTAGCTTTGCATTTGTGTCAGCTTATGACCTTTGGGGTGGCTGGAATATTATATGTAATGGAGACAGGGAAGCATCTAGAGTGGATCAGGTATGGGAACCCCCTTCGCAAGGAGCCTTCAAATTAAACTTTGACGGATCTAGCATGGGTAACCAGGGACCTTCCGGAATCGGGGGAGTTTTAAGAGATGATCAAGGAAACGTTATTTGGGCTTACTCGGGTCCCATTGGGGTCACGGATTCAAATGAAGCTGAGGTGAGAGCAGCTCATTAAGGTATTAAGTTGTTATCCACTGATATATTGGAGAAGGTTGAAATTGAAGGAGATTCGAAGAATGTGATAAGTTGGATTTGCGGCGCACACTCATTCCCATGGAGATTTGCACCGTGGTTTGATGAAATCCAAGATATTATTGGTGGCCCTCATCATAAGGCGTATCATGTTAAAAGATCCGCTAATGTCGTAGCCGATAAGTTAGCCAAGGATGGAGTACATAGGGAGAGCATGCAATCGTTTGGGAGAGCATGCAATCGTTTGACTATCTTCCTCCTTGATATTTTCTCTTCTTTTCCCTTTCTGTATTGTATTGTATATTTCCCTGTATCTTGCTTAGGGCTTTTTGGCCCCTTTTAATAGATTATACTTACCTCTTCAAAAAAAAAAAAAATAAATTCTAAAATGAAAATTAAAGTATTAAAGTGTTAAATGGTTAATTTAGTATTGTAATTTAATCAAAGTATTAAATCAAATATTATTTCTTATTCTTCTCATCTTTCTTGATTTGTCTTCTTCATCCTCTTGTGATTAATCAATTAAAAACAACTTGATCAATACTCAGATAATAAAAAAGAAAATGGAGATCAGGGGAAATAAAAAGAAAACTTTAAATACATACTTCTTCATCTTCTTCAAATAAGAAATTAACAACCTTCATAAGTAAATATTTATGATTTAATAAAAAAATTTAAATTAAAAAAGGATAGGATTACACGAACAAAAAAGAAAAGAAACAGAAAAAATTTAGAAAAAAAGAAAAAAAAATTAGGAAACACGCTCCCCAAATTGGGAAACAAACTTCCCCAAAGTTGAAAATGTGCTTCCTAAAATTAGGAAACACACTTCCCACAAATTGGAAACATGCTTCCTCCGCTTTTGAGAAGCGTCGCTTTTATTGCTTCCGAAATGCGATTCCCTGGAAGCTCGTTCTAACCTTCTAGGGGATTTTTCCGATAACATTGGATGGGAGTACCTATGTGCAGTGCTTTTCCACTAGTTGTATGGGTTTGTAGTATTCATGGCACAATTTTTATGGGTAAATCATCGCCTGTAGTCGGAATTTTTTCATATGCCAGTTAAAGCTGAATTTTTATTAGTAACCTTGGATAGGAACTTTCTCTGTAGTGGGCACTTTTAGAGTGACTTTCCAGATTTTTAGCATAATATGTGATTGTCGGCACCCTTATTCACAAGTTGAGTGTGGTTTCTCATTGAAGCCTGTAGAAACTATTGTCCAAGTATAAATGTTATATTTTCATTTCGAGTTATCTTTAATCAAATTTCAGACAATTTTTCTATTGTCGGTGGTGCCATACATTTTAGCATTGGGTGTTGGCTAGGCCATAGTGCTTAGAATAGATTAATCTTCTAATTGTTGTCTTGAAGCCACTCTATGAAAACCACGAAATGCATCTCCTGTTACAGGTCAATCCATAATTTGATAACCATATTTTCTGGTTTTGGATTTCCAAGTCACTAGTTGTGCTACACAACAGAAGTCCCATCATGCAGCCAACTATTGATTTCATTAGTTCCATATCCTGTTTTTAATTTATTTTAGTTTGTGTTTATTCTGTTGATTTGACAACTTCCATTATTGCCCTTTGATAATCCGTTCGTAACAACAGTTCTTAGTCTAGTTTTCAAACCAAGTAAACTTGATAGATAATTTAAAGGCTTCTTATTTTGATGATATACATTCTCTTTCGTTGGAAAGACTTGATAGCTAGGAACATAACAGAGAACATGACCTTGGATAGGATAAAATGGAAGAAAATGATCCACGTAGAAGAACCCAACTAGAGCCAGGATTAGAGCCGGATAGATTCCTTTCACATTCTTCATGAAATTTTTCTAAAGGATTCATTTAGCCGACCCCAACTAGTTTGGGATAAAGGCTTTGTTGAGTTGAGACATTCTCTTTGGTTGGAACTCTGTTTGAATTTCAACATTTAAAATTCCTTTATTTGGTATCTTTTCTTGATGCATGTGTTTACCGATTTAAATAAATGTGGTCATGTCATTAGGTGGTTCTTGAAGGTCAGTGGGCAGGGGGGTTTCTGGCAATTGCGGCAATTGGTGCGACAAATGTTGGATCCATTGAGGTTCGGTGGTGTTCTCTTCCCATGCTAAACGTGCTATTAAATATGCCGTATTTATACCGTCGCATGAATCCTAATTTGTTTACAATATAGCATTGCTAGAAATATGTGATCTAAAAGAAAATATTTTTTCATTTGCTTTTGATATTGATACAAAACAATTATGGTACCTGCCTATCTTTTTTTTTGTTTTTTTTGAATGGTTACCTGCCTATCTTTGTTATTTTTCAAAAACTAGAACAAACAATTTGCATCAATGGGGATGATTTATTGTAATCACCTTCGGAGATGACTGGCCGAGCAGATAAAATAATACCTTTGAACTGAGTGAATAAACCACGATGGACTATGTCGACCTCAATGAACTGCATTGTAGGGGACCTTTGAACCAGCTCATACTGTAAATGAATATCGGGTGACTGTGTTTTGGCCTTGATGCTCTGAGGAAATTATTAGCTTAAAATTGGAATTCGGTAAACAGGGAAACAATATTTTCCTGGGACTAAGTTACCGTGGCTTCGTTTTTGTTTATTACTGTTTTCTAATTAATACTACTCATGGGCTAACAGCTAGAACTGAATTAGTGGCAATGGGGTCTAGCAAATAGCTCAGATGGACAGTGCTCTATATCACAACCTTGAGGTTGTGGGCTGCATCCCAGCCTACCTATCAAGAAATGAAGCATTGAAAGAAAACGCCCACTGAATATGAATTGGAACTGAAGTATTGAAAGAAAACTCCCACTGAATTAAGTCCTATATGACTTTGAACTGATAGAGTGGAGGCTCTGTTGTGGGGGAAACTTAATGGAGTCCCTATTGAAATGTGTGTGTAGAAATTTTGTTGTTAATTATCCTTGTAGGACTTCATTGTGCATCTCTGATGTGATATGACACACTTTGATCAAAAAGTACCGCTAGGAAAACGGGCTTCCGTTTTGGGAAAAAAAAACAGGCATAAACCATTTGAGCCACGTCCACTAAAAGACAAATGGATGAGTTCAAATCCCCATAAAAGTGATAAATACACATTGAAAAGAGTCAAATCAACGGTCATTTCAGTCCCTTTTTATTTTCCAGACGGAATCCCGTTTTCGAAGTGTTTTCCTTGATCAAATTTCCAGTCTTTCCCTGATTAAGTTCTGTTAATTGTTGGTTTATGTTTATTATACTACTGCTCTTGGCAGCTTTTCATTGAACCAGAACTCAGGACAAACAGACCAAAAATGAGGTTGCTGCATTCAGGGCCTCCAGATGAGCGTGTCTATGAACCTCATGTTATGCTCAAGAAGGGCGAAGAGGTAATGAAGCTCTTAATCATGCTATCATAACCCTGTTTCCAAAATCTGAAATTTGTGGCCCACCAGACTACTGCTCAAGTGTTGGGTCACCTTAAAAAACAACTGTGAACATGACTCTCATCATAATCCAATATGGTCATTTCACAAAGGATCATTCCTTTTGCTGGAAACAAGAAAGAAGTAAAAGAAAAGACCGATAAATTCAATTTAGCATGGGTTTAGTACTAATCTGAACTGACTCATCCAGGTAGCGGCATTCAACTTGGGGTCTACTGTAGTCCTCGTTTTCCAGGCGCCTATTTCGAAATCAACTGAAAATGGTGGTGGCACTTCAGAGTTTGAGTTTTGCGTTAGAAATGGGGATCGGATCCAAGTTGGAGAAGCCTTGGGTAGGTGGCGCTCTTCGTAGCATCGGCATACATTACCGGGGTGTTTTGTGTAGGTTATTACATTGTATCATTCATTTTGGAACCGGATTATTTTTTGTACGTCTTCTGCTTCATTTGATGGAAGTCTAGAAGCTGTGTCAAAATCCACATTTTAAACTTATTGTTCTCTAACACAAGCATTCACATAGTTGTTACTGAACTTTCAGCTCTTTATGTTGGCTGAGAGGAAGAAAATGCATTCAAGGCCTAAGTATAAGCTGTTCATCTCTCCTCAATGCATACTTTGTAAGTTCGTTGTCCATTTAATTGGCTGAGACAAGAAATTATGTCTTAAATGTCACATATTGGGCACCTGAGAAGTCTTATTTACATGCGTTTTCTTCCTTTGTTTTAGCTAAGCCTATAAAATAATGAAGATATTCCTAAAATTTTGATAAATATACGACACAATAATAAAGGGTAAATATCCCCAGTGCTCTGTTTAACATACCTATATGCATTTGTGATTGACCTTGATGTCATGTCGTTCCTGGACCACCACCATTTTTTGAGCCAGAGATGGTGTCATTTTGTGGTTTTGCTAGGGATTTCAATGGACCCAGATGGTCCGATGTATCCAAACGCTAATGGAAAAGCGTTCCAAAACGAAATGGTGGGTACCTAAGTAGGAAAATACTCTTCATATTTTGTTTACTTAGGGGCTGTTTGGATACGCAGATTTTAGAGTCCGGGATTTCTTCAAAATTGTAGCTAAGAGACAAGAGAAGAAGTGGACCGGCCGTCGTTTTCAACTTCTTGCCCTTCTTCCCGTCAGCAAGAGAGTAGCAGATCCTCCCATATTTCCAGGTTTTAGAAATCTTAGGATGCAAGAGAGATTTTTAAAACCTGATTTTGTCGCTTAAAATCCAAGAAACGCTGTCAGGACAGCATACAACAGCTCGATCATGAACCTTCTTTGACACTGTTTTCAAACTAAAAACCTGGATTCTAAAATCTGCATATCCAAACGGCCCCTTATGTTTATTCATGAGGGATTTATTAGGGATGCAACTCGGCTTAATTTTTGGGAATTC
Source organism: Tasmannia lanceolata (assembly GCF_043159265.1). Lineage (NCBI taxonomy): Eukaryota > Viridiplantae > Streptophyta > Magnoliopsida > Canellales > Winteraceae > Tasmannia > Tasmannia lanceolata. The sequence continues at coordinate 52,157,443 of NW_027518679.1, read as the reverse complement.
GGGTTGATTCCGGATTCATTTTTTACCAAAAGCTCGACGCCATTCTCTTGAATTTCTTATCTCTTCCCTCCCTGAGCCTTAACTGTGTAGGACTGTGGCCAAACGTAGAATTTGAAAAGAATTTTAACGGGTTGACTAGATATTAATTATTATTATTCTTGCATAAAATCTCACAAAGTAAAAGAAAAAAAATCGATACTAATAAGAATTGCTAGTTGTATGTGAAAAAATATTCTTTCTTGGTAGAAATAGATTGAGAAAAAGTGATAGAATGAATGATTTTTTTATATGAGGGGTGTTTAATACAACAAATCCTAATTCAAGAAACCCAAATTCTCGTAGGACGGAGGATCTGCCCTCCACATCTAAAAGATATTCTTACACAGAACAATCATCTAAAACATATTCTTCTACAGATCAATCTCCTTACTCCATCGGCTATAGAAGAGGGCCACTTCGTCTCCACCAACCCTTCTTCAAACATGAGAAAGATTTGATCTCATTCCTTCTCCACCTCCCACTTCGAGAGTTCTTGACTTTCATTAGTTTCTTCCGATATCTCAATCTCAATTGATCTTTTAGCACGATTACTTTGACAATTACTTGCATTCTTTACTAATTTCATTTCACCTCACTTAGTTAAAAAAGGACGGAGACACGATCCTTTTACAAGGACTGCTCATGCCAATATATTAGGTTTGGTTTATATTTTGTGGTGCATCACATCATATAAGTTGCTTTATCTGTGGTTTTGTCATGTAAAGCACATGGACTGTGATGGAATATTGAACATGCATAATCCATGTGAAATTAGTTAGAAAACGTTGAAGCATGAAGAATACTTATTTGTTATGAAAGAAGCCATTGTGTGTGTGTGAGGAAAAGGATTGTACGCTCGAGTGTACCAAGCTTATGGTACGCTCGAGTGCCCAATCACATGTGGGCCCATTTTGTTAGGAAGATCCAAAGCATTCATTTGAAAGGCCCTTACATAGATGGGGTCCGGGTGTGTACCAAAAGTCAGCTCCATAGGATCATCCTAACCCATCCATTTGTGGAGGTCACACATCTTTAAGATCAACTTTAAGATCAAAGTTTTGGGTTTGGGAATATTAGGTGAAGCAATAGCTCAGAAAATTTGGGAATTGGGAAGGTGGGGTTTTTCCCTGCTTGAAGGAACCTGAAGGTGGGATTGTGTTCACCTTCCAGAAAAGCATGCAAATTAGGACTTCTGTATGTATACATTGTTTGTATGTGATATGAAAAAAACATCATATTGACCACCATTTTAGCATTATATTATTGCACCTCTTTAATTAGGATTGAGCCTCTAACTCAATGGTCGAGACTTTGTTCTCCAACCTAGATGTTGGAGGTTCAATCCCACAGCTTACCCAGCATGAACAAAGGTGCCGCTTTAATGAAAAAATAACTGCCACACGTGGCATTTGTGGGTCCACAATGGATGTTTTATCACGGTTTAGCAGAATAATGACGGAAGGAGGGAGACAATGCAACGTGCCAGGATCCATGAAGAGAGTGGTAGCTTTTCCATAGCAGCAGCAACAGAAAGGACCCCGTCCAAGCCAAAAGAGTAAAAGGCCACCTGAAAATACCAAGGAAGCAGGATTCTTCCCTGGGAGCCTTCGATTCCCGCTTTCGATTCCCGCTTTGGCAACCTTAAGTAGGATTCTTCCCTCGGAGCCTTCGATTCCCGCTTTCGATTCCCGTTTCGATTCCCGCTCTGGCAACCATGGAAAATACTGCAGTAGCTGTATGATGCAAACCAATGAAATGATATTATCCCCACTGCAGATAAGGTTACAAACCAAATAAGAACAGCTTCTCCAAAGCAAGTCCAAACCCAGTGAAGATCTGGTCTCTAGAAGCTAGCCTATCACCCAGAGCTGCCGTTGGCAACTGCATCATTCCAGATCAACCTTCATGGAGAAACTTCCCAATTCGGAATGATCAAATCTAAAGAAGTGCCTCAAAAAAAATAAAACCAGGGATCCAATGATACCCTTACTACTGTATCACCTCATCTGATGAAAACATATAATCCAAAAACCTTTGCGTGCAGATCAAACCATTATTAAGTTACCCACCTGCCAAGTTTTTGCTGTTCAAACAAAAAAAAAAAGTAACACACCAATAATGCTCTCCATTGTGCAGTCCACGAGAAAGATCTACCCTTGAAGTTAACAAGTTCATCACTCTAGCCCAAATTGTCAACCACAAAACAGACGACATTAAAATTTGGTTACAAAGCCCAGTCTGCTCAACCCGTCGAAAAAAACTCAATTTGCATGAACAGCTCCAGTCAGAGATCCAATCCAACCTCGAAGCTTCCAAAGGTCTCCCAACAAGATAACCAATTACCCCCAGCCCATCATTTTCATACCATCCAAGGTAAATGCACGACAATCCCTAGCATATCATGCCCCGGTAAAGAAGCCCATACAGCCATAATCACTTCGGAAAATCACTAACTAAAATGTTGGATTTTGGTCTTTGCAACGGTTAAAACCGTTTTCCATAAAACCCAAATGGACACTCCAATCAAATTTGGTTTTCACCGAGAGGTTCCCATAGTTGACGGTTCATGTATGTATTGGTTACCTTGTGAACAAAGGACGTGAGAATCATCCTTGTTAGTTTTCCTTTAATGAATAAGGAAAGCATGGAGGCAGTGTGCAGTTTTCCACGATAATAGGCTCCAATTCTAACTCTATAAATCTCATGCTATATCAAGCTTGTTGATCATCGAATCAAAAGCCATAAGGAAAAGGAGGATAGAGAGACTGTTCTTGCTGAAAGTGGATAACAACCATGGTAGGTAAGGAAAATGTTTTATTGTTTCATGTAGAATCTGGTTGTAAGATCTACATGATGTTTGTATCAATTTAGTCAATAACATCTTTTGGCTTTTAGTTTATGTTAACATTCGTGGTATCAGAGGCAGGTTTGCTCAGCCAATATATATGAAATAGTTATATTTTGATTGGAAGCCACCACATGTTCGGGAAATTTCTTGAAAGAAATTGCTTTGGTATTGGCAGTCCTGACTTGTTTAAAAGTGGCATTGAATTGAAATGTTCAATGGGGATTTCGTTTCTTTAATGAATCTGTTAAAATAACTTTAGCTATGTACTTTGTTTACAGCCACCAATTGTTTGAAAGATTTCCTAAAAGAAATTACTTCTGTAATGGCTAGACTTATGTTCTGGTTTACCCACTTACATACTGAGTCCTGAATCTAGTTGGAGACCACAGATCTGGTGCATTGTCATGACTCATGAGATTTTCATTCGGCTTGGGTACAAGATACATTGTGTCACATGATGGTGGTCCATCATGAGTGGTCCAGATCACCAAACTAAACCACTAAACCTTTTGTCGCATAGTTTTGTTGCTGCAATATTTCATGCAGATTTGTTTGTTTTGAGGCAAGGGTAAGAAATCAATATAGTCTTTAATCCCAAAAGGCATAAGAGAGCATGATGACTTGAGACTTGAGACTAGGATATCATTGTTGCTATCGTCAGAATACAAGATGCCATTCCATTAGGACTTAGAGTTGATACCACCAATGTATTTTATTTTATTTTTAACAACAAAATATTTTATAAGATATAAGAAATATTTTGTTGCTTCATGTAGAATCGGATTGTAAGATCAGTATTCAACTCTATCCTCCCCTTATGCTCTTTGCTTCAATGATCAGCAAACTTAATGGAACCAAAGATTTATAGAGTTAGAGTTGTGACCTATTCTCATGGAAAACTACCCACTACCTCCTTACTTTCCTTATCCGTCAAAGGAAAACTAACAAGGATGATTCCCACGTCCTTGTTTACAAGGCAACCAACACATACGTGTATGAACCGTCAGCTATGGAAACCTCTCGGTGAAAACCACTACCTACACAGTCGATGAAGCTATGACTGCTACACTTTTCCAAGAAATAACACCATCAGCCAACATGAAAATGTATCTTGATGTCGGCTTTTTATCATATGGACATTCAGCAAAGTCAGTCTGTATACCCTATTACCTCAAATGAAAAGGATATTCTGTGAGTGAGAAATCCCTAGTCCTCTGCAAGTACCTGATCACCTTCTTAGTAGCCTTCCAGTGATCTATTCTAGGGTTGCTTTAGTATCTGCTAAGAACATTTATTGCGAACGCAATATCGGGGCAAGTACAGACTTGGGCGTACATGAAACTCCCAATAGCTGATGCATAAGGAATTTTCTTCATTTCTTCAGCTTCTAAGATGGTCTTTGGACATTGAGACTCAGTTACTTTATTGCCTTTAACAATGGGTATGTCTCCACGTGAACATAAAATTAATCAAACTCAATAAGAATATCGATAATAATAAACTGCCCTATAACCCTATCAATTTTGGGCTGTTCACGTTCCTGCTAACAAGTGGATCCTATTCCTATAGACATCTCCATCCAAAAGAATCTTAGCCTATGATTCAAATTTCTGCTCCACTCTCACAATAACCGGATCCTAAAAATCGGGAATATTACTTGCTTTAGAGGAAGCCCGAAATAGCTTAAAAGGCATGCATCCATTACACATCCCGGAGACACCACGATATATTCATCTCCACTCCATCATTTGACACCACCCTTTTCACGGGCTAATAAAAATGACCAAAGCCACACATACAACACTAATCACAACACAATACCTAGTTCCTGCTCACCCTTCAACCAGATTAAGTAGACAACAAAGATGTTAAATTTGAGTGGGATTGAAGTTATTGTTGCTGGTTGGATTCAATCTTGCAACCAGGAAGGAGCGGAAAGAGGCGTGTTGGAGTGCTCCAATCTCAGTTGAATAATAACTTCAATTATGCCACCAAGGCAAATTAAATTGATTGCAACTGATTTAAGACAACAAAATTGGCCACAGAAAATCAATCGTAATTGACAAACTAAACTATGAAAGAAACCATCCACAACTCACACACCCTCAACTTCATTACAAATACCATCCTCTCCATTATTCTTATAGACCACCCTTATCCCATCAATAATCAAGTGCTCCCTGACAAAACCATCTAAATGGCAAGATTAAGACCCCCATTGACCTTTTGAACCAATTAATTATGCAAAAAGGATATCTTTGTGAAACCCTTAACGAGGCATCAAAAAACACAATGACTATTTGTTTGGGTAGCATGAAAACAACACGCAAGTACGCAACCAAACACAAAACCAATTAAATAAAATTTCAGCAAACATGGGAAGAGATAGTCTTCAATGCAATTCTCCAAGCCATAAAGAACAATAACTAATGCAGTCATCTTATAGAAATAGGCATGCACAATTCCAAAGAACAATGTATCAGAATTTCACATTAAAACTCGAATCAGGACACCTGCATTAGCGGTCGATCCGCAGGTGACAAAAGCTTCTTCTTCTTCACCATTGATTCACTCGGCAAGCCTTCCATTAACAAGAGAAGGGGTTGATAGACAAAATTTCGTCTAGATCAAGCCTTAATCCTAGAAAACCAAATACAAAATGTCAGGCAATGAAATCAGATCTACGTCCACCTGATGCCTTTTTGAAGATCCAGATCAAAATATGTAAAATTCCGAATCAGAAACATTTGAAGCAAAAAGGAAACAGATCTAGAAAAAAGACAAGGCACAGGCCTTTATCCTTCAAAACCAAAGAAAAAAATGTCAGGCAATGAAATGATATCTACGTAGTTGCCACATTCTGATGCCAAATTGGAAGATCCAGAACAAAAAATGTAAAATTCCAAACCAAAAATTGGAAGATCTATGTAGTTGCCACGAATTATGGTTTTAAATTTCAGCCGAAATTTCAGAACTCCACCAAGAATGAAACGAAATTCGCATTAAATCCTTCTTTTACAGGATTTCACCGAAATTCCAAAAATTACTTTAAGATTTCCACCGTAATTTCAAAATTTCAAGAAATTTTAGAGAAACCGAAAATTTTCCACGAAATTTACAAGATTTAGGCCGAAATTTCCACCGAAACCGAGATTTAAAACCTTGAGCACGATTTAATGCCAATTTCAAAGATCCAGATCAAAAAAATGTAAAATTCGGAACCAGAACGGCATTTCAAGGGAAAAAAAAGAAAGGATCAAGAAAAAGAAAAACCACACCTACGTCTGCTTGGAGTAAGAAGAAGAGGATGGAACGCGCTTGTTGCGGAACATCATGTAACCGACCGGAAAAACTACTCCGATCATCATTATCGCCGCTCCGATTATGTACCTCACCGGAGAAGGAGGTTCGACCTCCAGTAGCCTCCTCAGCTGCATCTCAAACAAGCTTATATCAAATCTCTAATTCGGAAACAAAAGCCTAATCATAGATTTCAAGTCTGCAATCTAAAAGCTCAAAAACAAAAACCTAACCCTAGATTTTCAGAGAGAGAGAGAGAGAGAGAGATAGAGAGGTTCTTTATCTTACAGGCATCGTCTCTCCTTGTGCAGATTGAAAATTTAGGGCACGATTCCTCTGCGATTTTCTTCTTTGGGACGAGGGATTTTGGCTTTCTTCTACCCTACTACTGGAATCTTTTACCAACTGTTTGGATACAAGGATTTTATAACTTTGTGAAATCTTCCGAAATCTTGCGGGTTATGAGTTATGACTTACAGGAGTTTTTGTATAATGATTGATTTGGAGAAATTCACCCGACGAGACAAGCGCCGATATAACCGGCAAAATTTCAATTTATGCTAAATCCCTACCAAACACCCCTCGGATAATTAGGAGAATTACATTCCCTGCTATTTTACTCAAAAAAAAATGTAATACAACAAAGCATTTGGACAGCGATATTTTCCCCCCTTCGGATATCTCTCTCTTAACAGAAATCGTTAACTTTTAAGCCTAAAGAGTTAACGGTTGCTCCTCCACCCCTTTGTATATCCTAACGATATCTGTTAGGGGGGAGTAAAAATCATTTCCATAGGTTGATCCTAACCATCCGATCTATAGTTAGGATCAACCCTCTCATGTGTACTCCCTTTGATGGGTCAACCTATGAAAATGATTTTTGGGGCACAGCCTATTTAGATTGTGTCCCATCTAATGAACAGTTTGGATCATACTATAGTGTGGGCCACGGTACTTTTTGAAAAATAATGGACCATAAGGCCTTTCATCATATAAAAACTCGGCTTATTGAATCTAGGTTTTAGGTTATAAAATCCAGGTTTAGGTTATAAAATCAAGGATTTTACATTCTTTGTTTATCAAATTCATGTACCAAAAAATTCAGTTGTTTGATGGATAACTATTTGTTTGGAACTTTTGGATTGCAATAAAAACATATCCAATGGTTAATTTCCTTCACGAAATGATATGATTATGCTTAATTTAGAGGGACATCATAAATTGAAGTCCCCTCTAAATAAAAATTGATATTCATTTGCTCTGGTTAATTTTTTCATGGTCTAAGAAAACTTAAAAAGGTAGGAAATTCATTATAAATTGAAGGCCCTTCTAAATAAAAGATATTGGTTGGTTCCGTATAACTTTTCCATGTCTAAAAAAAGGAAGGAAATTTTAGATCCTTTCCAAGCTTTTTCACAAAACTGGTTTCAAATTTCGGTTTCCGAATGCGTCCTCACTAAGTCACTCCCATGGTTTTAAATTTCGACCGAAATCCGAAATTTCGGTGGAGACCGACACCGAAGTCACCAAAAACCGAAACGGTTATTTATTTCGGTCGAAATTTCAGTTTTTCCGAAATTTGACCCAAAAAACTCTGTTTTTTTTTTTTTAATATTAATTTAATATTTCACTATTGAATTGGGGCTTGTACCAGATTTCGACCGAAATTTCAAAATTTCAGGGTCTGAAACCGGTACCGAAACCGAAATTTTAAACCTTGGTCACTCCTCACCTAAACCGAAATTTCAGCCAAAATCAGACGAAATAAATTTAACAGCTATTTTATCTAACCGAAATTCTGCCGAAATTTGGGATAATATTAAATAATTACCAAAAAGCAAGATTTTGGGTTGAAATCCCTTAAATTTAGGGGTATTGCCGATGGGTCCCGCAAATTCGTGTGTCATCGTATCGGCCGAAACCGAAACGAAGACTTCGACGACTGTGTGTGAGTCCTCGTATCGGCCGGTACGAGGAACCAAATCTACACCACTTTTGTGTAAGGCCCCAAATCTGAGGAGGAGTTTGTACAGCAAATCTACAGGTAAAAACAGATGCTTATCCGAAGAGTCTCGAATTTCCTTCAAATCGTAGGTTATTCATTAAGACCCTTCTCTTCATGGAGATTTCCTGGAGAATCTCACGACTCTCCCTCCACTGCCACTCATGGAATTCACGTCTTTTATTGCCCGGTATCTTCTACACAACCTCAGCAGAAAAAAAAAAAAAAAAAAAAAAAACTTGATTTTTGTTCATAGATTAGGTTTTTTATTCAGGCCATTAGGGTTTTTTTGTTCATAGATATGGTTTGAGGAGTAGTAGCTAAAATGGGATTTCGGCTTCTGTTTAGATTAGATGGATTGGATTCGTTTGTTTTAGGACTCAGTTGGAATCGTGGCAAAGCTTTCGCAGTGCATTGCTTCGCGTGGAGGGAATATACAGAGTGTTGATGTTTTCGTTCCAGAACGCAAGCAGCTCTTCTATTCCAGAAGGTATTTTCTTCTTATTCCATTGCGTCATTTCAATGAACAGAAATTAGCAGGGCGGGCTTGAATTCATTTTCTCTTGCACTCTGTTTGCTTTGGTATTCAATTCAAATGGAATAGAAAATTCCAGTATGATTTTTTTTTTAATCTCTTCTTGTTAAAATCATAGAATTTTGTGGATTGGCAGTGCATCTTCTTCAATTAATTTTCTGTTTGCTAAGATTTCAAAAATCTACCTTATGTTTAATCTTTAATGTTAATGTTGTTTCAAATCTGCTATTGAACCTTCACTGTTTCACTGAACATTGATGTTAAAATCAGGCCATGTTTGGCAACCATGAATTTTTTTTTTCCATGGAATATTAGTCTCATCAATGGTGGGAGAGTGGTGGTGAGGATGAGATAAGGAGAGAGAGGGTGAGAAATGGCTTAAAAGAGGGAAAAATAAATTGTATTTTGAGTGGAGTTATATTTTTCCTTTCTTTTTTCAGCGTTTTCTTGCCCTCTCCTCACTCAGTCTCTCTCAGGCCTCTATCTCTCTCTCTCTCTCCCGCCCTCTCTCACCAGGGTAAGCTAATATTCCATGGAAAAAATTCATGGTTGCCAATCATGGCCTTAGTGTTTCTCATTACATGACCATGTATGTTTAATGTTAAGGAATAGTGTTAAGAATCTGCTATTGAGATGCATTTTCCATGTGCAACTAAACCATCTCTATTCATATATTAGTCATTAATGTTTTGTTTTATCTTAATTGAAACTAAAGGTAGCTACTGATGCGATTTTCAGTGAATTTGTCTTCAACCCTGCACGATGGCCACGAGCAGTGATGGATGAGGACTTTCTCAAACTATCAAAGTTGTTCAATGCACAAAAATCTATCGTACGAGTGCCTGATCTAGATCCAAAGTATAAAATAGCAGTTCTTGTTTCAAAGCAGGTGAAGCTGATTGTGTGTTCAGTTTGCATTCTGATGTGCTCCATTGAGAACTCTTTCATGTTTAAAGCTTTATGTACTTTGCTTTAATTCTTTCTTATCCAACTCGAAACAATTTCTGTCACAGGACCATTGTTTGGTGGACTTGTTACATGGATGGCAGGATGGGAGACTTCCTGTAGATATCACTTGTGTAATAAGGTAAAGTTCTAAGAAGAACAATAATTTTGGTGGAATATTATCCTTCTAACTTCATAGCCTTAATGATCCATTTTCACAGTAATCACGAGAGAGCTCCAAATACTCATGTAATTCGGTTTCTTGAACGGCATGGAATTCCATATCACTACTTACCCACGAGTTCAGGAAACAAAAGAGAAGAAGAGATCTTGGATTTGGTTGGACGTACTGATTTTCTGGTGCTTGCTAGATATATGCAGGTAGTTTTGATTCTCAAAATATTTTTGGTGTTGGTGGTTCTCACCATACTTCGCCATTGTAAGAGTGTATACTTATTTGTTTGTTGAATCGTCCATGGTGCATTAAGCAACTTTGATGCATTTGCAATATGACCTGTAAACTTTCAAATTGATAGCTAGAATCAATATGAATGCATGATCAAACTTCTTCTAATAAATCACAAATTGGTTGCCAGTCCAATTTCTGTTAGAACCTTAGAAACAGGAGAGCTGAGGTGCCTAGCTCACTCTCCAAAGTTAAATAAGCAACACTATTAACCCGAGAAGAGTATTAACAACATTGCAGAAAACCATGTATATGGGAATGCATAGTAGTTTAATCTAAACCATGCACTAAGGGGTGAATGTTTCATATGCAAAGGGCCATATTGGGTGGCCAATTACCTGCAGAAGCAAGCAAGCAAGCCTTTGATGCTCTGCAGCCTGTGGCAACTCCACCTTAGAATCAAGATGAAGATGCGGAGGATGAAGATGAGCAACCTGAGATTACCATTCAAAAAAAGGGGAACCCAAGATGGGATCCCTAAGATTGCTCAACGCTATCAAGGGGCAAACAATAGAGAAGATCCCATCTCGCCATTTAAAAAAATAAGATCCCATCTAGGAGGTTGATGTACATTGAGGCATGCATCAACGCGAGATGACTCGAGCAATGATTAACACGGTGCTACACAAATTTTGCCTCTGATCAGGAAGCGAAACGACTGAAGTTGAAGCTTGAAAAAGGCTCCAGTAAAATGAAGATGGTGATCTCAACAACGCATCCTATCACTGGCTCAGCAACAACACCCCAGGATGACTTTCATATCTTATTGGGGATTGCATTTCTAAATCATATCAAATCTTACCGATGCCCGACTAGAACTCAACTGGAGCCGGGATTAGAGCCGGGTAGATTCCTTTCACCTTCTTCATGAATTTTTTTTCTAAAGGATTCATTTACCCGACCCCAACTAGTTTGGGACAAAGGCTTTGTTGAGTTGAGTTGAGTTGATCAAATCTTACCGATGCCCTGCGTCAACTCCCTTTTCATGTTTAGGGAGGAGCCCCTTGCATGGTCTCTGTGTTGAGACAGGAGAAGGATATCGAGCACATATCAGATCTTCAGTTGAAGAAGGGCCTGAAGAGGGGAGAAGCTAGCTTTGTGGCTACCCCCAATCCCTTAGGGCATCAAACTTGTTTTGGAGAGCTTTAAGGATGTTGTGCCTAAAAAACTACTGGTGATATTGTTGTTGAGAAGGGCAATGGACCATAGGATTGAGCTTGAGTCTGGGAGGGTGTACCCCAACTCGAGGCCCTTACGAGATGACCCTCTTGAGCTGGATGAACTTAGGAGTCAACTTGATGAATTTCTAGAATCGGGATTCATTAGGCTGTCTATCCCTTTTTGGTGCCCTGATATTATTTCAAAAGAAGCATAATAGAATATGCAGTTGTGTGTTGATTATTAGGCACGGACAAGGTGACTGTGAAGAACAAGTAGTAAGGTACTTCTCAAAGCTGGAATTGTGGCCTGTCTATTATCAGATGTGGATTTCTAATGGTATGACCCTAAAATAACTTGTGATATAAGATATGACATATTTGAGTCTCAAATGGTGTTGTTTGGCCTTACTAATGCTCCGGCCACCCTCTACACCTCAATGAACCACCTTTATGTGAAGTTGCAGTTCTCTTTTGCCCGAGCACGCTTCATGTTCGTGAGACATGAAATAGGTAGGAGAAGAGGGGGGAGGGGATTCACATGGACGGTGAGAAAGTCTGTACCATACAAGAGTGACAGGCTTCAATCAAAGTGGAGGAACTTTGATTGTTCCTTGGGCTTGTCAACTACCACATGCAGTTCATCTCAAAATATTTGAATCCAGCTGCTCTTTTGATGGATTTGCTAAGAAGGATCCATGATGTAGGACGGAAAGGGAAAGGCACCTAGTATTGTAGCTCTAGGGCTGGCAATTTCACTAGTGAAAACGGGGATCCGCCCTGCCCTGTGCGGGGCTGGGATTCCCAATTTGGGCGGGGACGGGCACAGGCAGCTCTGATACGAAACTGATGTAGGACAGAAAGGGGAAAGAATGTTGATATGTCTTAAGATCAGAATTGGGCTAGTGAGGATTTAGGGAGCAGACTTGACTAAACTTGATGAGAGAAAAGTGTGGACTGTTGGGGGGATTTGGATAAACCTCAACAATCCTAAGGTGAGCTACTTATGGACTGTTTGATGGTAAGAATGCAAAACGGTTGATAAAAGGTGTTTCGGCCTTTCAGGTAAAGATTTAGGGCACGTTTGGCTACCGTGAATTTATTTTCGTGATAAATTAGCTTCTGCAAGTGGTGAGGAAGACTGGGAGGGATAGATACAAGAGGGATTGAGTGAAGATAGGGCAAGAAAAAGCCTGAAAAATCAGGAAACAAAAAACTCTACTCAAAATATGATAGATTTTTTCCTGATTTTTAGCCACTTCTCACCCTCATTTCAGTTGGAGGGATTTGGATAAACCTCAGCAATCCTAAGGTGAGCTACTTATGGAATGTTTGATGGTAAGAATGCATAACGGTTGATAAAAGGTGTTTCGGCCTTTCAGGTAAAGATTTGGGGCACGTTTGGCTACCATGAATTTATTTTCGTGATAAATTAGCTTCTGCAAGTGGTGAGGAAGACTGGGAGGGATAGATACAAGAGGGATTGAGTGAAGATAGGGCAAGAAAAAGCCTGAAAAATCAGGAAACAAAAAACTCTACTCAAAATATGATCGACTTTTTCCTGATTTTTAGCCACTTCTAACTCTCATTTCAGTAGTGCCCTCTCAAATCTCTCTCCTTCTCTCGCCCGCCCTACCCCCCTCTCACCACTTGGAGATACTAATTGATCATGAAAAAAAAATTCCTGGTGCGAGACATGGCCTTAGGGTCAGTATCAAATCAGTGATTGGTTTGGAACAGGTCTGAATAGGAACTGTCTGCAGAAATTATAACAGGTTTATAACAGTTCAAGTATCGGTCTAAAACTGTATTGGGTTTTATAACAGACCAATACAGATCTATAACAAAATGTCTAAGACGAGTTTGTTTCAGCTCTGGGGAAAATCTGGAATAGGAATTTGGTACTGAGGTCTATAAAAGGTCTATAATAGATCTGATAGGGAGGAACCTTAGTGCAGCCTTCCAACAGTTGTAGCAGGTGGGGAATATTCTCTTAAAGTGTAGGCTTTACAGGATTTAATAGCAACTGGTTTCAGAATTCTAATCCGCAAATCTAAGGTATGTAAATGGAATCCGGGCAAATGGGTTTCTTGTTGTTAAAGTGCTAAATAGGTACAGATAAATAGTAAGTAACAAACCTATGAAAAAGTATATAGAATTTTTCGAACAGGTAAGGAAAAAGATCTGGGTTAAAGTTAAGGGTTTTAATTTTTGGGAAGTTTGTAGGGTAAGGTTTAAATTTTGGGTAGAAGCTATGGGTGATGGGCTGGTAGAGGTGTTGGTTGTTGTAGGCTTGTGGGAATGAAAATTAAAAAAAGAGTGGAGAAGGAGAGAAGAAGAAGAAGAAACAGAGGAAAATGTATAGGGATATGAAACTGACCTAGAGTCACGCTAAGGTTCTTAATTTTGGGAATCACGCAACACACACATTGACTGAATTTGTAAATCACTATATTCTTCCTTGTGTGTAACCTTATCTGGATACATTACATATCGATATAGAATTATAGGTTTACCTGAATTACCTTTTGTGTTGTTTGAAGTCTATATCGTCTATAATAGGTTGAATATTTTTGTAGGTATTGTCTGCAAAATTTTTGGAAATCTATGGGAAGGATATAATTAACATTCATCATGGCCTTCTTCCATCATTCAAGGGTGGGAATCCTTCAAAACAGGTTCAGTACTCTTCCATATCCTCTTGGATCATTTGGGTTTGCAATATTTTATTATATCACGTGCTTTTTAGCTATAGTTGTTTAATTTGCGCTACAACTTTGCAGGCATATGATGCTGGTGTGAAGTTGATTGGTGCAACAAGTCACTTTGTAACTGAAGAACTTGACACGGGTCCTATTATTGAACAGATGGTATGATGATTGTCTGCATAATTGCCCTTCTTTATCTTTTAGTCTTCATTTTTCTAGTGATACAAACTCTGTATTGACCACCTCGGTTGTGGGGTTCCCCCCATTTTTCTATTTATCCAATTCTTTACCTTTCAAAAAAAAAAAGTCTTCAGTTACTCTTGATTGGTTTGTAACTCATTGAGATACTTGGTGGTTTAAACTTTGAGCATTCCATCAACCATTTTTAATTAACAACGTTATTGAAGAAACCATTTTTAATTCCCTACCAAGTTGAAGGGAAAGTTTTATAAGACAGTTGTGAGGCCAGCCTTGCTGTACGGCTCAGAATGTTGGACCACCAAGAAGCAGCATGTGCATAAGATGTGTAGTGGAGATGCGAATGCTTAGATGGATGTGCTGCCACACAAGGTTAGATCGAATTAAAAATGAAGACATCCGTAAAAAGGTGGGGGTGGCACCAATTGAGGAGAAGATGAGAGAGCACCGCTTAAGATGGTTTGGGCATATCCAACATAGGCCTTTGTATGCTCCAGTGAGAAGAGTGACCCCTGCCAAGTTGATGGAGTAAAAAGAGGTAAGGGCAGACTGAAAACAACTTCGGTAGAAACAGTGAGGAAAGACTGAGGGCTAGGAACATAACAGAGAACATGACCTTTGATAGGATAGAATGGAAGAAAATGATCCATGTAGACGAACCCGACTAGTGTAAGGATAAGACTTAGTCAATTTGGGCCGCGTAGATCCTTTCACCTTCTTCATGAAAATTTTCTAAAGGATTCATTAGCCGACCCCAACTAGTCTGGGACAATGGCTTAGTTGAGTTGAGTTGAGTATTGAAGAAACGCTGCAAGATATAGTTTTGTTTTCTGCTGGTCAGGAAACAATTCTGGAAACAATAGAATGAATGCTATTCATTATTTTGTCTTTTGCGTATCTAGAGAAGATTTTCATGTCTGGGCTCACAGATTAAGAGAATTTATCATGGGGATCACTCATGTTTGTGCGATGTGGTCATTGTAAATGGTGCTGGTCTTCTTAATGGACTTCTCAGGTAGCTATAACAGAGATGTGAAGGCATGCTAGGTGAAGAAACCCCAGTATAGAGGCTCCTGAGCAGGAAGCTTAAGGATGGTCTTAAATCTCAATATTCATTTAGAACACCTTTCCTGAGCAACTAGTACCAATCCAAATTGATCCCATAATATATTTGATACAGAACAAATATGCGGTGAGAAGAGACCGAAGAAAATGTAACCACAATGGAGGCTTCTAATGGGGCTACTTCTTGTTACAACTATCTGTAGGAGATCTTGGCGTGCGTACTAGTGGTTATTGGAGCTCTTCATGATTGTGTGGCACTGCACATAAGCTTCTTGTCAATATATTCCGCTTTGCTATGTTAGTCGGGAAAAGGTTAGGGGCGTTAATTGCAAAGAAAATTTACATGAGAATCAATGGTGGGGATACTATCAAACTTTCTGAAATTTTCTGGAGGTAGATTGTCAGTGATGAAAGAATTTTGCACGCCAATGGTAATCTCGTAAAAATGCCAGAAAAAATTGCTTAGAACATGAATCCTTCGTAGAAGGTAGGTTGTCAAAGATGAAACAGTTTGTCAGGCTATGGTAATCACAATAACTCATAAATATCTAAGGAGATTTATTATGATTAGAATTTTTTTTTCGAAGTGGCATATGTGGCACAAGCATTGGCGTAGCTAGCATGTATCATCTATTTATGTGTTCGGTGTGCGATGCACGGAGGCTACAAAAAAAGCAAATGATTAATAAAAAGGTGCATTAAAAGTATTCAAAATGAAAAAAAAAAATATAGCTTAAATTATTCCACATCTTGAAGTTTGGACTCATAATCAGAGGTTGGCCAAACCGAGTGCTTCGGCCAAGTTCTCAGCAAGTCGGTAAGTTCTTGATGTAGGATACTTTCTAATCTTTTGTAGATTTTTTTAGTTAGAATTTCTAATTCTAGATAAGTTAGAATCTTAGGATTAATTAGTAATAGTTGAGAGAGTGAATTCAGGAGTTTTTATCAAAGAAGACGTTCTTCTTCTTCTACCAAGTTGAAGACAATGCTTTTCGCCTTTTCCGCACGTTTCTGCTGCGTCAGTTGGTATCAGAGTGAGGTTTCTCCTCGGATCGAACCATCTGGCATCATCCACGCACCACCGAACGAAAGGGCTTTTCCCATTCGTCTGTCCATCAATCGGTTTTTTTTTTTTTTTTGCCAATTTTATTAAAAAGAAGAACGAGATGGTCAAGATACAAGATACAAGAGAACCATAAGATAAAATTACACAGGGAACCAAAAGAAATTACGGCAGAAGAGAGCCAAAAAGTGCTAGGGACTCTTTCCGTCTTTCGAGACCCCCAATTTAGCCAAGCTATCGGCCACCTTGTTTGCCGATCGACGGACATGCTTGAAGCATAGACCAAAATATCTAATACAATATGAAATCTCATCAAAGTATCGATCAAATCTCCAAGGATTTTTTTTGGGCCCCGTAAGCCATTTGATGACGTTCAAAGAGTCCCCTTCAATCACTACCTTGTCCATCACATTAGATGCCAATAGTTTGATGCCCTGATGGACTACACGTACCTCAGCTTCCTAAGCGTCCGCTGTCCCTATGGGACCCACAAAGGCTCAAACAATCCCCCCTTGGTCATTTCTCAAGATCCCCCAATTCCGGCCGGTCCGGGATTACCCAACCTAGATCCACTAAAGTTTAGCTTAAGGTAGCCTATAGGCGGAGGTTCCCAAACTTGAGAAACAACTTGCTTCTTTTCTACACCCATGCATACTTCGTTCCAACCTTCCCAAATATCATACGCTAATACAAATGCAAGGGATGGGAAAACTTTTACCCAGGAGATTGTAAATGCTATCACTTTAATGAAAAGGAAAGCAGGTCCCCTCACTTGACCCTTGAATAGCCTCCCATTTCTTTCCTTCCATCAATCGGTATATACCCCGAAACTAGTTTTCCTGGTTTTGCTTGCCGCAGGCCACCCTCTCCTTGATTTTTCTCACCACCGTAATACCCAACAGCCCCTTAAAACCATTTATAAACTCTTCGTGAAACCTCCTTCCCATAACCCTTTAAACCTGCACCAAATCTTCTCTGTTTTGTTTCAGCCCATACAGCTTAGCCTTACACTTGGGAATCCCACAATTTAAACCTCCCAGATTCAGCCGCATGAAACCCTATTAACAAACCCCTCCATCTTCTCCCAAACTCTCTGCTAGCTGCACATGAAACCCATTCAAACCTCTCCCTAACCTACCCAAGAACAGCTCAAATTCACACTTTGGGTGGCACCTTGTATTTTTAGAAGGATGCAGTTTTACACTGTTTTAATGGTATGATGTCATTTCCTAGAAGTTTAATTGTACTGTTTGGCTAGGAAATATACTTTGTCTGGCGATTGAGAGAGACAAGGCAGTGACAGCAAGAGTGGAGAAACATTGTCTATTTCACAAAACTGCACCTTAAATTACAATTACTTTCAAATCTGTTTAACCAAATCATGAATAATTTTTACTAAAGTTCATTTGGTTGATTCAATGGGTAATCATTGAATGCTTAAAACTCGTGATGTGGTTGATCTTATAATCTACTGTGTATGTAGGAATCAGGACATTCACATGAATCATATCTATTGTGTGGTCGGGTTTTCCTTTGTCTTCATTTACATGTACGCTTACATGTTCGAATATGTTCTACCTTGGTTTCCCATGAATGTTCCCTTAAATTGCTGTTAATCGATATAGTTATCCTCATTTTACATGATATTAGTGATCGAAATTGGCAGGAGTAAGGCTGCGTACATCTAGCCCTGTCCAGACCCCGCAATGGTGGGAGCCTCGTGCACTGGGCCGCCCATTAGTGATCGAAATTGGCAATTGATTGCAATTTAATTGTGCAGGTTGAGCGAGTTTCCCACAGAGACAACCTACAAAGCTTTGTACAGAAATCGGAGAATCTTGAGAAACAATGCTTGGCAAAGGCCATTAAATCATACTGTGAGCTTCGAGTGCTGCCCTACGAGGAATCCAAGACTGTTGTATTTTGAAGAACAAGGTGGACGCAAAGAGTCACACTTTGTATGGAATCTTTCCTTTCTTTTTTTCAGTCTCATTTTTTTTTTATCATCAATCTTGTGCATTGACAGCAATGCCACTAATTACTGGTTTCAATTTAATTTAACAGAGCGCTCTTAAGGAGCCTGGTAGATTACTGATTTAGCATGTTGGTTGCACAGCTTACATGGATTTAGTTTCATAGATGTCATTGGAGAAATAGGATAGCATAAAAACACATGTTGTTAGATCCAAATAACAAAGCAGTACTTTGAATATCGATATTTATGGTTACAGGTTTGCTAAAATGAGATGACAGTTAAAATGGCCACCAAGCTAACTAGAGAACAATTACAGGAAAAAATGTTATAAACAATTGGATGTTAAGTCCTCTTTCCTAATCGCCACTTTTTGGGCCCATCTGTTCCAATGTTGAACACAAGTCCGGCCCATTTGAGTTGACCCCATTTTGTTCCCATGATTCTAGCCTCTTGATCTCATTTTGAGTCCAATAATTGGTTTGGCACTCAAAATGGGTTGTTATAATCTTAAACGAACAGGGCCTAAGAGTTGGACTAACAATCGGTTCTCAAAATCCAAAACAAACACGCCTAAGGATTCTACAGGAATAACCTACTTTTGGATTTTAAGAACCGATTGTGAGTCCAATAATCAGTTTTGGACTCACAATCGGCTTTCAAAATCCAAAAAAAAACAGAGCCTAAACCATTTGATTTTTCAGTCCTGTAACTTGCAGAAAGATCGGGACCATTTGGGTTGCCTTAAATCAACGGTCTTGATTCCACATACCTGTTAACAGTGTAGAAAAACTGATCTTTACGATGACCCACCCACGAAAAATAGTAAGAAAAGCCTGTGGTACTGGGACCCAATAATCTGGTGGGCCATGGGCCATCCATATCCAGCACAAGTAGATGAACGGCTTAGATCATCAAATAGCATCCCCATCCATTATTTGTCATCCAATCCCTAAAATAGCCTCTCTCACCCGTTGGTTTTTCAAATTTTAAATTTTTTCCCATTAACGTTAAATAAAAAGTATGCGACTCTTCGCGGACGAACACTTCCTACCAGGATCCCGCCTCTTCGTAGACAACCCAACCCTTCTCGCACTATAAATAAATTGATACAGACACTCCTCCTCACTTACTCCTCGCATGATATGGCTTCAACGACCCTAAGCCGATTGGAGAAATCTCTCACTCCCACAGCCCTCCGATCATATCTCGCAGAGTTCATCTCCACCTTCATCTTCGTCTTCGCAGCCGTTGGATCCACAATGTCTGCAAGTGAGTTTTTCTTTTCTTTTTCTTCCTCTTATACACTGTATTCCTGTGTAATCCGTAGAAACTATGGATTTTTTTTTCTTCAAAATCTGTTTCTGATTAATAAGATGCCACGTGTCTTCAGGTAAGATGACGCCGGATGCCACGTCAGATCCATCTTCTCTAGTGGTTGCAGCGGTGGCACACGCTTTTGCGTTATCCGCGGCGGTTTATATGGCAGCGAACATCTCAGGGGGCCACGTCAATCCAGCTGTCACGTTTGGATTGGTTGTTGGAGGCCACGTGAGCATCACCACGGCTTTATTCTATTGGGCTGTGCAGTTGTTGGGCTCCACCATGGCCTGCCTTCTCTTGAGAGTGCTCACTGCTGGACAGGTCAGCATTTTGAAATTTATCTTCCACAAATGATATTTACACCCCTACCCGTTTGGATGGCAAGAAAAACATTTCTGATGGAAAAAAATTTCTTGGGAATTTTTTTCTTTCCACAATTTACGGGGAAATTATATGATGATGGTTAGTTTGGACTAGTTATTATCATAAATTATAAGTCCCTCTGAATAAAATTTGAACGGGGTCGGTTCTAATTATCTTTTTCGTGTGTAAGAAAAGTAGGAAATTTTAGAAATATTTTTCCTATCCAAACTTTTCCACAAAATTCTTGCCATCCAAACCGGGTTAATTCATGTTGCTGCTGCGCGCTCAGCAAACCAATGAAATAATGCCCTGTTTGGATTGCAAGAAAAAAAATTCTTGAACTGGGATTTTTTTTTTCTGTCTACAATTTAAGAAGAAAATATCATTAAAAAAACAATTTAGAGGAAAATAATAAATTTTAGGGATGTCCTTAAAAATCTTATTTGCGGGTTTTTTTCAGGCTATTCCTGCTAGTGCAATCGCGACGGAGATGACAGGATTTGGAGGGGTGGTTTTAGAGAGCATCCTAACATTCGCATTAGTGTACACTATCTATGTAACGATGGATCCGAAGAAGGGCCCGATGGGCATCATTGGGCCCATTATGATCGGGTTCGTTGCGGGTGCTAATGCCTTGGCAGCCGGTCCGTTCACAGGGGGTTCGATGAACCCGGCCCGGTCATTTGGGTCCGCTATGATAAGTGGAAATTTCAAGAACCATGGTGTTTATTGGGTGGGGCCCTTCATTGGTGCTGGAATAGCAGGCCTCGTCTACCAGAATCTCATGATTCCTTGGGAATCCACTCATGGTGTAGTGGAGGCCTTGGTGGTTTAGATTCCTTCAAGATCAGGAAATAACAATAACCATATCAATGGAAACTATTTTTATTGATTTACTTTTTGTACACATTTTTTTCTTTCAACCAATAATATTCTTGCTAATGATCTAATGATCTCTCCCTCCCTCTCTCTCTCTCTCTCTCTCTCTCCTCTATCACTAGGAAGTCCAGTATTTTTCCAAAAGTACAGTGAGGGACCCACTTCAAAGGATGATCCAAACCGTTCATTTGTCCGGCCAAAATAAGGACTTTTTTCGGATACCTCTAAGAAGATCCAGGAATTTGTATCAAGAGTGGCAGAGAATGGTATTTATAGCATGTTGGGGCCCGTCATTTTACACTTCATATTTTGCTAGGTGGACCCACCATCTCCCCCATAAGTCCCTAACATGTGCATATGGAGCCCACAATTTAGAAACCATATTTTGTGGGCTTAATACCTCATGTTCAGATGGGTGGGGCCCACTATTTTACACCCGTATACAGCATGAAAAAAGATCTTCTTTTGCTTTTTGCTTTTAAAATTTTTTATATGTTGTTAGCGCGTGAAGATTGTGAAGTCTAGCATTTTTCAAAAAATACTTTGGGCACACATCATGGATGATCCAAACCGTTCATTTGTTGGGCGTAAATGAGAGAGAGAGAGAGAGAGGTGTCACATAGAGAGAGGGGCAAATGTTGTATCAGAGAGGGTGGAGGGGGCAAATTCCCTTCTTATACATGGGAAAAATCTGAATTTCCAAGGGGGCAATTGCGCGCCCCCCCCCCCCCCCCCCCCTCCCCGCGTCCGCCCATGTCTAGAAGAATTGTTTTCATTATAGCCAGGAGCATTTGGAATTGCAAGCTAGACATTTGATTTTTGTTGGACAAATGACATGAGTTCGAATAATCAATGTCGGATGTGTACACTAATGAAAATGAGAATAGGTTCCACCACCAATGAGACCTCGAAAAATGACATTTTTTCCATTATTTAAAAAGGAACAAAAGCCAACCTTCCAATTCAAGCAGCAGGAGAGCACAACAAGAGATTTCACCCAAAAACATTAAAAAAAAGAAGAAGAAGAAATTCTACTTACTTTCTACACTTTTATTGAGAAAACCCCCAAATCAAAGCAGAAAAAGCAACATTTTAAGCATAATCTTCGGAAGCAGGGAGTGCGGTGTAGGACCCAATGAAGATGTCGCCGTAGACGAGCCCGGCCAGGCCACCTCCAATGAGGGGGCCCACCCAATAGACCCAATTGCCTGAAAAGTCTCCTGTGGCCACAGCGGGCCCGAATGAGCGAGCCGGGTTCATTGAACCGCCACTGAATGGACCGGCGGCCAAGATGTTGGCCCCGACAATGAACCCAATCGCGATTGGAGCAATAGTTCCGAGCGACCCCTTCTTAGGATCTGCGGCCGTGGCATACACTGTGTATACGAGTGCAAACGTTATGATGATCTCCATAACCACACCCTCTAGGTCGGTCATACTCGCAGCCACACTGTGGGTCGGGATTGCCTGAAAAAAACCGGGAAAAAACAGGGCATTAGAAAAACCGGGTCTGCATGATGTTACGGTCCTAAGTGGGGCCCGCCTAGGTATGGGGTTGAGTGGGACCAATAGAAGATGCCAGGGAAATTTTACACCGCTTTCAAACTAAAACGTGGATTTCTTACTTAAAATCGGAGATAATGGATTGTTATGATGATTTACCATTCCACTGGTGGTGAACTTCAAGAGGAAGCATGCCACGATGGAGCCTAGCAATTGGGCTATCCAATAGAAGATGCCAGTTAGGATGGTGATGTTGCCGCCAATAGCCAATCCTAAGGTGACAGCTGGATTCAGATGGCCACCGGAGATGTTGGCCGCAATGGAAACTCCGACGAACAAGCCGAAAGCATGGGCTATGGCGATCGCTACCAGGCCCGCAGGCTCCAATGCCCCATCTGATGTCAGTTTATCTACACATGGTACATAGGAAAATTGAGTATGGTATTTAATTTTTTTTTTTTTTTTGAATTTGACTTTCAATCACTTCTAAAGTTTATAGCATTTCTCATATCAAAAAATACTGTGGTTTCATAGGGATACAAAAACAAAAAACTTCAGGGCAAAACAATCATGTTCTCAAAGTTATTCAAAGGGTGTTTTTATCAAAAGAATAAGATAGTATTTAACATGTGTAGCATTCAAGGATTTTTTTTAGATTAATCAGTATGCTCCAGCATTATTCATGCAAAAAATACAGGCGTTTTTATCAACATAAAATGGGTGTAAAATAAATTTTACGCGCAAAAGAAATAGTCTTATGCCATGTTTGGCCACCGTGAAAAGATATTCCATTGAATATTTGTGCCCCAGTTGTGAGAGATGGACCAGAAGAGAGGGAAACTTGAGAGGATTGGAATGAGCCGAGCATGAAAAGTGAAAACAAAACAAGCAAATTCTGAATAGGTATTTTCCACTAGTTTTCCCACTCTGTTATCTCCCTCTCCTTCATTCTCTACCCCTCTCACACAATTGGGCTCTAAGAGTATTCTATGGAATAACTTTTCATTGTTGTCAAACATGCCCAAGTGAAAATAATCCCTTGATAGTTGTGTGTGAATGCGTGAGTAGGGGTGCAAATTGGGTCGGGGTTGAGCTTTTGCTAAAAAATGAATTGGAATCAATCCAAACCCGACCTTTCAAGGTAAAAGCTCAACCAGAATTCTCAAAACTCAACCCGAGTTGCACCCCTTGAGTATACTCACTAAAGGCGATGGCGGATCCAACACCGGCGAACACAAAGAGGAGGGTCGAGATGAACTCGGCTAGGTACGCTTTTAATGATCCAAAGCTCAATGAGTCACCAAAGCTTCCAAATGCGAGCTTCACCATGTTTGGCAATTGAAGGGGGGTTAGAATGTGAGATTTTGGGAGAATTCTTACTAACTTTCTGAGCCATAGAGACAGTTATGGTTTCATTTTATAGCCCTCTAATGGGCTCGACATAAGACTAGCCCGGCACCGGCCATGGCCCACCATGAACAGGTGCGAATGATTGAAAAGAATATGTTGGTGTATGTGGAAATGATATATTCACTCATTTTCTTTCCTGGGCCACACCCTTACAGTGTAAAAAGAGTAGTTAAAATTACACTTAGAAGAGGGTGGCCTGGGGAAGAAATGGGGACGAATAAATCACTATGCTGGCGTAAATCATGTGGATACTATAATTTGCCGCCCACCGTCCATCTTGTATTTATTTGGCATTATGAGAGTCAAGACAACAACTCAAGTAGTAATTAATAGCCGACACAAGAATGGCTTTTTAGAAGGGAGATTATATTTTCACCGCCCTGTATTACGTGCACACCCCTCTGATAATCTGATTTGACATGAAAAGTGAGCAACCTTATGTCAAATCACGTCACGTTATTAGGCGGGGGGTGGGTGTAAGTACTGCAGGGGGTGAAAATATCATCACCCTTTTAGAATATCAAATCCAAATAGATAAGTGATTGAAGTGTGATGTCTATTTTGGGCATAAAAAAATAAGGAATTGATATGTACACCCCCATTTTTTTCTCGTGCTGCGAATAACCCTTTTTTTTTGAACTCCTTCATTGGCTCCTACAGCCCATCGGGGATTGTGATTTATGACAACCAAACAAACAAAAAAGGGTATTAAAGATAAGGTCGGTGGTGTATCTACTAAAACATGGGGCGTAGATGTCAACCTTCTAAATTAACGTATGTGGGTTTATAAAATGTGACACAATTATTTTGGGGGAATGATACCAGCACAACAATGTTTTGATAATTGCACGAAACGATATTGTCTTTTATTATTTAAAGGGTTATTACAGTTCCAAAAAATACTCTCGCAAGCCGATTATAAAAGAAAATACAAGCTGAGTTTGTAATATTATCAGAGCACGGTTGTGCTGATATCATTTCCCTTATCAAGCGCTGAACTGTTTGTAGCATAATAAAATCTTGAAAGTTGCTATGCTGTAAGGAAGGAATTTGCTAGGCAATTTTGTAGAAAGATATTCCGTGGCTCACTTTTGGAGGAGAGAAGAGCCACCTTGGATGAGTAAAGTAAATAAGACAAAATCTGCAAAATAGTGTGCCCGTGTGGGTGTTGTCTATGCTTCAGAATTTTCCTAACAATCGTTCTTAAGCCTGAAACAAGTTGGGTAGAAACAATGAGGAAAGACTTGATGGCTGGAACATAACAGAGAACATGACCTTGGATAGGAGAGAATGGAAGTAAGTGATCTTCCCTTGAGTTTGTCTGACTAGATTAATAAAGGTGTCTATTTTTCTTCCATTTTAAAAAATCTTTAATTTTCTTAAGGATTGTTGCAGATGAATGGGATATAGTTTTTTTTATATATATTTGATTGTCATATACCTCTTAACTTATCATTTTGCATAAAAGTAGTGCTTTTAATACATGGACCAATTACCAATGGGGGACAAACATTAGGCAGAATTATCAACTGGACCCAGGCTTTTCAGAAATTACCAATGGGGGACAAAATCTGTCTTTTCAGTAAAAGCTGGACGAAAATACCCTTTGGCATATAAAACACGTTTTGACTTTGGAAGGGGGTTTTCAAGTCTCTACGATTGGGGTTATTAGGTATCAAAATGGGGTTACCAATTTCAGAATGGGGTTTTCAAGTCTCTACGATTGAGGTTATTGGTAACCCCATTTTGATACTTGATAACCCCAATCCTAGAGATTTGAAAACCCCATTCCAAAACTCCAATACCCTCGGCCAATTTTCAAGGACTTGATAAGCCCATTCAGAAATTGGTAACCCCATTTTTTATACTAGATAACTCCATTCCTAAAGACTTGAAAACCCCGTTCTGAAATTGGTAACCCCATTTTGATACCTAATAATCCCAATCGTAGAGACTTGAAAACCTCCTTCCAAAGTCAAAACGTGTTTTATATGCCAAAGGGTATTTTCGTCCAGCTTTTACTGAAAAGACAGATTTTGTCCCCCATTTGTAATTTCTGAAAAGCCTGGGTCCAGTTGATAATTCTGCCTAATGTTTGTCCCCCATTGGTAATTTTCCCTTAATACATTCTAGCATTCCTAGCATGGTTGTAAAATGGTGGGCACCACCCCATCAAACACATGAGTTCAGAATGATGGGCCTCACCCTATGCATGGGTTTGGGAGGAGATGGTGAGACCCACCATCAAAACATGATGAGTAAAATGGTGGACCTCACCTCATAAAAATGAGGTGTAATAAACTAGGCCCCACGCATCAAAACATGAGATGCAAAACTGTGGGCCCCACCTTATGCATGGCTTTAGTAGAGATGGTGAGACAAACCCATCAAACATTGTGAAGTAAAATGGTGCGCCCTTTCCGATGAAAATGAGGTGTAAATGTAGGGGCCTACCCTCTGCTTGGTTTGGATGGAATAGTGGCCCCACCCAATGTCCACCGTCGATTCTACAAGTCTACAACACTACTGATCGAAATCAATCACCTGTTGGGCATAACATCAAATGAGTGAAGGTGTACAATGGAACAGATCAGACTGTCCTAACCATCCTTTGGAGTCACTTAAAAGTTAAAAACTATGGTTCAAAATATTGGTATCCGCCCCTTTTTTTTAACTCAGGACAGCCCCTTTTGTGTATTGTTGAGTTGACTATTCTTTGACACTAGATGGGGCTATCCCAGGTGAAAAAGGGGGGCCAATATATTATTTCCCATCAGCAATACGTAGCAGCCATATCAACCGGAATCAGGTGATCATATGGATTCTCGTGGTCTTAAAAATATGGCGACCCAATCTTTTTACCAAACATGTTTACTTCTATTTTTAATAATTGTTGGTACATATACTTCAATTAAAATTTGTGATTTGATTTTTTTTAAGTTAATTAATATAGGGGAGTGATAAATCGACTCCCGAAATTGATAAATCGACTGCCCGTTTGTCTTTCTCTCTCCTCTAGGTTAGAGAGAAAGAGGAGAGACATAGACATTTGGGGAGTCGATTTATCACTGCCCTGATCTCTAAAATGTGTAGATCGACGGGCATAATTATTTAACAAAATAATTAACAAATGTATATATATTATTGACATTAGGTACCTTTCAAAAAAAAAATACTTACATTATGTTTTCTCATTTCAACTCTAGACTTTTTTATAAACACAAACCAAGATTTTCTGATCTCGATAAAATTTTTCTAAGATATTCAATTGTAAACACATTCAAATTAGGATTTTCATAATGACAACTATGCTCCTATAATCATTATAATTTAGGATTGTTAATTAACTCTTTTTTACATTATTGGTTTGTCTCATCAATAAATAAAATCTCTTAATATTCAATACATTTAAAATAATCTCATTAGCCGGCCTTCTTATTTAGAGCGGTAAATTCATTTTTTGCGACATTGTGTATTCATTATTTTAAAAAAATGTAATTTAGAGTAATAGAAAACCAATTTAGGAAGAAATTCTAAACTGAAGGGAGCCTTTGCAAAAAAGTGGTGAAAGGGCTCCCCCATTGGCTGCAAATCACCATCATTTTTTACTTTTCGGCGGTTATTAATGCATGATGGTGATGTGCAGCCAATGAGAGAGCCCTTTCACCTCTTTTTTGCAAGGGCTCCCTTCAGTCTAGAATTCCTCAAATTATAGTAGTAAAAATTCAATTTAGAGAGGTAAATTTGCTTTTTCATGACATTGCATATTAATTATTATTAAGAATGTAATTTAGAATGGTAAAAAGCTAATTTATAGCTGTAAATAAATTATAGGGGTAAAAAGTCAATTTATAGTGATAAATTAACTTTTTCGCAATATTGCCTATTCGATGTTTTTAAGAGACTCAAAAGGTATACAAAGGAAGTAGCTTCTTATTGTTCTCGTTTTCTCTGTTCTTCTTGTTCTTCATCCTCTTTCTTACCATGTTATTTAGGCTTTTTCTATTTTGTTTCAAAAAATTATGAGAAAATAATAGAGGGGTATTTGAGTATTTTGACCCATACAAAAAAACTTCAGTTGACAAAAAGTTGTAAACCGCATTTGATACGTAATTTCAATATCTTTTCGAATTTAAGTAGTAAAAAATTCTAAAAACAAAGGAGTGCATATATTAGACATGTTTTCTCGATTGTGTTAATTAATTATTTTGACTTGGTTGTGCTTGGAGTTGGAAGGCCACCTCTAAAATATGTAAACATAATCATTAGTTAATTTAAATCTAGTCATTGATTAGGACTATGTGGTGGTTAGCAAGGTTTAAATTTTCGATTTCAGTACCGGTTTCGGACTTCCGGAAAACTGAAATATCGGTTGAAATTTGGTAATTTGGTTCCAAATTCTGGACCAAAATTCTGAAATTACCGAAATTTTGGTCCGAAATTTGGTAAATGGCGAAAAATTGAATTTCAGAAAATTTCGGTTTCGGTCCCCACCGAAATTTCGGATTTCGGTCGAAATTTAAAACCATGGTGGTTGGGTTATCTTCTCCAACTTGTGTGGGAGATTATAGTTGTACAATTCTAATTAATCACTCTAATGACTATGGTTGCTTCCTATCCATGGAATATACATGGGCTTCATCCTCTCCATACTCATAGCCACGTGTCTGGTCATCGGGTTATCCATCCAACGTGCATGCACGAAAAGCTGTGCTAATTAAACAATCTCAACAGTCCAATTGGCGGCATACAAATAGGAGATTAAGAAATAGATATGCATTAGCATATCAATAATCCACATTTTTAATAGCTTAATAACGCAACAATCCCGATTAAGCCGCCACTCATATAACCACATGCATGGTGGAGATTGAGCGTATGGATACTTCTCTGTCCGTCGATTGGCTAGAAAAAATTGCCAATGTGGTAATGATGGGATAAAAAAAATCTATTCATATGCTAGTGACCGGTCCCGTTCATTTGTTCAGTCCCATACTGACCAAGAGTTGTACAAAAGCTCTATGTTTTTATAATGAGCCCTATCAGGTATATAATCACCATTTTTTTCAATCCTAACAATCAATTTTCCAGTCTCACATGGGAATTTTTGGTGATTTTCATTAAGATAGTGAGATATTTTAGTTATCTTTCACGATATATTGATGTGGATCGAGCCTGGTCAAAGTATTTGAGTATATGTAGTGTAGAGTAATAGTAGGTCTTTGATAATTGTAAGGTAGTAGTAAGGGGTATGATTGTAACAAGAAGGAGGAATGAGAGAGGGGGAGGAATAAAATGGAGTGGAATGCACTCCCCCTCGCATGAACATGAAGATTTAGTGAGAAAATCTGCCGCTCGATCATATGGTAGAAAACCAAGGAACTTTGGTTTGTTTTGGACGGAAATCTTCCTAGGCTAATTTTGTTGAGAAAGTGCCATCCGTTTCTCTTTTTTATTTCCGAGGATGATAAGAGCATAGGAAAGAATACTTTTGAGTACATCATATGGTTGCTCTTAAGAGTATAGGATCCAACCCTCTATCTGTGAGAAGATTTTAGAGTCTAGAAAATTCTGTTGCATTTTTAGAATCAAGAAATTTCTGCCTCTAATGTATCTCCTATGAAACCATTCAGCGCAGGGAGGGGGTGTTTTTGTTGTTTAAGGTGTTCCATTGCAGTTTCATCTGTGCCGCCTTGTTCATATCTTCCAATTTCCTTAGACCGATTCCTCCTTCATTTTTTGGCCTATTTAATGTTTTCGCCCCCGTCCGAGATGAATTCGCTAAATATTCTGTCAATGTTTTCCAAAATTCCCATCGGGAGGTTGGAAGCAACAGACCAATAAATCTGGAATGAAGCTAGAACTGATTTGACAAGCTCAATTCGCCCAGATCTTGACAGAAATCTGCTTGTCCACCCCTGCAATTTTGTCTTGTATCTTTACAAGAGAGTATGGCAATCTCTGAGACTATGCCTAGATGTTATGAGCATGGTTTCAAATTTCGACCGAGATCCAAAATTTCGGAATTCGGTGGAGACCGACACCAAAACCACTAAAAACCGAAACGGTTATTTATTTCGGCCGAAATTTCGGTTTTTCCAAAATTTGACTCAAAAAAACTGTTTTTTTTTAAAAAATAATTTAATATTTCACCGAAATTTTGGTAATTTCGGCCGAAATTTAATATTCAATAAAATATTGCTTTCGATTTTTGTACCAGATTTCGACCGAAAAGGTCCGAAACCGAAATTTTAAACCTTGGTTATGAGAGATAGTCCCAAATATCTTATGGGAAGTTCATCTTTCAAAAAAAAAAAATACTTTATGGGAAGTTGGCCTTCCTGAATGTTGAGAATTGCACGAATTTGTTCTTTCTGCTCAGGGTTTGAACCTGCGAAGAACATCTCACTTTGTTCATACTAGTAAAAAATACACGTGCGACTAAAGATATTTTAGAACAGGGATTTGCTAGGTACCATCGCAGAAAGCATTTCGCAGTTGGGCTGTTGCATGTGAGAGAAGCCACAAATGCTCGGATTTTGTCGTATCCATTTAATTCATCTGAGGTGGCTGCTCTCACATGCAACAGCCTAGCCGTGAAATGCCTTATGTGATGGTCCCTGTCAAATTTCTTTAGAACAGGATTTTAGTATAGCTGCTTAAAACTTTTTGCAAATGTTAACTAATTAAAATGACTACTATATTCTGATTTTTATATCCATGTAACTAAATTTGAATAATTTTAGCCTTAGGTTGGATTTCCTGGCTAAAAAATTATGTCAATTTTTTTAACTATTGAATGTAACGGTTGTCGATATTCTTGAAGCTGCATAAATAACATAGGCTGTCACATCTATATTAGTAAATTTCTATTACCAATTAGGCTTCCCATCAAGTACAATTAGTTACACTGTATTGAGTTAGTAAGATCATGAGTTAAAGGCTCCATGGCTTATTGAGGAAAGCCCACTTAACACATAGTTTAGGAAGATGAGTTACTCCGAATTTCCTTTACCATCTATAAACAATGTTCCGAGAGTGATTCCTTAAGATCAATATATTAGTACATTGTAGTACTTCCAACAACAAAAATATTCTTGACCTCCAATGTGGATCCCTTGCAAGACTGCATGTTGGGTCATCATGCTCTCTAGTGAATTTGATAATGTATTTGTTTTGGGGATTTATTCTACAAATAGCATGTCAATCAACTATAGACAATTCACCATCAACTCCCGTCATTAGAAACAGTAGTCCAAGAAACAAAATTCGACACTAAATATAACATACACATTATGTCATAAAAAGCCACTGTGAAGTACTAATAAACTATGTTTGGTGTTCCGCAACATTGTACATCAAGATGGGAAGACCCAAAAAGGATATCCAAAAACCAACTCGAGGTAAAAGAGAGCCTCTCTGCACCTGAATTATATTCATTTTACAGAGACATTCAGTCACAACAACCTAAAAAGAGAAAATAATTAAGAAAATTTTATTAGTATGTCTCAGTGTCAAACACAGCCTAGGACAAATATATTGAATAGAATATCCATTGAAAACATGGCTTATTGAATCATTTCAATTACAGATGTTATGTCCTGCGATATGAGCCTATGAAAGAATAAAAATCAAGTCATATTATAGGTGATCTTTGCAAGGATTTTAAAGAAGGGGAGTGAACAATAGTCTGTGTAAGAAGAAAATTTCTGTTTGTAAATAAAATCAACAAAAACGGGTCATTAGGTGCACCAATCTGCCAAGACGGGATCACAACACGATGGTTCCTGATGATCATCTTAGTCAATGGAAGAGGGGACTTCTCCAACTTAGTCAATTGTTTTCGTTACAATACCGGTGGCATTGTATATCCTTTTTTTCCTTGGTGATCTTTTGATCTGGGCCAATCAATATTATCTATAGAAAGATTAAGTTTCTACTACCCATATTTTGTCAGTCATTCGATCACCCAGTACCCAAAGCTTCAATAGGACTAAAATCCAAACCTAAGAGCTTCAACTCAAAGGATTTAAGATTTATAAAGTTTTTCTTTCTGTCTGTCTAAGAAAATGACTTATTTTTTACAATGATCATTGAAAACCCAAACTTTTCAACAGGACTAAAATCCAAAACAAAGAGCTCCAACTCACGACTACCCACTGTAAGTTTTCTTCCCTTCTATTAGAAGATTTTTTTTTAATGATCATTGAAAACCAAAACACTTCATAGATATAATGCATCAGAGTAACAGACTCCACACCACAGGAAGAATATCTCTAGTTTACAAAAACAAAGACCCAAATGGACAATAGACAGAGAGACGAAAAAACAAATATGAACACGCCACGGGAAGAATCTCTATAGTATACAAAAAAAAACCTCTTTACCTTAAACAGTATTAAACCGTAATTCTGAGATAATATAGAGAGTTATTTAATAAAACATCAATAACTCTCTTATTTTAAGTGCCAAAGTGGTGAAATTTCTACCATTCGGAGGTCGTCAAATTCTCTTTCCACAGAAAAAAACCTGATCAAAAAATTCAATGGGGTGAGAGAGTTATGGTCTCTTTACCCTAGAAAGTATTAAATCGTAATTTTGAGATAATATAGGGAGTCATTTAATGAAAGATAAATAACTCTCTCATTTTAAGCGCCAAAGTAGTGAAATTTCTACCATTCGGAGGTCGTTAAATTCTCTTTCCACAGAAAAAAACCTCTTCAAAAAATTCAATGGGTTGAGAGAGTTATGGTCTCTTTAACCTAAACAGTATTAAACAGTAATTTTGAGATAATATAGGGAGTTATTTAACAACACATAAATAACTCTCTCATTTTCAGTGCCAAACTGGTGAAATTTCTTCCATTCGGAGGTCTTCAAATTCTCTTCCTAAAGAAAAAAACCTCATCAAAAAATTCGATGGGTTGAGAGAGTGATGGTCTTTTTACTCTAGGAAGTATTAAACTGTAATTTTGAGATAATATAGGGAGTTATTTAATAATACATCAATAACTCTCTCATTTTAAGTGCCAAAGTGGTGCAATTTCTATCATTCGGAGGTCAAGTCAATTGAATATGGAAATATGAATTTATTCCTTTCACGTGCTAGAACAGGTGTATAGTGGAGTTCTTTTTTTTTTACTGGGTATATTACTTTGATAAGCTTTAATTGAGAAGCATGTTTTTCCCCATCTTCTTAGTTGATAATAAGATATCCTGTTAATTTTCAAGAATATGCTTTTAAAACTGATGTCTGTTATAATATTTTCTCTGATGGAATAGTGTATAAGAGTTTCTTGTGAATTGCAAAATAGGATAGTTAATTGCAATAAGGAAATGTGGTTAGGTAGAAAGGGCGATGAAGGTGATAACCCCAAACCCATCTTTAGGGGACTTGCTCGGGCCTAGTAGCGCTTTCCCCTTTTTCCTCTTCTATTTTAGTAAACTTACTTAGTCTTTTAGACACCCTTATTCATTAATCCCTCTTCATTGCAAGGGCAATGAAAGAATTATCTAGAGCCCCACTAGGAGACACATTATGTCTCAATAAGGTGTAGACACCCCATTTTGACCGGACCCAAGTTCGCTATGCTTGGGCGAAATCCCGTTCAATCATTTCTGCCATGTTTCGCACTTTTCCGTTAAGTGTTGAGAGAGATTATTCCCAAGAATCCGAGCAAGAGAGAATTTGGATCCGATTGATGGGCCCGTCTTGAGCATTTGTTTAGATTTGGATCAAACAGGGTGGCCCGCGCATTGTTTTAGTGAAAAATGAGTTTTGAACCTACTTCGATCCAGCACCTAAAGATGATCATCAAGAGAACGGTCAAGATCTCAGAGAAGTCGTTTTAACAACCAATTTTGTTACGATCATCAGGTTGAGTTACTCGGATCAGCCCATTGAAATGATTTAGGAGGACACAACCTACTTAGGTAGGGGACCCATCAATTGGATGGTCTGGATCGTCATAGAGGAATGATTTAAGGGGGCACAACCAATTTACATTGCGACCCACCATTTGAACGGTCAAGATCATCAATTGTCGCCCATCAAATGGACGGTTCGGATCATCAAATGGGAGTGATTTAAAAATGGGGTAACATATTCACATTTTGATCTATTGGATGGCTTGGATCAGCCCATAGGATTGATTAGCGGAGCACAAATTAAATCACATTGTCGCCCATCAAATGAACGGTTCCGATCATACTTTGGAGTGGGGCATATGATTTTATGCACAATTGGGAATTTGGTCACATATGGGACCCATTTGGATTATCTTTTACCTACTCAAAAGGACTTTAAAAAAACATGCATGGGGCCACACACATGTCAAAATTCAATGTCCACAATGGTGGCCACCTACCATGGAATATGTCCACAATGGTGGCCACCTACCATGGAATAAGTCCACAATGGTGGCCACCACCCTCCCATTCCTTTGCTATAAATGGTTCAATGAGGGTGAGTAAGAGAGGAAGAACTCATTTCTCTTCTATCATGTGTTCTAACAAAGTTGCTATGAGGGGTTGAAAAGAAAAAAAAGAAAAGAAACAAGAAAAGAAGAAAAAGAAACAAGAAAGAAGCAAAAAGAGAAAGAAAGCGGAAGCGATCGCACGGAGGCGGAATTTTCGAGTTTTTCGGCTCTCGGATTCGGCGAGGATTTCGATCACAGGTAGGTACACCGTTCTCGGAATTGTTTAGAATTATTTGGTATATTTTCGGATTTTTGTATGATTTTTAACGAAGAAAACTAAAAGATATACTAAACAGATTCCAAAAATAATGAAATTTCGTGGGAAAATAATATGCTAATGATACATTCTACCATGAATTTGTGAGCATTTTTGGATTTTGTTTGGTATATTATTTTACGCATTCTTTGAAAATTATCAGATTTTGGGAGAATTGTTACTGATGTCAAATCACAGATTCAATTCTCCAAATTTTTACAGTAGTCTTAAATTCTATACTTCTTGCTTCTGTAAAAGTTTCAAGTGATTTTGATCTTGTTTCATATGAGCTGTAGTCTTAATTCATAATCTGGTTTGACATTTGAAAAATCCGAAACTGATAGTAAATAGTTTTCTAAATTCATGAAAATCTCACAGCATGCTATTTTCACTTATATCTTACTACTGTAGAAATTTCATGGAATTTAGATTTCTATTTCTAGTAGTTTCTGTGTTATTTTTGCAATCTGGTCAATTAATTTTTAAATCCAAATTAAATATGAGTTTAATGTAATAATCTATAAAAATATTCCAGTAAGTTACATCTCATCATATCTTGTTGCTGGAGAAGTTTCAACTCATTTTGAGTTCGTTTGCAACAACTTCACTTGTAAAATCACTCATATGATTAAAATTGATAAAATTCATTGAAAATCCGAAATTAATTGAAAATCATCTTAAAATCTCTAAAGGACCTTAAATTCTGTCACATCTTAATTCCTTAAGAAGGTCTGCTTTGCCTCATTTGTAGAATCCTCTCTGAGGTTGCACCTCAATTTGTGCCTCTGTTAATTAGAGACCAATTTGGTCAATTAGTTGTCTTAGCCTTGCTTCCCCCTTGCAAGGGCAATGATAAGGTTACTTGGAGCCCATCTTTGTGTTTGTTTGGGAGACCCGCCCGGTCTCATTCTCTCGTTAGTCCTCTTTGTGCGCCGTTTGGTTTTGGGAGAACACCATACTCGGCTTGGCTTCATACCCCTACCCTTATGGGTATTGGGTTGCACATTTGTTGCACCCTAGGGCTAGGTAGCTGTCCGGCCCGGCTGGGTGTTTTACCTCTGCCAAATGTGCAAATTCGTGTTTCCTTTTCTTTTAGAGAGTCTTTGACTCATCTATCCTTTAGTTGGTGTTATTGGAGTCTTTGACTCATGTTTCCATTTCTTTTAGAGAGTCTTTGACTCATTCGTTCTTTTGTTGTACTACTAGGAAGTCTTTGACTCATTGGTTCTTCTGTTGGCGTTATTTGGGAGTCTTTGACTCATTCCTCCTCTAAGTTGTAGTATTAGAGAGTCTCTGACTCATTTGTTCCCCTCTTTAGTGTTGTTAGTTCGGAGTTTCTCCTTTAGAGTTGTTGATTACTTCGCTTTTGATTAGAGGCTAACTCAGTCTTATTAGAGCTTTGCTTGCTTAGGATCTTGGACCATTTTCTCTCTTCTTGGGACGCTATCTTTCTTGTTGTGGTTTGTCTCTTTGAGACGCTAGTTGCTTATTCGGGGTTTCCCCTTTTGCTTTAGGGCTTTGCCCTAGTTTGTGGTATTACTTGCGTGTTCCCTTTAAGATTAAAAATATTTTAAGGTCCTGAGCATTGGAAAAGCTATAAAATCCAAAAACATTAGAAATTTAAAACTCAAAAAAACATTTGAAAACATCAAAAACCTTAAAAAAAATCTAAAGTGTTGAGTGTTTCTTTTAGAAGCGTATTAGGCGAGTTCGATTTTCGAACTACGTTGGCTTGATCCTCTTCCGAGGTACGTAGTGCAGCTTGGGATTTATATCCCAAGTCCAGCCAAACCTTTTTTGTAAATAATATCAAAAACTTTCTTCAAAAACCTTTAAAATCTTGTTTTCAAAAGATCTTCCTCTAAAGTTAGGAGTTTCTCCTAGATAGAGAGTTTTAGAGTTAGGATTTTTCTTTTGATAGGTTGTTTGATTGTTTGTTTATTGTGTGCTTGTTTTAGAGTTAGGGGTCTGTCCTAGAGTTATAGGAGCGCCTCCGTCCGGTCAGTCGGCGATCCATATCGCCGAGTGATGACTAGAGTAGGATACGCTAGTCCACCCTTGGTTTTCCGTAGGAAATACAGCCTAGTCACACATAGGTTGTAAGAACCACCTGCATTAGCTTAGGGCTAATCTGCATTTAGTTAGGGCATATAGGGTGTCATAAAATCCACAATTCACTGAAATTTAAATAATCGTACAAGAAACTTTAATAACCGGTTCGGTCTTTTAGATCGAGTCTAGGATAGAAGTCTAGGTGTCTTAGGCATCCTAGCTTAGAATAGGCGCGAAGAACTACGTTGCCTTGATTCTCGTGGAGGCGGGGATACGTAGGCTTCTTTGGATGAATACCAGATCATCTGAGGACTCGGGCTAATCACTTTTAAAACTGTTGAAACAATCAAATCACTTAGGATTTTCCATGAAATTAGAATTTTAGGAGAACTTTCACTTAGATTGAATCCAAACCAATTAAGAAATCAAGATACACATTTAGGATTCACATTGAAATTAGATCATAAGATGCATGTCACATAGATAGCACATTAACAGAGAGTTGAATGAGCCATTAAAAATGAATTTAAAAGGGTTAACTTTTGGAATTGAAGACCGATTATCGGGCAGGAATGGTGCATGTGGTGGATAAATCCCCATACCTTCCATTCTTGTAACCAGGTAGCGAGTCTAGATTTCTGGTTAATTATGGGTCCTAGATCCCACATCTAGGTGGCGACTCTGTCAGTCTCTTTTGTGTGGAATTCGGATTGCCTTAGTGATCCCAAGTTCACATAAAAGATGAATTAAAATTAATAATAAAAGGCACACGCCAATCGCGTGGGTACGAGAGACCAAGGGATAGTGCGCGGCGGCTCGCGCCCCACGCCCCTCTCGCGGGATCGGGTCCCACAGACTGGCGACTCTGCTGGGGACCACCTAACTTCATTACAATTCCAAAGGATAACTCATTTGAATCTATTTTAACTGGCTCATGAAAACTCTATCTCTTTTATGCTTGTTAGATTAGTTTGTATGCTTTATTTTCTCATCACATTTACTCAAACTTAATCTAACAAAACCTGAAGGCATCATAGATTGCGCGAACTTATTGCACACACTTACATCACTTGCATCTAAACCCTTGCATCTCACATGCACACACGTCCCATTTTAGGAACCCGGAGTGTTATCTAGCATGGTTGACTGGGATTTCATCACCTGGTGCCTCTGTGCTAGAGAAGCATTCCACCCTTAGCCTAGTACCTTTATGGTACGTAAACGGATCTCTTGTTCACGTACTGATACGCCGGACACTGGTACAGTATATCGAACATGGATTCGCGCTAAGGGAACTCTTGGCCTTACCCCTAGATTAACCCACACATGCATGTAGTATACGAACACATGTGCATCACGTGTGTGAGCCTAGTTTAGGATATCTTACCCAATTGTGTGTGTGAGCCTAGTTTAGGATATCCTACCCATTTGTGTCTAGATTAGGCCCATTTGTGTCTAGATTAGGCCGTAGTCCATCTTCCAATGGCTACGATCGGTCCTAGGTACACAAACAAAGTCATGAGTCGAGATCCTCTCTCCACTCCGCTAGATTAGGGTTAGGGTTGATGCCTTCAGGTAACACTGATAAAATGTGCGAAGATTAAAAAACTTTTCCTTTGGGGTTAGGATGTAAATCATATTCATTTCCAAAGATCTCATAGGATTAGTCATTCATGATCCATCCGTTGAAAGCAATCTTATGCTATCTCATCTCATCTTGATCTCATCTTGTTGTTGATATCCATCATTCAGATTTTAGATCTGGTCCTTGACCCTACTTTTGTCATTCTTATGGCCATGGTCTATTATCTGAGCCATTGATTGATCCAATGTTTATCATATATCTTTTACCCCTGGATCATATCGAAATCATTGATGAAAAAGTTTGATCTCACCTGTATTCTTTGAGTGCATGATCGTTGCTGAGATCGAAACTTATTTTGATTAGGGATGTTTATCGTTCCTGACTCTTTCATTCCCAAAAGAAGAACGGTTATATCCAAAGAACACCTTAAGGAATAGATTGAGGATTCTTTCCAAATTAACATACCCGTTGATGTATTTCAAGACTACTATTTTCTCTATTTGTTTAGAATTTTTATCCCATGACTATTGAGATAGTGTGATTGCTTCTAAGTCAAAAGTCTGTGTTCAACAAAAAGCCCCTCTTCCAAAAGACTGACCATTTCTGAATTCATTCGATACATCAGTCTATTGCTTTACCCACATTGTCAGCATAAGCCTTTTGTTGCCCCATTTAACCTAGACCTTGTGGAGTTGCCTTTTCTGGGATTCCTACTTCGGGATCGAACTTTGTAATTATCATTATCATGAAGAAAGGTGTATCACCTATAAACTTTCAGTGCCGGTTCACTACCTTTGAAGAAGTGTCCTGTGTCTTTAGATTTGTCTTTCATTAAGTGTACATCAACTTTCTTCTCTCGAAGTTGGAAAAGTTCAGTTATGTTGATGTTAAAAAAAAGAAAAGAAAATGTGTCATGTCAATCAGTCTTTCTCGTTCAGAGTCGGTGTTTAGCTTTTTGATTAAATTCAATGTAGAGCCTACTGAGGCGCGTTCAAAGTCATCTATGTACTTCAAAGTATTTCAATTCAATAAAGCATTTGAGTCTGTATCTTCAAATTTTTATGATTCACTCTTGGATTAAATGTTTAAAACAACTACAAGACCCCCTTCTCGGATGAGAATGCAGACGAAATTCCCCTCGAGATCTGAAAGATGGTCAAACGAGAGGAAGAGCGTCGAGCATAGCCACTTGAAGAAGAAATCGAAGCCATTGATAGTGGTATCAAAATTCGAAACTCGAGAAAGATGGAGTGGCAAAACTTTATCTCCCGAGGAACGCAAAGAATTGATAAACCTGTTTAGAGGGGTTTGAGGTAGTCTTGCTTGATCCTATAAGGATAAACCAGGGGAATGCCCTGTCGTTGAGCAAAGCAAGACTTCATCTGCTTTAGACATCCAGTTGAAGAGTAAAATTTTAAAGAGATAAGCATCAGACATCCTGTGGAGCTGATGAAATACTGAGAGAAGATTTTCGGACAAGGAGTGGTGGAATCTTGAGCATAAATCCAAGATCTTTGAGATGAGAGTGGAGCACAGTGGTTGAAGTTTTGCCTGACATGCCGTCAGACTCCTAGAAAATTTTTTAAGCCTTTGAACCTTAAGCAAAAGAGCTTATACATCAAATACATCAGGAGGCCATCCTTGGGCGTTTGAACTTTTATAGCCAAAATCCTAACGTTTTAAAATCCTTTTGAGAACCCTTTGGGCCAACAATTTAAAGCCAATGTTTCTTTTCAAACACATTATAAACCCGGGGCATTTATGCACCCGAACTACGTCGGACCTGATCCCCATTTCTTCAGGGGTACGTAGGCAACTTGATTAATTCAGGTTCGGTCAAACCTTGGGATAAAATCCCTTTTCAAAATTTTGAAGCTAAATGCTAAACCATTCTTTGAAAAATCCTTAAGCGAACTACGCGGACCTGATCCTCCATTTTTGGGGTACGTAGGTAGTCTGGCTAGACCAGATTCGGTCTAAATCCTTAGAACCTTAGGTATTCAACCCTTTCGAACCCAAGCCCACCTAGAAAGTCCTTCTGGTGAAACAAGTAAAGGTTCGAGGCGAATGAAAAGAAAAACAGAAAGAAAAGAATGAGAGTCTGAAGACCCGCTAGGTTGAAAACCCGAAAGGGCGGCCTAGAGAAAGGTGAAAGTCGTTTTTCTTGCTAAGTCAACAAGCAAAATGATTGACTTATCAGAAGGTAAGGGTAG
Source organism: Tasmannia lanceolata (assembly GCF_043159265.1). Taxonomy (NCBI): domain Eukaryota; kingdom Viridiplantae; phylum Streptophyta; class Magnoliopsida; order Canellales; family Winteraceae; genus Tasmannia; species Tasmannia lanceolata. The sequence goes on along the minus strand of NW_027518679.1, from coordinate 52,117,083 downwards.
TGGTATGCTGGATTGAAAACTTGAAGAGACAATCTAGTCAGAGGCAAATACTTCCCATGAAAAGTTGAGTTGAATAGAAGCAGAAGGAGTTCCTCAGTTACGTAGAATTCCTAAGTTTGAGTACAAGCAAAAATTGAGATAAGTAGTCTTTTAGACTGAAAGCTTGGAAAGCAAAAGTTGAGATAAGTGGTCTTTTAGACTGAAAAATTGGAAGACATTAATTTTGACTTCTTCCGAAAAGACAAATCAAGGAGACTGAGAAGCAACCTCTATAGGGCAGGATCCTGGAATCCGAATAGTGTCAGCAAGGCTTACTTTGACACCTTTTTAAACTAGGGGCATTAAAACCGAGCAATCCGAAGGGGTATAACCATGACGGATGTCCTGATGGAGGAAACTAGAGCCTTTTGGCATGGTTTTTGAGACTACTCTAAGAGTGGCTGACCTTACCATTTAAAAATAACACATTTGATTTAAGAGTGAATCAAAATTTAGTCAAGTCCCATGAATATTGTAAGTCTTCTTTGAAAGAGTCCTCAGGAGTTTGTTCCTTGTTTCTCATTGTTTTCTTTTAGAATCAAAAGTGTTTGGCACTGGAGAGAATGGGTGTACACCTTCCGAAATGTAAAGAAAAATCTAGAGTAGATCCTGGTTTAAGAATCAAAGAAGGGCAAGAGATTTGTTATTCAGACCTGCCTGAAACATCAAAGCCTCAAGCACTGAGCAAAATGAAGAACTCTTACGTTCAGCCTTTGTGAAGGTGGTCTTACCATTATACCAAAGAAAGAACCCATGCAAACTCAAATTTTTCCTACTTACCTTGGTTCTGCTTTCTTAAAACCTTGTCATGGAAGCACATCATACTAGGGGCATCTTTTATGACTTGCGTCATAAAAGATATTACACAATGATAACTGGGATATCTATTCTTAGCAAATAGAAACCAGAGAAGCTTGAACATACTCTTTGAGTTGAATTCCTTGATCAAGTTGTTTCTTTTGGAGTCAAAGTTTCATAAACTTCAATTTCCAGCGGGGTATATAATCTACTCCTACATCCTTCAAACCTCATTAGAATGCTTTTCATCTGTTAAAGAGAGTCAGCACCTAAAAATCTCATCAATCTACTTGAGTTTTGCTTTCAGCAAAGATCATGCACTCCAATTTATTCTCAGCAGGAGATAGCTATGCTATCAATGAACTCGATATAAGATCGATAAATATTTTCGTGTTGATTTGAGACTCTTTGAGTATAAAGGTTTTTTGTGTGCGTTTGAGACTCTTTGAGTAGTTGAGACCCTTTGAGTGTTACAAACTCTTCGGGTAGTTGAGACTCTTTGAGTATAAATGTTTTGTGTTGATTTGAGACTCTTTGAGTAGTTGAGACCCTTCGAGTGCTGCAGACTCTTCGGGTAGTTGAGGCTCTTTGAGTATAAATGTTTTTTGTGTTGATTTGAGACTCTTTGAGTAGTTGAGACCCTTCGAGTGTTACAGACTCTTCGGGTAGTTGAGACTCTTTGAGTATAAATGTTTTTGCGTTAATTTGAGACTCTTTGAGTAGTTGAGACCCTTCGAGTGTTACAGACTCTTCGGGTAGTTGAGACTCTTTGAGTATAAATGTTTTTGTGATGTATTTGAGACTCTTTGAGTAGTTGAGACCCTTTGAGTGTTACAGACTCTTCGGGTAGTTGAGGCTCTTTGAGTATAAAGGTTTCTCTATGTAGTTGAGACTCTTTCGAGTATAAAGGTTTTTGCATGTGTTTGAGACTCTTTGAGTAGTTGAGACCCTTTGAGTGTTACAGACTCTTCGGGTGGTTGAGACTCTTTGAGTATAAATAGATTTTGATGTATTTGAAACTCTTTGAGTAGTTGAGACCCTTTGAGTGTTACAGACTCTTCGGGTAGTTGAGGCTCTTTGAGTATAAATGTTTCTCTATGTAGTTGAGACTCTTTCGAGTATAAATGGTTTTTGTGTGTTTGAGACTCTTTGAGTAGTTGAGACCCTTCGAGTGTTACAGACTCTTCGGGTAATTGAGACTCTTTGAGTATAAATGTTTTTGTGTGCGTTTGAGACTCTTTGAGTAGTTGAGATCCTTTGAGTGTTACAGAGTCTTCGGGTGGTTGAGACTCTTTCGAGTATAAAGATTTTTGCATGTGTTTGAGACTCTTTGAGTAGTTGAGACCCTTTGAATGTTACAGACTCTTCGGGTAGTTGAGGCTCTTTGAGTATAAATATTTTTTGTGTTGATTTGAGACTCTTTGAGTAGTTGAGACCCTTTGAGTGTTACAGACTCTTCGGGTAGTTGAGACTCTTTGAGTATAAATGTTTCGCCATGATTTGAGACTCTTTGAGTAGTTGAGACCCTTCGAGTGTTACAGACTCTTCGGGTAGTTGAGACTTTTTGAGTATAAATGATCTTTGTTGATTTGAGACTCTTTGAGTAGTTGAGATCCTTTGAGTGTTAGTTGAGACTCTTTGAGTATAAATGTTTTTGTGATGTATTTGAGACTCTTTGAGTAGTTGAGATCCTTTGAGTGTTATAGACTCTTCGGGTAGTTGAGACTTTTTGAGTATAAATGATCTTTGTTGATTTAAGACTCTTTGAGTAGTTGAGATCCTTTGAGTATTACAGACTCTTCGGGTAGTTGAGACCTTTTTTTAGTATAAATGTTTTGCGTTAATTTGAGACTCTTTGAGTAGTTAAGGCCCTTTGAGTGTTACAGACTCTTCGGGTAGTTGAGACTTTTTGAGTATAAATGTTTTGCGTTAATTTGAGACTCTTTGAGTAGTTAAGCCCCTTTGAGTGTTACAGACTCTTCGGGTAGTTGAGGCTCTTTGAGTATAAAGATTTCTATGAAGCTCTCTGAGTGTTTGATTTGAGACTCTATGAGTGTTACATACTCTTTGAGTAATTTGATTTGATATTCTTTGAAGGGTTGATTTACGTCTGCATCGATAGTGGTCTGCTTTCTTTGAGGTAATTTCATTGGGTTCGTTTTCTTAAAAGCTTTATTTTAACAGAGTATGTTTGTGTTTGCTTTAATAGAGTCTTTGCGTATTGATTTAAATAGTTGAGTTGTGAGTATTAGAGAGAGGCCATCTCATTGAGATGTCGTGATTGCCGAGTTAAAGGTCGGTGAGAGGTCATCTCCCTTTTGCTTCTAGTCTTTCAGTCTCGTAGTGCTATTTTGTTGTTTTACCCTGGTGAACATCATTTTAAAAACAAAAAAAAAAAAAAAAACTTGTTTTACTTTGTTTTCGGGCCGGCCAAAATGTGTCGTCTGTTCAGCTTTGCCATTCGCGTGTTACACACGCTTTGCCAAAGAGGGGCATCTGTAGACACCCCATTTTGACCGGACCCAAGTTCGCTATGCTTGGGCGAAATCCCGTTCAATCATTTCTGCCATGTTTCGCACTTTTCCGTTAAGTGTTGAGAGAGATTATTCCCAAGAATCCGAGCAAGAGAGAATTTGGATCCGATTGATGGGCCCGTCTTGAGCATTTGTTTAGATTTGGATCAAACAGGGTGGCCCGCGCATTGTTTTAGTGAAAAATGAGTTTTGAACCTACTTCGATCCAGCACCTAAAGATGATCATCAAGAGAACGGTCAAGATCTCAGAGAAGTCGTTTTAACAACCAATTTTGTTACGATCATCAGGTTGAGTTACTCGGATCAGCCCATTGAAATGATTTAGGAGGACACAACCTACTTAGGTAGGGGACCCATCAATTGGATGGTCTGGATCGTCATAGAGGAATGATTTAAGGGGGCACAACCAATTTACATTGCGACCCACCATTTGAACGGTCAAGATCATCAATTGTCGCCCATCAAATGGACGGTTCGGATCATCAAATGGGAGTGATTTAAAAATGGGGTAACATATTCACATTTTGATCTATTGGATGGCTTGGATCAGCCCATAGGATTGATTAGCGGAGCACAAATTAAATCACATTGTCGCCCATCAAATGAACGGTTCCGATCATACTTTGGAGTGGGGCATATGATTTTATGCACAATTGGGAATTTGGTCACATATGGGACCCATTTGGATTATCTTTTACCTACTCAAAAGGACTTTAAAAAAACATGCATGGGGCCACACACATGTCAAAATTCAATGTCCACAATGGTGGCCACCTACCATGGAATATGTCCACAATGGTGGCCACCTACCATGGAATAAGTCCACAATGGTGGCCACCACCCTCCCATTCCTTTGCTATAAATGGTTCAATGAGGGTGAGTAAGAGAGGAAGAACTCATTTCTCTTCTATCATGTGTTCTAACAAAGTTGCTATGAGGGGTTGAAAAGAAAAAAAAGAAAAGAAACAAGAAAAGAAGAAAAAGAAACAAGAAAGAAGCAAAAAGAGAAAGAAAGCGGAAGCGATCGCACGGAGGCGGAATTTTCGAGTTTTTCGGCTCTCGGATTCGGCGAGGATTTCGATCACAGGTAGGTACACCGTTCTCGGAATTGTTTAGAATTATTTGGTATATTTTCGGATTTTTGTATGATTTTTAACGAAGAAAACTAAAAGATATACTAAACAGATTCCAAAAATAATGAAATTTCGTGGGAAAATAATATGCTAATGATACATTCTACCATGAATTTGTGAGCATTTTTGGATTTTGTTTGGTATATTATTTTACGCATTCTTTGAAAATTATCAGATTTTGGGAGAATTGTTACTGATGTCAAATCACAGATTCAATTCTCCAAATTTTTACAGTAGTCTTAAATTCTATACTTCTTGCTTCTGTAAAAGTTTCAAGTGATTTTGATCTTGTTTCATATGAGCTGTAGTCTTAATTCATAATCTGGTTTGACATTTGAAAAATCCGAAACTGATAGTAAATAGTTTTCTAAATTCATGAAAATCTCACAGCATGCTATTTTCACTTATATCTTACTACTGTAGAAATTTCATGGAATTTAGATTTCTATTTCTAGTAGTTTCTGTGTTATTTTTGCAATCTGGTCAATTAATTTTTAAATCCAAATTAAATATGAGTTTAATGTAATAATCTATAAAAATATTCCAGTAAGTTACATCTCATCATATCTTGTTGCTGGAGAAGTTTCAACTCATTTTGAGTTCGTTTGCAACAACTTCACTTGTAAAATCACTCATATGATTAAAATTGATAAAATTCATTGAAAATCCGAAATTAATTGAAAATCATCTTAAAATCTCTAAAGGACCTTAAATTCTGTCACATCTTAATTCCTTAAGAAGGTCTGCTTTGCCTCATTTGTAGAATCCTCTCTGAGGTTGCACCTCAATTTGTGCCTCTGTTAATTAGAGACCAATTTGGTCAATTAGTTGTCTTAGCCTTGCTTCCCCCTTGCAAGGGCAATGATAAGGTTACTTGGAGCCCATCTTTGTGTTTGTTTGGGAGACCCGCCCGGTCTCATTCTCTCGTTAGTCCTCTTTGTGCGCCGTTTGGTTTTGGGAGAACACCATACTCGGCTTGGCTTCATACCCCTACCCTTATGGGTATTGGGTTGCACATTTGTTGCACCCTAGGGCTAGGTAGCTGTCCGGCCCGGCTGGGTGTTTTACCTCTGCCAAATGTGCAAATTCGTGTTTCCTTTTCTTTTAGAGAGTCTTTGACTCATCTATCCTTTAGTTGGTGTTATTGGAGTCTTTGACTCATGTTTCCATTTCTTTTAGAGAGTCTTTGACTCATTCGTTCTTTTGTTGTACTACTAGGAAGTCTTTGACTCATTGGTTCTTCTGTTGGCGTTATTTGGGAGTCTTTGACTCATTCCTCCTCTAAGTTGTAGTATTAGAGAGTCTCTGACTCATTTGTTCCCCTCTTTAGTGTTGTTAGTTCGGAGTTTCTCCTTTAGAGTTGTTGATTACTTCGCTTTTGATTAGAGGCTAACTCAGTCTTATTAGAGCTTTGCTTGCTTAGGATCTTGGACCATTTTCTCTCTTCTTGGGACGCTATCTTTCTTGTTGTGGTTTGTCTCTTTGAGACGCTAGTTGCTTATTCGGGGTTTCCCCTTTTGCTTTAGGGCTTTGCCCTAGTTTGTGGTATTACTTGCGTGTTCCCTTTAAGATTAAAAATATTTTAAGGTCCTGAGCATTGGAAAAGCTATAAAATCCAAAAACATTAGAAATTTAAAACTCAAAAAAACATTTGAAAACATCAAAAACCTTAAAAAAAATCTAAAGTGTTGAGTGTTTCTTTTAGAAGCGTATTAGGCGAGTTCGATTTTCGAACTACGTTGGCTTGATCCTCTTCCGAGGTACGTAGTGCAGCTTGGGATTTATATCCCAAGTCCAGCCAAACCTTTTTTGTAAATAATATCAAAAACTTTCTTCAAAAACCTTTAAAATCTTGTTTTCAAAAGATCTTCCTCTAAAGTTAGGAGTTTCTCCTAGATAGAGAGTTTTAGAGTTAGGATTTTTCTTTTGATAGGTTGTTTGATTGTTTGTTTATTGTGTGCTTGTTTTAGAGTTAGGGGTCTGTCCTAGAGTTATAGGAGCGCCTCCGTCCGGTCAGTCGGCGATCCATATCGCCGAGTGATGACTAGAGTAGGATACGCTAGTCCACCCTTGGTTTTCCGTAGGAAATACAGCCTAGTCACACATAGGTTGTAAGAACCACCTGCATTAGCTTAGGGCTAATCTGCATTTAGTTAGGGCATATAGGGTGTCATAAAATCCACAATTCACTGAAATTTAAATAATCGTACAAGAAACTTTAATAACCGGTTCGGTCTTTTAGATCGAGTCTAGGATAGAAGTCTAGGTGTCTTAGGCATCCTAGCTTAGAATAGGCGCGAAGAACTACGTTGCCTTGATTCTCGTGGAGGCGGGGATACGTAGGCTTCTTTGGATGAATACCAGATCATCTGAGGACTCGGGCTAATCACTTTTAAAACTGTTGAAACAATCAAATCACTTAGGATTTTCCATGAAATTAGAATTTTAGGAGAACTTTCACTTAGATTGAATCCAAACCAATTAAGAAATCAAGATACACATTTAGGATTCACATTGAAATTAGATCATAAGATGCATGTCACATAGATAGCACATTAACAGAGAGTTGAATGAGCCATTAAAAATGAATTTAAAAGGGTTAACTTTTGGAATTGAAGACCGATTATCGGGCAGGAATGGTGCATGTGGTGGATAAATCCCCATACCTTCCATTCTTGTAACCAGGTAGCGAGTCTAGATTTCTGGTTAATTATGGGTCCTAGATCCCACATCTAGGTGGCGACTCTGTCAGTCTCTTTTGTGTGGAATTCGGATTGCCTTAGTGATCCCAAGTTCACATAAAAGATGAATTAAAATTAATAATAAAAGGCACACGCCAATCGCGTGGGTACGAGAGACCAAGGGATAGTGCGCGGCGGCTCGCGCCCCACGCCCCTCTCGCGGGATCGGGTCCCACATAAGGCGATTCTCCTTTGGAGATAAATCTTGGTGTTTAGAGCCTACCCCTTGTGGAGATCATCTTAGTCATGTTAGAGAGTTTACCCATAGGAGGCATACTTGGCCTCATTCATAGAATCCTCTCTAAGTTGTACCCCAACTTGTACCTACACTAGTTGGAGACCAACTTGATCTGTTAGTTGCCTCGTCCCCACTTATCATTGCAAGGCAATGATAAGAATACTTGGAGCCCACCTTTGTGTCTAGAAGACTCGATCAGTCTCATTTAGCATTCTTGTTTCCCTTTTCTTTTAGGAGACAGATTTTGTCTCATTTATCTTATATATCCTCTTCTTATCGAAGACAGGCTTTGTCTCGTTTGCTCTACTTGTTTTATCCTTTTAGGAGACACGACTTGTCTCATTAGCACTTCCTTTGTAGAACCTTTTAGCATAAGATTTTCTCGCTTAGCTTGATTGCCTTTTCGTCTTTTAGAGACTAACTCAATCTTGTTAGAGTTTTACCTTTTTGGGATTTTATTCATTTACCTTATTATGCTAGTTTAATTGTTTGTGAATCATGCAAGTTTACTTGTTTGTGGATCACGCTAGTTTACTTGTTTGTAGAACATTAGTTTACTTGTTTGTGTGCACTTACTATTTTTGGGACACTTGTTTACCTGTTTTAGATTATTCCTTTTAGCACTAGGAGTTTTATCCTATGATTTTGACATTCTGCCACGATTTGGATTATAGAGTGTGTTTTCTTATTTAGTTCATTTTGGCTAAAAGGGTGAATAATTTAAAATCCAAAAATATCAGAAACATTTCAAAAAATAAAATAAAAAAACATTTGAAATTTAAAACTCAAAAAAACATTTGAATAAGAGAAAATTCAAAGATTTTAAGAGCGTATTAGGAAAATATGTTTTCGAACTACGTTGACTTGATCCTCTTCCATGAGGTACGTAGGCAGTTTGAGATTCTCGTCCCAAGTCTAGTCAAATTTTGTAAATAAATCATTTAACCCTTTTAAATTTTTCATAAAACATGTTTTTGAAAAACTCTTCCTCTAGAGTTAGGAGTTTGTCCTATATATGTTTTTTGATTGTTGTGTGTATGTTTGCTTTGTGTTTGTTTTAGAGTTAGGTGTTTGTCCTAGCTAGAAGTATGACGCCTCCATCTGGTCAGTTGGCGATCCACATCGCCGACTGATGACTAGAATATGATGTGATTAGTCTGCCCATTATTTTTCTTAGGACCTACAACCTAATTACACATAGGATATAGGAACCATCTGCACTAGCTTAGGGTTAAAAAACTTGCATTTAGTTATGGCATATAGGGTGTCCTAAAATTCACAATTCACTTAAATTTAAATAATCGTTCAAAAAACTTGTAAAAATCAGTCTAGTCTTTTAGGTTGAGTCTAGTTTAGTAGTCTAGATGTCTTAGGCATCATAGTTTAGAATAGACGCGAAGAACTACGTTGCTTTGATTCTCGTGGAGGCGGAGATACGTAGGCGGCTTTGGATGAATACCAGACCATCCAAAGAAACAGACGAAAATGTTTAGAGTCTAGGGTTTGTTGTGTTGTGTCGTGTGTGGTATCGAGTCGTGTTGTATGTTTTATTGTGTTTTCTTACTTTCCTGTACAGACTTTATACCTTTAGCTATGGCATGCATGTGCTTGTCCACTAGAACTTAGACACTCATTAGGCATGTTTCTCATAACCTAGCTACGCTTAGGTGTCACTTCTTTTATTTATTTTGTATGTGCTTATTATCCCCGGGTCATGCATGTTTAGGTAGACGTTTTCCTCGGGGATATTCGTTCCCATTTCACATGATTTTCGCCAAAAATTCTTCAAAGTTAATAAATAAATGGCATAAGAGACCAAGTGCTTGCACTAGGGCGGATTGAGATGCTCTTCGGACTATCCTCATCCGTAATCAGGCATGGACCCATATATTTTTGGTTATCAATTGCACAGAGGATTTATTTTTGGGTTCCATGGCCTATTCATGGATGGCGACTCTGAGTTATTTTAGGTACGTTTTGGTTTCGAGCTCTGGCTCCGGATCAATAGGTATCTCATTCATTTTTTGCCACCCGTGCTATGCTATGAAGGTGGCATTATTTCGAGAGTTCCTTGGTAGAGCTCTCCTTCACGTGAATGATCCCAAAGGATCGACGGGGGACTCGTTTCCTCGCCGCCTCCTATGGATCGGAGTCCACAGAAAGCTAAAGAAACATTCATGGAGTTTTTTTCTTTTTGTTGGTCTTTAATCCTTATAATTTCCTTACCTCCATTTTGTAAGACATTGATTCTTCTTCAATGATTGGAAAGAATCAATTATTCTTTAATTATTAATTTCCTGGATAAAACTTCTCCATTTGTTCTCCTCTCATTACTAGCACGCTCGTTGCAACGCACGAGCACTTTTACTAGTAGAAACAAAAAAGGCATTAGTCGCTTTTTCATTCCCATTTGTCTGGTTCAAGTAAGAGTAATCGAAGATTTGAGAAATGGCTATTGCTAGGGTTTGAGAGAGAGATAGTGAGGGAACTCTCCAGCTTGGGTTTGGGAGAAAGAAATAAAGGGAACGAGTGAACATGTGGATGGTTTTATTTGCCCGGTTAACTTCGTCATTTTTTAAAAGACGTAAGGGTAAAATTGAAAAAAAAAACATTAATTTTCATGGCTCCGTCCCACCCACAACTCAATCAGGAATCAGAACTAGTATTTTGGCCTATGCCATGGTGCAATCAGAACTACTATTTTGGGCCTATGCGATGGTGCAAGTGATTGACCCCACTCATCAAAATATGAGGTGCAAAAATGGAGAGACCCACACTGATTTTGGCCGGGGATGGTGAGACCCACCCATAAGATGATGAATTGAGAAATGGTGGGCCCAGCCCATAAAAAGATGATGTGTGAAGTAGTGGGCCCTACTCTATCCCTGAGTTGGATGGAGATGGTAAGCTCCATCACAACAAAATATGGTGTGAAATGGTGTGGCCCAGCCTAATACATAGTTTGGGTGGAGAATTGGAGAGGGTGGGACCCAACCATCAAAATAAGAGGTGTCAAATTGTGGGCCTCATCCCATAAAAATAGGGAAATGATATATTCCCCCCGACGGATAAAACCCCCCACTTTAACATTATTCCTTAAGTTTTAAAGGCAAAGAAAAAAGTTACAGGAGGTGAATTTATCCTCAAGCATTGAATCATTCTCACATGGATGGAGACAACAACTTTTGTCTCCATCCATGAGGTGGCTGGTCAGACCAGCCGCGAAATGCCTTTTGCGATGGACCCTAGCAAATCCCTTAAGACTTGCTTATTTTAGGGAGATCATCGGAAATCTTCCGAAGATCTTCCCAAAATGTGTTTGATTGCCATTTTGCACTTTAACCACCAGACAACTTCTAGACATCATTTGGCCTTTTTGCCTATGTGGCGGCAATGTTCCCCCCTCTAATCTTCTCCCCATTTTCACCAAAATGGTGAAATTTGTGTGGGAGATTAGGAGGAGATTCTTGTCTAATTCACTGGTCTCTCTCTTTCTCTCACTTTCTCTCTCTTCCATCCTTTATTTTGGTAACATCCGCTAATGTTCTCACGCAACCAAACAGAACTACCACTCTTCCTCCTAATCTTCTCCCCATCTTCCATGCTTGTTTAATTCCATCTGACTTCTTCTCCTAATCTCCCAGCCGACATCATGCAACCAAATAGATTAACGAATAACGTTAAAGGGGGGATTTTATCCGTCAGAGGGGGGAAATATCATTTCCCTAAAAATAAGGTGCAATTGTGGGACCTACGCTATGCATCATGGTTTGGGTGGGGATAGCGGCACATCCCATCAAAACTTGGGTAAAATGGTAACCCCATTGATGCAACGAATCAGGTGAAAAGAATCTATAAAAGTTCATAATGCCCCATAGCTGAAAAAGTTAATGGCATCCTGGTCATTTGATTCCAGTGACATTTGTCAGCTTAACCGATAGGAAGATTCTACTTGGCCAAAAGGAAAACGAAAAAGAAAACTAGAAACCAATGAAGCACCAAAGCAGCCAAAGCTCGACTGTGATAGTGATGGAACAACAAATTGCAAAGTGCCTGACGGAACAACAAATGGCAAAGTGGCAAGCGAGATAACCCAACCATTTTACCTCTCCATGTGTCCTCCCATCTACTGGGCATTAGTTTTATCCCTCCACGTGTCATCCTATCTACCGGATCTTAAAATGCTTAATACACACTTCTTCTTTAAAACAGATATTATTGGAGGAAAACTTTTACTAGAAAAGGCAAATGATATTTTGGAAAGTTACGCGCTCAGTATATTATAGATAGATAGATAGATAGAAAGGATAGATATCGTAGGCTTTCGATGGTCCTCCACAACGTGCGTGATCAATGGGACACCCCAATGGAATTTTTTGCTTATCCGTATGTAAAAAAACAGTATTTTCCCCTACAAAAAAAAAATATTAGTCTGTGTAGGTAAAATAACACATATATGCCCAGATTTTCCTATAGAATACCACACAACCCGCAGGTAAAATCGATGTGGTGTATTTCCCTAGTGATTTTTAATCCGTAGGGAAAAAGGAAACTTCAGCCTGTAGAAAATACAAAGTACATCGAAATGAAGAAAAACGTACCTCAGTTCGTGCGCAACTGATTGATCGAGATCATGGATTCAAAACGTTCCCGAATCATGGACCAATCGATCCACTCCATCCAATCCTCGATTAGTGCGGAAAAAAATTCCGATTCCACCAACCGAAACCAAGACTCTAGTTACTAGATTCATATTGGTGATGAATTAGAAATACAAGAGAAAATAAAACTTACAAATTGACTGTCCTCACTCGACAAGTTTGATCTACTCCCCGTTAGATGTGCTCGGAGTTTCTAAAACCCGCCCTCCTCCAAAAGTCGAAGTAGTGCCTTATAATCCAAGCGAAAATGGACGAAAAAGAATAGAACTTTGGGACAAGAAATCCGAACCAAACTACACAATTAAAATGCATAATGAAACAACCATGAATAGCACAAGAGAAGCAATACACAAAGAAAAACTCGACACGAGCTTGAGTCGGGTTCGAGTTTCACTCGACATTTTTTATTTTTTTATTTTTTTATTTTAGCAAGCTTAAAAACTCGGGCAGCGTCGAGTTCGGGTTGGAAAAAAGGGTTCCTAGGGTTGGGTCGGGTTGAGCCTCATCAGGTTGGAACCCGGGAGGGGTTAGGTCAGGGCTGGTCTCAACCCGACCCGAGTTGCACCTCGAAATTAAGCAACCAAGTAATTATGGTCCTTATGGAGAGAGACCAAGGTGATTTTGTTTTTCCTGGTGTGACAACTGACAACATACGGTGTAAGTACACAACCCAAAATAGGCGGGAATAGACGTAGACTCTTTGATTCGGCGTGAGGAGATGTTCAACACTTGAACGTCAGAAATCTAAGGGCACAGTTGTAAATTTAATCAAATATATGCCTGTTTTGCTAGTCACTAACCTCATTCAAATCCTGTTTTTAAATTCCAGCCAAATCACATTATTCTTTCCGCTTCCGTGCGAAGAAAGTACGCGAGAAATGAATAGATCGCCTTCATTTTTTCCCCTAATCATTTTCTTCATTGCCTCAATTCGCCAAAATTTTTCTCTGATCTGAGAATTCTTAGTTTTTTTTTTTTTCCCCTGCAGAAGAGAGCTCTGTGTTTGCTATTTAAGGCAGTTTTTTTTCCCCTAGGGTAATGAGCCAACAGAGGACCGTACGATTCTCGATCTGCTTTATCAACGGCCACGATTTTGTCTCCGGATGGAGGAAGGTTCGGTATCTGTATTACTGTATCTCCTTTTTCTTCTTTTGTTTCTATCTTTTTTTCGCTAGTCTTTTAATGTGAAAAAAAAAAAAAAAAAATTAGGAATTTTCTTTTACTCGTTTTGATTGTAAGTCACTGGAAATTATTTCTTCGTTTCGGTCTTGGTTCAAGGAATGCGTGTTAGGGTTTTTTTAAGAAGAAGAAGATTAGAATCTTTAAGCTTGTTCATACCAGATGCAGATCTTAGGGTTTGGGTGAGTTCATTTGAGTGTTATGTTGATATGTTGCTTCTTCTCAATCAACTTGGTTTATTCATTCCTTTTAGTTGTTGTATTTTTTCTGTAATTAGGGCTTTTTGCCTTTTTGTCATGTAAATCTTGCCCTCTTTAGTTACACTGTAGTTTATTTGTTTGATGCCACATATCATAGTTTATATCATTTAAGTACTTGATCTTTGTTAACTTAGAGGAACTCAACCTATTAGCTGTGTGTTAGGTTATATTTCGACTCGGTTTCAGTGAGTTGACTCGGTGAGTCAAAATAATACACCCACTCAACTTCCAACCCAATTTTATTGAGTTGACTCGATGAGTCAACACAGTCAACTCACTTGATTTGATGGGTTAACTCAGTAGATAGTCAAACTTTTTCCCTTTATTGTTAAGTATTAGTTGTAAATCATTGAACACATGGATGATTATTTAAATTAATGTTTTTGGTAATATTTGATGAGATTTTCTGGTTATTTATATATTTTCTCACTGTTTTATTTTTATTTCTATTTTTTCATCTTTAATGTATGTTTTTTCCTATTGTTTGATGATTTTCTTTAATTTCCTTTCTTTTGGTTTTTTCCATGTTATGTTGCACAACCATTTAATATACTTTGTTGTTCAACTTCATTGATCTATATCCACATATCTTTGAGCTTAGTGTATGTACTTGTGAGTTTGCATGCCCATTTCTGTTACTTCTTTTATTATTTCATGATTTTCCCCCATATATCTCTTTATTTTGTGTTTAATATATGGCATTCTTTGACCTAGATCTATATGTGTACACTTGTGCTTGTGCCCTGTCTTTTTTCTTATTTTTATTCTATTTTGCTTTCATTTGTTATTTTAACAATCTCAGATGTACTTGATTTTTTTTATTTTGCAATGTCCTTTTTGCTTTTTTTTCCTGATATTTTTCATTTTATTTTGGTGCAACTGTACGGACTATATTGTGTTGACAGTGTTAGTATTTTATATTTATGTTGTTCATTCCTTTAGTTGTTTGCTTCTTTTCATGCTTCTAGTTCAAGTAGTATATAGAAAAATTGGCAAAAAAAGATAAAGTAAACAGGAAATGTGTATCAGTTTGGTGCTAGCCGATCGCTAGAGCTTCCACAAAACTCTCATGCATATCAATTTCTTTGCTCACCTTGTTCTAAAAGCTTGATTCCAGGCAAGAGGAGAATTAAAGTAAATTGTGATGTCTGATTGAGGTGTGGCACACCGATTGGGTCATTATAAATTAACCCGATCTCATTTCCTAGAGCTAAAGAAATGTCTCTTGGCTATACATATACCAAAAACAATCCCATTTGGTTAAAGCAAATGAGGAAAATGGTTATTGATACATATATTTTTCCTACTCATGTGCATATTTTTGGCATTAGGGGATTTGCATGTACAAAGTAGAGGTTTGCATCAAACAATTCACTAAAATATGGAGATTTAAGTTTGTGTTATTTATCCTATGCTTTAATTTTGTCTTTGTAGGGATACACCCATGGATTATGATGACAATGATTTCCAAAACCAAAATTTTCAGTTAGATGGCGAAGATATCATCAAGTTTCCTCCAGGGTTACAATCATACACACTTCCTAAATTTGACCTGGATGAACATCTCCAGGTTCATCTCAGATTTGATAGTTTAGTCGAAACAGAGGCTTTACTCGGCATGCAAGGCCAGGAAGATAACCATTGGATTGAGGACTTTTCACATGGAAGTAGTGGAATAGAGTTCAGTTCCAGTGCCGCTGAATCTTGCTCCATTTCAAGACGTAACAATGTTTGGTCGGAGGCCACTTCCTCTGAGTCTGTTGAAATGTTATTGAACTCTGTAGGGCAAGATGAGATGATCACAACACAAACTACTATTGATGGCTCAGATGCTTGTGATGGACTGGATACCATAAACAACCAAATGGATCCCTGTTTGAGGCGAGATGATACCCTTCCCTCTATGAAAGGGGAGGTCGTATGTACTGATCCCTCACTACCGCCTGACATATGTATACAAAGCTTACCATGTTTAAGCGAGGATGGAGCCGGGGATCTGCCTCATATTGAACGTATGCCTCAAACTCACAAAGATGAAAACTCTGGACATGAAAATCTGGTAGGCTTGGAAATGAGTTCTGTTGGCGAGAAGGATGAGTCATACACAAATATTGTTGCCGAGCAATGCAGCTTAGACCAAAGGGTAACTTCATCCACAGTCAAATTAGTTCAATTGACCGAAACACATACACAGAATGATGAAAAATGCCATGAATTGGTTCTGGGAAACGATCAACCGAGTGATGGATCTAAGGCAAAGAGTGCTCTAGATGATCACGGTTTGTCTGCAAGTGGGGTAGCTGGAGCCAATTCTGACAATATTGCCGTTGATAGTATGCAATTTGACTCAGCCCCATCCGTGCAGAATCTTGTGATAGATTTTGAGGATTTGAATGATCAAAAGTCCCCACAGCAGGTAATAGATGAATGCGGTGAGGTGGTTGTTGCCGACAAACCAGAGGGGTTGATTAAAGATGATGATCTGAAAGAGAAAAGTCATATTTTGGGAAAAGAAGCTGAGATGTATGATCAGCTACATGGACATCCCATGGAAAGTTGTACTGCTAATTCGGGGATTCTGTCCAGCTCAGAGCCAAAGGTGGGTCCTGTTCTGATGACTGAAGAATACAATGAGGTTGGATTTTCGAAAAAGCCAAATGATCTGTTGAAAGATGGGGCTTTGAGAAAAAACACTGAAGTTTGTGAACATTTTATGGGAAGCACGCAGGAGACATCTTTTGTAGCAATGAAAGAAGATAAAATTGTTGAAGAACATTCTGTAGAAAGCTGTGATATTGATGTTGATTGTAGTAGGAGCAAACCGGAGACAATGGCATCCGTAATAGATGAAAAAGAAACATTCGAAGGTGAATTGGATGAAATCCTTGATATTGATGTGCGTAATGGGTCCATTTCTGCTGTGAAGGTGCATTCTCCAGCTAATATAATTCATGAAACA
Source organism: Tasmannia lanceolata (assembly GCF_043159265.1). NCBI lineage: Eukaryota > Viridiplantae > Streptophyta > Magnoliopsida > Canellales > Winteraceae > Tasmannia > Tasmannia lanceolata. The sequence goes on along the minus strand of NW_027518679.1, from coordinate 52,100,541 downwards.
CGTGAGACGGTAAAAATGAAAACTGGTCATGATAATTTAGGTCCTGATGCAGCAGACGTTGCTTCTGAGGATCCAGAATGTCTGTCAATGGAAAATAAAATGCTAGGCAAAGTAAGTGATAATGATACTAGTAATCCTGATGTTGCTCTGACCGCATCAGGGAATGATATGCCAGAACAAGTCCACTGTACACGTGGCATCGATGTAAATAGCACTGAAGTGCACATCTCATCTTCCCTGCATGACAAATCTGATGAAATTTTGGTGGGGATCGGGTCTTGTGATGCTGATATTGTTCTTTCAGATGTCCCTATCCTTAGTAATGAAAACAGTGGTTTATCTACCACACATCCTGGTAACTTGGAGACAGAGGTTGCTTGTTCTCTTATCACAGGAAAAGAGGTAGATGACTCTTGTCCTGGCCATTGTATTGCTACAGTAACTACAGAAGTACATGGATCACCGTCCAAACAGAACGTTGGGGACGAGTCAGGTATTACTGAAGCATCTGAACTATGAAAATTATTGAAAACTATGCAACTTAGACACATGCACTTGTATCACATGGACATTAGGTTTCATGCCTGGTGGCCCCAGAAGAACGATATGCCAACTGCGAATACAATTATATGTCAATATTGAAAGATATATTTCTATATAGCGTATGGATTAAAGCATTTCTAGCCTTCTAGATACATAGAAATATATCAAAACTATGTATATAGCACAATAATATAATAAGTTTCTTCTCTATGGCATTGTCAATGGGTTTCTGATATCATGTTTGTTACGTGTGATTGAGCAGCATTTTCCTTTATATCTGAATACCCACATCTATGCATGTGTGTATGTGTAGTGAGTTGAAGAGTGATAGACTATTTTTTTGGCAGTGTTGACTGGAGTTGTCGCGGAAGATGTCACAGTGTTGACGTCTTTTAACAAATTGGAAGATGCTCACCAGTTGCCTTCTGGAAATAGCTTTGACGGAGATGGAGTTGCTTCACACAAAGATGTTGGAATGCCACCTTTACCTGTATCAGATTTTATGAAGCTGGATATGGTGGAAGAAGCAATCAGTGGGGTCTCCACAGAACCAAGTTCCTCAGTTCTAAAGGGGAATTGTAAGTCCCATCCAGTGAATGGGCCAGTGCCTGTTCCTGATGCTGCACAACAATTTGGTAATAGTGCAACGGAATTGATATCTGAGACAGTTGACCAGCATTTTGCTTTTGTGGAGAAATGTGTTCATTCAACATCCCAGAATGAACCACAAGTATCACCAGCTATTAGAGTCTCTCAGGAACATGCTAAGGGTTTGGAAACACATTCTACCTTCCATTCTCTAATGAAAGAAAAGGATGCCTCTGAAGTATGTGGAGTTACTTCTGAAAAGTGCGAAGTGAAAGCTCAGCATGTTACAGGTAACTCATTTCAGAATTAAGCTAACTTAAGATATCTTTCATCTTTGTATTTAACATTTTTTTGTCCTTCCATGCTTCAAGTTGGTTACTATTTACTAGCTTTTTTCCCCTGTTTACTACCTGCTGCATATGTTCATTGTTAAAGTATAAAAGAATAAATAACTCCTTCTCCAACAGCTTTAGCTTTTGGAGTAACTAGTTGTTTCACATGGTACCAGAGCAAAGGTCCCGAGTTCAAACCTCCCTGATGTCAAAAATCCACATGACATGATTAACCCAAAAGTGGGGCACATGTGCCACGTTTAGGCCAACCCAAAGAAAAGAGGGGCCACACGTGAGGGGGAGTGTTAAAGAATAAAAGAAAAAATAACGCCTTCTCCAACAGCTTAACTTTGTGGAGTAAGTGGTTGTTTCACATTCATTAGCCAGATTTTGTAATTTCAGTGGACCATTAGTATGTTGTTTTGCTCTGAAGAGATTGATATGGTTCTGTTATTGTGGTTTGTGACTGTATCAGATGTTTTTCTACATATGTTGTTTTCTTTTGCAGGGGAAGCGGCAAAAGATGGTGAGATACTCACATTGCTTGGACTTTCATCTGTAGATGAGTCTTCTCACGATATTATTCAGAGCAAAGAGCAAGATGGGAATTATAGTTTAGCAGGTGGAGATGGCGACGATGATAGGATCCTTGTTGCAATCACAGAAGGTGAGGGTTCTGAGGGTTCCGCATCTTTCCTGTGTTGTAGAAAAGATAAACAAATAGATCCAAATTGGAAGCAATGCCAGCAGACTTAGCACCGACCTCTGGTATTTAGTTCAGTGCAATGCCTATTGCTGATTCAACTTGGGTGTCAGTTTTGGATTACTGCTTATTGATATAGGATTACAGAGTTTAAATCAAAGTCCAATATTATATATTTTCATGTATGGTCAACATTAAGCCTCCTTTTTTTTCATTACAGTTGTATCTGTCATTGCAGGTGATGCACTGAATTTTCCTCAAGAAACCTCTACTAATTCTGTTACTTTGTCTAAAAATATTGCTGAATTTCATTCCCTGAAAGCTGGAAATGGCAGTCTAAATGATGCTGAACTTAATTGTGGGTCACCTACTATCATTAGTTGTAAAGAACTTTCACAGAGTGAAAAGGAGTATGAAGAGGGAGGCAAAGAGTCCTTAGATAAAAATAGTCCTGTTTCTGATAAGTCACCTTGGATTAGCTCTGATATCGCGAGGCAGGCCAATAATATTAAATCTACTGGTTGTGATCCCAAAGAAAATCATGCTTCTGAAGACGACAAAAGTTTCACATTTGAGGTTGCATCATTGGTGGATGTGTCAGAAAGAGAAATTGGCAAAGGATGGAAACCATTTTCCAACGTTCAACCTTTTGAATTACCTCAGGTATTTTATCTTGCCTTTACTAATTCACTTACCCTGTATGCCCTAATTTCTGTTTTTAACAGTTGTATTGCCGTCTTGTGTTGCTCCCTAAACCTTTTCCGAAGTCTGAAGAAAGGACACCGAGAGTGTCTGCCTTTTGCCAAACTGACCCCGGGATATTACGAGGAGATTCCCACGGAAGTCATCAAATATCTGACGAACAGGAACTGAATGGAGATGCCAAGGCATCCGGTGAGCATAATCTTACGTCCGTGTCTGGTACTGCAACTGAAAAGGACATTGCCACAAAAGGGAAGCATTGTAAAGAAACATCTGGCCCAAAGCTGACTATAGAAAAGGATGGTAATCTGTGTAGAGGATCACGTAACTCCCTTGGAACTACAAGCAGGGCTGTGCAAGCAGAAGAGATGCGGCAATATACATACTTTGAAGGCAGCAGTACACAACCATGCGGTGTTCCATCTGTTCAGACATCTGTTTTGCCAGATTTGAATGCTTCTGCTCCTTCATCGACATTATTTCACCAGCCTTTCACAGATTTACAACAAGTTCAATTGCGTTCTCAGATCTTTGTTTATGGGTCTTTGATGTGAGTCGGATATTTTATGTTTTTTTATATCGTTTGTAGTTGAGTGTGCATATTTAGTCCATTTAATCTCTCTGTGCAGTCAAGGTACAGCACCTGATGAGGCTTGTATGATATCAGCCTTCGGAGATACCAATCAGGGTTTGTATATCTTTTATTTTAACAATATTTTGTTTTTCATGTATGCATTTTCCTACATTTTTCTGTTGTACTGGTGGCATGATTGGTGACGCTGTTGAACTAACAGATAGTGGAAGGAGTGTGTGGGAGAATGTGTGGCGTGTTTCCATGGAAAGGTTTCACAATCAGAAGTCGCTTCTCAGTAGCCCTGACACCCCTCTGCATTCTCTTTCAGGTACATATTTTTGGCTGAAGTTATTGAATTTTTTTTAAAGTTTATGATTAAATCTTTAATTGCTTTGAAGAATTGATATTTGCAGGCATTAGGGTTCCTGAACAGGCATCTAGGTATGATCCTCCTCAGGGAAAAACCATTGGCACCCCTTCTGATCGAACAGGCAGCAAAGCTGCCCCTTCAGCTATAGTTAATTCTGCGATGTCTTTGTCATCCCCATTATGGTGCATCTCTACTCCTCGTGATGGCATGCCATACCCATTTCTGGATTCTCGTCAATTACTTTCTCCAGTGCATCCTTATCAATCTCCACGTGTACGGAACTATGTCGGAAATAGCACTCCTTGGCCATCTCAGGCCACTTGTCCTGGCCCCTGGGCTGTTTCTCCACAAAGGCCAGCATTGGATGCCGGTGCACAATATTCGGCATTGTCTGTTGCAGAGGCAGTTCAAGTAGCATCTGTCCGAGACTCATCTGCACAGCGCCCCTCCAACATCGTACCCCCTAGTCCTTTCACTTCTATTAGGGGCCCTATTACTGTCCCCACAACTGCTGGTTTGCCAATAGATCCAAAGAGGACAGCGGCCTCATCCAGCAAACATGCACCTGCTGATCAGAAATCTAGAAAGAGGAAAAAAAGTTTAGTGGCAGAGGAGGCTCAGATCTGTTCTGTTTCTCAACCTCAAACAGAGACATCTGTAGGTATCCCATCATCTGCTCACTCTGCATCTAGAGTTATTTCTAGTGGTTTTGTTCCTCCCACACTTTCCCAGGTAATAGGTGGTTGTGGGGCAGATCAGAGGGTTATTTTTTCTGAAGAGACTGGCCGCAGAATTGAGCAGGCTAAGTTACAGGCCGAAGATGCGGCTTCTCTTGCTGCTACGGCAGTGAGGCACAGCCAAAGTATATGGAGTCAGCTATCTATTCAGAAGAATTCCGGATTAGTGTCAGACGGTGAAGCAAAACTGGCCTCTGCAGCTGTTGCAGCAGCGGCAGCAGCGACTGTTGCTAGGGCAGCTGCGGCAGCTGCTAAGGTGGCATCTGACGCCGCTTTGCAAGCCAAACTTATGGCGGATGAGGCTTTAAATTTGCCTAGAGTGGGGAACTTCATTCAGGGTTCTGAGGCTCTTATCCATGATGGTGGGAAGAATTTGGGGAGGATCACTCCTGCGTCAATTTTGAAGGGCAAGGACAAAGTCAACAGTTCCGGTTCTGTTATTGTTGCCGTACGGGAGGCTGCTAGGAGGAGGGTTGAGGCTGCTGAGGCTGCTACTAGACGAGCGGAGAATTTGGATGCAGTTGTAAGAGCTGCTGAACTGGCGGCAGAGGCTGTATCACATGCAGGGACAATTATTGCAATGGGTGATCCTATACCTTTGTCGTTGGGTGAATTAGTTGAAGCGGGTCCGGAGGGTTATTGGAAAGTACAAGTCTCCACTGAGCATCTTGTTAAAACAAACAGTGTATGCGGAGTAGAACAGTCGAACATAGATGGTGCTAATCAAGGTCTCAATAGATCCATTCAACACATCGATGATCGGTCATCAAATAAGAAAGAAAAATCAAGAACTTCCAATGGAGGAAAGATGCCTCCAAAAGAACACTCTAGGCAGTCAATGGAGATCCACCCAGGATTGTTTAATGAGATTAACCTGGATTCTGCCTTGAGTGAGAAAGGACTGGGAGGACAAAAAACATGTAAAACCTCCGATCTAGCTAAAACCATTGGGGTTATTCCTGAATCCGAGGTTGGATCAAGAGCAGCTTCTTTACCTGTCCAAAATGATGATCATGAAAGAAATCAGCCGGCGGGAACATCAACTGTGAATAACATTAAGGAGGGAACTGTTGTCGAGGTATGTGGTCCAAAGTTTGTAGTGTTTTAGAATTTTGATCTTTTAATTCATGGATTGCATTTTGATTTTGGAATTTCCCCATGAATTTAGATTTTGGAATTTCTCCGTGAATTGAATGCCACATAGCAGAAATTCCTTTTCCTTAGACATTATGTTTCAATTTATGGAGTTCCTTTTATTGAAATTCTGCAACTCAATTAATCTCTTCTCCCTCTTACTAGGTTTTTACTTACAAAATCTATTTGCAATATTTAGGTCATTTCTGATGAGGATGGTCTTAGAGGGGTCTGGTTTTCTGCCAAGGTACTGAGTTTGAGGGCTGGGAAAGCTCATGTCTGTTACAATGAACTTCTGAAGGACGAAGGTAATCTACAGAAGCTAACACCTTCATATTATTTTGTAGCTGAGAAATTATAATTAATTATTTAGGAATGTACTGACATTTTGAGTTCCGCACAATATGACAATGATTAAGCAACTAAATTAGCATTAGCACACCGGTAACCACTTGTGCACGCTTCCTGCTAAACATGTTATGAACTATTTTCCACTCATTACTTCTCATTTGTGCAGGCTCTGATAAGCTGAAGGAGTGGATACCACTTGAAGGTAAAGGTGGTAAAGCTCCTAGAATACGCATTGCTCATCCTATGATTGCCATGAAATTTGAAGGAACGAGAAAGCGACGCAGAGAAGCTATGGGGAATTTTATATGGTCTGTTGGAGATCGGGTGGACGCATTGATTCGTGATGGGTAAGCATGCTGCTAATTTATATCCAAGTCTGTAGAAAAATGAAAAACCAGTGTAATTGATAGTTGGCATCTTTTCGTTATTTAGAAGCTGAATCACAAGGCCTCTTTTAAAAGTGTCATTGCTGGACTCGGTCACAACTTTGATAAAAAAAAATTAATTGCCCATATCTGTACACACCCAACTTCAAGGTAAGTTTTGGATCCAGTTACTTGTGGGCCCAGTCCATTAACACCCTTCCCTTTGAAGATCAGTTTCTGTATGATTTTAACTATAACTGAGCCAAACATTGATGAAGCTATGATAGGTAGCTTGGATTGTATTGTTTGGAGAGAGCACGCATGGTTTCAACCGTTTGCCTGCTTGAATACTTATTGCATTGGTTTTTAATTGCTATGCCCCAAATTTATTTATCAGGAAAGGATTAATGTAAAAGTAATTTTAATTCAACATTTTATGTGGTTATTTTGCTGATGGAACACTGTCCCTTTCCTGTCTGGTAACAGTTGGAAGAAGGTTAGTCTAAAGTATTCCTTTACCCTTTTATTATCGAGGAGAGATTGCTGGAATCTCCACATCTCTTTTAATGTCTGCCCTTTTCCTTTCAAGAAGACCATTAGATATAGAAAATCAACATTCTGCCTTGGGTTAACTTCAAGATGGCATGAGTTACAGTGAATTAGCAAATTTTTTTTTTTGAGATGGTGAATTAGCAAATTTTAATCAAGACTTAATAGAATACTAAGAAGGAAGATTACTCCTTTCTTCATTTTTGTATCTTTAGCTTTTCAATATTTAATAATAGATGGGTTAGAGGGGGATGGCCAAAGGTGGATACAGGAAAGATGGTTCTTAGGTTCCGTGCCTAAGATCGTCAAAATGGGACAGGTTCAGTGGTTGATCAACTTTACTTTTAAAAAAAAAGTGGTCGATTAACTTCAGATCATCAGAGATTTTCAAGGCTGTCCAAGAAGTTGGGGGCTACAATTACACGCTGTTCTCAAGCTTTGCGGGATGGAATGCTCGAAAGAGGACAACCTTTAGGACCTTTGTTGGAGATTGACCTGGCGTCAACAAGGGCACAAAAGGTGGAGTATGCAAGCATAAAAATTGAGGCTAGTGCAGGCTTCATGCCTCCATCAATCAAGCTGGTGGCGGATGGTCCTCTTACCAAATCGACGCATGAGAAAAGATGGAGGACCTTAGGGCAGCATGGGAAGGATGTTGCCATATGTGGGGCTAATAGTGAAACTCAGGGAGGGATGGAGGTGTCTTATTTTTTTTATCTTAGAGTTATGAATGAGTCATTTAAGTCATTAGGAGTTAGTGGGTATTTTTCTTTTTGGGAATTCGTAAAAGTGAATGGAGCCCATCAGTGTTGTGACTTTTAAAGAGGGGAGAACACTTGTGCATAGAGCGTTGTGACGTGTGCATAGAGGGTTGGGAGTGGAGTTTCGTTATTTCGTGGGATTTCTTATGGGAAACTTCTAGAGTTTGGGTTTAAGTGCAAGAGGGCCCACACATTTCTTGTGTCAACTTGTAGGAAGAGTCTAGAATCTTGGGAAAACAGTCTAAATATTGCAAGGCTCTACGCCTGCATAATGTGATATATGATGAATGGAAAAAAAATACCTTGCTTGCACAACTGATGGGGACCATCCTAGGGTCCATATTTTAATTTTAAGCATCTCTTAGGTGTCTTTTAAGGCTCTTAAGTTATAGGAAGGGTACCATTACCTTTTTCCACTAATATCACTTGGTTTCTTTTAAGTTGTAGGTGTTTAAAATGGGGCCCACATGTTAATTATGAAAATCTTAAGTGATATTGCATTTAAGTCATTTGTAGCTTATCACTTAAGATGTTAGGTAACCAAAAGGGCTCAGATGGCTCTTTTATTTGTGGTACTTGAAGTGGGTTAGTTTCCATGATGAGTTAGGAGTCGTAGTGGGTTTCAAGAGTCCTAGTTTACTTGTAGGCATGGTCGGATTTCGGTGGGGACCGAAACTGAAATTTTCCGAAATTTCGGATTTCGGTCTGAAATTGCGGTAATTTCGGTCCGAAATTTCGTTTAAATGCCAGTATTTATTTTTTTAAAAAGTGTTACAAAATCTTGTCCAAAATTTCGGAATTTCGGTCCGGAATTTCGAACCAAATTACCAAATTTCGGATTTTGCCGAAATTTTGGTTTTCGGTGGGGTCCAAAACGGTTACCGAAACTGAAATTTTAAACCATGCTTGTAGGAGGGAGAGTCCATGCAATATTTTATTTCAATCAGGTGTTAGTTGTTTAAGTAGGGGAAAAAAAAGAAACAAAATAATCTCAATTTTACAGCAAATCTGGTCCGATGGCTGTTCTCCAGTAACCACAAGGAAATAGGGGCTCTCTATTTCATGGGGCAATCTTTGTCTCGCTGTGGAATATTTATGTTGTTTTGTTTTCTTTCTTTCCTAATGAATTTTGATTACCATTCTAAAAAATAATACATGTGTTAATTTTAAATTCCTTAAATAGAATTATTTCTTTATGAAACAGGTAACTTTGGAGTATAAGTTAAACTTTTGATGGAGCGTAAGTGATTGATCAGAGCAGGGGGATGAGAAGATGAGTGTTGGAAGATCGATAGATTGGGTCACTGTTCTTCTGTTCCCTTTAGGTTATGTGCAGTTACAAAGCTTGAACACACTCCTTAGTCCTTATCAAGGTTTTAAATTTTGGTTCCGGGTTCGGTTGGCACGGAAATGGAAACATATGCAAATGATGAAATTTCAAGATGAAACTTTTGGAAATGCTAGAATAAGCACAAAGACATACTTAGAAACCATCACATAAGCAAGAAAGCCACCCATAATGGCTTAATCACAATGAACACCTACTGACATGCGTTGTCGTACATGTCTTGAGTCTTGAATAGTAAAATTAATAAAGAAGTACAATGTAACGAAGTATAAGTAGTACAATGACCAGTTTACCCTCCAAGGACCCCAACTCTATGTCAATACAACATAGGGTTACGAGGTATTATTGGTCCCATGCCGATCTGGCATCCCATGCATAAGATATGGTTAGTTGTTTTGCAATTCAATGATGTTGCCTACCAAATATCATTCTCTACATTCATGAAATGTAAATCATAACATCTTTCCATTTTTTGTCGTTATGACCATTTCGGTCGAATATCAGGAATTTCGCTGAAATTTCAGGAATTTCGACGGAAATAATGACGTGGAAGGAATTCCTTGAAATTTTGTTTCGCTGGGATAGAAACATAAACATTTCGGTTTGGGAAATTTCAGAGAAATTTAAAACCATGGTCCTTACTACTACTATTTTTTCATCCTTTCTTGCGAAGCAAGGCGAGACAACATCTTTATTGAGATGCTTGGAGACTACAAGGTGGTGTAGCCGAATACACCGTTAGCTAACATAGAAGGGAGAAGGCCACTAAGAACATGAAAAAAAGCTAACGGTGGACATATTTTGTCCAATCCCTGTTGTATTTTTGTTGAATTTTTGTGATGTGTATGTTACATCAAAATAAGGAAAGCATGGACTTGACCAATTTGGGATCTTTTCTTGTTTTTTATTGTTTTAGCTTTCAGCTTATTTTGCTTCGTGAACTCATCTAACTCTGGTGGTTAGTTATAATTTTCAGTTGGTGGGAAGGGATTGTAACGGAGAAGAGCAAGGATGATGAAACAATATTAACTGTTCATTTCCCAGGTGTGTGTATCTATAATCTACTTATACAAATTATAACCCCTATAATTGTTTGTTTTCATTTAGTTCCATTGTTTTATTGAAAACATCCTACAAAGATTTGAGATTTTATTTTTATTTATTGATTTTAGCTTCTCTATAGAACTTTGTCAGGAATAGTTTTCTTGTATCTTTTTCTATGGCATGAAGAGTAGTCTTAAAGAGTTGACTTAGCATATCTTAGGTTATCTCGTGATCATGGATCTTGAGGGAGTGAATTATCTAATTTTTGCTTCCATATTTTACATGTAGCTGGAGGAGATTCATCAACTGTCAGAGCTTGGGATCTTCGGCCATCTCTCATCTGGAAGGATGGCCAGTGGATGGAATGGTCAACGGAGAGTAAATGCGGGCATTATGAGGTTTGCCTATTATTTGTTTCTTATGTCCTGTGGCTGTTCTATGTTGGATATTTATTGTAGTGAAGGTATCAATTTACATTTTAGATGTCTGATTTAACTGTGGTTATACATCGGTTGACAAAGAGTGACTATTTTTTTTTTTTTTTTTTTTTGGGGGGGGGGGGGGGGGGGGGGGGGGGGTGGTCAGTGTCATTTTTAAAAAATGTATTATGTGAATCATTGTTTTTATCGAGTCTCACATCTATTATGGGATCAGGGTGATACTCCTCAGGAAAAACGGCAAAAGAAGGACAGGAACGAAATTGGAGCTGATATGCAAGTTGAGGCCCCAGCGAAAGATAAGCTGCCAAAAGATCTACATCCCGAGGGTTCAAGGAAAACTGAAAAATCATGGTCACGTATGTTATCCGCAGAGGATAAAATATTCAATGCTGGGAAGAACGCCAGAGAGCAGAATAAGTCTGATCCACTCAAAGTTAACCGAACTGACATGCAAAAGGAAGGATCGAGAGTGATTTTTGGGGTTCCTAAGCCAGGAAAGAAGCCGAAATTTATGGAAGTAAGCAAACAATATGTTGCAGAGAGGACTGATAAAATTAGCGAAGGAACTGATTCCATTAAATTTGCGAAATACTTGATACCACAAGCATCCCGTGGGTCGAAGAACACTTCTAAAGTTGATTTGAAGGGGAAACGAGCTGCCGACTCCAGGCTTAAGGTTCTTAAGTCAGGTAAAACACAAAATGTTCAAAGCAAAACTATATCTGCCATGGGTAGTTCTTAAATCTCCGTTGTCTCTGCTTCAAGCAATGGCAACAGTCAAGATCTTCCACTGAAGGCCAAACCTTCTGATAGCAATAAAGAAAACAAAATTCAAAAGAACCTGCTGGAAGTGGGTTCTTTTTCTAACAATCTCAAAGCGGATGATGGGCTGGTGTTATTTTCAGGTGATGATGGGCTTGTGTCAGATGTTCCTTCCTCCAAGAACATTTCCTCGTCAGCTATTGAGCTGGGGACAAAAGGAAAACTTGCATCTGCAGGTGAAAAGACAGCTAAAGATGAAGAAAAAGGTTCTAGTGTTAATGATCATAAAGGCAAGCCAGTCCCTGATTCCATTGAACCAAGGAGGTCCCATCGCAGGATTCAACCAACATCAAGGGTAAGCGCTGTTATATCTTTGCATTAGTGTTCTTTTTAATATACTTTTTTTACTGTTTTCTTTTGTGGTTTTATCATTTTACTTGTTTCAACTGGACATCTATCGATAATGCAATATTTTATGATTCTCAGACTGGGAATTTGTTTTTTCTTGTTTAAGTATAAAAGATTAAATACATCTCCAACTGCTTAAGCTTTTGAAGTAACTGGTAGTTTCACACTTCTGTTATTTATTTTCCGCGCAATTTTAGAACTTAATTGTAAACTAACCAACTTCTCCAAAAGCTTAAGCTGTTGGAGAAAGGCGTTATTTATCTTTTCTACTTTAACATTCCCCCGCACGTGTGGCCCACTTGGCAAACACGTGGCACATGTGGCCCCACTTTGGGCCGACCATCTCATGTGGATTTTTGCTATCCGGGAGGTTTGAACTCGAGACCTTTGGCTCTGAGACCATGTTAACTTACCAAGTTCTTCAAAAGCTTAAGCAGTTGGAGAAAGGCGTTATTTATCTTTTCTACTTTAACATTAATGTTTGAGTCATTTATTCATCAAAGGAAAAAGAAGTTTGACTTTATTACTCACAAGCATTGGACAGAGATATACATTTGAAGTATTGAACATGAAGTACATGTTTGTGAACTGACAAGTTTTGGTTTCACTTATCGTCCAGATCATGTGTGATGTAGAGTCTCTATTGAGTTGATTTTTTGAATGAGTTGTATTGAGTTGATTTTTTGAACATGGTAGGGAGGACTTATGTTCAGATGATGTACACTCATGCTTATCCTAGCTGATTATATATCGGTAGTACGTCACAACGGAGAAGCATTCAAGTGTTATATTAGTCTGAGTTGAGAGTGCATTGGGATGGTTTTCCCTCAGTCTGTGGCTTACGGTGTGGTGCACTTAGCCGACTCATGTGGAAGCTTGTTTTTGGATAACAATTGTCAGAATGCTAAACACTTTTTCCTTAAAAAAAGTTTAGACTTGCTAACCGTTGCATTTTCTCTAGAGTAGCCACCAGCAAAAGCTAGTCAGGTCAAGTCTCACTGGAATCTACTTGAAAGAAACCATACCAAGGCTTCCTGTGCGCATCTAGAAGTTAAAGTGACATTTTTTTAGGGAAATGATATCACCACTACCGTATTTTGATGATCGCACTCCTCACATTATTAAAAAGTACGGCATGGCCCTCACTGTAGGATGATCCAAACCGTCCTTTAGATGGGCCACAGCCTAAATAGGTTGTGCCCCAAAAATCATTTCCATACGTTGATCCTAACCCTCAGATCTATAGAGGGACTGAATATTAGAGGGTTGATCCTAAACTCAATAGATCAGAGGGACTCAAAATCTCCTTGCTCCTTGACATGGCTCTACTTTTTGTTTGATTGAATAGGGCCTATGGAAATGATTTTTGGGGCACAACCTATTTAGGCTGTGGCCCATCTAATGGACGGTTTGGATCATCCTATGTTGCGGGCCATGCCGTACTTTTAATAAAGTGAGGAGTGTGATCATCAAATACGATAGTGGTGATAACATTTCCCTTTTTTTACTGGTAAGTTAAATTGACATTAATTGCTCAGTGAACCATATGCTCTCTAGGAGGATTCAGTGGCTATTATTAGAATGTTCAGCTAATGTTTTTTGGCTGTTTTGTGATAACTTATTACATGTATGCTTTGGCTTATTTGCTGTTTTAGCTATTAAAGAAGAGTCCATACCATTCCGAAATAGAACATTTTCATTACCTTGTTACAATACCTGTATGTATTTTTAAGCTGGAGTGTGTTTGGGTGTGAAATAAGTTATAACCATGGAAGTTTTTCTGCCTACAGCTATTAGAAGGCATACAAAGCTCCTTGATTGTTGCAAAGATTCCCCCCTTCCCGCATGACAAGGGCGCTAAAGCCCGAAATAGAAGCGTGTCATCTTCAAGGGGTACGCTCCTTTGCTCTTCTCCTGTTTATTTTTTCTGCCATAGATTTATTAATGCTTGAAGTTTACTTTTCCGTTGTAGTAGGGAATAAACATTTTAGCTTTTAACCATTCATTCCCCCCCAAAAAAAAGCTTTTAGAAGATCAAACCCGAAATCCTTGTGTTACTTGGCTCAGATTTATTATGCATGGAGGTCAATATTAATTTCAAATTATCTTTGAGATTGTGAGTATTCTGCTTTCCCTGTGTTGCCATGTGACTTGTCTGGAAACTCCCATACACCAACTTGAATTTGCGTGTGTTGCCATGGATTGCCTGGTCTACCCCTTACCTTGCCAGTATAATTCTCATCATCCCTTTCCTGGTTTTTTTAGGTGCTTTCAGACAAATGAATACAAATTGCCATTTTAACCATGGGATTTCTTTGTCGTTTTCATTTTTGGCTCTTCACCTTCTTGATGTTTGCTTCTCTTAATGAATAAAAATATGGCTTTGCAGATCGAAGGTGGCTATGATTATGTGAAAGGTGATCTTCGCATGTGTGGCTGAAGAGGTATAATTTGGTATAGTATTGGTAAGCATATCTTGATTTTTGAGGCCCAAGCCCAAGTGCATTAAATGGGTTGGATTTGTGAAGGTTTCCTAAGCCAAAACGGAAATCAGTGCCTAATGGGCTGTCATAGTTAGAGTCCATATTAAATTGTATTTTGGTAGCAGCTCCCAGCAAGTGTTTTAATGATCAGATCCTCAAGAGGGAACCTTCCTGTGTAAGTGTGGTGGATTAGGCATTTGATGACATTAGCTGATTTCAATGTGTAAACATAATGTAGATTTTTCATTTTGGTGGGCGCCAATATTGGTTGGCCATACCCCTGAACTATCTGCTTGAAGAAATGCCCATATGGGATTTCCTTGATTCCAATGAAAATAGCCTTTTTTGCCTTTTTGATTGAGTCGAGGGTGAACGTGAAGCAGAGCAAAGCCTTGGCTTGAAAATTCAGGCATCTTTGTGTTCTTAGCTTTTCTTCGCGGTGGAATTTTGTTACTTGGTTGCAAATGGAGCCTACAACTCTTTTGTTTTTCCTTAAATGGTTAAAGCTTTATTTACAAAAAAAAAAGCCCACGACTAGGGGTGGCAATGGTTCGGTCGAACCGAACCGAAATTTGAATCGGTTTGGTAAAACCAAACCGAAACCGAACCGAAATTTGAATCGGTTTGGTAAAACCAAACCGAAACCGAACCAAAACCAAATTTTGGGTTCGGTTCCGCCAATTTTGCCACCCCTTACTCATAATAATTGGAAATATTCGGTTTTAGTTCGGTTTGATCCCCAAACCGAAAATTGAATCGGTTTGGTTTAACCAAACCAAAACTGAATTTTCGGTTCGGTTTTGGCTCGGTTCTGGTTCGGGTCGGCCAATTTTGCCACCTGTACCCATGACCTAGCCGGTCATGGAAATACAATGACACAAATAGGGCTGGCAGAGGGGCGGGGCCGGATGTTGCATTCCCACCTGTAGGAAAATTCCCCGTCCCCGCTTCGAGGATGGTGGGGAATCCCCGTCCCCACCCCGCAGGGAATATCTAATCCCCATCCCAGCCCCGCCCCGTCCTGTCCCGCTCAAAAAAGCTTTTTAACGCCCATAAAAAAGAAAAAGACAAGCTGTGTTTGTGCACTTATCAAAATATGGTAGTACCAATATCACTAGCCTAAAAGAAATATTTACTGTTAACAGAAAAAAATACAAAAACATTACTAAAATAAGAGCATATTGATAATGGCTTGCATATTAAAATGGGTCCAGCCGGGGCGGGGATGGGGTGGGTCCATCCCCATCCCCGTTCCAAGTCGGGGATCCCTGCCCGTGCGGGGCGGGTCGGATCCTCGTTTTAACGGGTGAAATTGCCAGCCCTAGACACAAACCCAAGATTTTTATCCAAGGAGTTTTTACATGGTGGCCGACCGTCCAACATAAAGGGTAAAGAGAAAAAAACCTCTCCCTCTTGATTTTTGATCTAGGTCAAACCTCCTTTCTTGACTTTTAAGTTGATAAAAAAATCAACGTGGTGGATATTTTCTAGACAATCTCTTGGGATAGGAAGACCTACGGTCCAACCATCCGGTAACATTGAGGGATGATCTCCCCGTCTATTCTCTGACTGTTACGGTTTTAGATCTTAGCCTGTTTAATCATCGGTGGTGGCTGACGAGCAAGGTTTCCTTATTACAACAGCGCTTCTAATTGGATGTTTCATTAGAGGGCTTTGAAATTGTCACTAGGACTGTTTTGGTTGCCCGAGTCAAGTACCTTCCAACCCGTTGGATTGCATTACACAGCATTTGGGAAATGACAAGGTGTAGAAGTGCTTCACTCTTCAGTCTAACTAGGTCAAAGGTTTTGGTTGTAGTTGAATCCCATTGTATGTTGTTCCATTGGAGATTCCTGCAAAGCCCACTTTGCCTTGATATAATTGTCGGCTTTTGGTTGCCACACTAGGATGTCTGAAGCAAAAAAATGTATTTTGTATTTTTTGGGTAACTTAACGGTGTTTGGTTGCCAATTTAGCATTTCAATTCCTCGTGACCACTAGACAAGATTCGAAAGTAATTATTGCTTGTTCGGTGACAAGGCACTCATGTTCCTACTTTCACCTCCTATTCCAAATTTCTTAGAAAAGAAGGAATTTGACATGTAGAATTTTACTCTCCCCTCTCTTCTCTTTCAATGTTATTGGTAATGACACCCCATTCCATTACTCTACGAGGCTGGCAACCAAACAGTACTTATCACTATTCTACGAGTTAAATCCTAGGAATATCAAACACTACAAGGGGGCGTTGTTTGGATACGCAGATTTTAGAATCTTGTATTTCCTCCAAATCGTAGTTGGGAGACGAGAGAAAGTGACTGGCCGTAGTTTTCTGTTTTCTCATCCTCCTTTCCGTCAGCAAGAGCGCAGGAGATCATCTCATGTTTCCAGGTTTTAGAAATCTGTAGATGTGGGAGAGATTTCTAAAACCTAGATTTCTTGCTTAAAATCCAAGAAACGCCGTCAGGTTAGCATACAACAGTTTGATCATGAACCCACGTTTACACTGTTTTCAAACTAAAATCGAGATTCTAAAATCCGTGTATCCAAACGGCCCCCAATAACTTTTCTCGACCCTATTGGCTACTTATACAACCATCTCCATCCAAATAGAGCCCTTTTAGGTACCCTTTAAACCTGTCTCAATGCTTATGAGGGGCCCACTCCCCCACTCCGGACCTTAATACTAAACTTATGTCTCTCTCTTTAATATTTCCCAGCACCCATCAAAGGAAAGCTGAAAATTCCCAATTCTGAGAAACCCTTTTTGGTTCCTCCAGTTCTACTACTTCAACGCAGACAACCCAGAAATTCGACAGTCGTGAAAGGGCAAAAGACATGCTAGAATTCGAATGGGGAAATTTGGTCCCAATTTCACTTCCCAGCCAAGAACCCACCCAAGATTCCAACCAAACCCTAGCAGGAAATGTCCTCCATCAGCATATCAAATACACTTTTCACAAAACCCTAATCAATTCACCCACATACTCTCTCTCCTTCTCCGGTCCTCCGGTGTCTCCCTCACCGGATTCCGTCATCAGCCCTTCTCGTCGGCATCGGGTTCCGATAACCGGCCAGAAGAGGAAACCCTTTTCCGATGGTAGCGGATCGAACCGGGTCGAACAGGGTCCGGAGAACAGGGTCGAAGAGAGTCCGAAATGTCAGGTTGAGGGATGTAACTCCGATCTATCACAACTGAAGCCTTACAAAAGACGTCACAAAGTTTGTGAATTCCACTTCAAAGCCCCCACCGTTTTGGTCGCGGGTCTTACTCAACGTTTCTGCAATTTATGCAGCAGGTATGGAAGAAGAACCTATTAAAAGACCAAAATGTCCTTGCTCTAATAATTTAGGAGTTTTCTTTTGTTTTTTTTTTCTTTTCAAAAAGAAGTCTTATACTTTGCTTTATTTGCACAAGAGTCTTATAGTTTGACAATTTGCTAATAGAGTCATCACATTTGAGTGAATTTTGCAAATCACCAAGATACCTTGGTAGATTTTCTTTAACTCATGAAAGGCGAAAATGTCCTTATATGTGAAACAAAAATTACCTTGTATAAAAACCAAAAATGCCTGGCTGTTTGGATACTGGTAGTTACCTTGTAGATTAGTGGTATAACTTTGAAAAGCAGTGGGAGGGGGTGTCATTACCTATATAGAAAGAGAAGAGAGAGTAGGAGAAAATTTTGAGAAATTTGGCTTGGAGAGTGTAAGGAGGGGACATTGATGCCACGTTACTGGACATGCTCAAGCAATGAAATTCAACCTCTTTAGCTCACTGTAAGAGTTTGTCTAAATTCTTGTTTTTAAACTAAGCTCTTGTATGTCTGATGGGGAGCTCCAAACCAATCTGCCGCCTGCACAAACAGCAAATTCAGACCGGTTGCTATTGACTTGAAATTTGGACGAATCCTATTGGACTTCTCTTATTGTTGATGGTAACTGCATGCAACAATATCTTTTAATTTCGATACTCTCCGTGCCCTGAAAAGCCCTCTTCACTAGTTCAGTGCTGAAATGCTTTGATGAGAATTTTCACCTCCTGTGGTGAAGATAATTTCTATTAGCATCCATTTCCATGACAGCTGCAAGTGAATTTTTTTTTTTGAACGGAAATAGATTTTATTAAAAACAAAAAAAGATACACTAACCGAGGAGGTCAGGATAAAGGAAGAAAAAACACAAAGCATCAGACAACCGGAATAGAAAAAACAATAAATCAGGGAGGGAGAAAGTCGAAAATGGCCATAGACTCCTTTCTAGCCCCCGCTCTACCCAATCGATCTGCCTCACTATTAACGGATCTTCTTACTTGATGATAGGAGATGTCCTGATTCTCTACTTGATCCATAATTTCTTCAATAAAGTGCAAGAATCTCCATGGGGATGTGTGACTACCATCCGACCATTTAATGTCATTGAGGGTATCCCTTCCACTATAGGCTATCTATGGCTTCACTATCCATCATTCTGAATCCTTGAAGGATAGGTTGTACTTCCGCTTCATTTGAATCCGAAATACCTATTGGACCCAAGTGTAGGCCCATAATGTGGCTCCCATTTCATCCCTTAAAAGGCCAGTAACCCAGCCAGACCTGGATTGCCAAGGCTGGAACTGCCAAATTTTAACTTCACCTTCCCTGGCTCGGTGAGAGACCATCTAGGAGATTTTTTTAAAGGTAGACATTCTAGGAGAATGATTCTATATTATCTCTCTCTCTCCCAAGACCTCTCCCCATCCTTGCCAGAGATCGATAAAAGAAGTGAGCCTGAAGCGAGGAAGAATTTTTACCCACGATATAGTTAACGAGATCACCATAGAGAACAGGAAGAGCGGACTTTTTGATACGCCTTCAAATATTCTAGCATTTCTTTCCTTCTAAATCACTTATGATTTACCCGACACTTTGAATTTATTGCCGACACGACACGACACGACACCCGTGCCACATGTGTCGACACTCCCTTAGACACTTGTAAATGCATTGCTAGAAGTGTCGGACATAATGTAAACGTGTCGACACATTTTTGTACCCGTGTCAAGTGTGACATTCTGTTTTATTATTGAATATTGTGCTTACATCTTTTATTTCTTTAACTAATATTGACTATTTTATCCCCTCTCCCAAACCTAAAATCCTAAACAAACTCGTATTCTCATATTATATCCATTGCATCCTATTGATTTTTCCTGTCCCCATTTCTAAATTTTGGGGGTTTGCCGTGTCCGACACTCTGTGTCCATGTCAACACGCGACGCCCCTATCCGTGTCCACAAATCATAGCAAATCACCCATATGGTAGCTAGAAAAATCACTCTCCACAAAACTTGACCTTTCTCCTTCCAAGGAGAGAGAAACCAACTATTAAGCAAACTCTGCCATGGTCAATGGAAATTCAAATACCCATATAATAGCTAGAAGAACCACTCTCCATAAAACTTGCCCTTTCTCCTTCCAAGGAGAGATAAACGAACTATTAAGCAAATTCTGCCATGGTCGATGGAAATACCCATGACAATCCAAATCTCCTCAATATGCGACTCCAAATGGATCTCGCTAATCTGCAGTGAATGAAGATATGGGATGGCGATTCCCCGGCCTCTAGGCAAAGGGCAAAATGATCGACAATAATCATTCTTCACCTCCAAAGACTATCCACCATGAGGATCTTTCCTTGGACAGCAGTCCATGTGAATGCACAAACCCTCGGAGGAGCCTGGATGCTCCACACCCTAGCTGAATCAGAGACACTAAGACAAGGAACAATATGGTTATAGAATGACTTTACGCTAAACTCTCCAGATGAGCACCAGATCCAAACCCTTTTGTCCTTTCTGCTTCTTTGGATGTGGCAAGCATCCAATAATTCCAGCAACCGATCAACCTGATCTAACTCTCTGTCAACAAAGAAATTCCGTCTGAAAAAGTTGGCCCAAGTAACCCTCCCCTCCTCCCTCACAATCCTTCACAAATGCCCCTCCTTATTTAAAGCCACTGCAAATAAGTCAGGGAACTCCTCGCAAAGCGGCCTCTCATGACACCACCAATCTTTGTAGAATTTTATTCGGTCCCTTTATAAACGCTGAATTTAATTCCAGCCCCGAACTTGAATAATTGCTTCTGAATATCCCTCCAAAAAGTCAAACCAACTTGGGAATATCTGACATCTGAAATTCTGAATACCAATTTTCTGGAAGAGCATCGTACTTACTATAGGGGGTCCAAACGGTTGCAATTGAGTTCTCACAAGAAAATTCAAGAACCATAAGATCAAGGTGTCTCTAGAGAAAACTGTATTTCCTTAACCATTCTCTTCACAGAACTGGTTTTCTCATATATATATATATATATATATATATATATATATATATATATATGTATATATATATATAAATATATATTTGAATGGTTTTCTCATGCATATTATCTAATTATAATGGATTCTGGGTGTTAACTGTTGTGAGTTGAAAAGAAACTTCTTTTAAGTTTGTCCCATTTTTGGAACTCCTTTGTGATAGTGGGTTGAAACCGCGCTTAACCTTAGAGCAGAATTATGCTCTTACACATGCACGCCAATTAGAAGCTTAATTCCTCTAAATGATGATAGGCCCGAGCATATAAGAGAAATTTGATTCGATATCAATCCTGTGAAGAATCAGTTTCCTCTGTTGTTGATTGTGTTGGCACCAATTAGACAGAGATAAGCTACTTCTGTTTCTGATCGTGTCCATAGAAACAACTTCTCTATGGGATTGGTCCTCTCTGACATGACACTTTTGAATCAGATTTAAAAGAGTTTTACTCATTACTGGCCCCTTGTGAATCAGTCATAACTATCTGCCAACTGAGAGCATTTCAACATTATAGACATATACATATTTGTATGGAGGAGCTCATTAGGAATGGGATAGTTTCATGTTTATCTGAAACAATGGTCAGTTAGCTGCTACTAGATCCTACACCTACGAAGTTTGAATTCAAAATCCACACTTTCAGCCACTCGTACTTTCATTTTAGACCAGTCACTGCCTATCTCTACTTTTGGTGCCCTTACCCTGCATCAACCCACCATTTTACGCCTCATGTTTTGATCGAGTGGGCCCATAATGCTAGCATCCTTGCATGGCAAGGGCCAAGAATGCTAGTATATAGAAATGATATTCCCATACCCTTATTCAAAGTATATCATTGACCATCATCGGTATTTTGGTCTTTTTACAAGGTACTTTGTCCTTTCACATGTGAGGACATTTTGGTCTTTTTATGAGTAAAAAAAATCCACCATTGGCACTTTGGTCACGAATTGATGGCATGACCTAAAGCCAAGTTTTTTTCCCCAAATGAGCAAGTAAAGCAAAGTAGAAGATTTCTTTTGCTCTCTGTTGTTGTTTCCTAGCAGCTCTCTTTGCAAAAACATACATAATTTATAAGTTATAACCACTAGTCATTGGCGAGACAGTTCATAAAATCCTGAGGGTATTCGACGTCCAGGAATTTGTTTCGAAACAGCATTTCTTTTGCTCTTCCGCATTCAAGACAGTTTAATGGAAACTGTATATTCCTACCCCTCGCTTTGATAGAGACGCACCTCTGTTAAACATATTATAATGTCTATACGTTGTAACAGGTTTCATTTGCTATCCGAATTCGATCAAGAGAAACGCAGCTGCACAAAAAGGTTAACTGATCACAACAGTCGGAGAAGAAAATTAAAGCAATCTCAATCCGAGAACCACCAAACATCACAGGGGACTGTCGAATCTCAGTCAAGGAGCAGAAAATCAAAGCAATCTCAATCCGAGAACCACCAAACATCTCAGGGGACTGTCGAATCTCAATCAAGGACAAGAAAATCGAAGCAATCTCAATCCGAGAACCACCAAACATCTCAGAGGACTGTCGAATCTCAATCAAGTAAAACCGACCTTTAATCTTCTACTAATTTGTTGTAGTATAAATGATTAAATAACACCAACTAACAACTTAAGCTTTTGGAGTAATTGTTTGATTCACATGGTATCAGAGCATGTCCTGGGTTCGAAACCCAACAACTATTTGATATTAAAAATGCACTGGTACGGCCAACCCGAAAGAGAGTCACGCGGGTCACACGTGACGGGAAGTGTTGAAGTACAAATGATTAAATAACCCCAACTCTAACATCTTAAGCTTTTGGATTAATTTGTTGTTTCACATAATTCCAAACCCCAATTCAATCTTCTACTTCAGTTTTTAATTAGAAAACGACAAACACAAACTGGGTTTTTTCCCCTCACTCGCAGAATCCTCGCTGGAATCTGGCATGCGTTCTTCATCTCACCCTCTTGAATCACATTAGATTGCTTGTGCCCGAGCGTTTATCTCCGTCAACTAGTTTCTGTCTGTACGAGCGTCGGCTTTGGGACAAAGAAGAATATTATAAAGGGTGGAAAAGGAAGAGGAAAGGTATATCTAATTTTCCCCCTTTTTTCTTAAAAGTGTTATGATGGGGACCATCCTAGGATCACATCATGTTAGCTACTGCATTTATATAGAACTCAGATTTTCTTTTCCGTTTTATGTTGCTTCGGTTTTCTTGGAAATTGTAAATCAAAATAAATGTTTATAGTTTTGTTAAAAGTCCTTCTAGTATTCTAGAATAGTTATTATTTGTGAAAAATGTAAAAGTCATTGTATATTATTTAGGGTTCTTAATGTCTAAGCAAGATTATCAAAGAGTCAATGAGGATTTCCTATGATGTTGCTTAGGATTCCTAAAAGACTATCCTAAAAGACTATTGGGGACTATGGCAAGGTCTTTAATGTATTTAACTATTTTAGGAGTGGCTTGAGTCTTATGAGTATGAAGTGATTTGTGTAGAGATTGTAAGCTAAAAGGGTAGACTTCAAGGGTGAAAGTTCCAAGGGAGAAGAAGTGCATAGATTCCAAGGAAAAAGGTAAAAGAACTCCAAGTCACTTGTAAGTTGTTTGTAAGTTGTTTTGATATACATATAAAAAGGCCTTTATTTTGGTGTTACATTTTTATTATTTGGGCTGTGTATCTCCTAAGCTCCGTTACCTTGCTCTCATAATCATAAAACGGTATAATCGGTCCAGCTAATTAGGGCCAACAAGTGGTATCGGTTCTTAGGATGTGTTGTGAAAATCCAGGGAATAAGTGATGAAGTTTTCAGTTCAAGGTGACGAACAATTCACCAATGAGCTAACCCTTTGTAGGCGAAGCATTGGAGACAGAGAAGATTTCGACTAGCACTTCCAGAGTCAAGTAGACTTCCCTGCATCCTCATGGGCATCCCCTTAGATCAGATGGTTGGGATCATCTTATGGAAATGGTTTTTTGGGCACAACCTATTTACATTATGGCCCATCACATGGACGGTTTGGATCATCCTATAGTGTGGTCAGTAAAGTACTTTTAAAAAAATACGGGAATATAAGGGCTTACACCATATAAAAACTCCTTTCCAAGACCCCAAAAGTCTTTTTATGGAAAAGAAAACAAATCCTAATGAGACTCCACTTGCGTCTGAATTAAAAAAAATGAAGACATTTGTAAAGGGGGGGGCATCATCTTATGGAAATGGTTTTTAGATGCTCCGGTGAGAAGAGGTGACTTGTGCCAAATTGATAGAGTAAAAAGAGGTAGGGGCGGACTGAAACAACTTGGGTAGAAACAGTGATGAAAGACTTGATAGCTAGGAACATGACCTTTGATAGGATAGAATGGAAGAAAATGATCCAAGAAGAAGAACCCAACTAGAGCCAGGATTAGAGCCGGGTAAATTCCTTTTTCATGAAATTTTTCTAAAGGATTCATATAGCCCACCCCAACTAGTTTTGGACAAAGGCTTTGTTGAGTTGAGTTGAGTTGAGAATGGCATTACCATCCTACTAATATAATTAAAAAACTATCCCTTTTCTAGCTGGCTTAAGCAATTTTCCTATTGGCAAGAGAAAACCCAGGAAATCTAATGCCTTGTTTGGATTGCAAGAAAAACATGTGTGATGGAAATGATACAAGTATGATTAATTTAGAGGAATATTATGACAAGTTGAAGGCCCTTCTAAGTAAAAACTGAATAGAGTTGATTCAAGTTATTTTCTTGTGTAAACAAGGTATGAAATTTTAAAAATATGTGATGCAGATTGTAGGCCAAATAAGATGGGCATATTTGCCCATAAGGATTTATTTCTATGTTACTTAGTTTCTAGGATTCTTATTTCCATGTTATTTAGTTTCTAGGATTTTCTTTTCAATGTTATTTAGATTTAGGGCTTTTATTTACTTTCCATGGAATTTTATTTCAGTTGTGTATATATAGAGGTCTCATGTATTAGGGATTTTAAGTGTTTATGAATTGATATTGATTGGCTTCTCCCCTCTACATGTTTCTTCCTTTTTCTCCTCTATTCTACCTCATCTACTTCTCCCCTAACTCTTCTGTTCTACTTCTAATTCTCCACTTCTTCTCCTATTCTCCTTATTCTCTTATTCTATTCTTCCCTCTCTTCTCTTCGTCTTCTCTTTTTCTCCCCTTTCTTGTATTTCTCTTCCTAGTCCTACATCAATATGTTTCCTTTCCTATCTTTTCCAGAAAATTCCTGCAATAAAAACATACAAACAGGGTCTAAGAGAAAAACTAGGAAATCCAACTTCCCATTATAGCATCGATTTAGGGGACTCAAAAACACTTGCTGATCCACACAGATCATGATGGCTTAAGCCTAATATAAACCTTTGCTGCACCATAAATTACAGTAAGGGCAGCCTAAATGAATGGTCTAGATTATGGGATACATTCTTATTTAAGCATTTTCATGAACTACAATAATTTAACTCAAGATATGAAATGCCCAAATGATCTAAGCCATTCATCTGATGGGTGACCATCTAGATGTTGTAGCTAAAAAGAATCTTGGACACCCAATTCTACCATCTTGGGATGATCATGATAGTATATGACATTAGGCTTTGGCATCGGCTTGATGGGGTCATCTAAATGAATGGTCTAGATTGTACTTAGTGTTTCACATCCTTGTTAAAGAATTGATTTTTAGTTAAATTTGGAAAATAATATATTCACCTCTTTTTTTTTAAACTTGGGACAGCCTCCTCTGGTGTAAAAGAGTGCAATAATCAGTTTTGGACTCACAATCGGTTTTCAGAATCCAAAACAAATAGGAAAAAAAAAAAAAAAAAAAAACCAGCTTCATTAAATAGCACATGAAAATAACACTTTCTAAAAAGAGAAATATAAAACTTAACTATTCCATATTTTAAATATATAGATTTTATGCTTAAAAAAAACAAAAGAAGAAAATGAAGAAAGGGTGCTCTAGGCCTCTCATGTGTTACATGTACACAATAGAATACGTTGAACTAAGAACCATATGATGAAGAGAAAGAGCAGTATTTTTTTGAAGGAAAGTGATATATCAGCCCAATTTTTTTACATGGGACAGCCAGCTCCAGTGTATCTAAAACTACAGAGGGGCTGTCCCATGTAAAGAAAAGGGGCAAATTTATCCTTTCTCTTTTCGAATAAGGGGCGGCCATTATCAGTTCCATATATAAAAAATGCTTTAGCATGCCTTTTTGGCTTTTATAAATTATAATTATAATATACCCCAAGCACTGCTCGGAAAACGGAATCCCGTTTTGGGGGGAAAAACGGGCATTAACCAGTGGAGTGCAATGGGCGTGTGAGCACGTGCACCCCTTCAGAGATCCAAATGGTAATTTTCATATCTCAAGGTGGCCCACCAAATTCTAAGATAATTTTCTACACTAGTGAAGAGCAGCATTGAAATTGAAATATGGAAAATAATAAAAAGAAAGTCTCTTTTACTCTCCGAATATTAGAATATACTTATTGGGCCCCACTTCCGCCACGTGATTGGATTCTTGATCCAAATGGTAATTACAAGGCCGCACAATTTAGAAACCTCGATCATTACGGGGGCGCCAACCTGGTATGGGACATGTGAACCAACCTCGTATGGGACATGTTTAAAGGGCCTAGCATAACATGTTCCATCAACTCTAGGGCTTTACGGGGATTGGATAGATTCTAACATGTGAGCGTGTTAGGCTAGGCTCTTTAAACCTGTCCCACACCAGACTAGGTCCCCCCTAGTCCCATACTTAGGCAGGCCCCACCTAAGACCATAATGTTAATGTTAGCACACCCTTAAAGAACTCTAATATTTTGTGTGTGTGTGTGTGTGTGTGAGAGAGAGAGAGAGAGAGAGAGAGAGAGAGAGAGAGAGAGTAATTTGAAAAATAATCACGGGCAGATCTAGATTACCTAACAAAGAAAAAGACCAGTATACAAAAGATGAAGAAAATTATTCATTATGAATGAGAGAAATAGAGAAGTATTTTGAAATCTGAAATTATAATATTCATTATTAAAAGACCAGTGTACAAAAGATGAAGAAAATTAATCATTATGAATGAGAGAAATAGAGAGAGTATTTTGAAATCTGAAATTATAATATTCACTATTAATGTAGAGAACAGCATCCTAACCAAACAATAGCTTCACTGAGTTTATGAGAACTAAATCAAATGAAAAATTCCCAATTGAATAACAACAATACAAACTTATTATGATCAAAGATATACAAAGAGTTACCAACCTCAAATCACATGAGTTCCCTCCAAAGACTTCCATATATCACAACATTCCTCCTCTTCCTTGGATTTGCTCCTCCCTGGCATGAACCCGAAAGACGAATTTGGAATCTGCATAAGGTCCAGCGTCAAATGTACCGAGGGCTCATGGAAGTGGCCCCACTCGGGCGTCATGTGGCACGACTCGGGCCCTTCAGGGACCACTTGGTGCTGATGTGGCGAATGGGGGACGAACATCTGACCACCATCCCCTTCATCTGCTCCTGTAACACCGGACCCCATGGATATGTTAGAATAGCAAAATGAGTGTCTTTGCCAAAACCCATGCCTTTAGAATATGGTAGTTTCCAGCAAGTTTTCAACCTTTCAAATCATTCAATGGCATTCGATGAGTGTTTTTCCCGTTCACATTCGATAACCATTGAAATCCATGTTTTAATCGATGTTTACCGCCAACGATCCATGCCGGTCTTCTCTGAGGAATTAGATTGAATTTTGAGTGTCATTATCAGAACCAAGGTAGGAGGTTTACCGTGGTGCCATATGCGGTCGGAGAAGACCTGGCGGGCGAGGACAGCGGTCCGGTTCTCTGCAATCAACTCGCGGAGAGCTGCGCTGGATTGGGACGAGAGATCGGTGGGATATAGCCAAGAAGAGGACTTTGATGACAGAAGAGAGTGAGCACATCCTGTTGCCGATATGCAAGGAAATCTGCCACCCCTCCCTTTAGTATCTGCACTCATTAATCAGCTCTATATCAAACAATCATAGTAAGACAATACAATCAAATAATTGAAAAGAATATAAAAAATGAACTGGGTCATTGTAAAATTCTGTTAAGCACAGCCAGGAAAGAGAATAAATAGTTTCTTTAAATAAATGTTTTAAAAAAAGAGAATTTTGAACATTCTATTAGATGGCCGATGAGAGATATGGATCAAGTCAATCAAATCCAGTTATTAGTTTTGGATATACATGTCAATGGTAGCAAATAGAAGAAGAAATTCAAATAGAAGGCATCATTAAAAACTAAAACATTCTTCTAAAATATATCAAAGTGCCCTTCTGCACTTCTGCATGACTGAAATGATTATTCTTTCCAAGACTTTGTTTATCTATGTTAGAACAAAGGATGATAACCTGTCGAGAAAGAAGAAGCTAAAGTCTTATGAATTCATTTAAAAGTTGACTAACTCTAGGTCGGACAAGAAACCTAAGCTCAAACGGAGGACTAAATCATGAAAGAGTCGTGATGTCAAATCAATGTTAAACTTCATTTCTAAATGCTGGACTTCATGAAAAAATCTATATGGACCAACCCAAAGGCTTTGTCGTTCACATGAAAGAATACAAAGCTTGCAAATTAATAAAGTAATTGTATGGCCTAAAACAAGCCCCTACGTAGTAATATTAAAATTTTAATAATGAATCAGATAATTGTGAGTGTAATAAATGTCATGGATAGTGTAATAGTATGTTTGTATGTGAATATGTTGATCATTGGAACAAACATTAATGCAACAAAGGGGGCACAGAAATTTCTTTAGAAAAACTTTTACATGAAAGACTTGGGAAAAAGTGATGTTATTTTGTGTATTAAAACGCTAAAAATAATTAAGATGAAATCATCTTTATCATAACCACACTATAAGATTTAATCAATATGATTGTAAACCTATTAGTACGCTTTATGACTCAATTATAATGAGTGGTGTGAATTAACCGAAATACTTCAGTGTACCGTGAAAGAACGAGAGTTGTGGTGCACAAGTGGGAGACGAGAGCGATGCTTAAGGAATGTGAAAACCATTTCTCTCTTTTGTAAGGTTTTCATGCACAGGAGTGTATATTTAGATTCGACAACTGTACAGCCCATTGGGTAACAATATATCAACATGGTCTATTCTTACACTAACAATTTTCACTTTAAAAATGTTAACCTCCAATATTCACCATTTCAATTTGATATCTTATGCAATATTATGATTATTTTATTGGTTAGATCTATTCTTTCAGACTTTTAGTAATCCAATGAGTTTATCAACTAAACATTTTTAAGGATCTTTGTTAACGGGAAACATATCAAAATACCAACGTAGAGAAGAAAATAAAGCTTAAAGCCTTCAAAACATACAACTGCAAGATTTATATGGTTCGACAGTGGACCTACATCCATAGAGGAAATGAAAATATTTCCTCTATCTCTGAGATTAGGGTTTCAAGCTTTTTTCTCCCATACCTCTATCAATACCCAAACCAAATTAGATTATCATAACCGCAAAGTGAAGCCTCCTAGAGAATATATATACATATCAAAAGTCAAAAATACACTCAATAGTGTAATAAACCTAGTGGTTGAGAGCTCTGCCTGTTATGGTAAAGTGTTCAGCACTATCCTGGACATTACTCCTGGAAAGAGTGTACAATATTTTCCCAAAAAACACTCTTGGAAATGCAAAACATCTGTTGGTTTGGGTGCTAGGACCCAGATCGAAGGTTGGCCGCGTGACCCTAGGCTTGTGTGCCAGCAATGCAACTTGGGCTTGAGTGCTAGGACCCAGATCAGAGGTTGGCCGCGTGGTCCTAGGCTTATGTGGCCCCTGACACAACGATGGTGCTACGCAATAACGATAATGGTTGTGCCTTTTCCATCAGCTATAGCTTTTTGTAAGATTGGTAGCGTCACGAACCTACAAGTGGTATTAGACCGAGGTGACGGGTTCGAGTCTCCCCAGGGTCATTGCTGGGGGGATTGTTGGCTTGGGCGCCAGACCAGATCGGAGGTTAGTTGCGTGGTCCTAGGCTTGTGTGCCAGCAATGCCCCATGAGCTTGGGCCTTAGGACCCAGATTGGAGGTTGGCCGCATGTCCTAGGCTTGTGTGCCCCTTTGAAAACGCAATGGTGCTACTCGATAAAGATAAAGGTTGCGCCCTTTCCATTAGCTATAGCTTTTGGTAAGATTGGCAGCGCCACGATCCTACAACATCAGTCGCAAAATTCTTGTGAATACCACTTTTTGTTGTTGTCTTTGTGAATATTAGGCTCACTAGGCATTGCTCCCACCATGTGTTGCACTTCATTACTTGAGTTGGCATTTTTTATACAAACCTGCCATAGTCCCACCACTTACCTCTAAGAAAAAATCATGCATATGATTGTTGCACATATAACATAGCCGTTTGAAATTTAAGGCCTGAATTTTAAGAAAGAAGATTATCAGTCCATGAGGAATCAAATTAGATGGTTTTTTTTTATCAAAACCAACCTCATGTTGAGTCCCATAGATAGTTAGCAGCAAAGATGTACAAAGTACTCAAGAACAAGAACACAGGCAAAAAGGAGAAGAAAATGTGAAATATAGCAGCTACAAAGCCAAGAACAAGAACTCGGCTGCATGAACAGATCCTATTCTTTCACTTACTTTTAAATATCTCTCTGTATTAACGGATGACTAGCCAAAGTCAGCCCACTTTTACCTTAGCCAAGTTTTCATTCTCATCAGAGTTTTTCCCTATCAAGTCAATCAAATCGCCTTTAAATCACACAAAGTTAATAAAAAGGTCATTGTGTCAATCTTTGACAGATTCGACTCCTCTTTACCGTGGTTGAGTTTTCAAAATCCAAGTTTAGAAACATTGGATTCAACCACACAATGTAAAAACTCAACGATGAGAATGGGAGAAAGAGAGCTAGTGTCCACCTAGTTGTCATACATAATCTTGCCTGTTCTTAATTCGATCCGATGTGACGCCTAGTGCTACACTGGTTTTAAAACTTCTCTCGTGAAATTTCAAGATCTATGACCAAGTCATTCTAGCCTTCACATGCAAGTCATTCTAGCCTTCACATGCACTAAGTAAGAGGTTCTTAATCTCCATTAAGAATAGAAATCACTCATAACCAATGATTTGGACCAATTGGGACTCAATGCATCAAATGACGAAAAGGGAGGCCTTGCTCCTTTGGCATTTCAACCCAAAATTTCAAGAAATTCAACACTTGCTTGTGTCATTTAGACTTTGTTTCTTTCGATTCGATGTAAAATGGGCGTAAAACAAATTTTACAACCATTTTTAACTGAGGAAATGGGTATAGAACTTGTTTTACACCCATTTCATGTTGAAAGAAACTGAGCCTTATAAAAACGGATAACTAGGAAAGGAAAATATTGCAACAGGACCAGATCTTGTCCAATTCTCAAGTTTGATATGGATCCACATTCCTAAGCTACAAATCCGCTATCTAATTCACTTTTTCCGTAGGTAAGCTGGGGCCATTGAGCCAGAGGCTCAATCCCTACTATCTAGTTCACTTCCTTAAAGAAGTAAACATGCGGGGAAAACACAATTATCTCTAATCAAGTCAAGGACTTCATACAACATATCCTCCAATGGGCCTTAAGTACAATTCGATTTAGAGGGAGTTGTCATCAATGATAAACATGAAATAGAAGTCCCTATGGGTTTTTTTTTTTTTTTTGAATGGTAAAATAGAAGTTCCTGCGGTTGGTGCAAATCCTACACTATGCATACAAGAGAAGAATCCTTCGATCGAAGGCCTTTCCATTTGATAGATGTGACTCGATTTCAAGTAATGAGCAAATTACAATGAAACCGTAACACCCCCCCCCCCCCCCCACACACACACGCTCACAGATATAGAAATATTTTCTATTTATCTCGTATTAAATTATGATGGGCGCCGCCACTTATGTTGATGTTGAGATCCCCCAGAAATTCTTCTTCTACCCTTCTTCGATCTTGACAATTGTTGATCAACCGTCTATGAAAGTTCCGTTTCTCACTTGGGTTATTTGGTTCAATCGCTCACTGACTGTTGCCCAAGCGTTTGAATAATACACATGTTTTAAAACACTGGAAGTTGGGGCATTCGAATAGTGCGCGTGCCTTTAAGAAGATTCGAATTTGAATTACCGGTGGTTATGGCGTATGAATAGCACACGTCTTAAAGAATATTTTCACTTTGAACTGCCATGTATGTGATGAATCGTATTCAATTAGAATATGCACTCATGATTCTCGGCAACTAATCATATATTCTTGACTTAATTGATAACAATGAGCTTTAAAGTTGTATACCACCTTCTGTTTGCCTTGATAATCCATCGTTTCAAATTTTAAATTCGACAGCGTAAATATCTAGTAAAGATTGTCTGCAGATTTCAAACTTCAGCTTCATTAGAATCTCTAAACCCTAGCGGACCTAAGTAGACCCTCTCACTACTTACCTCTATCATCCCTAAAATCGCAGCTAATCCTAAGTGATGGGGTGTAAAAAGATCCCCCACTCACGGATCAACACGGGGCACCAAGGCAAGCCCACATGCTCACCACCCAACCAGGGGTAATAGGGTCATTACAACCTAAAAAAGGAAAGATCAAATATAAACCTTACCCAAACACAATCTTGCACCTGTCCAAGGGCATGAAGGAAAGGGTAAAGTTTGATCCACTAATAGGCTGACGCCTGTCCCCAAGGGCAAAAGGGTAATCCAATACCCAAAACTCCACTATAAAAAGCCTCCTAAGGCTCAAATGTATGGGGACCGAATCCCTAAAAAAGCCATCATCTCTAGCTTTGGCTTTCCCAATTTTGTACCCATTACTGACTTGAGTGTCGAAGGGCCCGTCCGGAGCTACGACTCTGGGTTGGTCTTCTGACCTCGTGTACTTCTGTGCAGGACATAATTCTCAATCAGTTTAGCAGTTTGGACCCGCCAGATCAGCTCCTTCATCACTGCATCATCTGTTACCAATTTTAAGCCTAACAGATTGGCGCCATCAGTTCTTCAAGCTGTTCTGAACGTCTCCGGTCGAACAGGATATTTGGCCTTAAAATCCAGTTCTTCAAGCCATTTAGAACATCTTCGGCCGACCAGGATATTTGGCCTCAAAATCCAGTCCTTCAAGCCGTTCAGAACATCTGAGGCCGACCAGGATATTTTGCGTCAAAATCCAGTCCTCCAAGCCGTTCAGAACATCTCCAGCCGAATTGGATATAACATGTGGGCAAAACTTAACCTACAGGAGGCCAAGTTGTAGCTCATTGATTTTCGGCCGACCTGAAACGTTTTCCAGTTCATCCGTGAACCAGCCGACCTGAGGTGGACGACCTGAGCCAGTCGACCTACCATGGCCGACCTAGAAGATAAGCACATTAAGACAAACTGTAGAAGCTATGATGGATAACTACTCATCACCCCTCACTGGTCTAAGCAAGTGGGGGGCATCTGATGGGGTGTAAAAAGATCCCCACTCATGGATCAACACGTGGCACCAAGGCAAGCCCACATGCTCACCACCCAACAAGGGGTAATAGAGTCATTACAGCCTAAAAAAGGAAAGATCAAGTGTAAACCTTGCCCAACCACAATCTTGCACCTGTCCAAGGGCATGAAGGATAAGGTAAAGTTTGATCCACTAATAGGCTGACACCTGTTCCCAAGGGCAAAAGGGTAATCCAATACCCAAAACTCCACTATAAAAAGCCTCCTAAGGCTCAAAGGTAAGGGGACCAAATCCCTAAAAAAGCCATCATCTCTAGCTTTGGTTTTTCTAATTTTGTGCCCATTACTAACTTGAGTGTCGAAGGGCCCGTCCGGAGCTACGACTCCTGGTTGGTCTTCTGCCCTCGTGTACTTCTGTGCATGACATAATTCTCAATAAGTTAAGCAGTTTGGACCCGCCAGATCAGCTCCTTCGTCACTGCCTCATCTGTTACCAATTTTGGGCCTAACACTAAGCAATTTTTCCCTCTCAAAATACCTGATAACTGGATAATTGATCTTGAAAGCAAGGTGAAAATTTTTCAAATCTTTTAGAACGCACCTTTTCTTTCTATGGACCACAAAAAAAAAAACCTTCAAGCTCTTTAAGTTGACTTAATTAATTAAACCACACTTTAATCAAATATGATAAGGGAGGGGCCCAGCTAATAATACATTTTGCAATAATGTCCTCCTTGTCACCTTTGCAACTTAATTTATTGTAATGACGCATTGCTTTAAACCAAATAAAGCCAATTAACGACCCCAATTATTTATTTCAGAAAAAAACAAGAGCTTATGAAAGCAACAAACCAAATCCCAAAAAAAAAAACCAGAGAAATAAGTGTATAAACATCAGCAAACCCACATAAGAAAAATATATAAAATCAAATGTTGAACTTAAAAAAGAAAAAAAGAAAAAAAAAAGGATACCTTGAGAAGAGTATCTCGTCATGGATTCATGACTGTTCTTTCTCCTCCTCTCGTTGTGCCCTGCTAATCTCCTTCTACAACTCCTCTTCGAATCATCAAACTCAGACACAACATGAAACCTACAATCCAAAAAAACAAAAAACAAAAATCAAATAAATATACTAAAAACACACCCCCTTTTTTCTACCTTTCACCCCCCTTACCTGCTGCATTGCTGGCAAAACCTCTGCTCAATTCCGAGCACCACAACCTTAGGTGCTTTGGAGTGCACCTCACAAACCTTATGCCTCCTATGGTAGTCCTTCGCATTCAACAGTGCAACGTGGCACCCTTCCACCTGGCACCTCGGCGGGCCCCCGCTGAATCCCCTCCCCCTCTTCCCCAATGGAAAACCCGCCACATGTCTTTCTCCGATTGGCCGACCGTCCTCGAAGTATTGCCTCTTCCCCAGCTTCAAGCACGTGATGTAGGGGTCCGGCGCATTGTTCCCCCACATAAAAGAGGGCGACTGATTATTAGTAGACGCACCCCAATTCCTCGCCTCCCAATAATCCCACGGCATATTATTGTGGTTTTTCCACGCCCTGTATTCGCTCCCTCCACCCCCATTTTCCATCCCCACCTCTCTCGGTTTTTTTTTTCTTCTTTCTCTCTCTGTCTGTGTAGTAAAAGAAGAGGAGAGAGGAGTGGGTCAGTGATATTGAGAAAGCGAGGAGGAGAGAAGGGAGGAGGTCATGTCAAAAGTGACGAGAAGAGAAAGGAGGAGGTCATGTCACGTGCGGCCACACGCACCATTAGTTGGACACGTGTTATGAGGTGATGTGAGGAGGTCAATCAGACATGACTAGAGAGAGGGTGGCATTAATTCACCCATCTCATCACCAAAAATACAAAAGGAAAAATACACTCAGACCCACGTGGTTTCTGACCCCTCGTGCCCTCTTCGGTTACTTAGTTTTTTTAGAAAAATACGTGGGAATCATCTTCTCCTTATTTGCCAGAGGTTGTTTGGTCGTCATTTTAGTAATTTTGAGGTCTTTGACCACAGGGTTGTTAAGAGCCGGTCGGGTGATATGCACAAATCTTAAGCAACCAAACAACCTTCCCTACATCCTCTCCTAATCTCTCTGTTGACTGATCTTCTTTTGATCTCCCGTTGGCTTCTTCTCCTCCTAATCTCTCACCCATTCACAAGCAACCAAACAGATTGTTTAAAAAGTTACATGTAGACCCCCGTGGTTTCAATTTGTGTAAGATAGATCCCCTCAGGCCTCAGTTGACGATTCGTCTACAGATTGAAGGGTTAGGATGATCCTATGGAGTTGATTTTTTGGACACACCCTATCTATGTCAGTGCCCATCAAATGAACACTTTGGACCATCCAAGCAATGTGGGCCCATACTCGAATCCAAAAACACAGTGGGCCCACATTGCTTGGATGATCCAAAGCGTTCATTTGATGGGCCCTGACATAGATAGGCTATGCCCAAAAAATCAGCTCCATAGGATCATCCTAGCCCTTCAATCTGTGGACGAACTGTCAACTGAGTCCTGAGAGGGTCTACTGTACACAAATTGAAACCACAGGGGGTCTACTTGTAACTTTTTAAATATTAGGGGTTAAGTTGAATGTGTCAGAAACCAGAGGGGGTCAAAGTGTATTTTTCCCTAATAATTATGAAACAAATAATATCTACACGTCCATTTTGATAATGACACCCCTGCTTCTACCTAGGGCTGCAACTCGGGTTGGGCGGGTCGGGTTTTGGAGAACCCAACCCTACCCGAGAAATATCTCGGGTCGGGTTTTTTTTTCGAAAAACCCACGATTCCCAAACCCGGCCCTGCCCATGATAAATCTCGGGTCGGTTCGGGTCGGGTCGAGTTTTTTCATGTTGACGCAATTTTTTAAGGAAAATTCTTGTTTGGCAAGGCAACTCAACTCATAGAAGCAGAAATTACACTCACATTACACTTGAATCAAACAATGATGTAATTACACTCACATCACACTTGAATCAAACAATGCTGTAATTAAACAATGTTGTAATTACAATCAAACAATGCTGAATCAAACACTTGAATCAACTCAACTCATAGAAGGAGAAATTACACTCACATACAGTAACAGTGGGTGCGTGGGTTTTCACTTTTAACTTTTAACTAACAATAGAAAAAAATGTACATACTATAACTTTTGTAACTCGGGTCGGGTCGGGTCGGGCCCCTTCAAACCCGGCTCGACCCGAGATTCATGCGGGCTTTTGAATGCTCAACCCGGCTCGACCCGAAACCCATGAAACCTGAACCCAACCCAGACTATTTTTGGGTCGGGTCGATGCAAGTCGGGTAAAACCCGGCTCGAGTTGCAGCCCTACTTCTACCAACTCTTTTCTAATCAAACTTGTCTAATCAGCTATGCTTATCTAACTAGCTGAAAGAAGCGGTTTCCCTCTATTCCCAGCAATTTATGGATAGCGGAATCAAAAGTGTGTTTTATTCGAGTTCCTCTGGTTTTCAATCAAAAGTGTGTGTTTTATTCAAGCTTTGAAATTTCGGTTACGGTTTCGGTCTCTGCCTCAGCTGAAAACGAAATTTCAGTGGCAATTTCGATTTAAATCTTACAAATTTGGCCGAAATTTTAAATTTTCGGTTTTGGTTTTAACATGGTTTTAATTGAGGTGTTTGTGGATGCTATATGCCTTTGGTTTGCTTGAAGTTAGCTGGGAGATTAGGAGAAGAAGTGAAGAGAATTAGATAAGCATGGAAGATGGAGAGAAGATTAGAAGAAGAGTGATAAGTAGGGGTGTCATTACCAAAATGGAGGGTTGAGAGAGAGAGAGAGAGGAGATAATATGACAAGAATCATCTCCTAATCTTCTCTCCAAATTCCATGAAAATGGAGAAAGATGGGGAGCGGATTAGAGGAGGAAACATTGTCGCCACATAGGCGCCATGCAGGAAAAAAGCTAATAATGATGTCTGAAAGTTGTTTGTAGTCAAAATGGAGTTTTGGCAACCTTGGGTTGGTATTTGCTGCCGCTTCTGCTTTTTCTTTAGGTAGATGTCGGGAAGATCAGCAGCATTTGAAACGCTGCTAATCTTCCCACCTTTGGCAACCAAACATAATGGTAAATTGAAAAAGATATCCACACCACAACTGATGATCTTAGGGGGGCTTTCGGTGCGATTTCGTTTCGGTCCCGAAATTTAAAACCATGGTTCTAACTTCTAACAATGAGGCAACCCGTGGACTTTTCTTTTTGGGCCGTCCATTTTAAAGCCCACGGACGCTTGCCAGTACAAAAATTCTTTAGTGAATAGCCAATAAGGAATGGGGGCCCACTAGACGTGGGTCACATTTTCTTATTCGATCACTAAATGCTCGTCACAATTGTATATAGGATTGTAAGGACAGTCATCTAGACCGTCCCTTTGGTAGACCCTACTGATCAAAATTACTCCAATTCATGGATCTTTTGTGCATTAAATGTGGGCCGTTGATCGTTTTAATTTTAAGCCCACATCAGTTGTTCAAGAGTAGCAAGACCAGCTGTTGAACTGCAGAGATGGGTGGAGATATAGGGATCCAACCCTTTGATATATTTAGTGTAAAATGGACGGCTCAAAAGGTTCATAATGACGGCATAAAGATCTCATCTGATTGAAAGGTTAAGATAATTCTATGGGGAAATATTTGGGGACACGACCTATCCTTGGCGGGGTTCATTGCATGAATGGTTTAGATCAACCAAAACAGGTGGGCCTCATTGAACTTTTCGAGTTTGTATTTTGTAGGGGTTTGCTAGGGACTTTCGCAAAAAGATATTTAGCCGCTGGTTGTTTCACGAGAGAGCACCACCTAGGATCAATCAAATGAATAAGACAAAATCTGTTGGAAAGTTAGCCTGTGTGTGGTGTGTGAGAGAGAGAGAGAGAGAGGTCCACTCAGGACCCTCTTTCTCTTCTTTCCAATAACAAATAGGACTCCAATTTCTCAACCGCCCCACATGGGCGTATCAAATATGGGCCTCACACTAGAAACTGTCAACATATCCGTCTCGCATACAGTGGGGCGCAACAAATTGGCACTCTCAATCTCTCAAGTCTCAAACCTAATCAATCCTCATGATCAACAATTCTTCACAGAGAGATCCAGAGTGCGACTGACGAGTAAAGCACCAAGTGCAACCACATCAAATCTCCACCAGGCCAATGTGGTGCGGCTAACATAGGAAAACTTGTGCTAGCTCTTAAGACTTATTTGACCGCATCGGATTGTGCAATTCTAATCCCTTCAAGCCTACGCTCAGAACCTTGCACAACACGTCTACAGTATTGCTCTCCCATCAAATGAGTAGAAACTTGCACAGACCACCTACAATATTGCGCTCCCCTCAAATGAGTGCAATCTCATCTAGAAATTTGAGGGCACAATCACTGCAAAGAAACATGAACATGGTATCAAGCCAGACTGTCTGTCATCCTCATGCCACTTGGCTTTGATCCAACTACTTTCTCAGACATGCCACAGTAAGGAGTCTCAAGCCTTTGGCCTTTTGAAAAGGCCAAGCCTCTTGTTGGAGCCAACTGTCTACTCAATTGTCCCAAATATCCCCCACCAATTCCTGCAGGCCCTATGTTGCCCATCAAATTTCCACCAAAGCTGTGTTTAATAAAACCAACCGAGGGCTTCTCCCATTATCAATTACCACTTTCTTTTTTGGATCACTTTCTAACACTTCTGTCCAACTGCACTATGTGTCTTGGAAACTAACTCCCTGAAACTCTTCTAAGTGGACCCGCTTTCTTTCTTGGATCACTTTCTAACACTTCCCTCTAATTGCACTATGTGTCTTGGAAACCAACTTCCCAAAACTCTTCTAACGGGATCCCATTGGCCATTGCATTGTCATGCTCCTTATCTTCTACTAATCTTTCCATACTGATGTAAGTACCTTTTCAAGATTCTAACTACATCAGCTTTGTGCCTCAAGGTTCTTTGTATTTGCTACTATTGGAAGTCAAGTCATTTAGTTCCATTTCTTTGTTGGATTTTCCTTTTTTTCCTTTTCATAAACAAATAATCAGAATGTGTTGTTCTCCACATCAGGGACCCACCTAACCTCTCTCTGTATCCCTGTCCTCTTGATATCTTGGACATTGTTGGATAGAATCCATATCTTAAGAAGCCCAAATATGATTCTTAAGACTGTTAGATAAAATAGACAGATCAGATTTCTACAGATCTTATAAACAAATAATGAAAGAATGATATATGGCTTAGTTGAACCCAAAACACGTTGCTTGAAACGAAAACATGTTACTCGACCTCAAAACAGTGCAAGTCAAAGCCAAAAATCCATGTATTGTAAATTAAATCATAATTGAAATAAAAAATGGAAAACAGATTGCACTTATCTCTTTTGATGGAAAAACGTTTAAGGGAAATCCGATTAAGAAGAAGAAGGCCGAGTCGTGCCACTAGTCACTCTCCTTAAGAATCGTATCCGCCCCCTACCGGTGCAACCGGGATCCGCGAATCGACGCTCTAAGATAAAACAGCCAAATATGGCTCCAGTCCACGTGCACTCGCTGACTGGTCCACCCAAAACCACCTTAGAACTGTGCTCAAACACGGAAAGAACAGAAGGAGATGAAGCAAAACCAGAAAACATAACCTTTTTTCTGTGTAAACCTCTTTCTTTTTTTGTTGGCAAAAGCCACCCCAAACGTAGACCCTAAAAACTCTTAGCCTTCCCCAAACCGTATTCTCTTCTCCCTTTTATAGATACCAAAGTGTCAGTTGGAAAGAGCCACCATTTATGGGTATTAATGTTGAGAAAAGCCACCATTAAAAGCCTTGAACGTTTCTCTTCCAACATTCATATCTGTGACCGTTGGAGATGAAACGGTTTTGCAACTTTAATATGTGTTATTATCATAACCGTTTGGGGTGCCATTAAAAAAAACATTTAGCAATTAATTGGGTAAAATGGAAACCGTTTTGGACATTAAAAAAAAAAATTTTTATTTAAACCCAAAAAAGCACTCAAAAGTCACTAGCTTTTGAAATAAAAGGGAAATCAAATTTTGAATCTTTCCCTCTAAATTTTAAAGACAAGGCAAAAGCACTTTTGATTTTTCAAATTTTTTAAAATTTCCAACAATCCCCCACAAGATTCAAAATACAGTTAGAGTTTAAAAACGGAAGCATCTGAGCACATTAGAAAAATAAAGTTAATTCATACCGGTGTCATTTGGACTTCAACCGATATTTAGGATAAACAGATTACGTTACCGAGTACGGGTAGAGTTAGACTCCTTCAACCCTTTCTCGTAGGTGTAACTGGCTAACCTGTTACCCACACCCTACCTTCAATTCCTTAGTGATTCATTCACAGTATTGGAACATTTTGGCCTTGTTCTCCTCTTGGTTCTCATGAATGTTCTAGAGAATTACCCGTTAAATTCTCATAGGAAGCGGCCTCACATCCACATTCACTTAGGTCAGTCATCAAGTGTGCACCGCAAGTAACACACCACCCAATTCAGGTTATGAACTGATTAAGAGTCTCAAACTCATCCTACCGCATTTGCAGTGAACACTATCTTCTAATATTTTGCATCTAGAAGTGGGGGTGATAGTGTTAACAAACCATCTGGTGACTTGTTAGTACCCATTGAACCTAATTCCAGGGATCTCCTTTCACATAGGTTGGGTCTCCATCACTAATGGTTAATGCCTCGGGCTTTAACCTCATTCCTTTCTGATGCCTTATACACCACTTTATGTGGCTTTACCAGAGGATCTGCAGACTTCTCTTCGCTTTTACAAAGTCGAGTGTTATTGTCCCTCATCTGCTTTACCAACTTATGCATGAGGCAATCATGCCCCTTTTGCCATTTAAGGTCTTACATTTGGCCTTGGCTAAAGCATTTTTTTGGCAGTCACTATATAAAATTACTGAGGGAACCGGTCTTGGCCATAACAGCCCATCTGCCATAAAAACATAACTTGAGCCATTTGGCTCTACCTTCTGCTAGGGATAAGGCTATAATCTTGCTATCATAGTGGGTCTTTACAATACATTTGTTTAACCGATTCTCATGAAATCGCTCAACCACTTAAGGTGAATAAGTACCCATTGGTATACCTGGATTCTCTCAATTAGAGATCCATTAGCACAACCTAGCCTTCTTGAACAGTAGGACCCCCACAATTTGAACAGTTACCTCTCAATTCTGAGTTACCAGGTACAATCCATCCCAATCTAATGTACACGTGTACCTATCAGGCAACAAACCATAAGTGAGTATATGGAATTTACATTTTAAGCCTCCATACTCCAAAAATTATGGTTAGCCTCCCATTCAAGAATTTAGAGTCATGTCCATACGATACTCATACGCAATTACATTCAATTATCCAATCTTTATATAAGTATTCTTATGGACTTACATTCTGCAATCTGCAGAATATGTATGCAATAGGTACATAATGCATATAATATTCAAATTGTGTTCCAATATGCCAAATCTACTTATTTTCCAAAAAAATACAGAAAATTAGAATGACATTTTAACATGCATTATATTGATGAATTTCATCAATTCTTCTTTAGATGGAATGAACTAGTTAGGGTAATGTCAAACCCAATTTGGCTCTTAGAGTTCCCATGCCATAGTACGTATAAAACATCATTTCCAATACATAATGGCAATACACCAAGTTCCTTAACAAGAACAAGAACTTTAAACTTTGATAGTATATGAACTATATAGCATTCCCATTCAAGTAATGCAGATTTTTTCTCATTGAAAATAAATCATTACTTATATTGCCATTAGATTCACAAGCATTCAACAAGACATGCTTATCTCTTAGAAGGCATTTTAGCAAACACTTGACAAGCATCATTTTTTTAACCATGAACCATTACCAAAACAAATGAGTGTCAAAATATTTAACTAGATAAATGGGTGTTGATATCAAAATATAGGCTACTAATTTTATGAGCCACCGCAAACGGTCCAAATATCAAGCTCCTGTGATGATCAACCATGGATTCCCTTTTCTTTTATCAACAAACCAATAAAATTTCTTAAAACAGAAATTTAACATGTTGAGGCAATTGTATAAAGATACAATAAGAAAATCCATCATCAAAGCCAAACAAATATAATCTACTAGTTTATGTGCCAATAACAATATTGAGTCATAAGGTACTCAACATTTTAATTTGCCAAACCAAATAAGAGATGGGTTTTTACACCAATTTAAAAACAAGGTGTTTCCCAAACCCCATCCATGTGATTCATTTAGTTCCAAACATCAAAAGGGTTTTAACTAAATGATGAAAAAAATATCATATGAATTTCAACCAAGCATGTAAAATTTCAAAACTGTAATTGAAATAAATTATGGAACTTTTCATGTTTTAAAGAGCAAACATAAACGGATCAACAATCAACATCATAACATTAGGCTAAAAATCATTAAAATGTTCTATTTTCTTTTGAGAAATCTGAACATATCTTTTGACTTTGTTTGCACCAAAATTGGGTTTTTTTTTAGAAAGCCATAGATCATAGATCAGTAACAAGTTTGACCCTTATAAGAGAAGTAGTAAATCTGAAATACAACAATTCTTAAGCTTGTTGGATAGAATCCATATCTTAAGAAGCCCAAATATGATTCTTAAGACTGTTAGATAAAATAGACGGATCAGATTTCTACAGATCTTATAAACAAATAATGAATGAATGATATATGGCTAAGTTAAACCCAAAACACGTTACTTGAAACGAAAACATGTTACTCGACCTCAAAACAGTGCAAGTCAAAGCCTGTAGACACCCCATTTTGACCGAACCTGAGTTCGAGTTGTTTGTGCGAAGCTTCGTCAAATCAGTGAGCTGGGGTCCCAAATTGAACCCTAAGCTAGGTTAGGGTCCCCCATAGGTCCCCGTAAAATTTCGTTGGAATCCGAGCTCGTTTGATCAGCGAACGAGATGAATTAGTGTCGTAGTGTAAACCTGCAAGGGGGGTGAGCTATCTCCGAAAGGGGGCTGTCTAGTTGAAATGGGAGGGTCGGAATATCATGTATGTATAAAGGAAAAAGGAGGGGTGCATTAGCTTGGCTGGAGCCAAATCAAATTTGTGCGCCCATCACTTTTGGTGCGCCCATCAATTAGGGTGTGCCAATATCC
Source organism: Tasmannia lanceolata (assembly GCF_043159265.1). Taxonomy (NCBI): domain Eukaryota; kingdom Viridiplantae; phylum Streptophyta; class Magnoliopsida; order Canellales; family Winteraceae; genus Tasmannia; species Tasmannia lanceolata. Next base: position 52,057,274 of record NW_027518679.1, on the reverse strand, counting down.
GCAGCCTTCAAGTGATATATATATAAAAACCAACGAAAAAAGAAAGGAGAGAGGAGCTTTTCATTTTCTCTAAAATTTTCGAGAGAGAGGGAGAGGAGAGAAAACCAAGATCTGAAACCCAAACTCGTCATTCTTCTCCGATCTAACTCCGGCAAGCCTCCGGCCGAGCTCCAATCTTCTTCATCCTCTTCTCACTGGTCAATCGAGCCACCAACCTCCGATCAGATTTTCCGATCATCCGCGGCCAAAATTCATTTTCTCCGAGAAAGAGGTGAGAAAGAGAAAAAGGAAAAGTGGGCTCCGATCATCTTCTCCGGCTTAGGCTCCGGCTGAGACTCCGGCCAGCGTATTCTTCCATTTTTTTTTCTCGTTGATTTTCTTTTATTCATCATCTCATTCATAGAAAATTTTAGATCTAAGATCGTTGACCGTGATTCATCTTCTCCTAGTCTAGATCTGAGATCTGAGAGGGAGAGAGAGAGAGAGAGAGAGAGAGAGAGAGAGAGAGAGAGAGAGAGATGAAATTTCTTCCTTCGGCCATCTTCTCCGGCGAACTTGCCGGAGCTCCGGCGGAGCCTTCATCATTTAGGCATTTATGCTCTCTGCCTCGATCAACCTTTGTCATCTCAAATTTCTTCATCTCTATCATGTTCTTGGCCCTGTAAACCCATCTCCGCAGCTCCCACCAAGCTTCGGCCAGCCGCGTTCTCGTCTGTGCGTATTGCCATGGCTGCAAATCTTCATCTTTGGTGGTCTTTCTAGCAGATCTAAGAGGAGAGTTAGGGTTTTGGTTTAGCAAACAAAGAGAAAGAGAAGGAGCTTCGATTAGGGTTTGGGGACGATTTATTCAGAATCTGAAAAGAAAATCGATGATTCTTGCAACTATGTTCATCTTCACCACTGTAAGTAGGTAATTTCCTCTCTTGTTTCAGGGCATTAACCCACTGTAGATGTAAATGTTTTCGTCAAATTCTTTCTGCCTTCCCTTTGGTCTGTACTCCTTTAATGTACATGTTGTTGCTTTGGATTTTTTCTTGAGTTTGTGCTGAATTTGAGTATGAAATTGCAAGTCAAATACAAGGTTCAAAGTCCATAAGTTCTTTGATTGGTTCTCAATAAGGAAGTGACGGTTCAATGGTTGATTTTTTTTTTTATAATCGAAATGTTCTCCCTTATATGTGTCTAAGTATATGCCTTGGAGATTATTATTCTTATGGCCTGTTAGGATCAGATTGAGGATCAATCATTGGAACCATGATTCTTTGAACTTTGATTTTTGATTTTGTCTTGCCTAAAACTATACAATTAAAAATTCATGTTGTCGTGCTTTAATGTGTATCTACATATAAGTACCTGTCAGAGAAAAACCTTGCGTAACAGCTGTTAGTGACTCTCGAGATTAGGCGATGAAGGCGATAGCCCAAGCCCATCTTTAGGGGACTCGCTCAATCCAAGTAGCGCTCCCCTCTTTTGTTTAGTAGGCCTACTCAACCTTTCAGATATGCCCCCTGTTATGCATCAAAATTTATAAAAATCAGAAATATCATTGCATGCATTTGTATAATCTGTTAAAAATTTTAATATTCTTCTCTTGTACTAAGCTTTGAGTTAGGGTTTGAAGACGGTAATAAATGGTGTTCAGGTGAGACTCTCTTGAGGTTCATAAACTTGTCTTTTATTTAAATAAATTGTTTTAGGAAAGAAGGAGATCAGATGAATACTCTATTCGATATTATCGACATGAGTACTGTCTGATCTCAAGGCGGGCTTAGAAATATTATCCTGTGTATTTGTGATATCAGATGATTACTTTAGCATCATCTGATTTCACCCCTATATTGGGGCAGTGGTACTTGCGGTTGGGCATAGAAGTGTTTAATGTTGTTTTTTGCTTTATTAGGCTATCCAGCGGCTGGTCTGGACTAATTAATGTTGTTTATCATTCTATGATTGCTATTATTACAGATTGTGTACTCCTTAGTTATAAGTCTTTCTTTGCTTAGTACTTGATTTGTTTGTATAAGAATTGAATGGAAATTTGAGATTGCCTAGTAGCTCTTTTCTGCTCTCTTGATAGACTAGCGCAGCCTTTTAGACTTCTTTAGATACTAGAACCTGTACTAGGAGACATACTCTGTCTCGTTAGGCAATCCTCCTTTGGAGGCAACCCTCATTTGTAGAATCCTCTCTGAGATTGCACCTCAGTTTGTTCCTTTGTTAATTAGAGACCAATTTGGTCAATTAGTTGTCTTAGCCTTGCTTACCCTTGGGGGCAATGATAAGGTTGCTTAGAGCCCGTCTTTGTGTGTGTTTGGGAGACCCGCCCGGTCTCATTCTCTCGTTAATCCTCTTTGTGTGCTTTTTGATTTTGGGAGAACACCCTACTCGGCTTGGCTTCATACCCTTACCCTTATGGGTATTGGGTTGCACATTTGCTGCACCCTAGGGCTAGGTAGCTGTTCGGCCCGGTTGGGTGTTTTACCTTTGCCAAATATGCACAAGGTCTCTTATTCCTTTTGCTTGTAAGCTTCTCCTTAGTCGATAGTCCATTCGCATAGGAGTCAGCCTTGATTAGAGAGTCTTTGACTCATTCATCCTTTAGATAGTGTTATTAGAGAGTCTTTGACTCATTCGCCTTTTAGGTGGTGTTATAGGAGAGTCTTTGACTCATTTTCCTTTTCGGTGGTGTTATAGGAGAGTCTTTGACTCATTTGTCTTTCAGGTGGTGTTATTAAAGAGTTCTGATTCAATCTTTCTCTTATTGGTTTTTCTAGAGAGTCTTTGACTCATTTATCCTTTAGTTGGTGTTAGTGGAGTCTTTGACTCATATTCCTTTTCTTTTAGGGAGTCTCTGACTCATTTATCCTTTAGTTGGTGTTAGTGGAGTCTTTGACTCATGTTCCTTTTCTTTTAAGGAGTCTCTGACTCATCTATCCTTTAGTTGGTGTTAGTGGAGTCTTTGACTCGTGTTTCCATTTCTTTTAGAGAGTATTTGACTCATTTATCCTTTAGTTGGTGTTATTGGAGTCTTTGACTCGTGTTTCCATTTCTTTTAGAGAGTCTTTGACTCATTTATCCTTTTAGTTGGTTGTTGGAGTCTTTGACTCATATTCCTTTTCTTTCAGAGAGTCTTTGACTCACTTGTCCTTTGCGGTATTATTAGAGAGTCTTTGACTCATTCGCTCTTATAATGGTATTATTAGAGCTTAGTTTCCCCTTTTAGCCCTAGGGTTTGGCCCAGGGTGTTTGCTTTGTGTGTTCCCTCCGGTCTTTGACCAAAAGGGTGAAATCAGAAATCTAAAATCCAAAAACATGTTAAAACATTCAAAACTCAAAAGCATTTGAAAACTTTAAAAATATAAAAAACATTTGAAAAATATTAAAACCCTTAAATCATTTGAAGTGTTAGGTTTTAGTTAGGAGAGTTCGTTTCGAACTACGTTGGCTTGATCCTCTTCCGAGGTACGTAGTGCAGCTTGGGATCTTCATCCCAGGTCCAGCCAAACTTTGTAAATAAATGCTTTAACCTTTTTTTTCTTCAAAACCTTGTTTTCAACAAAATCTTCCTCTAGAGTTAGGAGTTTGTCCTAGATAGAGAGTTTTAGAGTTAGGAGTTCGTCTTTGATGTGTTGTGTGTTTGTTGTGTGTTTGTGTTAGAGTTAGGAGTTTGTCCTAGCTAGGAGCGCCTCTGTCCGGTCAGTTGGCGATTCATATCGCCGACTGATGACTAGGTCTTGGATACGTTAGCGATCCCATTGTTTTCCTTAGGACATACAGCCTAGTTACACATAGGTTGTAGGAACCACCTGCATTAGCCTAGGGCTAATCTGCATTTAGTTAGGGCATATAGGGTGTCCTAAAATCCACAATTCACTGGAATTTAAATAATCGTACAAGAAACTTTAATAATTGGTCCGGTCTTTTAGATCGAGTCTAGGATAGAGGGCTAGGTGTCTTAGGCATCCTAGCTTAGAATAGGCGCGAAGAACTACGTTGCCTTGATTCTCGTGGAGGCGGGGATACGTAGGCTTCTTTGGATGAATACCAGACCATCCGAGGACTCGGGCTAATAATTTAGAGTCTTAAGATTTGTTGTGTAGTTATTGTATGATTTGATATGTTTTTCTCATTTTTTTGTACTGATCTCATACCTTTAGCTATAGCTTGCATGTGTTTGCACATCAGAACTTAGACACCTTTTAGGCATGTCACTCATAACCTAGCTATGCCTAGGTGACACATCTTTCATTTTATTTTATGTGTGTTTATTATTTTTTTTATCTTCAGGAAATGCATGCTTAGGTAGACGACTCCTGAGGATTATTCCCATTTCACATGATTTTTACCCAAACTTCTTTGAAGTTAATAAAAATGGCATAAGAGACCAAGTGCTTGCACTCGGACGAATTGGGGGTGCTCTCAGACCTTCCCCATTCGTAACCAGGCACGAACCCATATATATTTCTGGTTATCCATTGCACAGAGGATTTGATTTTAGGGTTCCATGGCATATCCATGGATGGCGACTCTGAGTTTATTTTAGGTATGTCTCGGTTTCGAGCCTTGGTTCCGGATCGAGACATATCTCTTTCTTTTTACATCGCCACTCGTGCTATGCTATAAGGGTGGCATCCGTTTTGAGAGTTCCTTGGTAGAGCTCTCCACACACGTGGATGATCCAGATGGTGTTAGGGACCCGTTCCCTCGCCGCCTATCTCGGATCGGGGTCCACAAAGCCAAAAATCCATGTATTGTAAATTAAACCATAATTGAAATAAAACATGAAAAACAGATTGCACTTATCTCTTTTGATGGAAAAACGTTTATAGGAAACCCGATTAAGAAGAAGAAGGCTGAGTCGTGCCACTGGTCACTCTCCTTAAGAATCGTATCCGCCCCCTACCGCCAGGATCCGCGAATCGACGCTCCAAGGTAAAACAGCCAAATATGGCTCCAGTCCACGTCACTCGCTGACTGGTCCACCCAGAACCACCTTAGAACTGTGCTCAAACACGAAAGGAACAGAAGGAGATAAAGCAAAACCAGAAAACATAACCTTTTTTCTGTGTAAACCTCTTTCTTTTTCTTTTGGCAAAAGCCACCCCAAATGTAGACCCCAAAAACTCTTAGCCTTCCCCAAACCGTATTCTCTTCTCCTTTTTATAGACACCAAAGTGTCAGTTGGAAAGAGCCACCATTTATGGGTATTAATGTTGAGAAAAGCCACCATTAAAAGCCTTGAACGTTTCTCTTCCAACATTCATATCTGTGACCGTTGGAGATGAAACTGTTTTGCAACTTTAATAGATGTTATTATCATAACCGTTTGGGGTGCCATTAAAAAAAATATTTAGCAATTAATGGGGTAAAATGGAAACCGTTTTGGGCATTAAAAAATCTTTTTTTTGTTATTTAAACCCAAAAAAGCACTCAAAAGTCACTAGCTTTTGAAATAAAAGGGAAATCAAATTTTGAATCTTTCCTTCTAAATTTTAAAGAAAAGGCAAAAGCACTTTTGATTTTTCAAATTCTTTAAAATTTCCAACCGACATTCCTAATGCATTCATACTTAATCATAGGGGAAATTACCCTTCAAAATCTCATACTGTCCATTTTGAGTGTTGTTATCCCTAACAAATTTATAAACTTACTCCTTTGGCATGTGCAAAATGTTAGAAGCATTGGAACTTCATTTTTTTCTTCAATATTACAATTCTTCCAAGTTCAAACTCATCGTCATCAGTCATCATTCTAATTTCTTGACAAGCAGTAATCCACTTCTCCCAAGCCCATCACATGTTAGATGATTTAGAACAAATTGTTCCAAGTTCACTTGGGACAAGGTCCATCACTAAGGAAGAACTAGACATACAGAAGCCATTGAACGGATGGATACATATTTCATGACCCAGCGGGCCAACACCATCACATTATTTTTGTCCAATACTACTCAAACACCATAGGATGACATAAAAGTAGAAAACATCCCGAAATTGCAAAAATATGAAAGCATGATAACTCTACCTACATGCTTGCAAGTAAAAATAAAAATCAAGACTCAAAGTAGGACTTATCCAGGAATACACATAACCTGAACTTACTGTCAGTTAATGTAGTACCTCTGTTTTTTGTTGGAAAAAAGTTTTACAGTTAAAGGTTTGGGAGTACATATCTTTCATGCTGTTAAGGGTTAACTTCTTGTTTCTGATGATTTTAAGACTCCCCAAGTTGCAAAAGACTTGACTATTTTACTAGACCAATCAGCCATTTAAGTCCCTATGTTATTTAACTCGGACTTACTTCCTAGTCGACTTGATTATGGGGGTTCCCAAGTAATATCTTTCAGATCCTCCAAGTGCACAATATCAAACCATAGCCTCCAACTACATTTTTTGTTTCTACCTGTGTCTGTCATCCATCATTCCATCTAATCCTTTATTCCTTTTGCTTGTATGTCTGAACCTTGAATGGTAGTGTTGCTTTAGCTGCATCATCCGTCCATGATTTTTTCATGAGCTCAAGCCCACCTTATTGTTGGGGAGGATCTTTCCAAAGATGTTAGTTATCACATCCGATTTTGCTAAAACAGCTTTTGGAATCTCAACTAGCCCGCAATAGTCCTGGATCAGTTTATGCTTGTCACTTCGAGGATGTCTTGAAACCAGCCAATTCAGGGGAGTGTTATATGCTATTGAAAAAAGTGTAAGATAATTCCTGAACACTGTTTTCCATGACTCCTGGATGTTTGTCCTAAAATGACAGGCAGTTTCCATCTGGGAGAGATCCAGCACACTGCCTCTAATCAAGGTCTTAAACTTTATTTTGGGAGGCATTATGGTGAACACCTTCTAATGACTAGATAAATATGGTTTTGGGAAAAAAATGCTGCCATCTACTCAATCTAGAGATTCAAAAGGTCAGCAAGGCGTATTCCGGGTAAAGGAATAATGAACAGAGTTGAGAAGTCCCTGTCAGAGCCACAAATTTGAGTATGAGATGGGAAGCCCTTGCTCTTTCGTCCACTAAGCTGTTAGATTTTATTTGGGGAGCAATCCAAGCCAAGCAGGTATTTCTCAGAGTAACCACTAGCAACATACGGTATTATGAGTTTAGCATTTAATTCTTCATATTGGTTTTTGTTAATCATTTCTGGTATAAAAGCTATCAATTGTTCACTGAGAAGCATCTTTTGGTTCTTCTGTGACGATGATCTTGAGCTGAATATGGGAAGGCTGAAGTGGATGTATTATGAGTTTTGGCATGTGAATTTTCTCAGGGAGGATTCTGATGGGCTGTCGCGGGGCAACCCAATGGCTCCCAGTCAGTTCCCGTGCCGAGCGGATATCCCATTTACAAGATTGAGGCATGTGAAGAATCTATGGCTTGGAGACTCTTAGAAGGATTTCTTTTTCATTACCCTTGATTAAGGGGCCAGGATCGTCCAATAAGGGTGGGGCCAGGGATCATAGGCTGGACTCGTGATGGCCAACAAGAATCACAAACCCGATATCATTATAAATGTGGGACTGGGCTGTTGCACATTAACTCATCGGTCATAATTTAACCTGTTAATCGAATTGCTCTTTTCCCAGATGGAATTGATGGTTCGTGAATATGTTCAACCATTTGCTGTTTATGAAGGTGGGCTCCCGTCAAATGCCTCTGACTCTCTTGACCGTATCGTCATGTGTATGCCAGTTTCATAGGCAAATCACTATGTCCACTTGTACAAGCTTTACAAATCTATCATTACTAGAATATAATCTCTTAGTTTAAATTCTATCTTTGTTCCTTGTTACTTCAGTAAAATCAAACGATACACCTTGTACTGTTATTGGCAAAGGAATTTCATTACCTGGGTTTTGTATTTTGAATGAGTTTTTTTCCCCATATGTAGTAAAATTTCTATTGTTGACGTTTTTCTGATTGAGTTGTTTATGGTATTTTCCATTAGAGCTCGGTCTATCAGTTCCAAGGTGATGGTGTAAGCAGACCACTACGGCAAAGTTCTCGCCTCACTATCACTCTTGATGGCTTATGTATTCTTCACCACCAGTATTTCACTTAATGTCTTAATGTTTGATGAATATTTAGATCTATTAGGGTACTTATTTTTCTTGTTAGTTGTTTACAGGGGAATTATACCATGCATCATAGTACATAGTTACACCATGGTTTTAAATTTTGTCCGAAATTTCGGATTTCGGTCTCGACCGAAATCCGAAATCGACGAAACGTACAAAATTTCGGTAATTTCACCAAAATTTCGGTAATTTCACCGAAATTTCAGAAAAATATTGTTTTTTTATTACTTTATCAAATTTCAGCCAAAATTACTGAAATTTCGGCCCAAAAAACCAAAATTTCGAAGCCCTTTACCAAATTTCAGCCAAAATTTTGGGATTTCAGCTGAAATTTCGGTTTCAGTGGAGACCGAAATATACTCCGAAACCAAAATTTAAAACCTTGAGCTACACTTGATCATCTAAGGTGATGTTACTTTTTTACTTTGATTCCAAAACTGATTATTGGACTCAAAATTAAATGCAATTAAGTCGAATAATCAGTTTTGGACTCAAAATCCAAAACGAACAGGGCATAATTAAGTGTTGCAGAGTAGTTAACATCAACTCGATCACCTCAAGGTCGTTCTGATTCGTGCCAATCCACCTGATCATCTTTTATCATGATCATACATCTTTACATGGATTATGGATTGGCGAACACAAGTTTCTCTATTTGTTTGGCCCTACTTACTTGGATGATTGGCTCTTGATGGATTTTAAGCATAGATCACATTAATGATCAACGGACAAGATTAAATCTCTCAGACCATATCAGTCGTAAAATTAGCACGATACTTATGAATTATCAATGTAAAAGAGCATATTCCTTTTAGATCATGAATTTGTTCTTATAAGATTTTTTTTTGTGATTGATACTCCAGCGGAAAATTTTAAAAAAATAAACAAATCCTTAAACAACCATGTCATAAGAAATGGCCAAAATATACCTATGTTATAAAATGACCAAAATACCCATGTTTCATAGGAAATGACCAAAATATCTGTACTTTTTTAGAAAAAAACCAAATTACTTTATCTCATATCAGGTAGCGTTACACAAATAACATGACCAGCCCGTCTTGTAGAAAATAACCAAGACACCCTTATCTTTCATTCACCAATACCTCATAGGTATTAGGTGATTTTTGTTCATTTTCATAGCATTTTGCTCACTTTCCATGAGATAAGGATATCATTTTCTCATTTTTCTCATTTCAATGGTTACTCACAAATTTGAGTCACGTTCACGTTCACGTTCACTAAAAGACAAATGGAGTGAGCTCAAATCCCCATTAAAGCAATGATACACATTTAAAAGGGTTAAATCAGCGTCGTTTTCCGTTTCTATTTTCCAAACGGGATCCGTTTTCAAAGTGTTTTCCATAGGCTCTGCTCACTTCTTTTCCTTGGTGTTTTTCCCTGACATGACCTTGACAAGACAGAATTTATGTGTTCACTTCTTTTCTAGGGAAAAATATTATCAGATGTGGGATTCCTTATTTAAAAGCTGAAAATGACGTGGAGATTGACTTTTTCCCTGTTACTCGATATTTGGTTTCCGATTAAATATATCGGAAATAGGCTTTCCAAGGAAAACGAAACATTTTCCTTGACAGTTTCCCTGGATTCCTTTTCCTTCTACCATGTGGAAGGAAAACGAAATCCTTTCCTTTTCTTTCCAGGGAAAAGAAGTGAACAAAGCCATAATGAAACGGAATCACATTAATTTACATCTTTTAACTTTAAATTTTTTAATGTAGATTTCTAAAACCTAAATTTCTTACTAAAAATCCAGGATTTTTGCTATCCAAACACTACTTTTAAACTAAATCTTTGATTTCACATTCCTAAATTGTAAAATCCACCTATCCAAATGGCCGCCTAATGTGTTCATCATCATTTGGCCGGTCATCCTCAGTATTTTGCTTCCTATATGCCATCAAAACCGCTATACAATTCCTAACAAAACCATAAACAAACTAGGGATTTGCTAGCGACTTTCACTTTCACTTTCACGGCTGGCTGTGGCATGAGAGAGCAGCCACCTAGGCTCACTTTTCAGCAGATTTTCTCTTATTCTTTTAATTCATCTGAGCTGGCTGCTGTCTCATACAACAGTCAGCCGCGAAATGCGGCCTTTCTACAAAAGTCCCTAGCCAAATCCCAACAAACTAATATGGAAAAGAGTTAAATAAAGTGAGATATGCTGTTAGCTAAAGAAGCAAGTGTAACTCTCATGTAATATGTTAACCATCATTTAATTACCTAGTTATCTCATGAGACTACTATTTTTACTGAACCTCTATAAGCCTATGCTTTCTTATTTTCCGCAGCATCATGGGAATGTTCCTCATGTTCACCGGCCTTTATTCAGTGTTATGGGCTAAGAAGAAAGAAGGGTACAATGTCATTAGGGCATTAGTTGGAAAAAACCTTAGGGTAAACATAATTTACACATGTTTCCAATGAAAAAGTCTTAAAACATTTGTAAAAATCTCAAAACATATGAGCTATCATCCTGTATTCACATTTAATTTCAACTGTGTGTTACTATAGGTTGAGGGTCCTCCAACAAGGAACCCATATCCCTATGTGGCCAATAAGTGGGTGGGCCAAGGTGAAGCTTCTCACGTTTTCTAATAGTAAGAGCTTATTATTTGTATCATTATTGGCTTGATATCCACACATGGACCTACTAGTAAATAATCAACACCAGGTTGATGGAGCTTTTATATGCTGTGTGGGAGTGAAGTCCACTAATTTTTTTCAAAAAGTACAGTGGGGCCCACTTTATAGGTTGATCCAAACCGTTCCTTTGTTGAGCCACAACATAAGTAGGCTGTACCCCTTAGATCATCTCCATAAGATGATTCTAACCCTTCGATCTATAGAGCTTTCTAGAATGTGCAGTGCCTCTACAGACTGCAGATCGAAGGGTTAAGATCATCCTAGGGAGATGACTGCAGAGCAGTTGAAAGTAGTGGACTCCTTGCTTGAGTTTTTGGTTGGCTTTTTCTGATGCACTGTCTCTATTCTCCTTTTGATTCCTTCACACAATTCACACTCCACCTTCCTTTCAATGTACTCTATTATTGGATCCCACACCCAAAAATCAAAACCAATAAAACAAGAAAAGGGCCAAATACCCTCCAATTCCAATGTGCTTTGGCTGTATTTCCAAAGGCGACATTTTGCTCACTTTTTGAATTGGCAAGGATAATTTGGGCATAGAGAGGAGGAGGAAGGGTAGTCTGATCACTTCCATTGAAGGACAATTTAAGCTAATCCATAAGTGCAGTCTAGTTGGACACTGAGTGCAATTTGCCCTTAAACTTGCAATTTCTTGTACCCAAAACCAAATTAGATTGCAACTTTACACACAAATTTCACCCAAGATCCAATTAGATTGCACACCCCCACTAGCCCTTCAGAAAAATCAATTGATGCTTCCAAATCTTTAGATAATTGGCTTAAATATCCTTGAAAATTTGAAATTGCTGCCTTTAAATGACCAAATTTCCCTGCATCCTTTAAGAAAGTTTGGACAATGAAATCATTCATGGATGTTTTGTCGAAGAAGGGAACATTGCTAAAGCAGATTTGGCCCACTATCATACCAAAAATACCATCTACAGCAATCATGGGTGAGTACTGTTGATAAGCATTTTTCTAGTTCCTTTTCCATTCTATTTTTAGCTGAGATAATATAGGGCATGATGGCTAGCCCTGATGGGGACCAAAACGACCACCCAATTATAGGGTGACATGTGGCAAGGGATAGTCATGATTTGGCTCATCTTGTTCAGGCCAGCAAATGGGCAAGTAAGAGATGAGTCTAAATGGTGGCTGATGCATGTGAAGCTACTAAGAACGGCGTTGTTGAACAATTTCTTATTTTCAAATTCTATTTTCGTCATTTTATTTGCAGCCAGCAAGGCATTCAAATCTTATTTGTTTGGCTTGATTTTAGTCTCATTAGAAAGATGCAATCTGGACTTGATTTGTTAGAGTTATTGGCAATTTATGAATGGAGTTATGGGATTCCTTTTTAGGGATATTTTAGCCATGTTTTTAGCTTTTATTTAAGTTACTTTGGATGAACGGCTCAGATTAGTTGCTTACGTTTGAAGTTAGCTTTTAGATTTTCTTATTCTTATAAATATATGTTATCAAAGCATTGTAATAAACTTCCTTGAATTATTGAATAAAAATTGGCGTTTCGCTCCGACAAACTTTTGAGTATCTTCTCTCCTTCATGAACAAAGAGAGAAGAAAACGATATTGGAAAAATAACGTTTTTAAAAGTTTTGTCGCTAAAAATCAAATTTATCGCTCCGAATTATTTTTAACTATCTTAGTATTTTATTGGACTTATTTTAGTTTCACAGCTCATAAAAAATCTGAATAAGTTTTGTCTCAAAAGATCAAATGTACAGCTCTTGAATATCTTTTATATCAACTACAATGAATCGAACCATTCGGAAAAAATAAATAAAAAATGAAGCCAACTTTTGGTCGATGATCTGATCTCCGATCTCTTCCAAATGGCACACATGGCCCCCATGGTTCAGATCTTATTCCAAACCGACATCCATCCGTAAAATAAAGACATACAAGAAATCAACAGTTTAGATTTTCATGGGAGAACTCCAAATGAGTTAAGCTCGCTAGGATGGTCCAATCAAGGTGGGAGTGAGAGGTACACGGCTTGTGATTGAGAGTCAGATCAACAGGCCCGATCATGTACACATGGAACATGCACATTGCTTTCCAAGTGGCCCCACATTAGATCTCTAATGGCAAGAAAATCATGTTGATCAGATGGTTAGGATCTTCCCATCAATGTGATTTTTCAACCACTGCGGATACAAGATAGGGCCCACTAGTTGAATGTCTAGGATCATTTGAAGGTGACTTCCACCTGTAAAATACAATAATGCCTTACCATATTATCGAGGGGGTTGAAAGATGGAGCTTCCCTCATGAGATAACAATCTTGCATTTTTTGAGATGGAAGGGACCTCTAATAACCGAAGATCTGCTTCATAAGATCATCTCTTCCTTTCAAAAATGATTTATTTATTTTAGTGTGGCACCGAATAAAGAAAAGAACACGTGATTGATTGAATGAATGGTAGACAATACTTGGAGAATTAGAAAAATCCTTTTCAAGTTGGAATTAATTTCTTTATTTCGAATATGTATTCTTCTACTTATTAATTTATTTTCTTTAATTCCTTATTTTGATTGTTGATGCAGGACCATTGCTATAGATTTCTTTCAAACATATGTGTATGTAGAAAGGAGATCTTGAATGGAATAAAATTTCAGTTTTTCTCTTGTAGATTAAGGGTTCATTTTCTTCAAAGAAGATTGTTTTTCTTCTGTTGGGTTGAAGACAGTGAAATGCCATTAAAGGTGCATGTACAGTCATGCATGCTTAGGTAGTTTAGTGGCCATGCCCCCATGACCAATGCAGGCAAGTATAAATTAGTCTGGCCCCCCAACCCAAGTGTAAATTTCTGGCTCCGCCCCTCACCTTTATCATTATCAAGACCATATGTTCACTTGTGTGAGAGATTTTTAAGCCATCATTGAATCCTTTATATTTTATTTTCATAATCTAGCACCCATGACCTCAGTGTAATACACATGGATGTCAAAACGGGAAGATTGTCCTTTATTTTCAATGCTGAAATGAAAAGGGAGCTAGGTAGAGTTGTTGTTGTTAGAAGATGCCTTACTTTTGAATAAAGAAGGGAGAGAAGTTAGAATGGAAATGAATGAGAGATAGAGATGTGATGAAACGATTCTTATTGCCTCCAACGTTAAGGACAAGGAGAAGCAAAAGTCGTCGTCCAACTCTCTCTCTAGAACTAGAACTAGAATCTTCCCTATTAAATTCCAGCCATGAGAATTTCTCTCTACTATTTTTAAGAATACTACAACTAGCTAATAGACTACCTACAAGCATAAATTATTAATTGAATTTACAATAACCCTAACATTCTATGCCATTTTATTTTTTTCTTTTCTTTGTGTGAGTGTGTGAAAATGATATCCAACACTCCCTTGTGTTAATAATGGAATTGATCTCTTTACATTACCCTCTATTTATGTTTTAAAAGTTACAAGAGGGTTGTTGGAGGGAGATTTGTGCAAGCAAGGAGCCTGAGGTGGTGAATGCCCTTTATGGTTGAAGCTAAACTTCGACGGTTTTAGCTTCGGCAACATGGGCACGGCCAACAATGGATTCCTTCTTAGAGACGACTCCAGTTCAACCACATGGGCTTTCTCTGGCCCTATTGGATTCATTTTGGACAGAGTGGAGGGCCATCCGGTTTAGTTCCAACACATCCAGAGGTTGGCTTACAGAGATCGATCGCCTTGCTCAAGTAGGAGTCGATAACTATGCTTGTTTTCTACTTCATTCTCTTTCTGCACTCTTTACTCCCATGACCTCCTCAGTCGTGGGCCCTCTTCATCTCGTTAATAAAATTCTATTATTTCAAATAAAATAAAATAAATAGCATGCAAGGGGGTGTGGTGTGGGTACACCATGCGCACAAACTTGATGCCATGAAAATATATACACATTTATGACTAATGTTTTTGTAGGACCCAATACTTGGATCTCCGTTCCCACATCGCCCATGTGTGTGTGGTCTTGGTCTTGGTCTCATGCCACACTAATGCTTCATTTGTAACATCTACCTAAATCAATGGTTTATCATTTCTTAAGAGGCCCCTGAAGACCTGCCCCCAATATTGGTTGAGGGTCTAGGATCATCTAGTTAAGGCGGGTACCAACTGGACTTGTTGTTGCCTGTGATATCAATAAAGCCAATCATGTACATGTGACCTGCATAGTGTTAAAGACTTTTTTTTTCATGGCCACATGGGGTATGCCAAACAACCTAATGATTTATCTTTTTTCCTTCAGTATGTGGCTTGAATTTCTGTCATCATGTGTCACTTTTGGCTTCTGGGAGTTTCGGATTAATATATAAACAAGATGATCCAATAGTGAGATGTCATACTCTAATCAATAGATGTCAACCATTTGAAATCGAGATTTTATATGGTTTGTGGCTGTATAGTCCAGTATTTTCCAGAAAGTACTGTATGCCCCACTTCGTAGGATGATCGAAACCGTTCATTTGTTGGGGCTGTGCCCGAAAAATCATTTCCATAGGATGATCCTAGCCGACTGCACATGATGAAAACTTCTATATATCTGAGGGTAAGGATCATCCTATGGGAATGATTTCTGGGGCACAACCTATTTACATTATGGCCCAACAAATGAATGTTTTGGATCATCCTCCGAAGTGGGTTGTACAATATTTTTTGAGAAATACTGGCTTATACAGCCACACTATATAAAATGTATTTTTTGAGAAACACTGGTCTATTTATGTCATGTAAATAACCTTTCCCCCTGTTTATTGAAAAGAAAAAGTCTACTCAAAATACAATTTATTTTGGGGAGTGATAAATCGACTCCCCAAATTGATAAATCAACTCCCCATGTGTCTTTCTCTCCCCTCTAGGTTAGAGAGAGAAAGAGGAGAGAGATAGACACATGGGGAGTCGATTTATCACTGCCCTTTATTTTTTTCCTGTTTTCTTACCTTCTCCTCAGTCATGCTATCAAAACCCTCTTCATCTCCCACCCTCCCTAACCCTCTCTCAGCACTTGATAAGCTAAAATTTCAAGGGAAAAAAATATTGCTAAGAAGTTAAAAATTCACCCCCTTTTCTTCCCCGGGCCACCCACTCTGACTCTGGTGCATCTATGACCACCCCTTTTTACACTGCAATAGGGAGTAACCCCGTGAAGAAAGGGGGACGAATATATCATTTGCCTATAAAAATTATTAAAAGGATCTTGGCAGGTCTATAGATCATAAATATGAATTCATAAAATTTTAGACCCTATATGAGGTGCCAAATTATAGTATCCAATTCCATTTTAATCAAACTTAATTGTGAGATCCATACCGTCCATTGACCCCCCCTACGTATATAAATCATACACACCTTTCAGTACATGCATGAAATACCTAACATACACGTGCATCTGGGACATGAAGTCTTGAATTTATATGGGTTAACACGTGTGCATATGTTGGCACGTATGCTATGCATGCATGATGCACCTAGCGTGTGTAAGGAAATGAAATGTGCCTGTGGACTCGGTCCATGGCTTAACTCCTAACAAAACGGCATTTATTCCATGGAAAAACTCGTCTCTCAGTGCGTTTTTCCATTTCCACCGTCATTATCTTTTTTCTTTAGTCGATTTCCAAAGATCCTATAAAAAAGGGGAGTGATAAATCGACCCCCGTATACCTTAAATCTACCCCCCATGTTTCTTTCTCTTCTCTTTCCCTCTCTAACCCAAAGGAGAAAGACACATAAGGGGTTGATTTAAGATATTTGAAGGTCGATTTATCAGTTTAAAATCACGGAATTTATTTTTGAGATTTGCTAGGCTATTTCGCGAAAAGCCATTTGGCACTTATTTTTGCATAAGAGAACAGCCATCTGGGCTCACTTTTCCGCAGATTTTGTATTATTCACTTAATTTATCTGAGGCAGCTATTCTCTTCATGAAAAAGTCAGCCGGGAAATGGTTTTCTGCAAAATTGCCTAGCAAATCCCTATTTATAATAGTAATAATAAGGGATTTCGATCAGAGAACAGTCACGGAGGCTCACTTTTCAGCAGATTTTGTCTTATTCACTTAATGTGACTATTCTCATGCAAAAGTAAGCCACAGAATGGCTTTTCACGTGATTGCCTAGCAAATTCCAATTTATTTATAATAATAAGAAGGGATTTACTAGGCAATTTCGCACACTTTTGAATAAGAGAACAGCTACACGAGTGGACATTTCAACAAATTTTGTCTTATTCATTTGGAGCGTGAAAATCCATAGGAGTGTAACTTGGGTCGGGCTCAATCCGAACCTAACACGACCTGATTTCTATTCTCCTATTTTTGCCGTAGGCTAACCCGAATCCAAGCAGGCTCAATTTGAAAAAAAAGCAGGATCATCCCTGACCCAAGACTCGGTTTGGTTTGGGTTGGGTTTAGGGCTGAGGGAATGTTAACTCGGACTGGGCTTGGGTGGGCCTCAATCGGATCCAACCCTGATTAAATAATCCCAAAGATAAGAGCAAAAAAAGTAATAAAATAAAATAAAATAAATAAATAATAAAAAAGCAACTGCTTTGGCATCCACGTGGTTTTATCTTCGTGCCCTGTCGTTGCAACAACCTTAGCAGTTTTTTCGATTTGTACAAGCAAGCCACGAAATTTTTATTGAAAGTGGATACTTTCACATCCCGAAAATACCCCTATAAAATGAACAAAAAGCCCAAAATACCCACAGCTGCCTTTTGATCCGATAGATTCTAATTAATCTGCATTTTAAAGGGAAAAGAGAAAGGATGATGACCTTTTTTTCATCTAGGTGGGCCAAGTAGCATGTTGACCCACTGTTTTATATGATGTACATAGTAAAGGGTTCTGCTGCAAATGATAGATTCGCCCCCCCTTTTTCTTTTCTTTTTTTCACTTGGAACAGCCAGTAAAAACGATTAATATACTAGAGAGGGGTTTCACTTCAGTAAAAACAATTACATCAATAAACTTCAAAAAAAAAAAAAAAAGAAGAGTGGGGCATTGTATTTGAGAAACTCTTAGCACACCTATAAGAGTCAAGTTAGGTTTCGGGTTTTTTTTTTTTTTTTTTAAATTAAACCCGACTTGACCAAAACCCATGATTTCTAAACCCGACCCATGTTATTTAATTGCGGGTCAGATAAAAACCCAGCCCAAGTTGCAACCATACTTCGAAGGAAAAATGGGGGGTGAATATATCATTTCCCAAAAATAAAATCTATATTTTTAATAAACAGAATCCTTGCATGTTGCCTCTATTTAAGCCTCTTTTTTTTCTTTTTTTTTTGGAAGTTTTTTGGTTAATTACTAAAATAAATCGCCATTAATATCTTCTTTTTTTTATATAAATCTTTTTGGGGTGAGCGGGTGTCTTTTGGTGGATCAATGCTTGTGCCCTACTCCTTTTAGTTCCCACTCTCTCCATACTTCCTATAGAAGGAGAGAAGAAAAGAACAAAAAAAAAAGAGAGAGAGAGAGAGAATATAGCTTGATTCTTTTAATCTCCTCTGTGTTCTTCAATGGAGAAAAGAACTTGCAAACTCTGCTTCAGAACTTTCTCTAATGGCAGAGCTCTTGGAGGTCATATGAGGTCTCATTTAAGAACCCTTTCACCATCTCCCCATACCCAAAAAACCCAACTCGAGAACGGGCCATCTTCCTCACAAGAAGAAGAGCAAGATCAAGAAGAAGAAGGTAAAGCTCAATACTATGGTCTAAGAGAAAACCCCAAAAAGAGCATCAGATTAGTAGATCCCGAGTTCTTCTCGATAGATGCTAATTCAGTAGTTCAAGACAGAGAGAGCGAGACCGAGTCATCAAAAAACCCCTTTCGAAGGCCATCAAAGAAGCATCGTAAATCGGCTGAGTCGACTCACCAGATAATGACCAAGACCGAGCCCGACACCGAGCTCGAGCCAGTGAGCTCGGTGTCCGACACCACGCCTGAGGAAGATGTGGCTCTATGTTTGATGATGCTGTCAAGGGATATTTGGATGAGAGAATCGGATGACTCGGACGAGTTGGGTGAGTTCAAATTTATAACAAAAGGAAGAAGAAGCAAGTACCAGTGTGGGACATGCAAAAAGGTGTTCAAATCTTATCAGGCCTTGGGTGGACATAGGGCGAGTCATAAGAAGATCGGATGCTGCAAAAACACCTCTTCTTTGATCTCAAAAATTCAAGAGGATGATGAAGGAAGAATCCATGAATGCCCAATCTGTTTTAGGGTTTTTTCATCTGGGCAAGCTCTAGGTGGGCACAAGAGATCTCATGTGTCTGTTCCTGCTACTGTTGTTACTTCTTCTGCCAAATTTCGCGACAATTTTATAGATCTTAACCTTCCTGCTCCATTAGAAGATGATGAGTTTTCGGTCGTATCGGATCCTGAATTTGTGGATCCCGCAAAGTGATGAGTCTGGACTAATATCGACTTAGGGTGCGACCATACTAGCACAAATGCACCGGATCCCATCTGAAGTTTTTCATACTAGCACCAGAACTCCGAAGTTAAGCTTACTTGGAATTCCATCTGCATTCAGTTCAGAATCGATTCCAATTCAAGGTAAATACCTTTTTTGCCAATCTGGGATCCGCCATTTTAGATTGATGGGAATTGGGGTAGCTTGTTACTCTGTTTTTACAGATTCTTCTTCTTAATTTGATGCATCTTTGTCTATTTTATTTGATGACTGTAATTCTTTTGTTTTACGGTTTCTTTTCTTTTTAGTTTTTATTCTCTTTTTTACTTTGAATTTGTTCTGGGTAAGTGCTGTGAATTACTGTGACGCACTGATTAGTGAATCCACTAAACGAAATGAGGGATTTTTATTTAATTTTTCCTTTATTTCTGTGATGCTTGCTCTGTGCTCTGTTCTTAGCTAACTATGTTATTTCTTTTTTTGTATGTCTAGATATATAGATATTGATATAGTCTCATGTTTTGATAATTGCACTAACTCATCTTGTCTTTTATTATATTAACATCTGTCAAAAGTTATTACAGTTCCCAAAAAGCTATAAGAAGTCAATTAAAAAGGAAAACAGAAGCTGTGTTTGTGCAGTTATTAAAATATGGTAGTGTTAGTATCAGTTGCTTTTTTTTTTTTGGTAATTGGAACTTGACATCTCACACTACTCCTGTACAGTTGGTGAAGCTAATTCTCTGCTACCTACATGTTTTCTTTTCTCTTTTTTGTTTTTACTTAACTCTCTTGTAGTTTTAGCTCACTTACTGTTGGAAATGGGAAATTTCAGTAAGTTTTAGAATTTCTTTTTCGAGGAATGCTAGACTCACAGGAGCCCTTGCAAAAAACCAGGAAAAGGGCGCCCTCATTGGTCAAAACCAATTTAGGATGCGCAGAAAATCACGGTCATAACTGTCATAAAGCCATAAAGCAGTTTTGACCAGTGAGGGCACCATTTCCCTTATTTTTTGAGGCTCCTGTGAAAGATGAAATGTATCCCTTTCATACCCTTTTTTTTTTTTTTAGCCTGTGAATTTCCCTGTTTGGACTTTTGTCATTTTTCACTAAGAAGTGTTCAAAACTTTATCTCTGTGTTCATTTCTAATTGGGTAATTTTTCCTCTCGTTGATGATCTTATGAAGAAAGAGAAAGGTGGCCAAAAGGCCTTAGTTTTTACTGATTTTGAAGTATTTAGTTTTATAGGGAAATTCAAATCTTATTTGAAACATACCAATTACCTACCGTTATGATTACCCATATTTTCAGGGATTTTTATCTTACGACAAGGAGTGTCAATAGTATTTTTTTTAGTTTTAGAGATGATATTTACAGTGCCTTCTTTGATAAATACACTCCTATTCTGAACATTTTCTAATTGACTTGTATACATCCCAATGATGTGGGTCTATTGGTGTGTCTCAATGGGAAATAGACACAATTCTTAATTAGTTGGATGAGAGCCAGAGATTCTCGAAAAAGTCTGACTGAGTGTTCGAGATGTAAATATATTTTTCTATTGTCCAAAAAATATCCTTTATATCTTTTGGGAAATGTTATCAGCACTACTGTATTTTGATAATATTTTGATAATGGCACTCCTCACTTCATTAAAAGTACTGTATCGCCCGCACCATAGGATGATCCAAACCGTCCATTAGATGGGCCACAACCTAAATAGGATGTGCCCCAAAAATTATTTCCATAGGTTGATCCTAACCCTCCGATCTAAAGAGGGTTAGGATCAACCGTCTAATATTCCGATCAAAGGGTAAGGTTCAACCTATGAAAATGATTTTTGAGGCACGACTTATTTAGGCTGTGGCCCATCTATGGATGGTTTGGATCATCCTATGGTGCGGGCCATACCGTACTTTTAATAAAGTGAGGAGTGCCCTCATCAAAATACAGTAGTGCTGATAACATTTCCCTATCTTTTTTCTACTTCAAATATATGGTGGGCATTTTTTACATATAACATCTCATACCAAAACTATAAACCTTAAGTTTAATTTAATTGTATAGAACAATAGTAGGGCTTAGGACATTTTGAGAGACGCTCATTCTTAATGGGATTGTGACATAAGACACAAATAGTAAGATCCATGGACCATTGGACCCGTTCAAGTAAGACCCAACCTAGTTAGGTTTGTTCAAATGGACTGTGACAAGGACATAGATGTGTCCGGATCCAAATTGGGTCCCTTGACTGTGTCCTAAATAAATGCTTAGGAATTTCTTCTTTATTTTTTCTATCTCCATTTCATAAGCAATTTCTTATAAATGGTTATGGCTCAATTAGTGGGGCCCACTATACTATTACGTGACGGATTGGTGGTACAGTCTATACACCAAATTTTCGGTGTTAAAAGTTACGGCTAGTGATAAATCCGCGTCTTTAGTTTCTTGGGCCACCCCCTTCTGGTGGATTTATAACTTAACAAATAGTCATAAAAATAATAAATGGGGGTGGCCATGGTTAAAAGAAGGGGGTGCATTTATCATCATCCAAAGCTACACACGGAATCATTCCTCTTTTTTGGTTCTACTTTTTGTTCTCTCTTGATAGCTTTGCTGAGATCGAACATCAGATGATCAGGACCCTTCATTTTGGTAGTGGGGCCTACTGTGTTGATGATGAAAATTGAAAACCACCGACTAATCCAACGACCCATTGGATTGAAGGGCTTAAATGCCCTATCGTGGATCACCTAATCTTCACCGTCCATTTTAAAGTCTTCCATTTTAGGTGAGCCTTGGCTGACTTTCTACTAATTGTTTATAGGGATTTGGTAGCTTCCATCGGAGAAGGCATTTCGCGGATGAGGTGGCTGGTCTCAGATGCAACAGACCACCCTCGAAATGCCTTCTGGCGATGGATGCTAGCAAATCCCTTGTTTATAACATAAATATCAAACCGTCCGGGGGTTTTAAAGTAGTATCACAAAATATCTAGTAGTTAACTAAACACCATTTTTCATGTCTCGGTCTTGCCCTTTCTTTCATGGTCAGTGTAACTCGGTAACTCATAGTATACCCTGTGACTCACCCAGTGGCAGAGATGCAACTCACACGTATGGTGAAGAAGTCCATTCATCTAGTGGCCCCACCATCCAGTCCATGACCCGCAATATCCTAGTCATTCGATTAATTAGATTTAATGTGGATCGTTGGCTCGTCAATATAATCAGGCTCGAATCTTAGTTTTGGGTTTTGAGAATTTATTGGGTCCAAAACCGATTGCGAGTCTAAAACTGATTATTGGACTCAAAATGAAAAGTCACTTCAAGTCAAATAATCAGTTCTGGACTCACAATCTGGTCTCAAAATCCAAAACAAAAAGGACTTATGGAGGAAGGCGAGTTAGAGGTGTTATGACTAAGAACAAGTCATAGTATCACAATCCCTTATTTTAATGGGGGCGGTGAAAGTCAGTCTCTGTTTTGGAGTATTGAGGAAAAAGAAGAAGAAACTGGTCAGTGCTCCCCACATTCTTCTAAAAGAATTGAGAGAAACAAAGACCGTCCAAATCCAAAAGGCAAGAGTCAGTCAAATACGAGTGGCTTCTCTCTATTTTTCTCTTCAGAAGCCCCACATGTACACCTCCATAAGTCAGGCCAATTGCCTTTGAGAACACGTTGATCAGATGATCCTAAGCCCTTGATCCATCAAGTCTTATTTGTTTATAGCTCTACTGAGAAAAGCTAAACCGTTGATGATCCTACGCATGGGATAAATGATGGAACCTTACCCAATTGAAATGAAAATGTGGAGAAACTTCGTATTCAAGTTGAGTAGTTGACACTCTTCCCTTATTGGAATGAAGTCGAACCCGACCTTATTTTATGGTTAAAGCTCAACCCGAATTTCCAAAAATCGACTCGAATCACACCCCCTTACCCAAAAGACCAAAACAGTGTTTTTTAATGGCACCCAAAATGTAGTGTTAAAACGACTTGAGTTAATATAGAAAGAGAAGGGCTGCGTTTGTATTGCTGGAATAGGTTTCTATTCCGATTACCTTGGAAATAGAATGGAAAAAAATAAAAAAGTTAATACAAAATTTCATTCCAACTGGGGCTGGAATCATAATACCACCTCTTGGGTGGGAAATAGATTCCAGCATTTCCCCCCTTTTTAATTCCTCCTCAATTCCATTTCAGTTCCTTGATTCCGTTCATCATTTGAACCAAAATCAAACTAGGATATCGATTCCACTACCTGATTCCGACAATCCAAATGCATCCTAAGAATAATCAGGAATCAATGGCAGTTTCGTCTCAATTAGAGAAGAGAGGTGATCAATCTGTCTAATATAGACAAATCAAAACTTACTCTAACACTATCATGCTTGTATTTTATCAATTTTTAAACTATATAGAAACAACTTTTGATTCACGCTACAAACACCATGATTTCGTCCCCCCCCCCCCCCCCCCCCCCCCAGTCCCCTACCACACATATCACTAGCCACTATCACATGTGCCACGAGGGAATTCCATACACCGAATTCTTGGTGTGAGTCTCCCTAGTGTTCTCAGTCTTCTCCCACATTATGACCCTCATATCTAAGTTCAAACGGGTGTTAAATTCGCTTACACCGAGAATTCGGTGTGAAGTGATTGTAATGGGGGATTCCTCTCTATCTACAACTCTACTACCAAAGGAAGAAGAGGTCAGGATTCTGTTTCTAGATGGGGACCTTTGGAAATTTTCACATAAATAGAATATGACATGTTACATGGATAGTAGTAGGAGTATTCTGATATTATTATATTGAGATAGGTCATGAAATTAGCCTGCCAAATTGAACATAGTGGAAGGAACCTCACTTACCGGTGCCCCACAGTGTTGATTAGGAAGTTGGGGTTTGTTTTTTTTTTTCTTCTCTTTTACTCCTCTTTTTTTATAAGGAATAAACCCTTAACCTCAAGGGTTCGAGCCATTAACTCCCTATGTACTATCCAAGATGATTATTGGACCCAAAATAGGTTTTGGACTCACCACCTACCAAATGAAAATTGACCCCATAACCTCAAATTAGTAGTGACCCTTACATATAACTAGTTGCATTTAAGGCTAACTAACAATATTGAAGATGACAAAGGTTATAAAACACAGATAATAATAGCATACCTTAAGTAGAGAGGACAAATAAACTGGGTTTAACTGTCCGAAATCAAAGGTTTGGAGGAAGAAAACCGTGACCCCACTGGTGGGTTCTTGTTGAGAGTTGACGATGACTACATACGGGGCCACTATTATGACAAGTGATGATGAAATTAGGAATTTTGGATTAAAGGGAAGTTAGAGAATCAATCTCCTTTTAATTATTTTTATTGAACGATTCCATCTTCTTCGAGGGCTTTTCTGCGTATGCTCTAGTTAGGAAAACTTCATTTTAAACTTCTACTCCAGAAAAAAAAAAGGGGAATTGCTAGCGTGCGATAGACCAGCCGCGAAAAGCCTTTTGCGATGGACCTAGCAAATCCCAAAAAAAAAAAAAAAAAAAAACACGTTTTGTAGGTTCGCTGTTTAACGCTCTGCCTAAAACTTTTACTCGAAAAAAAGAAAAAAAAAAAAAAAAACTATGTTTCTTAGGAAAACATTTAAAATGTAGTAAATCCATTTTGTTGGCCAACTTTCCAACTTTACCCTTTCTATATTTTGTAAAGAGGGCTGCCCGCAAGATGGGATTTCGTTCCGAAGATAAAGAAGAAATCCAATGACATGATACATGCCCAAAAGACAAGGAAATGAGCTCGTATCCCCAAGAAATGCAAATAAAGCCCTGTCTTTATTTCCCAAACGAAATCCCGTTTTAGAAGTCTTTTCCTTTTGAAAATGTAAAATTTTAAAGAAAATGTCACCAACACAACCGTATTTTGATATTTGCACAAACCAAGCTGTTTTTATCTGCACAAACCAAGCTGTTTTTATCTTCTTTAATTGGCTTGTGCGAGCTTTTTGGAAAATGTAATAACCTTTTGACAGCTTCTTGATGACAAAAGACAAGATGGTTTGTGAAAATATCAAAATATGGTTGTGCTAATATCATTTACTAATTTTAAATGTACAAACTTACTTTTTTGTGTTTTCGTTAACCTGACCATTTTTACCACATTTTTATCCCATACTGTTCTAAACTCAAAATTTTCCTGTCTCATTCGTGTGATCCTTTCTATAGTCGTGTGTGCTCTCATGTTGAGCATATTATATGAATTGCTTGTGAGAATCCATCTTCAGAGGAACAGTATCGGAAAGGTTTTGGGAGAGCAAATAATTTCATTATGGGATGCTTGGATTGTTCTCTCAACTGACTAAACAAAAGAAGTATCTTAATTATGTTTAGGGTAATGATTTTTTCAACCCCTCCCCACTATAGGATTATGCACCGCCCTTTTAATGTGATTTGGCATCAAAAAGCGTTAAACGTCTGCCCACAATTCATGTTTGGGGGGGGGGGGGTCCTCAAAAAAATCATCTCCCTATATATTTAAAGCAAAATGGAATTGAAACACATAACTTTACGCATTTTCCACTGTTAGAGTATTAGGTCAAGCAAGAGGTTGCTTGAAGCATTACACCCAATGTATCTAATTTGGAATATCAAGTTTGTTGCCTCTAGCCCCTATATATAGAGATACACTAGGGTTTTAATAGGTTAGTGGGTTCTAGCCCAAATAGGCCCACTACACCGGTCCATTATCTTATTGGGCTTATATTAGAATATACATGGGTTATATTATATACCCAACAATCTCCTCCTATGTTCTATATATAGCACAATCCAATAGATAGTTAATGTGATGTCCAAACAAAATTATTGAATCATCCATATCACCATATCAATAAAGATTTGTAATCCAACTGAAAACAAAAATACTTTAAAGAATAACCAAGAGTTTTAGAAATAATCTAAACTCAAACATAAGCAGTTTCATATGTAGGTGAACTATTTAATCAATTGAAAAGAAAATAATAGTTCTCACTGCTCTATAAGGATTCACTCATCAAATAAGTCATCCTCATCAAGATCCAAATAGAGGCAATCTCCTCCATTTTCGCCAATTCCTGTAAATTACCAAATATGAATTTCATTAAAAATGAATCTAATTATTTGTGTATTTTACTAAAAGTATCTAGTTTTACCAGTAGAACTTAGTACAATTTTATAATGGCTGAAAAAACAAATATCAATATCAATAAGCATCAATGTCAAGTTTTAATCAAGAACAAGACCCAAACAGTTTCTTTTACAAAGAACCATTCCATGTTTCCATTTGGAATGTTACAGGCATCATATCCAAATTGAGTTAAGCTGTATCATCAAGTTTGGAATGAAACAACCTTTCCCAAGAAGGACATGTCATCAAATGTGGAATGACATAAAGACAACTGTAAACATCATTGAAACATATCAAGTGCTTATCTTGGCCAAGATAGGGAGATTCAAAAAATTCAAAATAATATGAATGTAGGTTAAGACACGTCTACACAGTCTTGGATGACAGAGCAATACAAGTCTGTCTCTTTGACTTCCATGGAACAGCGGCTCCACCCAGTGTGAAAACATATCCACTGGTAGATGTACTGTCTCCTAATTCTGAGCCCCATGAGGCATCAGAATACCCTTCCAGGATAGGAGGATGGCCATTATAACATAGAGCATATACTTGAGTACCCTTAAGGTATCTCATCAGCCTCATAAGGGCATCCCAGTGCTCATGGCCAGGATTACTAGTGAAACGACTCAACATGCCAACTGTAAATGCTATGTCTGGTCTAGTACAACTCATAGCATACATGAGACTACCAATCAGTTTAGAATAATCTAACTGATGCACACTGTCTCCTCATTAGAGATCAACTTCTTGGTATAATCAAATGGTGTCTCAATCGGTTTACACTCACTGTATCCCCATGTAGAAAGTAGTTTTTCAATATAATGGGCTTGGCAAAGAGTAATCCCTTGCCTTTCAAAACTTACTTTCATACCAAGAATGGTGTCAACCACACCAAGATCTTTCATGTCGAATTCTTGAGCCAAAGTGATTTTCACGTCACTCACTACAGAGAGATTGGAACCAAGAATAAACATATCGTCTACATACAAGCAAATAATCGCAACCTTATTCGACACAGAACGAAAGTAAAGGCATTTATCTGAGTAACTGGTCTGAAAATCAAAGCTCTTTACTACCTTGTCAAATTTTTGATGCCACAATTTAGGTGCTTGTTTAAGACCATATAAAGATTTGTGTAACTTACAAACTTTGTTCTCGAAACCTTCCATGATAAACCCTTCAGGTTGGTTCATATAGATTTCCTCTGTGAGGTCTCCATTAAGGAAAGCCGTTTTTTACATCCATTTGATGCACAACATACTTCTCAATAGAAACCAAAGCAAGAAGAATTCTTATCGTTGCCAAATGACAGACCGGTGAGTAAACATCAAAGTAGTCTATCCCGCTGACTTAAGTATAGCCCTTAGCTACTAAACATGCTTTATACCGAGCTATGGATCCGTCAGGATTAAGTTTCTTCTTCAAAATCCACTTACAGCCCACAGTCTTAGCCCCTTTTGGCAAATCGACTAGCTGCCAAGTTTGATTTTGTAACAGAGAGCTCATTTCATCATCAATGACTTTTGCCCACAACAAAGAGTCCCTAGATCTCATCGCTTCCTTATAGGTTGACGGATCAATCTCTACATGGTAGGTTACAAAGTCCTCACCAAAGTTCTTGGGTACTCTAGCTCTTATAGAAACTCTTAAAGGTTCTGATGTAGAAATCAGTGTAGGACAGCTGTCAGAAATATTATGTTCAAACTCTACATGCGATTCTGTAACCATCTCAGTATTGCCATGTAGGTTCAAACTATGATCTCTGAGAAATTTATTCTCAAAGAATACTGCATCTCTAGATTCTATAACCAAATTGGTAGATAGATCCAAAAACCGATCAGCAGCACTATCTTCTGCACCATCTAGATAAACACAAGTGTTGGTTCTAGGTCCTACCTTAAGTCTCCTAGGGTCTTGTATCCTCACATAAGCCATACAGCCCCAAGTTTTAAGACTGTCATATCTACAAGGATGATTATGCCATAACTTATAAGGAGTAGAGGGCAACTTAAAGTGTGGTACTTTATTCAGGATGTGATTTGTAGTTAAAGCTGCTTCTCCCCAATAGCTAGTAGGCATGCCAGCTGTCAATAACATAGAGTTTAACATTTCAGTTAACGTCATGTTCTTACGTTCAGCTATGCCATTAGATTGAGGTGAGTAAGGAGCAGTAGTTTCAAGTATTATGCCCTGAGAGACACAGAATTCCTTGAACTCTGTCAAAGCTCAAAGTGTATTCTCCTCCTCTATCACTCCTAAATCGCTTAATTTTCAAGTTCAATTGATTTTCAACACGATTCTTGAAAATTTTAAATTTATCAAAAGCTTCATCTTTTAATTTTAGGAGAGAAATATGACAATATCTAGAAAAATCGTCTATAAAAGTGATTAAATACTTCCGACCACCTCTAGTAGTGAAACTTTTGAAGTCACAGAGGTCAGAATGTATTAACTCAAGAAGTTGTGTGCTCCTAGAAACCGAACGAAAAGGTTTTCTAGTGATCTTGGTTTGTGCACACACTTCACATTTGTCAAATCTAATCGATGTATCTAAAGGTATATCATAAGTTTTAGCAAGTGTGACCATTTTCCTATAGTTCACATGTCCCAATCTAGTGTGTAACAACTTAGGATCAATCAAAGTGGAACTAACCTGACTAATGGTTTCATTTGCTAGACTCAATCTACACATACCATCGATTAAGAAAGCACAACCAAAATAATAAGAGTTAACAGTTAAAGTTACTCTACCACCCAAAAAAGATGAACACATGCCAGCATTGTCTAAAAGACTAATAGAAATTAAATTCTTTTGAATAGCATGAACTACTTTAACATTTTTTAAAGTTAGTATTTTACCTGAAGAAAGGACTAGGTTCGCAGTTCCAGTGTGAGTCACCTTTGCCTCAGCTCCACTAGCCACTGTAACGGTCTCTTTCACGCCAACAGCATCCGTAAGTAGTTTCTTCGAGTTGCAAACATGGCAGGTGGCTCCTGTATCTAACCACCAGTCTGAAGAAGTACTGGCCTTACCATTGCCTAACATGGGAATAAAATTCTTAGGCGCAGCACTACCCACCATCATATGAGCTTTCTTTTGTGGTATGTCAAATTTAGCCTTCTTAGGTTGTTTACACTCTGCAGCAAAGTGACCCCATTTCACACAGTTGTGGCACTTGCCCTTCTTTTTTTTGAAAGATAGTCTTTTTGGCCTTCAACTTGGAATGTTCACTTTTAGGTGACTTGGATTTTCGAGAAAATTTCTTGGGATATATTACCGCATTAGCAACAGACTGTTGTTGTCTAACCATCTCCAAGTTATTCCTAGCTCGATTCTCATCTTCGATTCGAATGAATCGTTTGAGATCATCCAGTCCCACTTGCACCTTTTTTCGATACATCTCGGTTTTGAAAGAATGCCATGCAGATGGTAATTTATATATAATTGCACCCACAAGAAATGAATCACAGACAGCTATTTTTTATTATGCAACTTAGATCTCAAATTCTCTAGATCAGTCACTTGATGAGTGATTTCCTTGTCCTCTTGAAACTTGAAATCCATGAATTTGTCCACAAGATGGGTCTTGGACAATTCCTCCTCCTTCTTGAATTGAGCATCTAAGTTGTCACATATTGCTTTAGCAGTGTTAAATTTACTATAGGTTTTTGCAAGACGATCTGAAAGACAATTCAACAAGTAGTCTTTGCAGAAATCCTCATCTCTAAGCCATTGAGATTCATCAACTTCTTCATCCGTCTCAGCAAAGGTACTCAAAACAGTGTAAAAACAATTCATATATTTTAGACTGAATTGAGTCTTTCGCTTCCATGAGTTAAATTCAGATCCACCAAAGGATTGAAGTTTGACCATCTCAAAAGGCATACCATTCTTTTCAATTGTATTATTTATATGAAATAAAAAGTGAAAAGATTGCACTTGATTGGCAAATTGCGAGAACCCAATCCAAGAATGACGGCAAGAACCGAACCGTGTGAATCGTTCGCAAGAACCGAATCCAAGAGAGTGGCCGACCAACAAGAAAGCGAACCCAAAATGCAACCGGTGAGGGAGGGCTGCCAATATCAATTTCCAATATAAGGTTGGTTCACAAAGACGATTCGGCCAACAAAGAGGGTTCGGCCAACAGCCAAGAGATGAGTGCAAGCTTGTTGAAGGAGCTGCCCCTGTTCAAGCTCTCTCCTTATTTCGGTTGGAAGGAGTTTATAAAAAAAAAAACGTGCAGTGAGAAATCCCAACCGAACATAAATTCCAAGTTTAATGGCGCTTGGATTATCTCTCAAATATCAGTTCCTTGAACCATAACATGGGTTTATGCACCTCTGGTTTGTGTAGAAAACTGATGATGTGGTGAGCAGTTTGATAGAAGAAATCAACTTGCTCAAGGCCCGAAGGAAGAACGTTCGGATTTGTCTCTTTGTATGTAATTCTTGGACGAGAGAAAAGAGGCAAGAAAACGATTGAACAAATCAAAACGTGGAGTCAAACGTCTTAATTTGAACCGATCCCAAATCTACACGCCCAAATCTTATATTTGTAGAAGAAGCCCAAAAAGAGTTTTGCTTTCTACTACCACAGATTCATTCAAAAAATAAAAAATTTCGGATTCTACTGGTTGGGTTGAATCCCTCGCCCTGCTGTTGATCGATTCTCTACTTCAACTCATAGCTTGTGTGCTGTTCTCCCATGCTCGGTGATTTTCCTTCAAAGAATCTTAAATTAAACAAGGGCTTGATGAGGGTACGATGAGAAACACAAGAAACATAATCGTTTGTCCTGAGATCAAGACCCAATCAGAACCCAAGAAACAGAATCGTTTTGAAGAAGAAACCCACAATTTTGAGGGTTTGATCGAGAAGCAGAGGTTTTTGGTCAAGCAAGAGGTTGCTTGAAGCATTACACCCAAGGTATCTAATTTGGAATACCAAGTTTGTTGCCTCCGGCCCCTATATACAGAGCTACACTAGGGTTTTAATAGGGTAGTGGGCTCTAGCCCAAATAGGCCCACTACACCGGTCCATTATCTTATTGGGCGTATATTAGAACATACATGGGTTATATTATATACCCAACATTTTCCACCATGTTAGCTTGTCTTATTTGATCAAGCTTTAACTTATTCTACATATAAGATAAAGTGGCATTAAAATTTGATTAGTTAGAGTCACTTCTATGTGGGGTTTTTACTCTAGTTGGTGGGGTCTTACTTCTAAGGTTTCATTTATCCTTATTTCCATCAAGATTATTTTATTTTAATCTTATTTGCAAATGGCACACTCATGCCACTTTTTTTATTTAAATGGTGGTGATTTATTAATGAGAAAAAAATTCACAACCTAGCAGGTTGGGAGTATGCGTACATGCAGAAAGCAATAAAAAAGAGAACAATGAGTCAAAGAAGCAGGAAGTCCATTTTGTTAAGATCATGCCTTTAAATTTCGGTTTCGGTATGTGTTTCGGCTCTCCACCGAAACTAAAATTTCGGCCAAAATCTGATGAAACCATAAAAAGTAATATTTTATTTAATACAAAATTTCGGCCGAAATTACCCAAATTTTGTCTGAAATTTTAGGAAAATATTAATTAATAAAAAAATCAAGATTTTTCGGACGAAAAAATGTAACGTTTTGGATATTAGCGGTTTCGGTTCCGGGGCTGACCCCCAAATCCGAAATTCGGTCGAAATTTAAAACTATGTTTAAGATTAAGCCTTGTGACTGATTGGATCTAAGCTGTTCACATTGGGAAAGATTTCATCATCTCTACCCAGTTTGCCCTTCCTACAAGGGTAGAATGAATATCTTACCCTCAAAGCTATTAACCGTTTCCTTGCGAAGAGTAAGAAGGTCCCTCCAACGTCTGCGAACAGCTTTTAGTTTTAAGTTTAATTATCACTTTTAACTCTAATTAAGATTATTATTATTTAGTGACAAAAGGGTACACATGTAACCATACAGAGTGGGCCCCACCGACTCATCAAGTGGACCCCGCACAGGTGGGTCCTACCAAGATAGAACAGCCGCCTCGGACGAATTAAATGAATAAGACAAAATCTTCCAAAAGTCAACCTGTGTAACTGTTCCCACGTGCAAAAGCCATCCGCGAAATTGTCTAGCAAAAAAACAAAACAGAAGCAAAAACGAGGCTTTGGTCGGTTGTGATTTGTCGGCTAGGGCGAAATCTAGGGTTTGTTCTCTTCTGCAACTTTCTTCTCTCGCTCTGTCTAATCGCTCTGAAATTCATTTGTAAGTAGTTTATTTTCATGATTATTTTCTTTCCTTATTTTTAGGTTACCATTTTTTTTTGGTCTTATGGTTTCATATTTCTAAGTAGTGATAGATCTTGCTCTGATCGAGCATTCGATTGATTATTCTGCGATTAAACCCTAATTTTGTACTTGGAATTGTAGATCCATTTGTTTCGACTGGTTAGGTTTTTTTTTTTTTTTCCATTTCTGATTTTTCTGGTACATGGTGGAAAGAATATTTTGGTAATACGAGAAGAATTCATGCCCTCGATTAGCTCGATTTTGTAAGGTTTTCGGTTTCGAGAGGGGATTTAAGGAGGAAAATTGGTCTACTTGTGGTTAATTATAGTGAATTTTCGTCGATTAAGGTTGTAGAAGGGGATTTTAGGGTTTAGGGTTTTGGCCTATATTCGATGACGACTCCTCCATTTCAAGTGGAGGATCAGATAGATGAGGATTTTTTCGATAAGCTTGTTGATGATGAGTATGGAATTACGGAGTCTGGTAGGGTTTCAGTGGAGGGTACTAAATCTGATGAGGCAAAAGCTTTCTCGAATCTGAGCATGGGGGAGGTGAATATCGAAGATTCGGGTGACTGGGGGTTTGCTTTTGAAGGAGAAGATCAGTCTGAAAGTGTTATCTTACCATCAATGGAGACAGAAGAGAAGGATATTTTAGTTGAGGAAGAGAGCATTTCCCTATTATCTTCAAATTCGTTACCTTTAGACACAGTAATCGAGTCCAGCGTTAGTACATTGGACATAGCGTCAGATTCCACGACGATCAAGAGCAGCGAATCTAGAGATATGGGCATTAAGGAGGTGCAATGGAGTGCATTTAGTGCAGATTCAGCTCAACATGTTCAACGCGGATTTGGGTCCTATTCGGACTTCTTCACTCAGTTGGATGACTGTCTGACAGACCCATTGCATGAGGCTGGAGATAAGATGAAGGCTGAAGAATCTGACCCTAATCCCTCTAGTATTGTAAGAAAACCAATAGCTGATGTGGTGACGTCTTTTAGTTTAGTGGAAAATCAAGCTATTCAAGCTCATGGGGCGTTCAGCGAACAGGGTACAGATGGTCAGGATTTGCATAGTAATCAATACTGGGAAAATCTATATCCGGGGTGGCGCTATGATCCAATTTCTGGGCAATGGTATCAATTGGATGGCTATGAAAATACCGAAGAAGCTTTTCAAGACAAGACTCAGTCATCTGGTGAGGATGTTGTTTTGAACCAAAGGTCAGAAATTTCTTATTTGCAGCAAACTTCCCAGTCAGTTGTGGGAAGCATAGCTGAGAGTTGCACTACTAGTAGTGTGTCTAGCTGGAATCAAGCGTCCCAAGGGGGCACTGAGTACCCGGCAAATATGCTGTTTGATCCTCAGTACCCTGGTTGGTACTATGACACAATTGCCCAAGAATGGCGCTTGTTGGAATCTTATACTAAAACCGGTGACCAGCAAACTCAAGATGAAAATGTTTCTCCAGCTGGTTTCTTTTCGGACAAAGATCATAGTATATACAACAAATTCGATCAGTATAATTCACAAGGCCAAGTTGGGGATTGGGCTGAGTCTGCAGGGAACTCTACTCAGCAGAATATGTGGCAACCGGAGCCAGTCACTCAAAGTGGGGCCTTGGCCACTCTCACTGGAAACCAGCAGAGAGTGAATTTGTATGCTTCAACAGAGCGTGTAAATAACTACGCCGGCCAACAGGGCTTCAAGGCAATGGAAACTGTTTCTATGTATGGGCGGGCAAATCATAGCTTTGACAACAATAATGGTGTCGCTGGATTCAAAAGCTCTGCCTCTACAGAGAACTTGTATCCGTTTAATCAGGCAACCGTTGAACAGAGCCATCAGACACATTTTACCCCTGATTACCATGGAAATCAGAAACCAGTAAATTATTCTCATCAGCCGGTTCAGACGGGAAATGCTTCTTATAGTCAGTTCTCCTATGCTCCTACTGAAGGGAGGTCATCCGCAGGTCATCCTCCACATGCTTTAGTTACATTTGGATTTGGTGGCAAACTTGTAGTTATGAAAGACATCAGTTCATTTGGCACAAGCTCAGCTTATGGAAGCCAGGTGAGCCTCCTGGTCCATTTTAGCTCCAGTGTCCTAAGTGAAATGGATTTGTTTACTGTCTTAGATGTTGTGAACTTGTTACAGTATGAGATTTTAAATTTTTTTATGATGGTTTTGGTTTCACTAAAGGTCTCGACAATTTGTGTTTCATTTGAAGGACCCTGTAGGACGCTCAGTTTCAATCCTCAACTTGATGGAAGTTGTCATTGACAAAACTAATGCGGCAGGCAATGGGTGTGGTGCTTTCAATTACTTCCATGCTTTGTGCCAGCAAAAATTTCCTGGCCCACTTGTTGGTGGGAATGTTGCAACCGTGGAATTAAACAAATGGATTGATGAGAGAATTGCTAATTGTGGATCTACAAACATGCATTTCAGAGAGGCAGAACTATTGAGTTTGCTTTTTTCTTTGTTGAAAATATCTTGTCAGCATTATGGAAAACTTCGATCGCCTTTTGGTGCTGACCCATCATTCCAGGTATATTTCAAAAAGTGTTCTCTAAGTGTCATATGATTCCATTTTCATTTTTGTTCTGTATGTAAATTTCTATTCACTGTAATTTACATAAATATGCTGACGTATACTGTTTTCATTCCATATATATTTTTGGAAACACTTGTTTCTCGTCAGCCTCGGCTGATTATTTGGATTTCTTACTCTTCTTTTTTGCAGATGGCTCCACACATCTTTCACCTAATTGATGTTCATGTATTAAAGCCATCAAGCATTTTAGATTGTTGGTTGCAAACACAATCTAGTGTTACATTTTTTTTCTGAAACATGATTGTTTAGCATATCGATAAATTCATATATTAAAATTTGAATGTACAAAACCATTCAAAAAAAAGAGAAAAGAATGTACAATCTTATCCTATGCATACAATATATACGTATAAATAAAAGACTAACATGAATAATAACATAATATAAAGACAAGGAGAAGACACATTCGTTCCTAAGTTCATTTTCCCTTCTAGAGGCCGTGCTACTGCCTCTAGTCTAGAGCAGTCACCTAGGTCTTTTGTGGTTCCTACGGTGCAGCGGGGTGAGTATTGGATTGAGGAGGGTCGGTAGATACTATCGATAGGTTTAATAGGAACCTTTGAGAATTAGGTCTCGTCTGAGGGAGATTGTATTCATATTGTCTTCTTTGGAGAGTATTCAGGCCTTTCATATTAATTGAGAAGGCGTCTTGCTAAGTTTGGTTGTAGATTTAATCAATTTACAGATTGATTGTACATGCCTGATATTTAGTGATCCGTTGGATTTCTGGTGGAAGCATTGGATTGGAGATCGCATATCCTTCTCATGGCTACCTACTCTCTGAAATCAACTATAGTCATGACTTGATCACTTGAGCATTGTCGTATCCTTCAGATCCTATTGTTGTTGTTTGTCTGAGTGATAGTTACGATATTATCATTTAATTATATGGATATAACAATATGTTAGGCTTGGCAGGGTCGAAAACTTCCTCTCCATGTACGGCCCCATTTCAATTCTGAATCGCAGTAAAACAGTGAGGTGCCGTTTTTTAATATCATGCCTTTGTGTGATTTCGGTACTTTTTTTTTTACCTTAGCTTATCAAGATTCGTTCTTCGTTTTCACTTTTTAGTTTTTACATTCTTAAAATTGACCCATACTGGTGTTTGATCCATGCTTAAATTAGCTGGATGTCACTAAGTGATTTCTGAGTTGGTGTTTGATCCATGCTTAAATTAGCTGGATGTCACTAAGTGATTTCTGAGTTGGTATTTGATGGTAAAGCATATGGTTTAGATTGTTTTCTTAGTCTCCAATGATAATATTCAAATGTGTTTGTTTAAATTCTTCCTTTTCCCACGCTAAATTGCTTCATGTAGATTCGCTTATATATTTTTTCGAACGAGTTTTTTATTTTATTTTATTTTTTATTTTGATGGATAAGCTGGCTTGAACCCACAACCTCATGGTTGCATTCTTCCAAATGATGCTCTCTTTACTTTATTTCTTCTTTCTAATAGGAAACTGATGGTCCAGAATCAGCTGTTACTAAGCTTTTTGCCTCTTCTGGAAGGAATGGTGCTCAATTGAGCGAGTATGGTGCCTTTACCCATTGTATGCAAAACTTGCCATCTGAAGGGCAGATTCAAGTATGTTGTATGTTTTGCTCAAGCTTCTTTCCCTTGAATAAACTTGGATTTATAATAGTAACATATGCATCATTTGTTTTAGGCAACTGCTGTTGAGGTGCAAAACCTTCTTGTTTCTGGTAGAAGGAAAGAGGCTCTCCAATGTGCACAAGAAGGTCAGTTATGGGGCCCTGCTCTTCTTCTCACAGCAAAACTTGGCGAGAAGGTTTGTGCCACTTTCTTTTGGTAATATATGCTGTTCATCTGCAATTTTTAGTTAGAGAGATTTCTATATATGATTCCTTTGAATTTTTTTTCATCTCTTACAATCAATATTTCTTTATTTTCTCTCTCTCTCTCTGAGGGGCCGTTTGGATACACGGATTTTAGAATCTTGGATTTCCTCAATATCCTAGATACACAGATTTTAGAATCTTGGATTTCCTTCAAATCGTAGCTGGCAGACGAGAGAAGGAGACCAGCCGTCGTTTTCTGTTTGCTCGCCCTTCTTTCCGTCAGCAAGAGAACAGGAGATCATCCCTTGTTTCTTGCTTAAAATCCAAGATTCTAAAGAGAAGTGAAGCAGTCGGTCTCCTTCTTCTCTCGTCTCCCAACTACGATTTTGAGGAATTCCGAGATTCTAAAATCTGCGTATCTAAACGGCCCCTAAATGTTTCTGTTTCTTCTGTACGTTATTGTTAGATGGATGCATGTGATGGGAAAAAAGGGTTTTTCCTCGTATTTTACCTGAAACTGGCATCTCTTGGTTCTTCGTTATATGCAGTTTTATGTTGATACTGTGAAGCAAATGGCCCATCGCCAGTTTATATCTGGATCACCTCTTCGGACATTATGCCTGATGATTGCTGGGCAACATGCAAATGTGTTCTCTGCAGACAGCCCTGTCAGTGCTAGTCCATCTGATGCCATAAATACATCTCAACAGCCTACACAGGTGATCTCTCTACATGATTAGTTTTCTTCTAAAAGTAACACTTGCCCCATTTTAAGGGTTTCTGGATCAATATGTTTTTTTTTTTTTTTTGGAATTGTAGAAGAAATTTTATTTCAATAAAAGGTAGGACCGAGATGGTCAACCCCAACAAGAATACAAAAGCAACAAATGAACCTGATAAAAGGTATACAACAGATAGCAAGAAGCAAAAACAAATCAGGGGGAAGAAAATCAAACATCTCAAACCCTTCCTTATCTATCCCAACCATAGCTAGGCTATCCGCCTCACTATTGGTGGATCTCCTGACATGTTGAAAATAATTGAAGATCTGGCCACGCGATCTAGGATTTCGTCAAAAAACTGCACAAATCTCCAAGGGGGGCACACTGGAGCCTCTAAGCCAACGGATAACATTGAGGGAGTCACCCTCCACCACCACAATTTCTGGATCAATATTCGGATCAATATGTAATTTCCAAGGTGGTAATGCATAAGCATCAAAGCATAAGAAATAAGCCTTACTTGTCATTATAAGATTAAGATCAAAGATCATAAAATGGAGAGAAGCAGAAATAATTGATGAAACGTAAGGACAACGGACACAATAAAAAATCGTGAATGTATGATACTCTAAACTCACTCATATATGAACAGTAATCTAGAATACATATCCTCATCTACTACTTGACTACTTATATTATATGGTGCCACTTATTGAATAAATAGTGGGTGGTGATAACCAGTCCAGCATACTAAAATTTCATCTAGAACTAAGTGTTCATAACCAATCCACCATGCTAAAATTTCATCTAAAACTAACAGATAAGATCATAAAAAGGAGAGAAGTAGAAATAATTGATGAATAAAAAAATGATGAAATGTAAGGACAATGGACACAATCTTACTTAATCATGTATGCACAGTACTCTAGAATGAATATATCCTCATCTATTATATGGTGTCACTTATTGAATAAAGAGTGGATGTTATAACCAATCCAGCATACTAAAATTTCATCCAAACTAACAATTAAGTTCAAAATTGCACTTTTTTTCTCTTTATTTTCATGTTCTTAACTTATTGGGCACTCTTTTTTCTCATAATTTACGTACTATCTTTCTTTGATTAAAACTAGAGTTGATGGACCATGCATCATCATCATTATCATCTTGTTCTTCACTATGGCTCATCACGAGCATCAAGTGTCGTTCTTACTGAAAATCTTGTTCTCATGTCTTACTGGAAACCCTCAGGAGACCACGATCAACCATCATAGAGTGTGACTTTGATGTTGAATTATCAAATATGATAGAAGTGACTTGTGAGTTATAAAAGTTAGTTTAAATGAAACAGAGGAATCAAGGCTCAATAAATATGGTTCTGTTTTAGGATAGGTGGGTCCTTTTTTTCTCTAGAAAAGAAGCGCCAACTTCTAGACTTGGAGGCATACAGCGTCTTGGAATGCGTCTTATGGGCACACTCAACTTGGAACCGTGAATCATAAAATTCACATTATTTCCTTTGTAATTACTTCAACGAACTATTCTGATGTTTTCTCCTATGTGTAGATTCATGCCAATGGCATGCTGGATGATTGGGAAGGGAATCTCGCTATCATAACTGCAAACCGAACAAAAGATGATGAACTTGTAATTATTAATCTCGGAGATTGCCTATGGAAAGAAAGAGGGGAGGTCTGTATTCCTATTATTCCTCTCTCGGTTTTTCTTTATCCTAAACTATGGCATCGGTCTGACACGAGTTATCATGCAGATTATTGCTGCCCATACCTGCTACTTGGTTGCAGAAGCAAACTTTGATTCATATTCTGATAGTGCGAGACTATGTCTTGTTGGTGCAGACCACTGGAAATATCCTCGAACATATGCTAGTCCTGATGCTATTCAGGTCACCACAGCTCTTATTTGGCTTTTATATTATCAATTTCTCCAGAAAGTTAGGAGATACTCCTTAATTTATGCTGGAGTTAGACTTCAGACACCTCATACTTCTTATACTTATCATTGTGAGGAGTTCTGGCGTGTTCAGGGCCAATCCTCTTGCCTGAGGCGGTTAGAATGTGAGCACCGCAATCTTGGGGTTATAGGTTTAATGTGAACTTAACCACCGAAAACAAAACTGAAAAACATCACCATTTGAACTTTTATATCTCTGTTATGCTTTTTCTTTCCCATAGGATTAACTTACTGTGTTCATTTTTGGTTTGTGTACATAAAACTGCAAAAATTATTGAGCAAACGGTTTATCTTCATATTACATATATGTCCATTTGATGCTACTAAACAGTCCATGAACATGTCACAGATCATGTGGACCCACCCAAGGAGGAAGAAGAACGAGGGAGGAATGTGTGTGTTTTGGAGGGTGTGTGAAGGCACATAGGTGACCATACCGCTGATATCTGCATGATTCCTTGCTGATATCAGCAAGGGGTCCCACCCTCTTTGGTTTGAACAAAAAACCTTGTTTCCTGATAATAGTTTTCACTTAACAGAATTTAGATCATTTTGGAAAAAACTTTGGAAAGGTCTAATTGGGTTTTGAAAATTCCATGTTTGCTAAATTTCGGGGACATGCAATTGCTGGGAAGTGGGACAATCTAATTTGGGAAGGATTAGAAGCTTAGTTTACAGTAGGAAGAAGAAGGGTAATGTTGGATTGATCGTAAGGGCACGCCCAAGGAGTATGTTCACAACAAATTTATCTTGTGTCTCTTTTGCAGGCTCCACTATATTCAAGAATGATTTGATCTTACAGAGAAACAAAAAATTCATCTTTTCATAAGGAGATTTCATGGAGTGGATTTCAGTTCATTTTTAAATCACTTTGATTTAAGTGGTTTTCCATCATCAGATTGTGGTGAACTGTCTTTTGCCCTGTTCGTTTCAGATTATGACAACGGATTATCAGCCCTAAACCTATTATTAGACTCAAATTTAAATGTAATTTTGAGTCTAATAATAGGTTCTGGGCTTCGATCGGTTGTCACAATCTGAAACGAACAGGGCCTTTTAGTATGGATCATCTTCACTGTATTAGGATCACATTCCAATGGATTGTTATGGAGTCTTTCGGAAGAAATCATCTTCGATCCATGTCTTCACATCTTTGGATCATTATAAGCCTTAGTTATTAATTTCGTTCCGGTGGGCGTTTTGTTCATTGGAATGAAGCGTACAATTGTTTCGCCCGTTTTGGTGTTCCGTTTCGAAAAAGGCACCATGATCAGTGGGTTTTTTTAATAGTTATAAAAGTAAGAAAATGAGAAATATGTAGTACATCAACCTAAAAGTACACATTTTACTACTTAATATCTACTGTAGGCAAGAAATTGACCATTGACGAGCCTAATTTTTTTTAATGGTACCATTGATTGGCCTAATTAATATCAAATTTAGTGCAAAAAATATCAATGAAACTCATCATTCATCATACCAAATGCTAACTATAAATGTTACAAACATAAATCAAGTTTGACATTGTTCAAATATCTCATCTACAAGTTTTCATAACCCAGTTCATCATACTCAATTGAACTGTATCCTTGTCATCAACACCAACAGCTCCACTGACCTCATCATCAGAATCAATGTCTTCATCTCCCTCGTCCAGTAACAGGTTGTTCGACTTGTTCACCACCTAAATCCTCTGTGGTGAAAACAGTTGGATCATCCTCTACTATCTAATTCATCAAGACATCAAGGTTGTCTAGTATGATGGGGTTGCCAGTGGTTTATGTCTTCCTTGGTAAATCCCTATTGCAAAGTATTAGAAATTCCAATTAGTCTAACTGTAAAATGTGACTTGAGAAATGAGAACATTAATTAATAGCACTATCCCTTTCTCAAATCTTAAATTTTTTGCCGACAAACGCCAGTTCATCTAATCTCTCTGATGCTTCAACATGTTCCTCTCTGCGGAGCGGATGTGCTCGAAAGTACTCTTGTTCTTTTCGCATCATGTCATGCTACAAGTTTGGCTAAGTATCCTTATTTAAAGCTTTATAGTTTTGGGGCGTCGTTAATAAACTGTGACAATCATGCAACTGTAATGATGAACTTCTCACAATCAACAGTGCATCATTAAATTTTCTCAGTCAACAGTGCTCAGTTTTTACCAGTCTTTGCTTCAATTTGCATCCACAACACTTTTTGTATCTTTCACTATATTTCTCCCATTTTCCATATCCGGATATTCACAGGCATAATTATTATGCATCTGCTGTGAGCATCATCGTAAAAAAAATTATACTGAATTTTTTTAATTATCTGAATAGCATATATACAGGGAAAAAAATTATAAACTGATTTGACCTCTTGATTTTCTTGACAGAGGACAGAATTGTATGAATATTCAAAGGTGCTTGGAAATTCTCAGTTTATCTTACTACCTTTTCAGCCATATAAGATCATCTACGCCCACATGCTGGCAGAAGTTGGAAAAGCTTCGGAATCTTTGAGGTAACTAGCAGTATATCCATCGGTTGATGGCTTCGGTTCTCACCTTCAGTTTGCTTAAATAGCACTGTTAACTCAGGTACTGTCAAGCAATATTAAAGACACTGAAAAATTCTGGCCGTGGGCTGGAAGTAGAAACTTGGAAATCATTGTTATCATCCCTTGAGGAGCGCATTCGAACCCACCAGGAGGTACAAGTAGCCAAATCCAATCTGCAAATGAGTTAAAGTTGGACTATCTGATATCAATATCCTGTGGATTTTCCATTTTCAGGGTGGATACAGCACAAATTTAGCCCCGGCAAAACTGGTGGGTAAATTATTCACCTCTATTGACAAATCCATTCACCGTATGATCGGTGCCCCACCACCACCTACACCATCAATGTCACAGAATAACTTCCCAAGTAATGAACATGATAACCACTCAATGGCCCCAAAGGTAGCAAATAGCCAGTCAACGATGGCCATTTCATCTCTGATGCCATTGGTGTCAATGGAGCCCATAAGTGACTGGACTGCTGACAGCAATAGCGTCATAATGCACAATAGAAGCATTTCAGAGCCAGATTTCGCTACAACCCCAAAACAGGTAGATATTTTATCCAAAAAAAAAAAAGTTACATTTTTACTTGTGATTTTATGGCTTGATTCAATAGTAGGTCCGACTATTATTCGGATGAATCGTAAATTTCTTGGATAATACTTAATATATGCTTTGGTGCTATTCTTTCCTTATTGCTTCACTCTTCAAAGGGTCTCCTTATGCATGCATGTATGAATGTAATAATTTTATTTGTAGGCCATATGCTTGTAGAAATTTTGATTAAAATTGACTGCCTTTATATGGGATCAGGTGGATGCATCGAAGGAAGGTGATGCACGAGGTAAAGCATCAGTGGCAGGTGGACCATCTCGCTTCGGACGCTTCGGATCACAACTCCTCAAGAAGACCATGGGATGGGTCTCAAGATCTCAGACAGA
The DNA here is from genome assembly GCF_043159265.1 of Tasmannia lanceolata. Taxonomy (NCBI): domain Eukaryota; kingdom Viridiplantae; phylum Streptophyta; class Magnoliopsida; order Canellales; family Winteraceae; genus Tasmannia; species Tasmannia lanceolata. The sequence goes on along the minus strand of NW_027518679.1, from coordinate 52,014,028 downwards.
TCGCCAGGTAAGTTACCTGTACAAGTTCCACATTTAGTCATCTTCAGTGATCTTCTCTTACTGCCTAGGTTTTTTGTTAATGGGTTGTTTGCTTTAATATTTCTGATGTTCGCTGTATGGCTTTTAAAGGCAAAGTTGGGTGAAAAGAACAAATTCTATTATGATGAAAAACTTAAAAGATGGGTAGAGGAAGGTGCCGAACCCCCAGTCGAAGAAGCCGCCTTGCCTCCCCCTCCCACCGCTGCATCACTCCAAAATGGGACTTCAGATTACAACATAAACAGTTCCTTCAAAAGCCAAATTTTTCCCGCTAATGGAGGGCCGGAAGCGAAAAGTCCAAATACCTTGGAACATAGTTCTGGGATTCCACCAATCCCTCCCAGCACAAACCAATTCTCTGCCCATGGCCGAATGGCCTTACGATCGAGGTAGATGCAATTTTAGATCTCCCACTCGCATGTTTAGGGATGAAATGGTGGTTAAATAGTTCCATTGATGGCTTTTCTTCCAGGTATGTTGACACCTTTAACAAGGGTGGAGGAACTCCAACAAACTTATTCCAGTCACCTTCTGTTCCACTTCCCAAACCTGGGAGCACGGCCAAATTTTTCGTTCCCACCCCTGCAACCTCTGGTGAGCAGACAGTAGATGCAACAGGAGAAAGCATTCAAGAGGTAGCCACTAAGGATTTATCACCCTCTACATCAGTGAATAAGGATTTATCATTTTCATCCTCACCCATCCAAAGGTTTCCAAGCATGAATAGCATTTCCCCTGTTGGGAACAAGGGATTGCAAAATGGCAATGGCTCCTTTCCCACCCGCTCAAGGGCAGCGTCATGGAGTGGAAGCTATACAGATATATCCATTACTAAAACTACTGAAATAAAACCTCTGAGAGAGGTTTTAGGCATGCCCCAGTCAACCTTTATGCCCAGCGAACCTTCATTAATGCGCACTAACGCCACTTCTTTGCCAATGACTGGTGGCTCTTTCGGTGATGAACTTCACGAAGTTGAGCTCTGAGTCACCACAGTAAATCCCAAATGGCCATTGCGATTCTTCGTGACAGTACCCACGCCCAAAATTGGGTGGTTGAGGAGTTGAATTTTGCACAGGAAACTTGGTGGGAATTCTGTTGTTTCTATCTTTACTATCCAGGTTTGAATTCCTGGTTGTCGCGCGCCTATGTAAGTGAGCTGGTGCCCTTTACAAGCCAAAAAGAACATGGGGGCACCATTGTACAGTTTGTTGGTTGATTTAATGGAGACATGAATTCCCATATATTGTTTTGAAGTGACCCTGGAAAAGCTAGGGAGAGTGCTAAGGAAAGAGCACTGCTTTTCCAATTTCATAGAGGAAGTGTATTGCTGATTGTAAAATATGGTTTTTTTTAAGCTGAAATGTGTCTCGGACGGACAGTTTGGCCATTAGTAGAGGCTAATGATATTCGCAGTACAATTTCTTAATAATTGAACAAACTCAGATTGTCTTTTCTGTTTTAGTTAGCTTCAGAGAGATTTTTGGGAACTGTGATAACCTTTCACAGCTGTTTAAACAGTAAAAGACAGGAGAAATTAGCGCAATTATAAAAAACATGGTTGTGCCAGTATCAGTAGCCTTATGGGGACACTTTTTTAGAGCATGACGAAAAATCCCTGACTGGGCCCCAATTATCCTTCTTGTATTAAGAAAGATAATTTATTTCGACCCAATATCAAAATTGATGGACCTAAAGATGGGCGAAAAATTGGGGCTTGTAATCTTACAACAGCCCCGAATTTCCCAAATGATGCTCCTGACTTCTCCAAACGGTTGATGTTCAACGAGTCTTCCTCTATCACTAAGGGCCCAAGGCTATGGGAAACATTCCCACTTAATCCTTCTTTTCACTTCTTTGTCATTTCATAAAAAACTACATACCATGTCAGGCATCTGTGTTGACTTTTTATGCAAAAGTCTTTTTGTAATTCAATCTTACAAATGGGTGCTTTTAGTCTTTTACATTGGCTTTGCTTTTTACTTTAGGGCTTCTCACTCAAAGTTAGAGCTTCCCTCCAAAAGGACTAAAGCCATGAGAAAACTTTAGATGGGAAGTGTAAGAGGGTGAGAGTGGCCATATATATACTTTCACTCTCTTAGTCTTGTGAATGAGAAAGAGGTCATGAGAATCCTACGCGCACGGATCACCCACTTGGGTCCGGTGGGCTTTTGGTATTACCACACACGCGCGCCGCCCGGCTCAGCCGCGCGCGTGGGCCTAAAGCCTTTTTATTTTCTTTTATTTCTTTTCTTTTTCTTTAATCATTATTTAATACTTTTTTACCGTTTGAGATTCCTTAAATCTTGGTTTTGTGACCGTTTGGGAAACGTCTCTCACGCACTAAAAGAGTGCGACGTTTCATCCCAACGTGTCTCTTATTTTTCTATAAAAACGGTTTTACAGAGATAGAAAGATACATAGAACGGATTCTTCTTCTGCTATCTTCTCTCTGGTTTTCCTTCTGGTTTTCCCCAACTTTTCTGATCAAGGCTTTTGGCACATATAAGCAAGTTGTTAGGCATCCGGGCTGCGTGAGTGCATACCCCTGGAGTGAGAGTTGTTGTATCCTGGAGGCATACGCCGTGACGCCCATCTGCACCGTTGATTCGTCATAGTGGGGGCGAGATTTGCCTTAAGGACAGTGAAGATTCTTCGTGCCTCAACTCGATAAGTGATCTAACGATTTGTTCTTCCTTTACAGTTTATTATTGCAGAAAATTGTTACTGTTGAAATCTGCTTTTGGAGTTACCAGATTAATTTCGTATAAGGTATTATCTCATCCTAAATTACAGATTTGCACATCAATTTTTATAACAATCTGAACATGGAAGTTTGGCAAATGTTTTAACGAAGTCCAGCAAATTAAAAGTGCTTCAACAAATGTTTTAGCATAGGCCGGCAACCATGGAAGTTAGCGGACTTTATTTCAGAAATCAGGGATCTTAATATTTTTTTTAATCTTTTCACGTTTGTATCGGGAAAAAAACTAAGGAAAAAATAAAATTATTTAAAAATATATGAACATATATAAATTAAGGAAAAAATAAAAAATAAAGTAAAATATTGTGATATTATCACGATATTATCGTGGAAAATGAAAATATCGCTATTGATATATATTTTTAAATTCTCGGGATTTTGTCGTTTTATCAAAATGTCACGATGAAATCGCTATATTTTGAAAATATTGGAGATATTTGTGACATAGGTAGGCAAAAGGAGTGATAAAGGAAGGTGAAGAGATTATTAATTCAGCAAGCAAGGGTGGAGCTTCAAAGACAAGGAGGGTGGACTTTTTTGGGGGACTCTGCTGTAAATACTTTGAGTGGCATCTTGTTGCCGTGAATTTTATTTTGTTATTAATAAAACCATTACTTTTCAAAAAAAAAAAAAAAAAATACAGACCAGGTGAGGCTTTAACCATTGGATGTCATAATATATACAGTTCAGTAAAACATGAAAAAAGAGAAGCTTTGTGCGAACATCGAGAGAAGAAAGTCCAGAGGATCAAAGGCAATGTCAAGTAATGCGGATGAGAAGAACAACCATGACAAAGACGCATGTCATGGCAAAGATTATGAGCCAAGTGAAGCAGGTGGTCTTGAAACTTTCTGAATATATCTCCATGGCTCGTGTGTTGGCGTGCCCAGTGCTCGCCAGGCTATGCTCCACTGCCCTTTCGGTAGAATCGAGTATCTGCTCAAACAATAATTGAAAAGTTAATATCAGAAGAGAAAGCCATATAACCATTACAATCCTCAACAGGAATCCAACTTCAAGGTGGAAAAATATCATTCTGACAGAAGAGAGCACAATCTGTATTTGCTTAGTCTTCGATACTTGGGCATCTCAAAAATCATAATCATTTCATAAGTTTTAACACCCTGGAAGGACAAAACATCACCTGTTATAATTACATGGTTTGAAAATAAGTATTCAAAGAACTTTCTGAGTCAACTCGACCTGATCAAAATCATGGCTGAGTTTAACGGAGAACTCGGTCATTATACAGCCTGAGAAAAGAAATTGAGATACTCAAGCAAACAAAGAAATAGTTTGGAAACCTCTGAGACAGACCAAAATTCAAAGCCCCCTAAACTCAAAAAGGAAAGGAATAATTGTGCATTCAAACCAAATTCAGACACCAGTCAACTCAGACACCCATTGAAACTTGAGTCAAGTTTCTAGTTTTTAAGCCTAGAATTAGACAAAAGGCCAAACAATCGGGTTCTAATAAACTTATATGTCCCTCCTTTGTTACAAAAACATATGGTATCTTTGTTTCACTTTTTAATCCCCAATAAGAGACTTTTTATTTATTTATTTCTTATCCTGTGTCTGATTAGAGCCTTCCAATGTCAGAGAAGTAAAGGTTTGAAAAAAACAATTTTGAAAGGCAAGAAGTGGACCGCTAATCAGGAAACCGTCTGATTTTCTTGACTGAGCAACCTAAAACAACTCGGGTAGAAACAGTGAGGAAAGACTTGATAGCTAGGAACATAACAGAGAACTTGACCTTGGATAGGATAGAATGGAAGAGAATGATCCACTTAGAAGAACTCAACTAGAGCCGGGTAGATTCCTTTCACCTTCTTCATGAAATTTTTCTAAAGGATTCATTTAGCCGAACCCAACTGGTTTGGGACAGAGGCTTTGTTGAGTTGAGTTGAGTTGAGTTGAGTTGACTGAGCAACCTAATGCTAAAGCTTCACATGAGCATTTGATTCAAATGAAGGGACCATAGTTAGCAAAACGTGATTCAGCAAAAAAACAGAATGAGAAAAATATGGTTTTAATACGGTATTGGTTCAAAAAAAAGTTTAAAAAAACGAAAACATAAAAAAAAGTGTTTAGAGTTTTGTAATTAAAAAAGTAGTGGGGCTAAAGTTGGAAAGTTGGCCAAAAAAACGCATTTAATACGTCTAAAATGCGTTTAAAACATTTTCCTCAAAAAAAAAAACGGAGTCTTTTCACTGTAAAGTTTTAAACCGAGTATTAAACGGCACACCAATAAAACGTGTTTTTTTTTTTTAAATGCCATTTAAAACGGAGTTTTGCTAACTGTGGAAGGGACTACCTTCTCAGTGCCTTCCAAGGATTGATTCATCATGAGGCTACTCTCTTTGAGCTGCCCAGCTAACCCAACCATCTCGTCTGTCAAATCTTCTTGAAGCTTTCTGTTCCAAAATGATACTGAAATAGTGAGAATCTATCAAAGCCAGATGAATCAAATAAAACCAGATTGTGCGCTGCATCAAAATTTAGAGGTGGTAATCCATAGCTGCATCAAAATTTAGAGGTGGTAATCCATAGGGCTCGATGTTGCTAAGCAAATCTAATCCACGCCTGCAAACACTGAGAAGCTGGATTGATGTATAAACTGCTTTGATTTTATAAAGTGATAAAAGTTCTCAAAAAGAGAAATAATATTTTGCAATTGGTCCCCTTGGATTCCAGAACGGCGGGTACAAAACTCTGCTTGGGATACTACAAAAAGATTATTTTCTTTTTGAGACAGTAAACTAGAAAATCAATGGGAATCATTTCAAAGTCAAGCGACTTAAGCCAACATGTAGTTGAAAACTGAAAAGTGGTATGATGGTACGAAGGTCAGAAAATCGCACTCAAGAATTAAATATAGATTTGAAGGTAGATGATACCTGTGCTTCTCAATGTGTGCTTGTGCCAAGGCGTCCAACTTAACAGGCGGTGTAGAATCACCCTCTGTAATCTCATGAGTCCCCGCTTCAACTTTCTTATAGGGTCTGCATATTTGAGCCATTCAACCCAAAATGAATTAAAAAAACAGAAAAGAAACGAGTCAATATGATCTAATCACCAACTGTGTCAGTGTGAAAACAGTAGAGCTTCAGTTACCCATATCTCCTTCGTAGTCCTGGAGATATATGAGAGCCAACTTCCTCTACGCTAGAAACTTCCTCAACCTGAGCTCCTTCAACAGCCTCTATGGATCCCGGCACAGAAGGCTGGCAATATTTGAAAGACGCAAGTTAGGAGGTTGACTTGATCCGTGTATATAGCAGAACAACTCTTGTGAAATACTGAACTATATCCCAGTCCCACAGGCCGCAGCCTTCGGAAAATGAAAAGTCTCCACCACATATGAAGGAGAAAAGCATCAAAATGACTGATCAAAAGTATAAATTTTTATTTTATTTTTCGTGTTAAACTGAAACATCATAACCCAAAATGACATGAATTTTTTATTTTTATTTTTCACCGTTCGCGGAAACATCATAACCCAGAATGACTTGATCCAATCCACTATTTGAGCTCTATTTTAGTTTAAAATTTATTTTATCTTTAGTACTTTTTTCTGCTACATGATCTTCAGAAGGTACATTATTACTCAATGCAGATCCTCACTAAAATGAAATGCTAAGTCATGAAAAGAAAAGGAGATTTCTTGTTAATTTATGACTCGCCCAAAGGAAGTGATCAAAACACGCACCGGTGGGGCAGCTAATTTGGCAGTGAGGGCTTCAATCTTCTCTGAATATTCATTCATTTTTGCTTTTGAAATTCTGTAGAAACCAGTCCAAATAAGACTCCTTTACTACAATATTACTAAATGAATAAGTTGCAGAAAGCTTACACAATGCTTTCATACATCAAAAGCCAAGCAGGAAAACATAAAAACTGTGTGCATTCTCTTGTCCAAGTTCTGGTCCCTCTCTCCGATAGTCTCAAATAAAAAGCTTATATTTTGAAGATGCTTTTGCTAGACCTAAATTCAATTAGAAAAATGCTTTTTTTTCTAGACGTTTGGCATGTTTCTTGTCTCTATGTCCATTTTCAGGGACTTTTTTCAATAAATACCAAAAGTATCAACAACAAAAGTGTGTTTACAATAAAGGCAGAGCTTACCCAATACAAGGAACCCGGTCAACACCTCCTATAGCAATAAGGTTGGTTATCAAAATGTATGCAACAATACATAGTCAAAAGAGGCCTCTAGGTTGATAACAAATGCTAATCTCCAGGTGCCTTATTTCCTCTTCAGCACACATGAGAGAGAGAGAGAGAGAGCTAACCGAGCAGGGATTTCAAAATATCTTAAAGCTTCCAACTTCCGAGAGCTCTTTGAGAAAGGTAACCAAAACACTTCCAAGAGAACACTCAATCTCGCCTTCATTTGAGTCTTTGGGATTTGATGTATTAAACATAGCATTAGGGTTTTGATATTGACTCAACCATATGGAGAAAAGAGTCATAAAAAATCGATGTAATTCCACCCACCCTGACCATCAGTGACGCCTTCACCAGCTTTCTACCACACATAAAGGACAGAAGAGAGTGAAGAAGAAGAATTGGGGCCCTAGGTCATCAGTAAGGACGCCAAAATTACAAATGCAAGATAGATGTTTTCTACGCACAATCTGTGTCATTTTCTCAAATAAAAGTCAATGTTGAAAGCATAATATGGTACATTCTAGGTGACAAGACCACGGATCTAATTGAAGAAACAGTAATAGTTCCAAGCGGTATCATCTCAAAAAAAAATTCCAGGTGTTCTATAGAATTATGGACGTAAGGAATGTGTATGCATCTCCTCTAAGATAATGAAAGAAGACAAATTGATTAGGCAAACCTTGGTAGGCCATCTGGTGTGCTCTCTGCCCCCAGGTTTTCTAGCAGTTCCCGTAGAGTAGCAACATACTGCAGTAAATCAAGCATAGATTATAAACCATAGAATGAATGAGGCATCAAATACTAAACCCATTCCATTACCAAGTAAGACGACGTAAGCTGTGAAAACATGAAAAAAAAAACTACTATGCAACAAAACATTTAGTATGCAAACTATGAATTGCACCTAACTGTTTAAACATTTGCATAGTTCCATGAGTGAAAACATGAAAAAAAAAACTACTGTGCAGCAAAAAAATTAGTATGAAAACTATGAATTACACCTAACTGTTTAAACATTTGCTTAACGCCAGGTGTATAATTCTATCTGTGAATGCAACTAGAGAGAGCAGCCAATTCCATATCTAAAGAATAGGTTTTATAATGTAGAAAACCACTTAAAAGAAAAACGGAAGACAATATAAAATGCATGATACTGATAACAAAATTGGCCCATTTCCAAAGTACATTTCAAAATGGGGTTCACTATCGCTTATGAAATAATTCATACATTAAGCCATCACACAAAGAGATGCCCTGTATCACACAAACAGTTATTAAAATATAAGATTTGGCATGATTAATCAAGCCTGTTACATAATCTCTGTCCTGGTCAACCAAATGATGTCGATGAAACCAAAATATGAAAAGAGACAAAATTCAACACATTTACAAGTCATGGTAACAAGCTAATCCATGGATGCCATATATGTTTGGGTGATACATGTCAAATGGTTACATATGCATTCAACACACTATTCTGAACTTACATGTACAAGCTTTGCCTGATTTGGCTGCTGTGGAGCAGTGGTAAGCAACCTTCTTAAGTTCACTTCAGTTTTGCTCAATCCCATGACACAACCTATCCGCAAGGACCAAATGAACAAATTCAGTATATGTAGTCGTAGACTAGTAGTCCATAGTTATACTTACAAGTAGTTTTGAGAAATATCAGCAAAACAAAAAAGATAATAATATAAGCATGGCCTGCTGGGAGGATCTAGATCTCATTTGTACTAAAAATGATTTGAAAAATATTTAAACAAATCATTAATTAAACCAATCTTAAATCAATCCCGAAGAGACGGGAACCGCTCCCATGACACTCCCAACCTGCTCTTATTACACCATCAGTCCCACCATCAGCAACTTCCTTGTATCGAAGTCCTCCAACTCTTCAAAATACTTCATTAGAGCAAGCATAAAGGCTTCTTCAGAAAGCATAAGGAAAGATGGCATAAAAATGAAGATGGTTAGAAAGTACTACTTTTGATGTACTTAATATTTGAAAGATGATTGTGAAGTTGGTTAGAAATTGCTATTCTTTGATGTACTTGAATTTTGAAAAACATATGAAGAAAATATTACATAAACACTCCCATGGCGCTCCCAACCTTAGGCTTTTCTCCACTCCCACGCTTCCACGCCCCCGCACCCACTTCGTGCTTCTAAGGTCTATGCTTGGATCAACATCAGGGGTTTTTTTTTTGAATTTTTTGAATTTTTTTAAAGGTTACGATTTTATTGTCATTCATAATAGTAGCCAAAATACAAGATTTGCCAATCATGATAGTAGCTTACTTCTTTTCTTTCCTTTTTTTTTCAAAATTGGATCAACACCAGTTGCTACATCTATGGAAGTTAAATAGTTAGTTACATATAGAGGTTGAAGAACCGTTTGAAAATCAAAGAAGATATCATAGGTTAGCTGGTAAGTTACTCTACTTGACTATCACACGACCAGATACGTCCTTTTTTGCTAGTGTAGTTAGTCAATTTATGCAGTCCCCTAGAGTTCCATATTGGAATGTTGTTATTTGTAGTTTGAGATATCTCAACGGAAGCACTGGCCAAGGAACTTCGTACCAATCTAATAGACACATGGGCATGGAAGGCCAATTTAGATGCAAAGTAAAAAAGTAATAAACAACATGCAATAGCTTCGTTGAGAGCTGAAGCACAATATAGAGCCATGTCACATGCCACATGCGAGTCGATTTGGTTACATTCATTTTTGGAAGAGCTAACTTTGAAGATCAAGTCTTCATTGAAGTTACATTGTGTGATTGTGATAACCATGCAGTTATTCATATTGCAAATAATTATGTGGTTCATAAGGATGAAACATATAGAAATAGATTGTCATTTTCTTTGCAACAGATGGATAAGCAAGGATGTCTCTACGCTGTTTTTCCGATCCCGGAATCAGTTAGTCGATGTTTTTACTAAAGCTGTAACCTTTAGTAGGATAGACTGTATTTGTTCCAATTTGGCCTCTGGGCATTCATGATAGCTATGCTCCAGCTTGAGGGGAAGTTGAGTCTATTGTTATATTGTACGATACAGGATCATGATAGGCCCCGTCATTTATGTCACTTATGAATGCCATACTTTGTAATTTGGGAAACATGACTGATATATTTAAGCAATTGATCATGATGCAAACACAAAGCTATTGGTGTAAAGAGCAAAAAGATAAAATGTGGAAATGAAAGGAGAAGTGAGAGAATGGAAAAGGGACAAGATCAACAGACCACTTATCAATAGAACTAAATGGTCGATAAAAAAAAAAGGAAATGCAGATTTTGGACCCAATCTACAGTGCTTCTCGGTAATTGAACCAAGAATATCACCCAATGCTCCTTTTTGGATATTGGCATTCACCCACATTATCTTCCAAGAGTGGATCGTTGCAAGCTCTATAGTCTTGCAAATTTAAAGTTAGCCCTTTATATGGGCACTCAAATTGAGCTGTGAACAGTCTCGTCACCCAATTTTGACTACTAATAGCAAAATATTGTTCTTTTTATTGCATAAGGCATATGGGCTCATACAATATAAGAGCCTACAAGCCATTTCCACCCCCTCAATAGTATGAACCAATTGTTTGGATGCTGTGAAACAATAAGGTTGTTGATTGACTATATTGGAAAGTTGGTGAAAATTTATCTAAATTAATCACAATCAAAGACATACGAGATCAATTAAAACAGACATTGCTTACTACAAGCTAGATTGTAATGGACTTAGACCAAGGAAGCAGGATTCTTCCCCGGGAGTGAGGAACCGTGATTCCCCGGTTCGCGAATACCAAACGGGAATCTTCTTGAATCCCCAAAAACTGGGAATCCCAGTTCGGATTCGCCGGAAACCCGATTCCCACTTTTGGGAATCGAGGTTTATGATTCCCCGGAAACGCAACTCCCATTTTTGGGAACCACGGTTTAATGGTTTAATGTTATGTCAAAACACGATTTCCAGTGATTCCTTGGTGATTCCCAAATCCCCAGCAATTCCCGGCGAATCTCCAGTGACTCTCCAGCGACTTCACGATTCCCGCTTCCGACCATCCCAAGAGTCTTTAATTCCCGTTTCGATTCCCGCTCTGGCAACCTTGACTTAGACATAGTGGTCACGCCTTTGGTGCTCCACATATACCACTTTCTGTGTCTAAATGTTGAAAAACACATTCATGTGTTTGCAAAGATGTGAGATTAATAAAAAGAGAAGTAAAATCAAATCAGAGAATTACGAAGATTATCAGAACAAGATTGAAGCGATGTCAAAATAAAATTCATTTGCGCGAGTGTTCAGAAAAATACATCAAATGACACAACGAAAAAAATAAAACAAAGAAAACAAAATCCAAACATAAGTTCGAAGAGAAAAAATCAAAAGCATGGAAAGAAGAAACGAAGGATTTTGGGAAGTTCTTCGATTATACCTGTAACAGATCTGGAAGGAAAGCAATTCGGGGTCTTCTTTTGCTTTCTCGAAGCTCTGGATTTTTGTTCTTTAATACCTTTCTTTCCGTTAAAAAGAAAAGGGATTTGCTAGCGTACATCGCACAAGCATTTCGCAGATGGTCTGTTGCATCTGATAGCAGCAAGACAAAATCTGTTGAAAAGTGAACTAGCGTACATCGCACAAGGGGTTTTCGCGGCTGGTCTGTCGCACATCAAACCAGCCACTTCGTTAGTGAAGATAACAGTTTTTGTCTCCATTCACGAGGTGGCTGGTCTGACGTGCAACAGACCAGCCGCAAAAAGCCTTTTGCGATGGAGCTTAGCAAATCCCTTGTCTTTTTAAGAACATAAAAACCTAAAGGGGAAAGATATCACCGTAACTAGGTCGACCCGGCCCGCCTTAACTCAACCTGACCCGAATTGGGAAATTGGGTCGGGTTCGGATTGGGTTCAAGTTGAGATATTAATTTTTCGGGTTGGGTCAGGTTAGCCTTCATCCGGTTGAGAGATGGGTTGGGTTGGGTTCAGCTTGGCAGTTTAGAGTTTCGGGTTGGCTTCAACCCAACCTAACCTGACCCAAGTTGCACACCTAGTCAATAGGGTGTGTATTTCACAAAATCCAAGCTTAGTCCTCATTTGGTTGCCAATATAGCATTGAACAGTCGAGATATCATGTGAATGTGTGCTAAGCTGGCATTCTTGTTCCCTCTTACCATCCAAGCCAAAATCCACAAAAAAAAAGAAGGGGATTTTGCTTGAGTTTTTTTTAATAATGTTATTTCTCTCTCCCCATCTCTGTCTTCTCTGAAACACCCCCGCTAATTCCCCTACACTCCAAGTCTATGCCACGTAGCCAGACACTACTTACCACTATTTTCCAAGACAGGCAAATCCAATGCTTGTCTCCTCCATAACACCACTTGCACAACCTTGGGTCTCTGATACCCTTTTTCAAACAAAGAGGACTTTCAAAACAACGTGTTGAGCCTAATTGAGCGAGGAAACCTGGAGATAGCATCCCTGCTCGTCGTAAAAGATTCTCTCACTCAACCCCAAACAGGAACGATCAATTGCAGTCGACCACAAGATAAAGAAACCGATTGAAGCAAGCATTAGTAGTATCCTTTCCTTCCTTCCCCACCCCCTTACTCAACATAGTACCAGCCTTTAATAGAGCCTTCTTCCAGCGTATAGTGAGCTTGATATCGAATTTGTCAATCTTCCCCTATTTAGAGGAATTTTTAGGGGAGCTTACTATATATAAGGCAAAAGAATTCCTCTGCAAGGCTTTAGTCTGTCATAAGGTTCCTCCTGTACGCCTGTCAATGGATTCGAGTATTTGCCGACAGTGCCCTTACCGGAAATGGGTATGTATTGAGAGTGAAGGGATTGATTTCGCTCTCGCTCGCGAATGTCGACACATATCATGCGAATGACACGTGGGCACGTGTAGAATGTGAACGACACATGGGAAACGTGATGCACCCAGGACACAAACAACATTGGCTATGCACACAAAATGCAAATGATTTTCAGGATCGATAGGCACCCGGGTAGCTAGCTAATGAAACAACATGAGCATTTGTCAGTGCGAGGGGTAGGAATTAAAGAGAAATACTGGCATAAGAATATAGAATACATCTAGTCGTGACTTTAATTCAAGCGGTTAAGCTACAACCGCGAAAAGTAGATAACAATGCCGAAAAAGTAAATGTTTACAGACAAAATGCTAAGACATGTTTGATGTTAGCTATGAGATTTCTTTTTTCTAAGGCAGCTGTTTCTTTTCACAACCTTCCACTGTGAACAAAACTTGGCTTAGGTCAGGGTATGAGGAACTTTACTCAACCCCCTATAATAGCAAAGGGTGTGGGGGTGTAGAAATATAAATTCCATGCTTACTTTTTATTTTCAGAAGTAATTGATATTTCCACACCTCTTGCTGTTAGACTATTAGCAAGGGTCTGAGGAAAGTTCATCAGACCCCGACCTGAGCCAAGTTTCGTTCTTTCACCGTAAAGTGCTCACCACTGTCCTACTTGAAATTATAAGAACAACCGCTTAATTTCGAGTCTAATAATCAGTTTTGGACTCATTTGTTTTTTATATAATAATCCAAACGGAAATCACTTTTCTTCGAAATCCCGTTTTGAAATTATTTTCCTTCTCACACAATCACTAAAACCGAACCGAACCCAACCCACGTGTCGCAACCCACAACCTAATTCGCATCGCATTCCAAACTAAAAATCGCAGTCGTACAGACACACACACACCACATACATTTTCCTCCCCGAGAAAGACAGGGAACAGAAACCCTTCACGGCAATCTCCTTATAATTCCACCCCCCCCTCTTTTCCCCTATCCAGCCCCAATTCGCAGAAAGAAACCCTAACTCCCCAAATCCGCCATGGATTTCTCCTCTCTCACAGAAGCTCAACAGCAACAGATCCTCGCCCAACACCAACAACAACAACAAGAACAGCAACCTCAACCCTACGATCAATCAACCCAACCTTACGATCCAGCTTACGCCCAAACCTACGATCAATCCACTCAATCCTACTATCCCTACCCTCAATCTTACCAAAACCCTAACCCTAATTCTCAGCAATTCTACCAACAACCCTACCCTTATCACTCTACCGAATACCCTAATGCCACAGTCCCTTCATCCGAAGCCGCGGCCAATGCTTACCAACAGCCTACCCAACATGACTCAAACCCTCAACCCCACAATCTCTCTATCCCACCAGAAGCTTCTCAAATCCTTGCGGCCGCTGGCCAGCAAATCCTTCCTCAAGAGGATCAGAATTCGTACCAGGTGCCGCCGGGGCTGAACCCTGCGGCAGCAGCGGCTGTAGCCGCGTTGTCGCAGCTGACCCAATTTGCGGGGAAGATGGATGCCGCCGAGCGGGCCATGGCTGGGTTGCAGGAGGGTCAATGGCAGCCCAAGAATGATGGTGGGTATGGGCAGATGACAGGAGGGCGGCCGCATCAGTATTACCCGGCGGCACAGTATGGACCTGTCAATGTTCGCCCCCCGGTAAGGATTTTTGTGGGTTAATTGTTTTTTTCGCGATTTTACCCAAATTTTGTAATCTAGGGTTTGCTATCTTAATGTTGGTTATAATTTGTTTGTGATTTTACCGTAATTTTGTAATCTAGGGTTTGCTATCTTAATGTTGGTTGTAATTTGTTTGTGATGTTACCCTAATTTTGTAATCTAGGGTTTGCTATCTTAATGCTGGTTATAATTTGTTTGTGATTTTACCCTAATTTTGTAATCTAGGGTTTGCTATGTTAATGCCGGATTGCCGCTTATCATTTCTTTAGGATTTTAGTACCCTAATTTTGTAATCTAAGGTTTGCTATCTTAATGCCGGTTATCATTTCTTTGTGATCTTACCCTAATTTTGCAATCCTGGGTTTGCAATCTTAATGCCGGCTATCATTTCTCTGTGATTTTAGTACCCTAATTTTTAATCTAGGGTTTGCTATCTTAAATGGCTATTAGTTATTGATTAAACACCATAATTCTAAAAAAAACCAACTTGTTGCGCTTATGGTTGGGAATGTAATGAATCTATAAGATAACAAACTTCTAATAAGATACCAAGGGGGATACTCGTTCATTAGATTGGAAAGTTTAGAAGAGTGTTTAAAAACATGGATGTGGTACTGAACGCGGCCAAAGAAAATCCTAGTCGATTCGGCACGATGTTCTCCAGTACTCGGTTGATCCAATCATAATTCGGGAGAGTCAAATGAGTTTTTATTGACTCTGTAGGGCAGAATGCGAATGCGGCGCAACACGGAACACGGCCAAGGTAAAAGGATGTCGACGTGGACGCGGGGGAGTTTTAAAACTATGGCTTAGAACTTAAAACGTCAAATAAGAGCTAGTGAGGGTTGTGCCAGATATTGCATTTCCCAGGTTTTAAATTTCAGTTTCGACCACCACCGAAACCTTTCGGGTTTCAGGCCGAAATCATGTAAAAATATGATTATGATTTCGTTTATTTTTTTTAATTTCGACCGAAATGTCTAAAATTTCAGGGTCATTTTTGGCAATTTCGGCTATTTTGGTGGAAATTTCATAAATTTCGGTGTACATTTTTAAAATATCGGTGGAAAATTTGTAAAAAAGTCCAAAAATGAAATTTCAACAGAAATTCCGGCGACATTATTGAAATTTCGGTAAAATTTCGGCGAAATCTTGTAAAGAAACGACTTCATGTGAATTTCGTTCTGGTTTGTGCCGAAACCGAAATATTTCGTTTTGGTCGAAATTTAAAACCATACTATTAGTTGCTTGATTAAGGTTCGCTTTGCAGTACATAAAATTTTGACACTTTCCGTTAAAATGCTTTTATGATGCTTATTGATCTAGAGAGTCATAGTCCATGAGCGCGGATGCATGCAGAATTCATGGGATTGCTTTAATGTTCTTGCCACCTTGGGTAGCTTGATATTGTCAGCTTTATGACTGGGGAAACAAATCCAAAAAGGGTGCACAATGTTTTGGATATTGTCGGAATGCAACATTTCAACCTTTTGAATAGTTTGATAACTTAGCTATGAATGAGTGGACTGTGTAGCAGTAGCACTGTATAGCTTAACTTTTAGAACTCGATGCTCCCATTGCTTCCATCCGTTGACATTACTATACAAATTCTTCATAGATGTTATTCTTCGTAGGATTGTCAAACATCCTAGAGAATGTGTAGTGTTTTGGTATTCTTGTTTATATTCATGCATCCTTCATATTTAATAAAAAATTGTCTCTCTCTAGTGTCCTCTGGACTGATGTTTTCAGCTGTATGATTGGGAGGGAGTGAGGGACATGCCTTTTTTGTTTTACTTCTGTGGTTGTATATCTTTTCTTCTTGTGTCTAACATACATAGTCTATCAATGAAGTAATTTAGGGTCCCGTGTGTATACGCTATTAAATGCTTTATATAGACGAGCAAACGTGTAAACTGTGTATATAGGCATCTCTTGGTATAACTCTCTTACTTCGTTATGTTTGTTTTTGGAGTTTTGTTCATTTAAAGTTTTCATGCATGGAATGTTATGATTATATTATACCTGAAGGTCAATAATTTGGTCTTGTTGTTTTGATTGCATTGAATCTCCTGGCTTCATTTGTTTAATTTCATTCATATATTCTTAGCTTGTTCATTGAGGTTGATTTGCATCTCCTTTTGCCTTTACATTACATAGTGATATTTTTCAATGATTAACATGATAGGGATTATGAGAGGTGTTTTATGCTGAATTGGTGGCGTGTTTAATCCATTCATGTGAAACCTTTTCCCTTTGATTTCCTTGTTTGAAAACTTGGTACCATGTCTGGACAAGCTATTTGGTTCTCCATAATCTTAAAATGTTTGTTTCCTCTACACTGACATGTGATATATATATATATTCTTTGACTACATGATGGGGGAGTGAAATGTACTTTTTACTTCAATTGGTGGCGTGTCTCATCAGTCATGTGAAGCATTTTTCTTTGATTACCTTGTTGGTTAACTTGACACCATGTGTGGATATGCTATTTGGTTCTCCATAATCATAAAATGTTTGTTTCCTTTGGATCTACTACTAGTGTTCAATGTAGGTTAGTTCACTTTTGATCATATGCAGTCAACTTCTTGTGGTACTCATATGGGATCATTGAGGGAATGTAATTGGGGAAATAAAGCCTATATGCAATAATGCACTGAAGCTAGGCCATCATTATCCAATTACTTTACAAAGATCAAGAGTTTGCTTGAATCCTTGGTAACATAGACCCTATAAATAGATTGTATCAAGAGCATAGTTTTAATTTTCGTCCGAAATCCGAAATTTCGGGTTTTGGTCTCGGTTGAGACTGAAACCGAAATTTTGCGAAATCCTACATTTCGGTCGAAATTTTGAGAAATTCAATTTTTTAAAAAAATATTTTTTATGAAATTTCAGCCAAAATTACCAAAATTTCGGCTGAAATTTCTAAATGATTAATTAATTATTATTTTTTACCAGATTTCGGCCGAGGCCAAAATTGGGACCAAAAACCGAAATTTAAATCCATGATCAAGAGTATATGTATCCAACAACGGATAGCTTCTTGCAATCTTGCATATTGGGTGATGTGCCAAATTGAGTACCATTTCATTGATGCACACCACTTGTGGAGCTTCCTATGTTGTGTATGTTTCTATGTAAATCATACCAGGCATTTCTAAGTGCTGGATTAAGTCAAATGGTTTTTTAGTGCATTAATGTTCGTGATAACTCACATTCTTAGGCATGGCCGTAGTTATTTGATTTAATTTGTGGTTCCATCCTATCTAGTTATCTGCAACTAAGTTAACACTTGGTGAGGTCTTATACCGCACCCTTAGTGGTTTTTTGGTATGCCCATAGTAGGTGTTCTTGCTCTGTTGGATATGCTCAAAAGTTCACACAAAATTTCATCTTTGTGCATCCCTACTTTCCTCTCAGAGCTCTTCAGAGATAATATTTTTTGGAATTTCTAAGGGTTTTGTTTTGAGCAAGGCGATTTATTCTGTCTTTGGGATTTAGGTTGGCTATATTAAGGACTATATATCTTGTCAATTTGGAGACATTTCCCTCGTCAACTCTAGAATATGAGCCAATTTTCCTTGCAACAATACAGGTATTGATCTATTTAATTTGATGCATTGTGATAAAGTACTTGAATGACCAAATATCATCATGAAAACCAATCCTGATGCGAAACCAATGTTCAAAAACTCACCAGGTTGATTTGGAACTCAGTCAAATCAAAATGGTTTTGGCCAATAGCCGAGGACAAGTCTATAAATACTCGATGAGTTTTTAAGATCTCTGATTCTCAATGGAAAACTCCCATGTACTCACTTCGTCACTTCCCAATATCTTTATGATTTTTCATTAACTTTCTCGACTCGGTTGAGTCAATGGAAAACTTGGCTGAGTCGACTGGGTTAGGCTTCTAGGGAAGTTGTGAGCTTTTGAACATTGTGCTGATCATTACTCTTTGGTGTGCTGATCATTACTCTTCGGGCTTACACTTGACAAGTTAATTTAACCTCCTTGATTGTTACATAGAATCTTCTATGTTTAAGTATAACGTGTCAACATTGGAGCACAACAGCATGAGCATGAGTTCGTGTATCGCAATGCATGGACTCAACATCTAAAGGGATGTGCTTGTATTGCCCGAAGATTAGTGCTATGCTGACATGAAGCCAAAAGGAATCTAAAATTTTGAAGGGATTTGTTAGTTGCTTGGCATAAGAGGAGTGCTATGCTGACATGAAGCCACAAGGAATCCAAAATTTTGAAGGGATTTGTTTGTTGGTTGGCATCAATAAACTTAACATTTTGCAATAGTTGCTAACCAACAGTTCTCTTGATACCCATAAATTAATGAATGCCTTTAGGGCATAAAAATACTAAAATATGCCATTTTTTCCAATAGGCAAGTTGTCTTGGGAGGCTCAATCTTGTCCCACCATCCTCAGATTCCTCCTTGCCATGATGATATATCTCTCTGTCGCGGGATTCCTCACTAAAATAGGTATGCTATCATTCTTTTTTTTTAGTAATTTATTATGAGGTTTCCCTTGTTGGTTGTGGTCAAGTTTGCCTTGGAAATCATCGGGCATCATTTTTCAATGGTTCCTAGGTGATCCCATTTTGAGGAGGTAATTCCCTAGTTTATCCTTCTAATGGAAGAAAGGGTTGGTTTCCAATTTGTTAGGGGTTGGATACGCAAGGGTAATTGGGCACCTGCATGAGAACCCTTGTTTCATGCATTTTTGGATGCATGATGCTTGGGGTCTTTGTTGATTGTCATTCTTAGAATTTCCCACGAAATCATTAGAGCACTGAAATTTACAAAAAATGACTGTGGCAGTGCCCAATAGCTTGTTGATTGGCATAGAACTTGGCTATACGATCATTGTAAGGCCAAGCTCTAGTTTAAGGCAAAACTCTAGTTTGATTAGAATTTATGGATTAATTTGTCTAAGATTCAAGCTTTCATTTGCTTAGCCACTTGGAACGTGGAAATTGAAAAAGTGATTTGAATTTTTGGGTGTTATTTTTTGAATTGACAAAATAAACTACAAATGTATGAACCTTTCATTTTTTCGTCTCCAAGGGGCTCATTGGATCTAGGGAAAAGTACTGAATTTTTCTATGGGAGAAAATATTCCATGTAAAAATGGGTAGCAATTTTCCTAGAAAACAGGGAAAATTTTTTATTTTTGGAAAAAAACTTTCCATGGAAAATGAGTTAACAAGTTCTAAAAATCTCATTTTCCATTGAGAAATTATTTCAAGATAAAATTTCCCCGCTCCTAAAAAGCCCCTAAATGTATGCACTTTGTTTTATTCCTCTTTAAGAAATGAGCCATGCTAGGAAGACAACTTTTTCCTCCATTAACAAGTTCGGGCGTGGCCCGCTTATTCGTGCACAACTGTTGGTGATTGAGTCCTTTCATCTAGCAGTCCGCCACAAGATTGTCTGTTGCTGCTGGACCCACATTGATTGGATGATCCTAGCCTTTTAATCAATATTGATACATCAGAATATCTTTTTAGGTTTTCCCCTAAAACTTGTGGCCCTAAATCATTAATTAAGGTAATGATCAACTGTTTAGGATCAGCCAGCTATGGTGGGACCGGTAGAAATGGACTGGACTGGTGGGCCCACCAGATAAACAGAGACAATCGCCACCCTCATTTGCCACAAGTGGATAGGCCACTTATGCCCTTCTTAATGAAGAGACTAGTGTTCTTGTGCCATCGTATCATTATTCTTTATAAAATTCATATTCAAATTGCAGAGAATTAAGCTCCTTCAGGGGGGTGGAAAGGCTTCGTGCTCTACAAAAAAATAATCTCCTTGAAAGCAAAAATCAAAGAATGGGAAAAAAGGAATGGTGAGGAGCAAAAGCATAGAAAAGATGAGGTCTTAAAATCAATATTAGACTTGGATAAAGCTGAGGAAGAGCGGACCTTGAACCAAAAAGAAGCTACAACAAGATGGCCCATGAAAACGAAGTTTGAGAAGATCCTAAGAAGGGAAGAAATTAGTTGGAGACAGAAGTCTAGGGCTATGGGTCAAGGAAGGAGACAAAAACACCAAATTTTTCCACAGAATGGCGAGTGGAAGCAGGAGGATCAACCATATCAACTGTCTCCAAGATGATGAGGCTTTAGTGATCAACCAGGGCCTAATGGTTTTTCTATGGCTTTTTTACTAGAAATATTGGGACTTGATCAAGAGGGGTGTACTCAACTTCATGGAAGAGTTCAATAGAAGAGGGATGCTAAGGAAATGAATATGACCTTCATCACACTTATACCCAAGAAAGAGGGAGCTATTGAAGTGAAGGATTATACGCCCATTTGTCTAGTACATGGTGCCCATAAAATCCTGTCTAAAGTTCTGGCACGACGAGTGAAGAAAGTCATCGATAGTGTCATTTCACAATTTCAAGGGGCCTTTGTGAAATGGCGTCAAATTTTAGATGGGGTCCTCATCGCGAATGAAGTGATAAACTCTTGGAAAAGAGGAGGGGAGAAGGAAATAGTTTGTAAGATAGATATGGAGAAGGCATACGATCACGTTGACTAGAAATTCCTGGACTTCATCCAAGAAAGGATGTGATTTGATGTGAAATGGAGATCATGGATATCAGAGTGCTTATCGTTGGCCTCTTTCTCTATTCTAGTCAACCATTCTCCTGCCGGCTTCTTTAGTAGCTGATAAGGAATCAGACAAGGCGATCCAATTTCTTCGTATTTATTCATCATGGTGTCTGGAGCTCTTAGTCTACTTGTTTCCGAGGCGGAAGAGAAGGGCATCAAAGGTTTGGAACCTTGCAAAAATTCCCTAACATTATTTCACTTGCAATTTGCAGATGACACGCTGATGTTTTGGCAGGATGACATGCTCTACGCTAGAAACCTCAAGAGAATATTCGGATGGTTTGAGATGGATGGTTTGAATTGGTCTCGGGACTGAAGATTAATTTCGACAAAAGCCTCCTTGTCAGGATCAACTCGGAGGCGGAAGAGGTTGAACATCATGCTATGTGCCTTGGATGTAGGAAAGAGGAGTTCCCATTTACCTATCCGGGCCTTCCATTAGGCTTTGGAATTCCAAAAGCATGTCTTTAGCACCCGGTTGGCGAGCAGATTGAAAGAAAATTGGCGACCTAGAACAACTATCTATCCTTTGTGGTAGAATAATTCTTATTAAGGTAACTATTCAAAAAAAAAAAAAAATCCGATTAAGGCGGCTCTGGCCAACATACCCGTCTACTATGTGTCCCTATTCAAAATTCGTGTAAAAGTGCAAAAAGAATTCAAAAGTTACATAGGGATTTTTTGTGGGAAGGAAAAGAGCAACCAAGCAAGTTGAAACACCTCATGTGCTGACAGAAAGTGTTTAGATTTAAGAGATATGGAGCTATTGGACTCGGAAAAATCAGATTACGAAACACAGCTCTAATGGGCAAATGGCTTTGGAGGTTTGGGGAGGAGAAAGAAGTTCTATGGCACAAGGTCATTGGGGATAAATATGTGATGGGTTTGTGGGTGGGTGTGTGTGTGTGTGTGGGGGGGGGGACCCTACCTCAGATAAAGGTTTGTGAGCATGGAAGTCGATATGCATGTCCAGACCAATGTATGAGTCTGTGGTTAGGTTTAGGGTGGGAAGGGGGGAGGGAACTCGGTTTTGGGTAGATCTTTGGATAGATGGGTCCTTGTTATGCCATGCTTTCCTAGACCTGTTCCTTCTAGCAACCGACAGAGGGGCTAGAGTTTGTGACTATAAGGAGAGAAGGGGGAGCGGTGGGGCGGGGTACTAGACTTAGAAGGGATCCCAAAGACAATGAGATCAATAGCCTCTCCATGCTTCATCTTCTCGAGTCCCATTATGTTTCCCCTTTCGATTCGGACAACAGAGTGTAGTCCCCTGATACTAATGGTTTTTTCTCCTTTCGCTCATTCTTTTGTAGGCTAACAAGTGGAGACAGATCTAGATCTTTATATAATTCCATTTGGAGATCGGCAGCTCCGCCTCAGGTGCTGCTTTTTCTTGGATGGTGGCGAAAATGAGAATCAACACTTGCAGCTTTTTCTGCACTGTCTTTTTATGTCTTTAGTTTGGAACGCTTTCCTTATGAGCTTTGGTATGCATTGGGTCCCTCAAAGATCGATCAAGCTCACCATATTAAATTGGAGTTGTGGCCCATTCAGGGAGGCGGGGCGTGCCATATGGAGGCTTCTACCTCTTTCAATCATTTGGCATGTTTGGAAGGAATGGAATAAGCACATATTTGAAGACAAAGAAAAGCATTTGGGATGGATTATATTAGAAATCAAAGTGGACCTCATACAGTGGGTAAAACAAAGAAATTTGCTCACATCCTACAACATGGGGACTTTCCTTCATAATTGGAAATTGATCGTCTTCTAATGGATGCGCCTGCTTGATCCCCACCGCCAACGGGTATGATAAAGGTCAACTTTGATGGTAGCTCGAAAGGAAAACCTGGAAAGTCCGTAATAGGTGATTTTTTTCATAACGATAAGGGGAATATCATCTAATCTTTCTTGGCTCCTGCAGGGATTTGTGATTCAAATGAGGCGGAGGCCAAAGCACTTCTTTGTGGTCTCAAATGGTTTGCAAAGGAGGGTTCAGGTCCGTTGATCATGGAAGGCGATTCCTCAAACACTCTGGCTTGGGCAGCTTCAAAGGCTCCTCGACTGTGGAACATGTCGAGCATTATTACAGAGTTTCGTGATCTTTGTCGGTTAGTGAGACCAAAGTTTAATCATATGAAGTGGACAACAAATTCTATGGAAGATAGGTTGGCTAAAGAAGGTTTAGAGAGGGAAGAATTGGGTTTCTTAAGACTTTAGTAGGGCTGCGTCACTTTTGTTTTTCTTGGATGTTTGTTCTGTTGTTACATCGTGGGAGAAACCTTGTTCCTTGTCTTTGTAATTATCGCTAATGTTGATCAATAAAATTCTCTGGTGACCTTATAAAATAATGGTTTAAAAACATCGAACACCTAGTGACATCTAGTGACATGCACTGTCGCGCATGTCTGATAATTTACCACATACCAAAATTTACATGTAATTCATATACATACCGATGTATAATACCTACATCACATTTCGCATTCAATTCATATAAATATGATTCTGTAGTACATAACTACATATGATGTAGTATACAACAATCACACTTACGGTGTTGGTTTATGCATTTCGGTCGTTTCGGTGAGGATGAAAACAAAGACATTTCGGCCGTTTTGTGTCAGATTCGATGGAAATTTAAAACTATAGTTATAGTATCTCAGTTCAATATCTTCGTTAGAAGTGGAAGAAAGTGAGCATAGAAAGTCTAAGAGTTGATACTGTAAGTCTGTAACAACTAGATGATGCAGATATTAGGATTTATTTCCGTATTATTTAGTTTCTAGTATTTTTATTTCCATGCTATTAGTTTCTAGGATTTTGTTTTCCATGTTATTTTTAGGAATTCTTATTTTAGTAGGTTTCTATCTTTTAGGTTGTTTATTTGCCTCTTATAGGATATTTTGTAACTTTTGCATGAATATTGATTGATATTGAGCGTTTTTCTTCCCCTCTTTGAGTTCGTCTATTTCTCTCCCCTATTCTTCTCTCTTCTTCCTCTAATTCTTCTTCTTCTTCTAATCTCTTCTCCACAGCCTACATCAATTTGGTATCAAATTGGTATCAATTTTGTAACTTTGATGATTAATTGAATGAATTGAGATTCTCCCCTCTAATTTCCTCTTCTTCTTCTCCCCCAAGTCTTCATTTCCTCTATTCTTCTTCTTCTCCCTAAATTCGTCTCTTCTTCAGGTTAATTCGTCTCTTCTTCAGGTTATTTTCGTCTCTTCTTCCTCTATTCTTCTAATTCTATCCCCTTTTGTCTATTTCTTTCCCCTTTCCTCAATTTTTCTTCATGGTGCTGCATCAATTTTGTATCAGAGCTAAAGATCCAAGTCTCCGAATTTCGATCTGCGAATCGCTCGAGAATTCCACAAAATCTGCTGCCCAGAATTTTCATCCGAAGCCCAAAACCCAGCCTACCTCAAGTTGTGTAATTCATCCGCTGTACACATCCAAGTCATCATCAAGAACACGCTCCACGAAAGTTACCGCGAAACAGCCCAGGTAGGCACCAAACCTATCTTCAACCTCTGTACAGCCTTTGCTTCCTAGTACCCCGCTGTCCTGCGTCTAACCCAAACCAACCCCAATCTGCAAGCTTGCACATGAAACCCAGTTCCAGAACCCTAACTCCTCTATCAGCCATCCCTTTGCTAATCGATCTCATCACTGCCAATTTAATTAATTGATCCCAACGTCCAGTTTCATGTCCAGAAAGTCACCCAGAAACCTGCAAACAAGTCCCTTTTCTAGGTTTTAGTCAATCAAAACCATTCCTTTGTTCAAAACTTGCAGAAACCCTAGTCCAAACCTACACTAAAAAATAACCGTACCTTGCCCATTCCGCCATTTTTTCCGGCAAGAAGCTGACTGGAAGAAGGCTGACCTGAGTCGCACACTTTTCATGTTTATCATCGTGTGGAGGAGGGAAACACCAATCGTGAGTAACAAGGAAAGCCCGTATGTGTTAACTTGCTAGAGAAGCTAACATAAAAAATAAGGCAACTCTTTACCCAGGCTTGCACCGTAGGTTATTCCTATTTTTACTTTTTGGAAGACAAATATGTATCAGGTAAGAGATTAGGTTGACTAGTCTTTTATCTTATATAGTAACCTACTATTGTAGGTAACTTGAGAAAGTAAAGTCAGGTATTGGTTTCTTTCTTTCATCCGATTGATAGTGGGCCACAAGAAAGCTAACTTAGCTTATATCATAAGGAAAGGACTTATACCACCCCTCCTTCATTACCTCCCTTTTCCATTAGTTATTGAAATTTTACCCCCTTTTTTTGCTGTGGACACCCCAAATTCCTTTTTCAGATAAATAAGTCATGTGGCCCCTTTCCCAAAAAAGGAGTCTTATAACCCCCACCACCATTCTTCCCTTGGGCACCCCCACTTCCAATATTTGTGAACTGATTTCACCACCCCCTGTTTTTCTTTTGGACACCCCCTCATTCAATTTCATAACAGATTCAATTGAATCTGCTACGTGACTGTTGCATACAAAGTACCAGACGAGCGAAAAAAAAATCAGAAAAAAGAGGGATAGAATTTTCTTTTTCTCTCCCCTCTTCCATACTCTCTCTCTAGTTTTCTCTCTCTTCATTCGAGCCATTTCCGCTCGAAAGTGGCCCTCGACTTCAACACGAAAGTTGTTGGTAACAACTTTTAGAGTGTATTAAACATATTTTCAGCAGCGGCCAGCAGTCTTCAGCACAGTTTCAGAGCCCCCTCAGCCGTTAATCGCGCCCATTCTTCCGATTATCAGCTTTCATTCATCCGATTTCAGATACGCGACAGACGTTGTGCTTCTTTCGACATGCCAGACAGATCAGATAGTTGATTTCAGTTTTCGACGCCGATCGCAATGGCTCCGCCCTATGTTCCATACTTTGACGAGTACAACGATCAATATTTCCAAGACCACACTCCCTATAGTTATTATGAGACTTTATGTCTAAGGTGGATCAATGCTCTTGATGCATATCATGAGTACTACGGCTATGATCACCGAGTGACCATCTACCGAGCCAGAGAAACTGTACGATGACAAGCCGATAGGTTATGGATAATCAAATCACGGACCGTTATCGTAGTTCTTTATTCCGTCGATGGGAGGATGTCCGTGATGAGTTTATGGGTATTTATGCAATAAGGGCATATCGGTATGAAAAAACAATTGATGCGTGAAACAGTCGCTTGACGAGAAGAAGCAGTTTGACGTGAACTAGAAGCAGCAGCCCGTCGTGCACGCAAAGCTAAAATTAAAGCTGAGAATTTAGAGCGTCGCATGTGTGAGTCGAATTTGCTGAGCCGCCCACTACTTCATCCGTCTTATCCGTTGTTGATATTCTTACGGGTCCAGATGCTAGTATTGATGAGATCATTGATGTTAAGCCTTTGATTCCATCAGATTCAGACTCTAAGATGGACGATCCAGAGTTAGAGACTCAGTTGATTGCTGATATCAACATTGTTGCGCATGATGCTTCTGAGATTTATGCTGCACCGATTGCCGATCATCTAGAGAGATCTTGACACTTCCGTAGTAGAGGCAGATATTGTAACCGAGCCATGTGAGGCTGCTCCACTGACTGAGTCGATTGAGCATCATCCTGAGTTAACGCCGAGTGACTTGACAGATGATCGAGCATATTACGGAGAATTGTCCTATCTTTGAGCCGATTGAGTAGATTGTCGAGATTTCTGTTGCCACAGAGGGGCATGGTGACGTTATTGAGTCTGTCGTGGATATTTAGACAGAGGATTTTAGCACATCAGACGACAGCACTAAGCCCGATACAGCTCTAGTAGATGGTTTTGTTGTTGATTTCATTGAGCCTGATGAAATACCAGCGGGTGTTGATCTTTTGGAGGATAGTCATAGCTTGATACTACTTCCTGCTATCATGCCGATCCAGGAGGAGTATGTTGCCATCTTTCCAGCTTATTTGATTGTCAAGAGAGGTTCACGTCTTTATGATTTGCATGGATGATTTCTTCTGTATTACTACGCTCGCGTTCCATACTCCTTTTCCAGTCATTACGAGCGTTGTCCAGCATTCCAGAGTTCGGAGGATTTCGACTCATGCTGCTTGAGTGGGTCGTCTATGTATTTGATCCGGACAGATTAGAACTCGAGGGCGAGTTCTTTTCAAACGGGGGAGAATGATGCAAATATTAGGATTTATTTCTGTAATATTTAGTTTCTAGTATTTTTATTTCCATTTTATTAGTTTCTAAGACTTTATTTTCTATGTTATTTTTAGGAATTCTTATTTTAGTAGGTTTCTATCTTTTAGGTTGTTTATTTGCCTATATATAGGCCTCTTTATAGGATATTTTGTAACTTTTGCATGAATATTGATTGATATTGAACGCTTTCTTCCCCTCTTTGAGTTTGCCTATTTCTCTCCCCTATTCTTCTCTCGTCTTCTCCTAATTCTTCTAATCTCTTCTCCACAGCCTACATCAATTTGGTATCAAATTGGTATCAATTTTGTGACTTTGATGATTAATTGAATGAATTGAGATTCTCCCTTCTAATTTCCTCTTCTTCTTCTTCCCCAAGTCTTCATCTTTTTTTCTCCTCTATTCTTCTTCTTCTTCTCCCTAAATTCGTCTCTTCTTCAGGTTAATTCGTCCCTTCTTTAGGTTATTTTCGTCTCCTCTTCCCCTATTCTTCTAATTCTATCCCCTTTCGTCTATTTCTTTCCTCTTTCCTCAATTTTTCTTCACGGTGCTGCATCACTAGATGGGTAGCACCACCAACAAACGATTGTAATAATTAATGACGACTAGATGGTAGATGTCCTCTTAGTATTTGTGTTTTTCCAATATCGGTGGAGTTTTTAGAAATGAAAGGAGAGTGGTGAAGGTTTTTATGAAAACCATTAGGGATTAAAGGCTTCAATGAAGTAACTAAAGGGGTCCCTAACTCACCCGTGAAGATTTGATAGGTTTTTTGATGAAATGTACGATTGGATGAGGCCTGTATCGATAGAGTTTAGGCATATTCGTCGCTCGGCAAATGAGGTGGCTGATGGGCTTGCTAGAGAAGGAGTGTCGAAAGAGTCATTGGCATTGTTTGACTCTTTTCCTCCATGACTTTTCTTTATTTTCCTTTGTACTTTTTCTATTGTGCCTCCCTCGTTTTGTATCTTGACCATCTCGGTCCGTTTTGCCATACAATTGGCGATCATTCAAATAAAGAATTAAAGGCTTCAATGTAGTTGAGGCGTAAGCTCTTCTCATTGGACTCTAGAGGGTGATTCTCTAATGCCACAACATGTGATGTAAAGCGAAGTGGCCACTCAGTTTTCAACAAGTTGGATATTGAGGGATGCGAATGGAGTAAACGATAAAACTGCTAGAGAAGGTGTAGCAAGACCTAGAATATGTCTACAACTGGTGACTCTTTTTTTTCACTAAATGGAGTGAAATGTCTTTGTAGGATCCTATTCCCTTCGACTTTATGGAGTACCTAAAAAGAAGGAAATGTTCATTTTTTTCCCGAGCTGCCAATATATCTTGATTGAATGATCCACATGGTTCTTCTCGAATTGTTTGGAACTCTTATTTATGATTGCCAAGGAGAAGTTGGTGATATCAATAACAAGGTTTTAGGTTTCGTTTTCGTCATGCATTTCAGTTGTTGTAGAAATGAAAATGTATCGGTTTCAGAGGTGAAAAACTTGTAAAATCACGGAAACGTATGGAAACATGCAAATGATGACATTGAAGGTGAAACTTTAGAAAATGCTTGAACAGGTACAAATATGCTACAAAACAATCATCTAATCCAGAAAAAAAACACCCATAATAATTTGATAACATCGAACTCCTGGTGACAAGCATTGTTGCACATGTCTGATTAGTTAGTACATACCACATGTCACATGTAAGTCATATAAATATTCCATATTGTTAAAAATCGTACAATTCACGATTTGAATTGTACGATTCAAATTGAATCGATGGTTGAATGATTCAGATCGGAAGGAAGAATCGTTGTGTTGTAAAAATCGTATGATTCAAGTACGATTCGATTTTGAATCGTGCAATTGTTACGATTTTTTACGATTCTTTTTCGTTCGCTTATTTTTTTTGTGGTGGGCCTTTTACGATTAGAAATAAATCATATATAAAACCTCCGCCCCAAACTTTTTACTTGAATCATACGATTTTTATGATTTTTTATGATTCTTTTTAGCTCGTTAATTTTTTTTTTGTGGCAGGCCTTTTACGATTAGAGATTATGATTCTCCTCCCCCTCATCCTTTCTACTTGTACCAGTACCAGCCACAAGTTTGGATTACTAATGATGAAATTTTATAGGGCGGTGATAAATCGACACCCTAATATCTTAAATCGGCCCCCATCTCTCTCTCTTTCTCTCTCTCTCTCTCTCTCTCTCTCTCTCTCTCATCACTGCCCTATATGGGGGTCGATTTAAGATATGTGGGAGTCGATTTATCATTGCCCATTTTTATATTTAATTTAATAATTTTGAATGAAAAATAGATAAATACTCATTTATTCTTATTTTTGTCTTTTTATATTTTTTAATATTTTTCTCATTTTTATATATAGCTCTGAAAAAATGCTACGATTTCAATCCGATTTACAATTCGAACCTCGTTATTGACTCCAATTTTCAGAAGCTTGTAAATATTTATGCATAATACATACACCACATTTCACATGCAGTTCATATAAATATAAATGTTTGACTTTCATTATCGTAATTTGTTTTGGTGGGGATGGAAACAGAAACATTTCGGTCGTTAGTATGTTATACCACTAATATGCTTATGTTTGACTTTCATTATCGTAATTTGTTTTGGTGGGGATGGAAACAGAAACATTTCGGTCGTTTCGGTGGAAATTTAAAATAATGACCAATAATTGTGAAGTTTATTGGTCATTGTTTAGGTATGTGGATGGTTTCTGCCGATAGGGTCATAGTATAATAAGGGGTCTTGCCGATAAGGAATTCTGGAGCTTGATCCAATCACTTCCTCTCTGTTCATTTTTTTTGAAGAAAACTTCCTCTCTGTTCATGTTTTTACTTTATATTGGTATTTGCTGCATCATTCAGTCAGATGAAAGTCACGACTGCCAAAATGTGTAGTACAGCAGGCGTTGCTGGCTCAAATTAGATGAACATTCGGCAGATGGCTTTCCTATCAGCACTACCATGTTTTGATATAGGGAAATGATATCAGCACTACCATGTTTTGATATTTCCACTGAAGTATCTTGTCTGTTAGTACTTAAAGAGCTGTCAAAAAGTTAATACGGTTCCCAAAAAGCTCTCATAGGCCAATTAAAAAAGGAAAGACAAGCTGAGACTGTGCAACTACTAAAGTATGGTTGTGCTGATATCATTTCCCTTATTGTATTACGGCTTGCTATCACATCTATTGGAGAATTATCGCATCCTAACTACTTGGCCTAGTGTTCTCATATGATATTAAAAGTTCCTAGTCAGTTATTTCTTGTAACCGTTTCCTTAATTGGCAGTTCACTTCAGCGGCCCTACCTCCTGTTTGCATTTTGATGTTTCCTCAATATATATGTGATGAACTGGTATTATTTTTCTCTGTCAACTTAATATCTGCCAAGGCCCTTCTCAATTAGCAGTCAATGGTTGTCCCTTTTGGTGAGTTCCTTATTAGAAGATAGTGCTTTTTTTTCTTTCTTTGGGGTTAACTACACAGGTTCTAATTTTTTCGGGTGTTGAAGCATTTAGCAGCCATGCAATTATCAATTCGGCCTTAAATTCTTGAAGACCTTTCTGAGCTTTTCTGCAGGTTGGAAGGTCTCCATATCGGGGTGGTGGTAGAAGGGGTGGTGGGTCATTCAGGGGTGGTAGAAGTAATTTTGGCCCCCACTATCCCAGACCAGACAGAGATAGCAGAGCACCTCCTGTTCGAGGGAGAGGACGCACGAATAGGGGCGGTGGCAGGCGATTCTCTCAGCCTTCTTCAGCAGCACCATCATATCCACCACATGCATCTGAACCACCCTCTGAACCAGCGGCCCCACCAGCAGCTGTACAGGTCCCACCAAACCCAAAGACACCAGTACGATCGCAAGCACCGCCATCAGCACCAGCACAAATAACTCCCCTGGTTACCTGGTGTGAGCTCTGTATGGTTGACTGCAACACCGTGGAGATTCTCGAGCAACACAAGAACGGACGACGTCATAAGAAGACTGTGCAGAGATATGAAGAACTACAAAATCACAAAAAACTTATCTCTGAATCCCAAGCAAAAGTCCCAGAGCCGTCTGAGAATGTTCAGGTGGGCGAAGAAAACAAAGCCCCCACCCAAGAAAACTTGTCCGTTGCAGCTTCTACAGATGAAAACGGAACGGCAACAGAGCAGCAAAATCAGACTGCAGAACAATCTGAGGTTGCGAAGGTGGAACCCACTGAAACACCAGCAGGGAGGCCAAGGTTTGATAGCTTTGATAGGAGGTATGCTCCCAAGCGGAACATGAAATATAGTCGGGGTGGTGGTCGGGGTGGGAAACGTATGAGGATGTCAGAAGTGAGAAGCGACTTAGAGCAGCCCAAGGAACCACCCAAGTACTGTGCCTTGTGCAGTGTTACGTGTGACACACAGGTTGTGTTAGAACGTCATTTGGCAGGTAAAAAGCATACTTCTAACGTTAAACGATCTCAAGGCCCACAAGGTATTTATAGGCCTTTGGGTCTTCATTCTCTATACATGCCTCATACCGAACCCACATTTATCCCTCAAGGCCAATATCAACCAGTGATCTATGGTTCTCAAGGCCAAGAGACGGGCAAGGAGCCTCTCGTCCAGCAAGAGGCTTATGAGCATCAAATCCCACCACAGGCAAGCTATCAGCACCATCAAGCTCAACCAGATGGAGAACCTAAAGAAGTTATTCTCGAACCCGAAGGCCAACAATCTGTTTTTGTTGGGCCTGAAGGACAAGATGCTGTTATGACAGTTACAGTAAAACCTGAAGGCCAAAATGTTGTTACAGAGAATTTTGAAGACCAAAGCGCTGTTAATGTTGAGCCAGATGGCCAAAATGATTTTTTGGTAAAGCCCGAAGGTCAACAATCTGTTTTTGTTGGGCCTGAAGGACAAGATGCTGTTATGACAGTTACAGTAAAACCTGAAGGCCAAAATGTTGTTACAGAGAATTTTGAAGACCAAAGCACTGTTAATGTTGAACCAGAGGTGAAGTCTGAAGACCAAAATGCTGTTTTAGAGTCTGAAGTAATGGAGTTCACTTCAGTTCCTGATGACTCGATCCCTGCATCAGAGAATGCAACCATGGGAGCTGAGAATGATGTTGTTTCAATTCTGGAATATGGAGGTTCCTCTGCTGAGCTGGATGCCCGGATGGGACTTGAAATTAAAGTAGACGAGTCTGGTTCGAACAAGGAGGAACCAACCAATCAGGATGCGGATTCCCAGGAGACCTAGTACATATTATCACTGGCCATTTACAGTTTAATTGTCGAGACACTGCAACTTTTTTTTTAAAGACAATATTTGGGTAGAAAGTTTTAGCATGCAGATTCCAGTCGGTCTCTTTTTCTTTGGTTAATGAACATTCATTCAGGTTATAAACAAGTGTCAGTTATGCCCTTTCTTAGGCAGGTTTATTCTGTTTTGGGTTATGTGGGTCAATGCTAATTTATGGAAGTAATTGTTACTTAATGCTAATAATCGGATGTGACGTGAATTTGGACACCAGTTGCACAGACGCTGAGACCAAATGCGCTCCCTACTCAGGGCTGAGGTGAAGCCATTCTTATAACTTTGCTCTGTTTAGAAGTTAAAACATCCTTTAGTATTTGGTTTATCTGTGTTTTCTTTCTCCTCTTTATTTCAATGCAGGTTCAAGGAAATATTTGAAGAGTACTGCTCTGATGAATTCAGAATACATAGCTCTTACTAATTTGCATTCATTTATGGAAGCTTCACTTGTGGTGGGTTTAGATATCTGAATGAGAAGTTGATCTTTCTAACCTTAAAGATTTGTGGGCAGTTGGTTTTGTGGACCACTACTGCAGATCAAAGAGTCATTGTTGTCACAGAAAAAAAAAGAAAAAGAAAAAAGCAAGACATTTCCTTTTTTATCATCAAGTCTTGCTTAGGATTAGTTGTGATAGCTTGCTTGCTAATCACTGATCCTGACCTCACCACATGCCGTGACTATGGTGGACCCACAAATAAAAATAATATTGCAGAGCAGAGTTGGATTATTGGTCCTTGATGAGTTGTACTTTGGCCAATTAAGTGGGAGTGCTGGGAGTCTAATAATCAGTTTTGGACTGGATCAGTTCTCAAAATCCAAAACAAAGAGCCTTGTTAGTATGGCTTCCAACTTAAAACAAATAAGTTCTTCGAGAAGAAAGATTGGACTGTGGCCTGTAGAGAACATGTAACGCCTTAAAAATAGCCGGAATTGCAAAAATCCTCCTTAGAATGCAATTCGGACCTTTCAATTCATAGATGTGGGTGTCGGACTGAGACGGATCTTCGGAAGAGGGCAGAGGGCACGCTATCAATTACATATCGACTTCAAACATCGTTTAATTGAGATTTTGAGAAGAGTTGCTCTTTAGAGAGCACACAGTAGAATGAAAGTTATAATGTGTGGTTACATCTATTGTTAGCCTCTTCTTGAAGAGGATGATTATACCTTCCATGATTCTTTCTTCATGGTTCCATTCCCAAGACAGACTACGTTGTTCTTAACTTTGCCAAAGACTTCCGCATGTTCTTTGCTTCTGTTTCACTTTATTCTTTTTTTTTCCGACAAAAATATTCCCTTCCTTATTTCCTCATTCTCATCTTGGTTGCACAAAATCCTGGATTGCTTAGGAATTTTGCTTGGCATCTGGGTGCCACGTATGCAAAATCAATATAGCATTGAAACCCTCAGAGACTCCCAAGGATGTCTCTTGCTTAATCATGTCGGTTGACGTGTCACCCTCTCCCCTCCCAATAATACAAGCCCAAAACCACAAAAAGGTAGAGTTTTGCTTGGATTTCTTTGGACGATACTTGTTCTCTCTCTCTCTCTATGTTCTATCTCTCATCTCTCTGTACATTAGTAATGACACGCCTACTACTCCCCTACAAGGTTGGCAACCAAACACTGCCTACCACTATTCTCCGAGGTTGGTTCCAGACAAATCCAATGCTTGTCTCTTCCCTATCGACTACTCTCCAAGTCTATGCGTAAATACCTTTTTTTTTTCTCCATGCAGTATTATCATGTTTGCAACGGGATTTTAAAAGCTCCCAACGATGTAGCCCTCCCCTCATTTTACACTTTTAAGTAAGCTTTAAAGGCCCCAAAAAATTCACAAGTGCACTTAACAAGGAATCAAAAAATTAGGAGTGGAACTCGGGTAGGGTTGGGTCGGGTTGAGGCCAGCCCTAACCCAACCAAAGATAGCGTGTCCTCAACCCTAACCTGACAACACCCGAGCCTCGGGTCAAGGATGCTCAATCCTAGCTGAACCCACCTCTAAATCTCTCAATCCTAACCCAACCCATCTAACTTGAAATCGGTTCAGGTCGAGTCTAGGGTGACACAGAAAACACAAGAAAAAAAAACAAACAAAACCGAAAGCAAATCAAGATAAACCAAGGTCTCAACCCTAACCCAACCCTACCCTACCCTACCCTACGCTAATCCAACCCGAGGAAATTTCCCCCCCAACCCTTCCCAAGACCTGGCTCTCAGCCAGAACCAAGTTGCACCCTTACTAAAAATTGGTTATGAAGAGTGGAGTTCCATTATCAAGATAAGAGATTGGGGAAATTGTTCTTCTAATGGAAAGAAAGAAGAGTGTAGTTATCAAAACAAGGCAGAGCGGATATCACTTCCTCTATATAAACTACCGGAAAGAATGAGAGAGAGAGAGAGAGAGGCAGAATCTACATAAGACGTCTCACGCGGGGGAGAAAGGCGGTGGGATAGAGATTTACTTTCTTCAACCATGGCCGATACCTCCTATGATTTAGACCAGCTCCTCGACAGTAAGCAAACCCTAACCCTAAAATCTCTCTCTCTCTCTCTCTCTCTCTCTCTCTCTCTCTCTCTCTCTCTTTGTGTAAATAATCTTTACATATACTCATACAGGCGCTTTGGATGATTTCGGCAAGCTCGATCTCGGTTCTGCTCAAAGGTATTCATCTCTCTTTGCGTTTTCTATTTCTTCTTATTATTATTCTTCCTTCTCTCTTTGAGCTTTGGATTCTAATTTCTTCGTCTATCAGGAGCAAAGATGAAGGCGGCAAAGGGAATACAGAGATATCTTCATCTTTCCCTGATAATTCTTCTTCTTCTCCTCCTCTTCCTTCATCGGTTCAAGGATTAGGGCTTGGATTACCGGATTTGCGTAGTAAGAAGAAAGGGAAGAAGAAGGTCTCTAATGATTCTTCCCATGTTTCGGAGGCGCTCGAGAAGCTGACTCAGCAGACTCGAGAGACGGTTCTTGGATTGGAATCGACAGCCCCGATTGGCCCAGCTGATGATTTGGGGAACGATGGGATGATGGAGGATTTCGTCAAGCAATTCGAGGAGCTCGCGGGTTCTCAGGTATCATTTCTACTGTTTTTAGGGTTTGGGATCAGGCTTTAGTTTTCTGTTTATTATTTGAGTTATTTGTTCTTTTAGGATTAGGGTTTAGGGTTTTATGTGATGTTTGAATTATTGGTTTGTTGGGATTTTTTTAACTCTTTATCTGCAAAGACCCTGTTTGGATTGCAGCATTTTTATTTTGGAAAAGTTTGGAAAGGAAAATTATGTCTAAATTTTCTTACTTTTTTTCGCACTTGGAAAAAGATAACTTTAACGTAGCCTATTCAATTTTGCATTTTTCTTTAGAGGCACCTTCAATTTATGACAATATCCCTCTAAATTAACTATAGTCACATCATTATCCTCTAAATCGTGGAAATAGAAATATTCCCAAGAAATTTTTTTGCATCAGAAATGTTTTTCTTGCAATCCAAAGTTTCAAACAGGCTCTAAAGGATACATTTATCTAAAAAAATGGATGAAAAAAAAATCTGAGATTAACATTTGTTTTGGTAGCAGTGCGGAAGAAATTCAGGAGTAGGAGGTTTTATGGACTATGCTATAATAATATGTTAGAACAGAAGTTATAATTTCTGTATATATTAGCATTGAGCCTGGTTGTAGTTTTTCATATTGCTGGAAGAAATTCTGGGGCTTGCTGGATTTGATTAATATTTGTTTTGTTAGAGCAGAAGTTATAGTTTCTTTATTCATTTTGATTTGTTTCTAATCATGATCTATGCTATAAATTTATTATTTATGTGGATCAGTAGGGAGAAACATCCAAAATTATGCTGGTTGCGTAGGTTCCTATTATCTACAGATTAGGCAGACCGATTCCCCATATCTTATTAGAGATTTACTTTCCCACCTTATCTTTTGCTGGGATGATTAGCTGAGAAGACCTTTAGGATTGAACATGTGTATAACACTCTGCAATTTCAATTCGTTTTCCAATTGGTGGTTTGCCTTCAACTGTGAATGAACTTTTGGACTTCATCTTTTTCACAAACTTAAGGTCTCAAAGGGGCTGTTCAAGCTTGGAATAAGATCCATTTTAAGAATTTTGCTGTTTTGTAAGAGTATAATTAAGGAGAGAATCATTAGGATGGGAGGGTCACGCTCCTTGGAAGCTCCTTCCTAAGGAGCGCCAAATCATGGTTTTGGGGTGGGAGCAAGCACCCACGAGGGAAGATTCCTACTTCTAAGGTTGACTTACGTAAGAAAATTGTGTAGTATAGGGGATTGCATTTTTCCTTTTCTCTTTGTAGATATTTTCAGGTGGAAAAAATAGTACCCTGGGTCTCTAATGTAATTGTATTGCATTTGGTATGTTTTTTATGCTTGTTAATAAAAATATTGGGTTTCTTGTTATTTGTACGTGTTTGTCCAATTAAGTTTTTCAAGAAATGTGTAGTTTCTTCCTATCAGTTAGTGATAGAAGAAGGATCAAAAGAGAAGAGAGGGGAGAGGAAGGGAGAAGAAGAGATGGGAAGAATATGCAAAGAAGGATAACAACCAACATTAAGCGAGCTATTTGATGAGATTAAAGATATTGTGGTCAGGAGATCTGCCAATGGGTGGCGGATAGGCTTGCTAGGGATAGGGTTTGATTGGAGGCTTTTGAGCAGTTCGATTTTCTCCCGCCTTGATATTTATTTCGCTCCATTGCTATCTTTTATATTGAGCTTTCTTGTGTATCCTTCTTGTTTTACTTCTTTCTTGCTTGTATTTGACCATCTCCGTCCTTTTCCTTTAATGAAACTTTTGGTCATTAAAAAAAAAAAAACAACCAACATTAAATGATTTTTTTAGGTTTTGGGAAGATGGGACATCAGAAATCGCTGGGCACAAGTGATTTTCTTCAATGTGCTATTGGCAAGAGGAATCCAACATCTATAGATGTCTGTGGGGTTTAAGGCTCTTGTGTATGGTTCGAATCCACAAAGCAGTCAACGATTAATCTTGTTATGGTGTATACGAGAAGAGCAGCAAAATGTGAGCATCTCGCTCCTCTCTGGAAAAACCTTCATGGCTATCCCATTACCTACAACGAGAATCGAGTTTTTCTTGGAAAATCTCAGAAGGGAGCTCCCAGAATTGGACAATCTGCTTCTCACTCTTGAGTGTAGCAATGGCTTCTCCGACATAACTGGCAATATCAACACCATTTGAGATAGGGTATTGTTCCTTCTCCAATTGGGACGTTTGTCTTCCTGTTTCCCCTCTCATTGCCCTTTTCTTGTTAGGAGGGTGTCGCCAAGGGGAAAAGTTGGGGAGAATTCTAGTCATTGGGTTCAGATTGGGTTAGTGGTTGCGGATCTTATTTTCTTGTTTGGGAAGGATTGTTCCTCTTCTCTTAGTCTTGGCGATTTGGCTGACTATTGTTGAATAGGAGAAGGTTTAATGGATAGGGAGTGTTTGTTCGATGGTTCTGGGATGATTATCTTGGTGGATTTGGCCTCGGGCTAGGACTTTGGATCGGATGGATCATGTTGGTCATGGGCGGTAAGGGTTGTCATTACCATGGTTTTAAATTTCGACCGAAATCCGAAAGACCGACACCGAAACCACGAAAAACCGAAATTTAATTAATTTCAACACCCAAAAAATCTGTTTTCTTTTTAATGAATTTAATATTTCACCGAAATTTCCTATGGAATAAAATATTGGTTTCGATTTTTGTACCAGATTTCGACCGAAATTTCGAAATTTCAAGGTCCGAAACCGGTACCAAAACCGAAATTTTAAACCTTGGTCATTACTAGGTTTAGTTCTTCCTCCATTACCATGTCTTAGTTGTCTAATAGGGAATCGACGATTTTAGAATGTATGATATAAGGAGAGATGGGAGGACAACATGGAATCGGTATATCAAATTGTATTTATCACGATCCTTTGGGTTCCAGGACATGCCTCAAAAACTAAACGGTCTTTGTCATCAACCAAAGTCTCACCATCCATAATGTAATTAATTGCATTAATCATTCTTCTTGCATTAGCCATTCTGTGGAAAAAATTGGAGTTCTTATCACCTTCTTTGAGCCATATGCTCAAGACTTTTGCCGCCAACTTATTTCCTCTCTTCTTAGTATCTCCTCATACTCCGCTTTCAATCCCGCTCTTGCCAAACCATCTTCCTCCCTGAGGGGATCTTCTTCTACCTGCCCCGCCCCTCAAACTTTGCTCTTGCAAGCATCCTTACAGGCCAAAGGATAAAACTAGTCCCATCTTTGTCTCCATCCTGCTAGATTCTCTATAATCTATTGACAGTAAGATTTGGCATCTGCTTGATGGGCATAGATGAAGCAAGAAGGTTTGAAAGGGTAGCCCTTATAATGGTAGTTCTGTTTCTCCTTTATGAGAAGAAGCTACCCCTTGAATCTTTCCCAGAAGAAAGCAGGAAGCTGTTCCACATTTGTTCAGTACAATCTTTGATTTTCTTTCCTTTTGTTTAAAAGTTCCATATGAGAGAGCTTTTGATGAAATGAACTTATCATTACCTGTTTGTAACTTTGTAACACTGGAAGCCCTTAACGCATCATGATATCCTGCATTTACTATAATTCAAGTATGGTTGGTTGGGTCGTGCTGGTCCAAAAAGAAATTTGAAGTTGAGCCTTTTTAACATAAGAAGTTAATTTGGTGCAAATTTGTTCTGAACTTTGGGTCTTGCTCGTTAATGGTCGACCAAGATTTAAAAAAAAAAAAAACAATTCTAATATCTTATTTCTGTTGAACCATTTCCAAAAAAAATAAAAAATCCTATCTTATGTTGAATTAAATAGTTGAACGTTCTAGTGCATCACATATATTTCTTCGTGGTTGACAATCTTTTCAATGAGCTGCTGAGTCTAATCTCTTCATTTGGGATAAGTGAACAAGGGTCAACCATTCCCTCTTTATGTAGTGTTGTTTATAAACATTTCTTTTTTTGAATGGTTTGTTTATAAACATTTCTAAGTCGAGATTACTTTATCAAATATAATTTGTGGAAAACTTACATTTGAACAAGGAAGGAACAAATAACAACCGAACATAAACTGTTTAACCTGTACTTCACCACAGAAACATGGACGGTGTCAAAACTCAATATTGACCCTCATTTTGAAACCCTAATATTTGCAGAATTTTTTTCCTATGACATAGATTGCTGATCAATATCTTAGTAAAAATGAAAATTGTGTGATAAAACTAAGCACATACATGAACTCCACGGGCTATTATTGTTTTATCGGAAGTTTCAAACTTCAGCACATACATGAACTTGATGGCCTATTATTGTTTTATCAGAAGTTTCGAACTACCCCAATATATATATATATATTTTTTATCAACAAAAATCCAAAAAATCCTCCTGTGTGAATTATAATCGCATGAACTAAAAACTACCTTTTCTTAGTAGTGATTGATCTTTTCCTAGTTGGGTGTACTTTTTTAGTTTTTTAACAAGTGAGATTTCACACACACACACACACACACACACACACACACAAAAGATGAAGTCCCTACAAGCTACAGGACAAAGCAAGTCAGGGCAAAATACTAAAAAAGAAAAAAACTACAAACTTGGCATCTCTTTTGCGAGATGCCATAATTAGCCAACACAAAGACATATGAGTTACTTTCTATTAATATGGGAGAAGATACGCTCAATATTTCTCAACAGATTAAAACGCGTCTAAATCATCAAGGAGGAGATGACTCATTCGGATTGAGGGAGTCACCATCTACACATAACTTCGCAACTCTAGCCTGAGAAACAAATCTGACGCTGTTCCAGATACAATGAATACCAGCCTCGACTGCATCACAATCCCTGCAAAGGGTCTGCATAACATACAACAACCCGAGAGTTCGGGTTAGAGACACATTCTCACCCCCTCCCCCTAGAGGAGTTTACTACTGCTGTCAAAATCCAATTTAATCAAACTCTTGGCCTTGGGTTTGACCTTAGGTGGTCTGCCAATGGAGGAGAACTTTGTGCTAATCTGAATCCAGTTATAAATATTATCTTGAATCGCAACACTAGCAAAGCACTTAACTTTAGATGCATGCTTGGAAACTTGAACTATGATCCAATTAATTATTAGCTTTATATGCACCTTGTTGGATATTCACTAGACATCTTTGTTAGTAACCAATTTCTTGTCTTCTTTTTTCTAGGACATGGAATCTATTGTGGAAACGATGATGCAACAGCTTTTATCAAAGGAAATTCTTCATGAACCCATGAAAGAAATTGGAGAAAGATATCCAAAGTGGTTGGAGGAGCACAAAGATGGATTGAACAAAGAAGAATATGATCGCTACTGCCACCAATATGAGTTCATAAGAAAGCTAAATGAAGTATATGAAAATGATCCTAATAACTTCTCCAAAATTGTTGAACTCATGCAAAAAATGCAGGAATGTGGCCAACCGCCAAATGATATTGTGCAAGAGCTTGCTCCTGATCTTGATCTAACCAACCTGGGTGGCCAATTGTAAGTGTTCTCTGCTATTTTTCCTTATTATATCACCATCAAGGATTCTTTCGTAATAGTGGAAAGTTGTGACCTTGCTTTTGCACATCTCTTTATTGGAAGAGCTTTCAGTTGATGTAGTTACTATAAACAAAAATGACTTGAAGCTCTCATCTATTTTGAAAAGGAAAAGTAGCTATGGTAATCTATATTGTCATTTTTGGTCAATAGAAAATCCAATGTCTTGGTAAATCTGTTGAAAGTGGTGTGAACCTTGTTACTCATCGTTTAAAGAATAGAGATGCTATGTTATGGGATTTGGTAGGGACCATCGCAAAAGGCATTTTGTGGGCCGGCTGTTGCATGAAAGGGCAGCCACCTCAGATGAATTAAATGAATAACACAAAATCTGAAAGGGCAGTGATAAATCAACCCTCATATATCTTAAATCGACTCCCATATAGGGCGGTGCTTAGAGAGAGAGATATCAGGGTCAATTTAAGATATTAGGGGGTCGATTGATCACTGCCAATCTGAAATCCTGTTTTGGTTTGAACGTCTGCTCAGTGTAACTGTTAACGTAGACCTATTGGTGACTTTTGGATGTTAACGTTCTATCTACAATGTAGCCCACTTCTGGATGTTTTGGATCATTGGACTGTTGTGCCATGTCAGGTGGAAAGGGAAATAATTCGGGTTAACTTCTAAGCAGGGCTCAGCAGCGCCCTGATTTTAGAATTGCATTCAATGGTATTTTGATTGGCTTTTCATATTTTGGATTCACAATCTCTAACAAGGCGTTTCTGGTTTCTGCAGATCCCCAGAGCTGCTGGAGTCTACATCCAATTGCTGTATAATGTAGATGATGTTCCTGCTGGAGTCTACATCCAATTGTTGTATAATCTAGATGTTCTTGTCATCTAACTCTCAATTCTCTCTTTTCTGCTTTCTTTCCCAGATGTCTAAAATAAGGTGATTTAACTTGAGCTCTGTAATATGTAAACTTCAATTTTTTTTTCTCTTCATTTGGAGGTGTAAAATTCTATTTTCTTCATGTTGTATTGCATGAGATGATGCCTTGGAGGTAAGCTCTTAGTTCCCTTGAATTTTGCTGGGAGGACAAGAGAGTAGGTGTTATTTAATCATTTATACTTCCAACACATTGTTGCAATCAGTGGTACGGATAAGAAGAATTTGGTTACCAAAGTAAAATGACAGCTTCTGGGGACTAGACACGTGGCACATATTTTGGATGTGTGTGTGTCTTCAAAGTTCATTCATTGCTAAATGTCCCACTGTGATTGGATGATAAATCATGCATTTTCTAGAGAAAAAGAGAGGAGGTGGCCCACCAAATCGAAGGTCGTGCTCACCATACCTCACAATTAAAATTTATAATGACACGCCCATTTATTTTATGCCTTTTACTGATTGGCAGTTGATACAAATTGTATCAACCTCTGACGAAGTCCCATTTTAAAAAGAAGAGAATGTGGATTTCATTTTCGTTTTTGGCGGGTATTTAAGAATGTTCATCAAACACAACAAAACAACGATCGTGTTTTGTTGTTCTTCGCTTTTTTTAGCAAAAAAACTCGTCGGAAAATGGAGAACAGTCGCCGCAGTTTCAGCGCCGGAGTGACTCGCTCTCCTCGTTTACAAAGGAGCCGAAGCGGAGCTCCCAGCATTTGCCACTTGTCCATACCTGAACCTCATCCCCTCTCCGGCCAGAATTCCAACACTAATCGCTCTAAATCGATTACAAAAACAGTAGGCAAAAAAGAGGACGAGAATCAGAATCCGATTCTCCAAGAATCGATTACGAAAAAGGACGGTCATCATCGGAGCTTTAGAAAACCTCAAGAGAATCGAGAAAAGCTCGCCGGAGTCTTACACCGGAATCGGATCTCTGATGCGCCAAAAACGGACGAGATCATGACGAAAGGAAAGAGGAGTAGATCTGTTCCAGGTTCTCCTTCTGCGTGGGCTCTCTCTCCAGGTCGATCTCTGAAGCCGCCGGAATTGTCGGTGGTTATCGAGAAGAGGAAGCAGAAATCCGGCGGCATGAGTGGCGTTTTTAGGTTTTTCCGGCAACAGAAGATGCCGGAACGGGAAGAGACGTTTCATCAGTTTAGAATTCTACAGACTCGATATATGCAATGGAGATTCGTAAATGCACGAGGAGAGTGTACTATACACCGCCAGAAGAGGATTGGAGAGGTAAGAGAGTTGATATCGACACAACCGTGTTTTAATAATTGCAGTAACTCTTCTTGTCTTTTATTGTTTAAAGGTGTGTCGAATGTTTAAGAGTTCCCTAAAAGCTGTCATAGGCGGATTTAAAAGGAAAAGACAAGCTGAGAGATTTGGATTTTATACTGGGGAGAGAGGGTTGGTTGGTCCACCCCTTCCACCAAAAATTTAGTAAATTGATTTCAATCACTGTGGGGTCCGTTCTAAAGGAAAAGTGGTTAGCTATTTGGAGAACCCATCCACCTAATGTTTTCATGCTCAATGTTGATGGTTGCTCCCTCTGCAACCCCGGCAAAGCGGGAATTTTGAGGTAGTAATGGTACTATCATCTATGTCTTCTTTGGGCCGAGGAATAATAGACTCTACTGAAGCGGAGGTTCGGGCTCTTCATTACAGTATGAACTTAGGGACCAAATGGAAGGCAAGTTGGAGGTAGAAGAGGATTCTTCAAATTTCATTTCTTGTGTTCAAGGCTTGCGTTCTGGTAAATGGAGATTAGCCAAGTTTTTAGATCAGATTAGCTCTATGATTAATGATAGTTTTCTTTCTAGGAGTGCCAATGATCTAGCGGATCGATTAGCAAAATCCGGGGCTTTAATGGATTTAGTTTACTCTGGGTCCTCTCTCCACATTGATGTGAATCCATAATCTTTTTATGGTCGGAATATAGTTAACTTTTTCAAACTAAGATGTTTTAATTTTTTAAATTGGAAAAAAAAAAAAAAACAGTGGAATTATATTTGAATCTCATCTTCTATATTGGTGTTTGCAGAAGAAATTATTCAATACCTGGTTAG
Source organism: Tasmannia lanceolata (assembly GCF_043159265.1). NCBI lineage: Eukaryota > Viridiplantae > Streptophyta > Magnoliopsida > Canellales > Winteraceae > Tasmannia > Tasmannia lanceolata. The sequence goes on along the minus strand of NW_027518679.1, from coordinate 51,969,757 downwards.
TGGTTTCTCAGCTCTGTAATTCAGTAGTAGAGAAGAGGATTCAGGTGCAGAAACTCGGGCAAGAGGTTAAATTGATTCATATTCTCAATTCTCAAATCCATTTTCTTCATGAATGGGAGAAAATTGATAAAAAGAGTTCAGAAGCAGTCGGAAAATCAGCCAGAATTCTCCGAGCAGCGTCCATCACAGTTCCCTTAGTTGAAGGTGCAAAGGTGAAAAATAAATTAAACTTAAAATTCAAAATGTTCTAAAGATGATCCTAGTTCCTCTAAAAACTATGATAGAAAAATTAGGATAATCTATTCAAACGTGAGGCTGCAATCACTAAATGATATCAGCACTCGCTTGTTTTGATGTTAGCACACCTCGCATTATTATTCACTTTAGTCTTAAATGAGGCACTCCATTATCATAACAAGGGGGTGCAGATATATTTTCCTTTACCCTTCTGATATTTGCACTACGATGTTACAATATTTTTTTTAATGGGTAAGCTGGGGTTAGGCGGACCCTTACCATGTTATAATAATTGCACAAACTCATCTTGTTTATTTTGTTTTGATTGGCTTCAGAGCACTTTTTGGGAACTGTAACAACCTTTGACAGCTCTTTAAACAATAAAAGACATGATGCGTTAGTGCAATTATCAAAACATGGTAGTGCCGCCATTATTAGCCATACCAAAATACCCTTTTCTGGTTTCAGTTCTTATTTTGTATTGGTTGCAGGCAGATATATTTTCAGTCTACGGAACATTTTGTGCGGCCATGGACGCCATGAATGCAATTGAAGCAAACATCTCCAGATTTTTCTTTCAGGTTTGCTCCCTCCTTCACAATTACTGGCTTTTATTTTCCATGTAATTTAATTTGTGAAACAACCAATTACTCCAAAAGCTTAAGCTGTTCGAGATAGCTTTATTCAGTCTTTTAGACTTTAACACTCCCCCTCATGTGTAGCCCATCTTTTTAGGGTTGGCCTACACGTGGCACATCTGGTCCTCTTTTTAGTATTTGTGGGGTTGGCCATTACATGTGGATTTTTAATATCAAGGAGTTTTGAACACAGGAGCAAAGACCTTTGCTCTAATACCATGTGAAAACAACCAATTACTCCAAAAGCTTAAGCCGTTGGAGATGGCGTTATTTAATCTTTTATACTTTAACCTAATTAATATTAGTAACGAGGAATGATCCAGTGTGAGCATTCCTTTTAGACTTGTTTTTCTGTTTAATTGAAATGTATTAAATAACGGTTTTTTTGTTTTTCAAGAAATCTTCATAAAACCTTGAAACTTTGAAAAAAGAAAAGGATAAATAAAGGGGAGTGATAAATTGACCCCCTATGTGTCTATCTCTCTCCTCTTTCTCTCTCTAACCCAGATGAGAGAGAAATACACATAGGGAGTCGATTTAAGATATCCGGGGGTCGATTTATCATTGCCCTAAATAAAAATAGATTACTATTTAAAAAAAAACAATTAAACTTAGGAGTTGAATCATATCTGCCATGTTCTTTCCTCGAGCCCTCTAAGGTTTTTAATGAAATATGAGATGTATTTATCATTCTCACTGCAAGAAAAAAAAACCCTTACAACCACTGAAAAAACATACCGGCAGCAAAACGTACAAATGGGGTACTACATCCTTAGACAAGAGACTATAAATTTGGAAATGATATCAGCAAAACTACGTTTTGATATTTTCACTAATGCATCTTGTCTTTTAGTATTTAAAGAGCTGTCAAAAGGTTATTACAAGTCCCAAAAAGATCTCACAAGCCAATTAAAAAAGAAGAGACAAGCTGGGTCTGTTCTACTTTTAAAACATGAAGATGATACTAAATAGATAAGAGACTATTCATTTATTGACTCTGTCAAAATCACTTCCATAAGATGATCGTAACCACTCAATTTGTGAAGGCTCCTATACTATTTTTTTCCCCAACTGTCTGAGTATTCTAATTTACTCTAAATATATCAAAAGGTTAGGATTATCTTATAAAAAACATACTCTTAATATAGATAAAACTCAAAACACAGTAATTGTAAATATGTTGCAATAGTGTTTAGAAAAAAAACAGATAAAAGAGATCTAGAAGTATCATAGTTAATCCTATAGTGCCTAGAGTATAGGATTCAGACACATGTCTAACGCAGATATGTCACCCATTCAAAAGAACCCCTGTAACATAGCTTATCCGATCAGTATAGCCAATCTCAGGAGCGGGCTTATCGAAAGATTTCTATCCCTGTTTATTACATGGCCTGAAATCTTAGGCAGTGTTGAGTAGATGTCCCTGATCATTCCCTTTAATTTGCTTTATATTTTGATAGATAAAACATGTTGGGTATATAATATAACCCATGTATGTTCTAATATAAGCCCAATAAGATAATGGACCGGTGTAGTGGGCCTACATGGGCTAGAGTCCATTAACCAGTCATTAACCCTAGTATTTCTCTATATATAGGGGCCGGAGGCAACAAACTTGGTATTCCAAACTAGATACCTTGGGTGTAATGTTTCAAGCAACCTCTTGCTTGATCTAATTACCTCTAACAAAACATTTCTGTAATAAGAATCTGAAATTGCAAAAAATCAATCTTTCTTTCCTTATGCAGGCCGAGAAGATGAGTTCACTAGTAACCGAGCTTGTGAAGACTATAACTCTAGAAAGAGAAGGCCTAGAAGAATTGATGAAGACAACTGCAATGGTGGCTTCAATGGAGGTGGGTATGAAGTTGTTGGCTGGAAATTTAGAAAATTTCTTTTTGATACTTTGGGGCTTCTTTAAATATCTCAATTATTTGCATTAAATCTGATAAGCAATTAGTTTTGAAATTAGGTATGATTATATGCAAATAATGGTTATAATGTAAATTTCTTCACGGCGTTAAATATCTTATACAAGTCATGTTAACTTATAGTATAGTAATTAAATACTTACATTCTAATGGTTCTATTTCTACTCATAAAAATTTAATCATAAAAGCACATAGTTTTCGCATGAAACACCCACAAGGCGTGGTGCTGTTTTCATGTTAAAAAAATGATAAAAGTAAAATGGTGTCTTCCCATTTTCCCTTTCCCATAGACGTTTGGTTGCCGTGGACTGTTCATTCTACTTTCCTTGAGTGGAAGGAATTTTCAAATAATAGCCTTTTTGAGTTTCCCCCTATATTAGTAAACTGTGACAGTTTAATTTCCTTCAACTTTTACTTGGGTCTGTTTGGATGCACATTACATAGAAGGAAAGGAATATAGATTCTCATTTCTATACTTTTCTTCTTTTTTTCCTTGATTGAGAGGAAAGTAAAACAGTACAAAATGGCTTGCATCTGGAAAATTTACAGCCAGCAGGATCTGCATGTGAATAGTAAATGGCAACCAAATAACAGTAGGAAATGGAAAATGTGTGCTTTAATTTACTTTGATTTTCCTACTTTTTGGTACATCCAAACAGACTTTACCGACCGAACCAATAGTGAAACCGTAGCAATAGGCAACCTATTTGGTCCCTATGACATGGTGATTTCAATATGAGAAACCCACCTTGTGTCTGAGGGAATTGTGTCACTCCTTATAATACTTCTCATTTAACAATAGCTAATGACTCACGTTTTGATCAGGCAGAGGAGAAAAGCCTAAGAGTTCATCTCATTCAAGCAATGAAGGACAGAGCCAAGCTATCACCCATTCCTCTTTACAATCATGTCAAAGGTACCATTTGACTGCGATTTTTTTATGGCCTCATATGTTAAAATCTTTCATAGATAGGCTTCTTAATACGATTAAATAAAGTTAAAGAATGGAAAAAAGAAGATTAGAGGTAAACCTCATTTATTACCAGTGATACTTTTACAATGTCTCCCAATGTATACAAGTCTTTCTCCACACAAAAAGCTATTACTGTACTTGTATGTATCACACATTGTTTAAAAATTCCCAGAGTTAACCATGGGTTCGTTCGAGTCACTCATTTTCAATACTCATCTCACATCAAAATTATGGATTAACCGTGGATTTCTTATGGGACAGTGCACTAGGATTAAGTAGGCAAGTTCAGAAAAGTATAGTTGAATGAGATTATTGTATCAACAAGGCCATCCTACGCATCGACTGGGGGGGGGATCATGGGACCTACCCCATCAAAACATGAGATAAAATGGTGGGCCCCACTTGATGCATGTGTTTGAGTTGAGTTGGTGGGACCTACCCCATCCTACGCATCACAGGTATTTTGGGCATTTTACAAAGTAATTTTCGTCTTTTCACTGGTCTCTCCATGAGTAAAGAAAATCTAAGATGGGTATTTTGGTCACATTTTAATGGCATGACCGGATTTGCAAAATCCACTCAAATGTAACGACTCTATCCGTAAATTTTAAAACTAGAATGTTTTTTGCAAATAAAGCAAAGTACAAGACTTATTACAAATCTGAGCTTCATTTGGTTTGGGATTTGCAATAAATTCTCGGAGCAAAGTGCAGTCACTTCAAGTGATTCTGTTCTGAAGTTTGGAGAATGAGGTGTTTGAAGAACACAGCCTAAAATAACTCGTTTCCATTTAAGATTAGTTATCATTGCTACAAGCTCCTAAAAATTTGCAGAAGTGTTACTGAAAACACCCCAAAGAAAAACAAAAGACAACCAAAATGGCCATGAAGAAGAACAACGGAGTTTATAATGTTGGGTAAATAGCCAAAGAGAAAACAAGAAATGACCAAGAAGACGAAAAATGGAATTTATAGTGTTGCATGATCAGGCTTAGGCAAGTCTATAGGGTTATCTCCATAAAAAGTTTTGACCATCGTCTTTGTTTGGCTTGATCCAACGGATGGTTAAATCATCTTCCATCATAAGATCAGAATCCTTTAAAAATGGGCACTGATAAATTCGCCTCTTCGAGTTCTAATTCCTTACTCGTCTTCCTTTTCACCTTTAAGGGTGTTTAGGGGCGATGTTATTCCGTGTTTAAGCATACTAACCTAAGAAGGGCAGCATAGAGGGCTTCTTTAAAGTTGCAATAAGTGGTACCCCTCTCACGTACTAAATAAGAGCTAAGAGGGCCTTAACCAGTTGTAAATTCGCCTCTCACCAAAGTGGACTTGCTCCAGGCAATTCTCCTCCGCCCGTCTTTCTTGGTCTTAAAAACCAGAAATGAGAAGCTCTGCAAAATTTAGGACTCCTTTTTAAATGAAGAACACACCCTTTTATTCTCAAATTGTGCACTTAAGGCCCAGCGAGTTTGGATTGCAAGAAAAACATACCTTGTGGGAAAAAATTCCTAGGAAATTCTTTTTTATCTCCGCGAATTATAGGGAAATGATATGGTTATGGCATTTTGTTTAAAATAGTTGTTCTACATTCAATGATCAGAGCCACTCCCATTCTAAACTAAAATAGATAGATGAAGCACAGAAGTGAGATTGAGGATACAAACTCACTGAACTAAATAACAAGCTTAAAAGAAAACACAAGTTGGGTAAATAGCTCCAACTGAGTTACTGTACCCCATGCAGTGGGGGAAATATGTAGATCTTATTCTTAAAATTCTATAAGTTGGGTTTTAGGTGGTCATGGTATGGAATGTTTTAGTCATCACCCCCTTGATGAAATGCTCTTTCATCATCACATACGTCACTTTAGAAATGCAGCCTCATTTTTGGTTGATGTTCAAGCTGCTTATAAGCATTTATTTCTATGAATAAATTCACGCCGATGCAGAATATCTTAGTTAAAGAACATAAACTAACGGAATTACCAAGAGAAGAACATGATACCTCGAAGAGAAGTTGATGCAGGCTAGGGAGAGAAAGAAAGAAAGAAGAGAATAGAGCGAAAAACTTGTAATTCACTCGGTAATCATCAAAAACTAATTAAAGTTCAATACAGCAGGAAAGCCCGACAAACTAAAAAAATAAAAATAAAAATCCTAGAAACTAAATAACATGAAAATAAATCCCTCAAAATCCTAATGGACAAATATGCCTCTTATTGGACCCCACGCGCCAACGATCCGCATCAGAAGTCCTGGGCAGACTGGTTGGGTTGCTCATTGCCTTATACACACCCCATATCATGGATGAATGAAAATGTAGTGCCAGATACTGAACCACAAAAAAAAAGGAAATAAATTCAATCTGATGCAGAATCTTAGTTCAAGAACATATAAACTAACAAAATTACCAACCGAAAAGAAAATGAAGAATTGAATTAAAACAAGTGTGTAACTCGAAGAGAAGTCCTCGTGCCCATTTATTTATGTATATAAGAAGGAAGAAATCAACGAACCTGGTTGCTCATAGCCTTATACACACCCCGTCTCATGGATGACTGAAAATGTAGTGCCAGAGACGAAACCACAGCAGTAGCCTTTGTGATCCTTCATATATTCATTTTGGTAGAGGTAAGCACAGAGCTAACTGTGTGAATGACACTGAAAGATGTGGAAATAAGGATCATTTTATTTTCCATTGCGCCCTCGGCATGCAACCAAGTCTCATATAAAGGCTAAATATCCATTGCTTCTTTAGTTCCCATAGAGCACCACTTCTTTGCTTTTATGCTCTCAGACGGTTCTTCCAGGATGGCGGGTCAATCTAGGGAAATTTCAGGTAGATGAGTCACAGTCCTCTGTCCTGACTTCCTCATATCCAAGAAACAATTAGAAAAGAACAGACGCCAACATGTTTTGACGGAGAGCAGAAAATAACTTTTAGGTTCCTGCACACCAAAATCCTCATAAAATTAGATAAGAAAACAAACACAAAAGACTATGAAAATAAGTTTTCTTGCAAGTTTTCACTGATTTTATTCCATTGAGAAACAATGATATACAAAATTACAAACTACTACGTTCTTAAGTGCTATTTTTATGCTGGTTTTTATCCTTTTTCCTTAACTTCTTTAACTGTAGCATTTCTAAAGCTCATTACCTAGTCTCTTTCAAACTCTCATCCATTCTTTCTTCTTCTATTTTTGAATGGTGCTCTCATCCATTCTATGATTGATTAAACAGAATAATCCAAGCTGCGAAAATTACAAAAATTAAACCGGTGATTCCAGTCGAAGGAGTTAAACCTGTTCCAGTCATTTATTCTTCGTGAGTATGTCATCATCTTCTGACTCGTCCAACCAAAGGTCAGTGTTCTGCCATCTCAATCAGGCAAATCTTGAAAAATAGATTTAGATCAAAACAAATAATTAGCCGGTATATAGGCTATTGATATCAGGGAAGTGACAAAGGAACAGAAGCACATCGAAAAGTGTCATGCTTACTTGTTTTCAACACCTCACTGCCAATACCAAGCACTCATCCTCATGGCAACAAATTCAGAGACAGGTGCCGGACAAAACTTCCAAGCAATCTTCAGATCTTGTTCCCATTTGATGTCCTTCCCTACATTTTAGAACTTTACTTAAAATGTCTTGATTCATGAAAAATTAAATAATGAAAAAAGGCACTAACCACGACCACCAATGCTTCGTAGAGCACGAAATCATAATCCACGTCACCATCCTGTAATAGCACAACTGAGTCCAGTGTCAGTGATTTGGCTCTGGACGGACAGAACACCGACAATGCAAAAACAACATTCGACCTAAACACCAGTAAATAATTATTTGACCCAATGTTAAAACAATCGCAGGACCAGTAATAGAAATAACTGCTAAATTTTCTTAAAATATAATATGTGGTTCAGGATACCCACAGGGAATTGAAGACCTTCTGCCAGCCAAACTTGCTACACATAATTGATGCTTGGGATAATTTTTGGAAGTAGTTTAAATGATGGACTTGTACTTGGATCACCACTACCAGGAAGGCATGTCAGCTCATTCTCCAGAACAGAGTAAGCATCTGCAAATGCCTGTGCCAAGTATTATGTAAGAAAATAGATGACAATTAAGGTAGTAAACACCAAGTTCATAAAAGTTCTACTTGAGGAAGAAACTTATGATTTCTGTTTAACAAAATGACAGTTAAGGAACTGTCTACTTGACCCTTTACAAACAGCAGATTATGCAAACTCTGAAAGATATCACAGCAGAATTCCATTTATTTTGTTAAAGAAGAATATCTCGTGGAAAAAGAAGAGAAGGGAAATAGATAATTCGTGGGACTGGAAGTATAACTTTATGACTCCCGTAACTTCACTTATATATAACATGAATGAAACAATAATTACAACTACGCCATTTCTTGGTGATGAGCCTTATTCCATCTCACAACATTAAAACATAAATAACACAAATAAACCAACTGTTCTACCCTACTTCTAACATATTTTAATAAGTCGGAATAGTACCTAGACAGCATCAGTAAACTCTTTGCTGCAGTTCATAACTTATACAAAAAAGAGAAATTGAGGATTGAACTGACATGTTTATAATCCAAATGCAGCAATTCAGATTATACTCATAAAATGTGAGCATGCAAAAAATAAAATGCAGGCACTTGAAACAGTAGCAGCATAATGTTAACTGAAATACTACACCATCCACACGAAGTATACTTCTTTTGTCATATTAAGAGTTAAGAGTACAATGAATATTAATTATTAGAGATGATTGAGTAATTTGCGGGGGTATACATTTCATTTTGGTCAAAAGTGTTTATGATCGAGGAAACCAAACCATGAATAATCTCAGTTAAGACTTGAGAACATCCTGACCTAGACAAAACCTGGAGCTAGCACAATACTCTTGCTGCTACACTAATGAGTAGGTTGCCATGAAGGTCCTGCAATTGTGGATATAGGAACAAGAACTTCTACCTCGAACTGTCAGAAAATCTACTCCTTGCTGGATATGACCCGGATCCTTACCTATTTGCTATCCCGGTCTTCCATTATTCTCTGGAAGACCTGAGAAAAAATTCTGTAAACCATCACTATCTAAGATCAGGGCAAAAACTGGCATGTTGGAAGACAAAAGTTGGTCTCGCTTGCTGGAAGACTGGAACTCATTCGCTCTGTGCTCAATTCCTACCAAATCTACCGGACCGTCTAAATATCAGGGCAAAAGCTGGCGTGTTAGAAAAGAAGGTTTGTCCCGCTTGCTGGAAGACAGGAACTCATTCGCTCTGTGCTCAATTCCTACCAAATCTACTGGTCCACAGTCTTTTATATCCGAATGGAGAATTAATAAAAGATTGAATCCATCATTTGACATTTCCTTTTGAATGGTTCAGGGTATAACCACCGTAATCATGGGGTAAATTGGAACATTGCTGCTAACAACATTTGGCTCATGAAGATGCATGAGAAAAAGATGAAAAATTGGAGAAACTGAAAAGTAGAAGATCCACAAATGAAAATTCATAAAGGACATCATCATCTAGAGGACTGAGGCCTATGACATCAACATCTGGCTTGTCTCTTAAAATGTCAGTTACCGCTATCTCAATCAGGCAAACCTTGAACAAATAGATTTACAACAAACCAAATAATTAGCCAGTATACAAATACTTGGGTATGCTTTTGTTCAGAGGGTTTGTTCGATTAATTTGTTCTAAACTTTTGGTAGTTTGTTCGATTAATTTGGATATGCTTTTGTTCAGTTTTTAGTAGTTTTGTTCAATTTTTTATTTTTTTTTTAGAACTTTTGATAGCTTGTTCAACTAGTTTGGAAAATACTACCAAGTTGAAGGGAAAGTTTTATAAGACAGCTGCGAGTCCAGCCAGACTCGTCATGCTGTACGGCTCAGAATGTTGGGCCACCAAGAAGCAGCATGTGCATAAGATGAGTGTAGCGGAGATGCGAATGCTTAGATGGATGTGCGGCCACACAAGGTCAGATAGAATTAAAAATGAAGACATCCGTAAAAAGGTGGGGGAGGCACCGATTGAGAAGAAGATGAGAAAGCACCGCTTAAGATGGTTTGGGCATATCCAACATAGGCCTTTGGATGCTCAAGTGAGAAGAAGTGACTCGTGCCAAGATGATGGAATAAAAAGAGGTAGGGGCAGACCGAAAACAACTTGAGTAGAAACAGTGAGGAAAGACTTGATGGCTAGGAACATAACAGAGAACATCACCTTGGATAGGAGAGAATGGAAGAAAATGATCCATGTAGCGAACCCAACTAGTGTCAGGATTAAAGTTAGTCAATTTGGGCCAGGTAGATTCTTTCACCTTCTTCATGAAAACTTTCTAAAGGATTCATTAGCCGAATCCAACTACTTTGGGACAAAGGCTTAGTTGAGGTGAGTAGTTTTGTTCAGAGCTTTTGATAGTTTGTTCGATTAATTTGTTTTGTTCAGAGTCCTAATATTTCCTATGAAAGTCCCAGCACTATTATTTTCCCCTCCTTTAGGTAGAGAATGTACAGTTGAAGGAAACTTTAAACTCTGATTCTCACCGTTGAGAGTGCTATAAGCCAAAGCTTGGCCATGAAAGCTTGATGGAGTTCTCCAGTGTTAGTTCTTTCAATAAAATAGAGTTTTGTAGTTGCTTTTATCATTTTGTTCCCTACTACTGATCACGCTTTCGCTTTTTGACACTGATTCTGAAAGACCGGTCTGAAGACATGTGTTCCTAGGTTGTATGTACGGCATGAAGTCTACAATGTCCCTTTATATCAGCTATTTTTGTAGTGTTTATAGTTGTAGTTTTCTCAATTTGAATTGATGATTGTAAAACATATATTGGGCTCACTTATTTTTAGTGGATTGGAATGTATATTACTATATTATATGTGAGCCCATATTATATGCCTGGACTGCCATATTCGGTTACAGATGATGGCTGGAAACAAATTGCTAAAGTTTATGTTGAGTTTCTATGCAATTGAGCACATCATTTTATATTTTTGTTTTGTTTGTGTGGGTTTCCAGGCAACTGAACGACCAGATCACAGGGGTTTTCCATTACAGTTTCTTTTCCATTTTCCACGTCAGTTTCCTTTCCTTTCTTCTCCTTTCCTTTTCGTGAAAACCAAGTGAATGGAGCCTAAGGATTTGTTCAGTTGATTTCCCAGGGACGGAAAGGGAAAGAAAAGTGCCCGACTTTTCCCTCAAAATGAGCACAAATTGTTTAGTTGGTTTCAAGTGAAACTCTTTTTAAACTGACATGTAAATCCGAATTTCCATGTGTGAAAAAGGTTTCTAGGGATTTCTGTCATTTCCCGCCCACATTATTTCCATTGTTGAGCAACGAAAAAGAGTGTTTTGTTTGACTTTTCCGGTGATCAATCGATCGAGTCACTCTCGACCTAAGCATCCCACCCGATTAAAACTCCAAGCGGCATGAAGAGAAGGCCAAAGACAATGCAGAAGAAGATTAAAGAAGGGTGGTCGGTTTTCATGATCAAAACTCCAAGTGGCTATGGAGAGAAGGTCGAACCGTCGAAGACAGTGCAGGACGAACAGAAGAAGATGAATGAAATAAGAACGGTGGTTTTCATAGAGAAGGAGGAGAAAGTAGAACTGTAGAAGAGGGAGTTTTTGACTGAGAAGGTGATTGGTTTTCATATAGGGCACGGGGGTTTTTATCCAAGGAAGAAGATTGGGTTTTTAACAAAGACTCGGTTTTCACAGAGGACGTCGGGGTTTTGTCCAAGGATGAAGAGGGGCTTTTTTGGGGGAGGGGGTGTTGATGTTCTTCAGAGAGGGGTTTTGTTATGGGTAGAAGTAAGAAGAATCACAGGAAAAAGAAGAATCGTAGAAGAAGACAACAGAGGATGTAACGGGTATTTTACATTTTATTTTTTAAGGGGGCATGATACGATTGTCTTTTAGACATTTCTTTTAGTTTTCCTTTTTTGCTATTATTCTTTTGTTGTTTTCTTTTCTTTCATGTCATTTTCAGGGTTTCTAAGATGAGGATGGCAATTGAGCAAAGCCTAAATAAAGTAAAGAGGAAATGTGCGGAAACATCATTGAAAGTCAACATGAAGCATGTAATAAGCCTCATTGGACTCAAATGAGAGGTGCATAGAAATAGTAGGATTACAGAAGGTGAGGGAGGAAGAGTTGATGTAAATAAAAATTACAAGTAGTAAAGAAGACTTTGTGACTAGTTATAACTATATGTTTTAGGGATTTATAGTTTCACATGTTTTATTCATGTAGATTTAATGTTAAAGTTTCTAGAAAAAAGATTCACATAAGTTTCATTTGAAACTTAAGATGAGTTTCTAGGTTTTAAATCACTCTTTTTTCCTTCGATTTTATCAAAAGGAGAAAATACTCTTTTAGAAAGAAATAACCACCAAAATTTAAATAGGAAGCGTGCGGGAAGCATGGTTCCCCTAAATTTGGGAAGCGAGAAGAACTTAGCATCCGAAATGAGCTTCCCATCCAACTAGGAAGTTTCCGATAAGTAAGGAAAAAACATGTCATTACACAAGTGACAGCCACAGGCAAGATCTGACAATAAGTTTAAGCGCCTATGAACAACAAAGTGGCAATGGTTTAGAAAAAAAACATGTAAATATGCAGGAAAGTTCAACCTTGCCACATCCAATATAGTACGAGTCAAACAAGATTACGTCATAAGTCTATTAAGACTTTTAAGAGATATTTAGAAAATCAACAAAGATGCATTATTATTATTATTATTATTATTATTATTATTTGAATGGCAGAAAGATGCATTATTTTAAGTTACTCCAAATCTAAAATCACAGCACATCACTACAAGAATTTATGTCAACTTTAACATATGCTAAAGTAGTGAAAATTTATTTTAAAAAATTGAGAGAAAACAGTCCACGAGAAACGAGTTCATCGCCGCATCTCATCACCCCAATATTTCTTTTCAACAAGACAAACCTTTTTCTGGTTAAATAATGATAAACAATTCCAATAAATGGAACAAAACATGAGAGATCAACAGCTGACCTTGATACATTGATGAATGCGAAAGCAATTCCTCCCTATGTTATTGGTTGGATAAAGAGGATCATCAATGTGAATTGGATCAATGCTGTAAAACTCACATAGGTAGAACAATCAGAAATGACAAGAGGATTGATTAAGAAAGACTAAGGGTTTCTTCGGATACCATAAAAATTGGTCCTTATTTGTAAATAAGATTATTTTAGGTTAATCTTATGTACAAATAGGACATTAAGGCCATTTTGCAAATCCATTAACTAAGTTAAATATAAAATTATTATATCCATTTGTTTGAGATGAAAAAATGGATATTAGACTATGAAAAATGGATATAAAATAAAAGTATTATATCCATTATTTGCATATAAGACTGTATGAAAGATATTTTTTAGGAGTATCAAAAGAGGCCCTAAATCAATGTTACTATGAAATACCAGTAAGCAAAACCGAATAGTTCTCTCAGTACCTTTGTCCTCTTTCTCTATTTACATAAATACCACTTCCTTGGATTGAAATACGCATTTGGCGTGGATCAAACACATTCCTGGACAAAATAATACCTCTTTTGGTACATAAGCAATGAGTGAAATAAATTTAAACAGGATGTTATAGAGACTTGATCCACCACGGTTGTACAACTTAACAGTCTTACCATGTCACACAGTGAGAAGACTTAATTAGTAAAGAATGATATGCAACTCGTTTAATAACCATATACTTACCCAAAGAAATAAAGAAAATCCATCAAAAGGCTTCCTAGGTTCTGCAAGAGAAGTTATAAAGCACGTTGGTAAAAAATGTCAATGAAAATAAAAGATTACCAGCAAGCAAGAATGCAGAGCTGAACGTGTTCTCACGGCGTAAGCTAAGTTTGGCAGGTGTACGAAACCATTTTCTCTAAGATGAGTAGGCATTTCTTCTAACAATAATGCAGGTAAGGATATGGAGAAAAACTTTCGACTTTTATATGCACATTTCATCGATTAAAATATGCGAAATAAAGAAACGTTATTGTCTCCAGTGGCAATAATGAATAGAGGTCTACAAATCACGAGCAATTCAATAGAGATAACAAGTCTCAAAATTTAAGAAAACACAATACATATTACCTTCTTTCAACTTTCCATCAGTATTTTCACTACAGGACACGTACTAAGGTAACACTATCTCCGGAATTCAACCAATCCAAACTCAATCTGAACTTTAAATTTAGTTTGTTCTAATAATCTAAGTTGGGTATGCCGCCTTTAAAGAATGCCCCCAAAAAAAAAAATCTGAGTCCCTCAATCAGATGGTAATAGAGACCAAATGAGTTTAACTCTATCATGCAACCACGCATATGGTTTACCCCGATTAGGGAAACCAATATCCAGTTAACTGCAGACAGATTTTGACAAACCTGCGCATAGGATGGCAATCATATGCGAAAAATCTTTAACAAAGGATTAGCAAGTGATGTATACAGATCAAAGATAAGTGTAGTCTAAAGATAAATGTAAATCATTTGGTCTTGAAAATCAGTCGCAATAAGCTTGAATAAGTCGATGATGGCATAACCTTCACAACAAAAGTTCCATTCTACGTAGGAATGAACTTATCAGATTCAGACACCTAATTGAATTCATGCTGGTTGGGGGACTATCAAGATCCAAGGTTCTTTTTGACATCCAGAACATGCAGACCTTACACGTAGGTGGTGTTGACCTAAGGTAGGGTTGACCTCAACCCTACCTTAGCCAACAAGTTTAGAGGCACTGGAGTATCCCATAGACATCTCTCATCCATCCCCATATATGTGTAAGTTTTTGTGAATTTGATCTCAACGCCACCTTAGCCAACAAGTTTCTTTTTTTTAGAAAAGTACCTTAGCCAACAAGTTTAGAGGCGCTGGTGTATCCCATAGACATCTCTCATCCATTCCCAGATATGCGTATGTTTTTGAAGAGGTTTTGAATCTTCGTTACATGTCAAGTCGCACCAATCACAATCCAACAGTCCCTTTCCCTTTTTCCTCTTTGTCCCAGTTGGTTCTACAACTTCCTTTCCCTTTCACCGACTCATACGCATAGGTGGTCTTCCAATGTCAACGTCTTCTTCCTCTTCTTCTTGTGGTGTACCATACGGATTACTTATCTCTGCTCTAACTACATTTTTAATAGCTTTTTCTTTTCTCTTTGCTTCTATGAGTTGGCCCATTCTACATTTTACATTAGCATTGACCTTTTTACATGTTGTTACTTCACCAGGAACACCCGCAAGATGTTCTTTCAATCGGGTTATACCTCCACCCGATATGATTTTATCACAAAACGTGCAGACTACTTTGTTTTTTTTAACCCTGCATAAGCCCATGTGGGTTCGTCCAATCTAGCAGGTGCATAACCAATAGAGGAGGCTCCTACAGAAGGTCCCGAACTCATATTGTATTTTAACTAAAATGAAATGGAATTTGGAATTAAAGAAAGCTTTCACTTCCCTTCACTTGAAGCCTTTGGTGGAGATAGTAGAAGTCTTTGAAGAGTAGTTACAGTTAGTGTAGCTTTCACTTCCCAGGTCCCTTCACTTGAAGCCTTTGGAGGAGATAAGCCTTTGACTTTTGATGAGTAGTAGTGTAGAAGCCTTCGACTTTTGGATGGATGGATGGATGGATGGAGTAGAAGCTTTGTAAGTGTGTATAGTACTTTGAAGCTTTTCCTTTGAGATTGATCCAAATATTTGGATCTTTGGATGAAGTAGACTTAGAATGTAGAGATTAAAGAAAGTTGAAGAGAGTAGTAGAGAATTTTAAGTAGAAAAGTGTAGTCAAGAAAGTTATAAGAGAAGGTGAAGGAGAAGTGAGTAGGAAAATAAGGGTTGGAGGGGTATATATCAGTGTAAAGGCATGTAGATGCGAAAAGACGAAAAATACCCTTCCAACAGCTATAAAACAGTCATAAACAGTCACAAAATGAGGGTAAAACATAAACAAACAAAAAACGTCGTTACAGGGGCATTGTCATAATTTGTCTGAAAAAAAAATATTATTTATCAAATTTCGGACAAATTTGAGAATTTCACCCATTTCATCTGAAATTTAGGATTTCTGACGAATTTCGTTCGAAATGGACAAAATCGACCGAAATCCGGAACAAAATGAAAAGTATGGCCATTTCGTTCCGAATTTCAGTCCGGAACAAAACATTTCACCCATCTCGGGCGAAAAGAAAAATTTCGCCCGTTTTGGCAGAACGAAATGGTATTTACAACTTAGGTCATTAGTGACAAAGTTCGAAACATCATAATGGTTGAGCACTGAGCAACAAAACACCTTGAAGGACAAATGCACATCGAATACATAATAACAATTCATGCAATGGCATATATGAAAATTATTAGGAAACAATTTGAAAGAAAAAACAAATATTACAATGTTCTTGAACAATATAGCATATCAAATATCTGGGGAAGAAAAAAAATAATAATAAGGGAGTCGCTAACTCTCACCTTCATGGTGTGGGACTCTCATGTCACCTTTTTATGGGGACAAGAGTAAGACTGTAAGAGTTAGCATATCTTTATAGGGGGCTACTACTGAGGGTGTGACTTTTAATCCTCAACCTTTTTGAAGCAAAGGTCGCATATTCCCATAAATAAATATCCAGACTATGAAATGAGAAATTGGCATCTACAACAACCAAAGTCCTCCTAATTATTTAATTCCAGCTTAAAATTTAAGTGTTTACTTGGTTCATAGGCCGACCAATATGATGCTCGTGCTGAAGAAAGCGTGTAATCAATAACACCTGTGCAAAGTGTCCAAAAGAGTGAGTTATTTTTGCCAGAAATGATGTAATCAATAACACACGCATAGAAAATGCTAGAAGAGTAAAATTGCAAGTTAAAATGACAAGCTCATAGACAATTGTTACTCTTTGGAGAGAAATATGAATGTTGACACAATGCATATCAAGACCGAAGAGGATTCATTTGCTGACAGATTTATACAAGGATAAGGTATTTATCAAATTAATTGAAGCCCATTGTGACCTTTGCCTAATAATCTTTACCAAGTTAGGCCATTGTCCAAACTTATCACAACCGCAAAAGAAGGAACTGGACTTAATTTCCAAAACTTTCACATGTTTAAATACATCAGTTAATGTTATCAATGAAAGATATATGCTGCCCACACCGCGACAATGAGTTCACAAAAGACAAGTTTTTTGTTTAAGTAATGCATATTTTATTTAATGGTTTAATTAATGTATGATATGTCTATATGTTTTTGTTTTATTTTATTTTTTGTTTTATTTTATTTTCACATTTTTTCTTCTTCTTTTGAATAGCAATGTCTATATGTTGTTGAGCCTAGCTCAAAAATCAATGCAACAATGTGCCCATTCTTCGTGTTATTTTGTTTTCTTTTACTTTCTTTAGAACTTCTTTATTTTCATGCTTATTTTGAACTTTCCCTTAATGTGTATTGATCCTTGACATTCTTTGAGCTAGATTGTATGCATGTAACAATCTAACAATATATCAAGATCAGGAGTAAAGAGATAGGGATTAGGGAATTAGGCTAAGGGAATAATATATTGTGTGTGTAACAATCTAACAATTGATTTGATGCGCATAAGGTTGTTGGCACAAAAAGATAGTAAAAAGAAGAAGATGAAATCCTAGTATCTCTCTTTCATGTATAGATAATCATCGCATTCCAGAAAGAGACAACTATTGTTTGTAGATTTAACTGAACCACAACAATAATGACTCACTCTAGCAAACTTAACTGAACCACTTCAATAATAACTGACTCCAGATCAACATACATTTAGTCGGTAGACGTATATAGTGTCTTCATTTTCAAAAGAGTTTCCATTTACTTACCTTTTAGTTCCGGTCGACTGGTTAAATTGGGCTTTTCAACTTTCTTGAGTAATCTTCAATAAATTGTCAATGCCCTACCTTTTTCAACACATTTTCTATGTCAAATACGGCAATAAGATCATCACTTTATATTATCAAAAACATTTTTTAATGGTTAGATATCGTTAATAGAAGAAGAAGAATATACAAAGCCGGCCGAGATGGACGACTAAAAACAGCGAAGAGAAAGAAAAGAAAATCATAAAACTCAAGCTCTCGCTTCCCTGCACCTTCCCTAGCAGGCTTATCTGCCTCCTCATTAGTAGATTGTTTCATGTGCTGAAAGGTTATATTCGCCCCTCCAATGCGATCCCTGATCTCGCCCATCCAACTCCCAAATTTCCAAGGGGCAGATTTATTTCCTTTTAACCACCCGATGACGTTAAGGGAGTCTCCCTCCACAACAAACTTGTCCAAGTCAATGGACACCGCTAACCTTATGCCCTGCAGGGTCGCCCTGATTTCCGCCCCATTAGAGTCCGCAAAGCAAATAAGGCCAGAAAAAGCCCACATTGTAAGCATGGTTTTAAATTTCGACCGAAATTCGAAATTTCAGATTTCGGTGAGGAATGAAACCGAAACGTACCGAAATCAAAATTCCCGTTCGAAATTTCGGGAATTTCATCAAAATTTATAATAAAATATTAATTTTTTATTTCGTTAAAGAATTTCAATCGTCCAAAAAAACTGGAATTTCACGCGTTAATACCAAATTTCGCCTGAAATTTCAGGATTTCGGCTGAAATTTCGGTTTCGGATAAGTCCGAAATTTTAGCCGAAACCGAAATTTAAAACCATGACTGTAACCCCTCTTCGTTTCTAAGGAGACCACCTACCCCGGAGAGTCCAGGGTTGCCGAAGCTAGAACTGTCAAAATTAAGTTTGAGGAACCCAGGAGGCGGAGGGGTCGATAAATAAATATAAAAAACATGAGTATTTTCTTAAATAAATATCACTTGCAACAGTTGCGTAAAAGTCACTTGCCAAATCACTCCCAAGCTTACAACAGTCACAAGTAAATCCGTTAGACTTAGCCAAGCTCCCACTAAGAGCACTGACCAAATTGCAAGCCAAATTTGAGCTCTTTGAACAT
Organism: Tasmannia lanceolata; assembly: GCF_043159265.1. Classification (NCBI taxonomy): domain Eukaryota; kingdom Viridiplantae; phylum Streptophyta; class Magnoliopsida; order Canellales; family Winteraceae; genus Tasmannia; species Tasmannia lanceolata. The sequence goes on along the minus strand of NW_027518679.1, from coordinate 51,950,912 downwards.
TGATTAATAATATTTGTGTAATCAGAAGTTTCTTCTTTCTTCTTTTTTTTGACAGAGAGTAATCAGAAGTTTCTACATAAAGATTATTTATTTCCAGACCTTCAGTTTAGAATATGGGAGCGAAGTAACCAGTACCCTAAAAAACAATACAAATGAAAAACATTAGAGCCAATTTTCCTATTGAACTTAAAAAATTTATTTAATGATCTTCCTGATTTTCAAAAGATCTCAATCAGAACCAAATGGCTGTTCTATTTTTTATGAAGCACTTACTCTTGACTTCCTCTGATTTCCCCACTAAAATACAGAAAAACTTATGACGAAACATATTTCCGAGTGGTTTTAAATTTCCACCAAAACCGACACGAAATGGCCGAAATGTTTATGCTGTTAAACCACTATGTTTTTTTACTTATATGATGGTTTTTTAGAGTGTGTTTGTGTTTATTATAGCCCTTCCTAAAGTTTCATCTTGATTGTTCATCATTTGCATTTTTATTTTATTTTTAATGGTATCATTTGCACATGTTTCCATACATTTCCATGAATTTGCAGTATTTTCATCAAAATTTTCATCCAAAACGGACATATTGTCATTTCTTTCTGAAAAGCATTCGAAACTGAAACATGATGACTTGTTTACAACCTCCCTGAATTTTCATAGGTTAACACTAGGAAGATCTCAATATAAAATAGCTGTGTTTTTCTATTTCCTATGTGATACTTGCCTTATTTCCATTCCGTCACCAAAATACAGACAAGATACGAAATTTCATCGAAAAACAAACTGGGAAAATCATGCGAAGTTTTACCGTTTTAAAGGCTTCCAATTTATTGTATCAAAACTGCTACCAATTAGAAGCAGCAGCAATAATTTTATTCTTTTAAGCATATATATAAGTATATTTTTTTCAAAGCGGTCAAAAGTACTGTCATATCAAGTCCTCAGCACCAAGAAAGAGTCACAGAACACAACATAGTAACAATTGTGGATGATATTTGCATATCTTGTACTGATCTGCAGCAGTCGTGGATATACTAGTACTATCTCCTTAGTGTGGTAGTGAATGATGCCCTCACCAGTGGAATACACCCCACCCCTTCAAAATTAAGTATTATTAGGGACCCCCTCCCAGGTGAAATCCATCCCACCCCGCCCGGTTCTTCAAACTTAAGTATTAATAGGGACCATGACGGTGTGGAGCGTGTATTAATCTGGCATGATCAGTTATAAGGAATTCGGAATCCAATGAGGCAGAGATTATGGTGCTTAAGAGGTATTTTAGGTTGTAGGCCACATTATGTGATCTGGTGGATGCACTCTATGGAGGTTTACCCTTGAAGATTTGGGAGATGCTCTTGAAAAGATTCCAGCATGTTTCTCATTTCGACAATGAAATCGCAAATTTGCATGCACGAGAAGGAGTGTCCCTAGAGCTTTTACCACCATATCGGATTCCTATCCTTTGGATGATGCCCATTAAGGGGATCGTGATTTTCTTTTTATGTGAGCTTTTGTAGCTTTGCTTGAGACTATCTCAGTCTTAGAGCTCTTGTTGTTTGTAGATTATGTCGTAATAAAGCAATTTTGTAATTCAAAAAAGAAAAAAGAAAAAAAATGGTTTAGGACAATTACATAGAACTTGGTTAAAAGATGTGGAACAACAGACCCTAATGTCCGAATACAAAATTGGAAGTGAGTTGCAAACTTTTAGTATAGGAAAGGACGTATGTGCCTTCCATCAAATCAGGAAGTATTGATCTATTGAAATTCTTTTCAAATGGTCACCATTTTCATTAGTGAACAAATTGTGTACGCCACAGGGTCACCACCATGTGCATGATGATTGAACTAGAAAAATTTGCCAGGCATCACAAGTCCTGCCCATTGCCCTTGGTTCCATCATCATTGGATTATCTTTGGCCCATTGATCTGTGATGATAAAAAAAAAACCCTAGGTTTCTCCATGCCATTAATTGTTTTGCAAGCATTAATAGGGATCTTCCATTTCCATTTCAAAAAAATAGGATCTTTCGATATGGGACCTAGACCCACTAGATCACCTAATGATAGCCTGTAAAATCAATGGTCCTGATCACCAAACAAGTGCACCATCATGACCATTTTCGTGAATCAAAACAATATCATCTTGCTAATCGATCTCGTATAAAATTAAAGGGTGTTTTTTAATGGTAATAAGATTAAAGGGTGTTACAATATGAAATTTTGTCACGTATCCAAGAAAAAAAATTTCAATGATACAACATAGACAAATATGAGCTATGATTTGAAGAATGCTCGAGGAATGAGATTTTATAATATGAAACTTAGAAAAATGCAATGCAACTTACCAAACAATAGGAGCTTAAGCCACCTGAGTAAGAATGGTCAAGGCTACGATCTGCCAAGAATTGTTTTAATACTAAAGCGAGGGGTATCACTGCAGGAAACTGCTCAGTAAGCTCTCTAACCTGCATATGCCAATTCAAAAAAAAAAAGAGTACAACTTTACATCTAAAATGACATGAATAATCAAACTGTTAATATTGATCCAAAATTCATTAAAAATTGTAGTTGGATCTATTGCTCTACTAAAGTGGAAAGACACCCTCAATTCTCTTGGTTTTTAGAGAAAAAGAAAATTTCCCATAAAAAATAACATGATTAATCAGACTATTATCATTCATCCAAAATTCATAAAAAAAAATTTGTTGGATCTATTACTCTACTAAAGTGGAAAGACACCCTCGATTCTCTTGGTTGTTCCCCTATAAAGTGGATCGATAAGATTATTTCCTGTTAAGAATGATGTTATTTTCGTTTGAAGAATACGAAGGAAAGCAGGGAGAAAGAGAATTACCACAATGTCCATCATGTAATATCCAATAGTTTATCCACTAAAGTGATATAATACAAAATTATCATAATGCCCTTAAGTCTTAACCATAATGAGAAAGCATAAATAAAATATATAGGATTTCCGAATGTTGGTTTTGAGAAATGGCTTAGTAAGGATGTTGGCAAGCTGATTCTCTGACACAAGGAAAAGTGATAATCTTGGCAAGAACTTTCTACCCAACAAAATGGAAGACAATCCCTGTGTTTGGTTCTGTCATGAAACAGGGGTTAGCGATAATACTTCATTGTCAAAATACAACTTCATAGAAGTGTCAACCTTACTCCAATCACTATAAGAAGTCACTGAAGCTCAAATGTGGCATGTGTTGTGACTTTGTATTTGGCTTCAACATTAGAGAAAGCAACAATTGCTTGTTTCTTACTTGTCCACGTAACTATATTAAATCCAAAAAATGTGCAGTAGCCACTGATAGAAAGTATACCAATATGAGAACCAGCCCAATCTGCAACATATCCTTCTACACTCGTGCACAGGGTTGGCATATAAAACTATTTCCCAAGATCACTTTCAAGATATCTCAAAATTCCTTTTTTTTTTTTGAATGGCGAAAATTTCATTAAAGAAAAGGAGATATCTCAAAATTCTCTCAACAACTTCAAGGTGAGTAAAGCGAGAGTGCATAAATTCACTAACTACAGTTACAATCACAGCATAAGCAATAGAATGAGTAATTGTAATGTAAATGAGCTTACCAACAAGTCTTTGATAAATTTTTGGATCAGTGATCGCCTCCCCCTATTGATAATGAAGCTCAGGATTAGGTTTCATAGGAAGCATGGCTCGCTTTGCCCCTAGCTTACATGTTACTTTCAACAAGTCAAGCATGTAATTCCAATGGGTATTCATATATGAATATCCCATGCCTTGATCCAGCCATTTTAATTCCCAACAAGTATTTCTTATTAAAGACTCTCCTCAGATGATCTTTTAGGTCTTGAATGGCCTTACATCGTCGCCTATTATGAGTGTTGTCATCAACATACACTATCATGATCACAGAGTTCCTTCCATTCATTTTTCATAAAGATAGAATAATCAGCATAGCTTTCCTTGAGCCATGTGTGTCCTTGTTGAATTAAACCTCAAACCATGAACAAGGTGATTGTTTCAGCCTGTATATCGATTTCTTCAGCCTGTATATCGATTTCTTCAGCCTACAAACCTTGCCATTTTCCCCCTTGCACCAAAAACTAGGAATAGGGATATTGCCTCTTCCTGAAGGTCATTGTGAAGTGCATTCTCCATCTCTGTTAGCAGCCAAGGATAGACAACTCTCATTGACATTTAGCAATTGGAGTAATCGATCCCATATAGTTGAGTAAATTCCTTTCCTACCAATCGTCATATATCGTTCTATCATGCCAGCAGGTTTATGCTTTATGGTTTTAACCCTTACACCCAACCATAAGTTTACCTTTTGGCAGATCAACAAGATCTCACGTGTTATTCTGTTCTAACACATCAATCTCTTCGACCATTGGCCCTTTCCAATGTGGATGAACTAGGAATCAGTTACCTTGGTGGGAATTTCAATGGAAGCAATAGAAGACAAAAACTTTGTGGGGCATACTAACAGTTCTGTTCCGTTCCGAACAGAATTCCCGGAATGGAGACCGGAATAAAAATCAAAACGAAACATGCTAGCTAGAATTCTAGAAATTTAGAACTCCAAGAATGTTGGAATGTGGTGAAAGGGGATTTGATGGAGCTGTTTGAGGTGTTCCAGGGAGATTTGGCGTTGGATACGAGCACGATAGCAACTTTCATCACAATTATCCCTAAAAAGGATAGTGCAACTTCTTTGTCAGACTATAGACCCAGTAGCCTTGTTGGGAGAGTACAAAATCATTGCAAAGGTGCTAGCAGAGAGGCTTAAGAAGGTGCTCAGATCTCTTATATTGCAGAATCAAACTGCTTTCATATAAGGGAGGCAAATTCTAGACAGCATCTTCGTGGCAGGCAAACAAGGTCGTGGATTACTTCAACTGACATAATCTTAAGGGGACCCTCTGCAAAATTGATATGGAAAAGGCCTTTGACAGAGTGGAAAGCAACTACTTAGACTTCATCATGAGTAGGATGGGCTTCAGCGATAGATAGAGAAGTTGGATATTCATTTGCATATCATCAGCTTGGTTCTCTACTATGATTAATGGGACTCCTCATGGGTTCTTCAAATCCCCCCCCGAGGGCTGACACAAGGTAATCGTCCCTCCCCGTTTCCTTTCACTACTATTGCGGAATCTATTGGCTTGGCAAATGATCGACAAGGCTTACGCTCTCAACTTGATAAACAGGTTAAGACTGGGGAACAACGGAACTGAGGTCACACGCCTTCAGCTTGTCGATGACACTTTGACCCTTTTGCAGTGCTGATGTCAGAGTAATTAAAAATATGAAGGCCATTGCTCGGTGCTATGAGGCATGTTCAGGACAGAGCACTAATTTTAGCAAATCAATGTTAATGGGCGTCAACTTAGCGAGGAGGACCAAGTCAGTTTGCTAGTATTTTGGGGTGCAAGGTTGAAATCATCACATACCTGGGCCTCCCGATATGTGGCGGAAGACCTCAGAGTCCTCTTTGGGATCCCATTGCTGAAAAGATAGAAAAAAGGTTGTCGCTTTTGAAGAGGACTTTGTCTTTGGGTGGCAGAATCACGCTGATCAGGGCTGTGTGCTCTTTAATATGCCTCTTTATTATATGTCAATCTTCGAGTCCCCTTTAGTGTTATTTGCCACATCAAGCAGCTTTAAAGGAATCTCCTGTGGGATGATTCGAATGAGGAAAAGATCCCACTGGCTCAGATGGAAATTGGTTTGCCAGCCTAAACATGCTGGAGGTCTTAGAATCAGGGATCTAAAGGTGATGAACAGGGCCTAGGTCAAATAGTTGTGGACGTTTGGGGTAGACCAATCCCGTTTGGTTGCTCCAGGTAGACTTCTTCCTTTAGACATCCATGCAAGAATACAATTTTCATATCCATATGACTAAGCTTCCATCCAAATACATTAGCCAAGGCCATAACCAATCTCATTATAGTTGCCTTACTATGGGACTGAAAGTTTCCTCATAGTCAAGACCAAGTTGATGGTTATACCCCTTCGCAACTAGTCCAATGTTATATCTATCCATTGTTTCATCAGATTTATACTTTTATCTTATATGTTCGCTCGCAACCCACAACATTCTTCCCAAGTGACATTTTCAGACAGCGCATTGACCTCTTCTTGCATGGCATCAATCCACTTCTCATTTATCACAGCTTCTGCAAAGGAAGATGGTTCAGGTGGCGACTAACCAACTTAAATATTCAAGACTTGCTTGTGTTTATGCTGATGTGTGGTGCTTTTCATGATACCTGAGCTGTCAGACACTACAAAATGAGAGGAAGAAGGACTGGATTCCGCCTAAATCTACGGCGATCATAGAAATCAAACTCCACAAAAAGTAACATGATATGGGAGTAGAACATGACAGGAGAATAACAAGTAAACCCCATAGCCCTTGGGCTCATCGTTATATCCCAGAATGATGTTCATGATGGCCTTGGGAGGGAACTTCTGTTGACCTATGTCAAGTACATGCACATAGCAAAAACAGCTCCATATCTGAGTGGAATAATCTAGAATCTCCTTAGCATGTTACTAACATGAATAGTTGTGTGGAACCCCTACGAGTAAACATGCTTATAAGCTCCAGAGTGGAACAGCATAGCTCTATAAATTCATCAGCATCATTGATATGTTGATACTTTCTCTTTACAACTCCATTCTAAGACAGAGTATGATGAGGCATGGTTTTAAATTTCCACATAAACTGACATGAAATGACTGAAATATATCCGTTCTCATACCCACCGTAACACAAAGTGAAACGAAACCATAAGTGTATTAGGAGTATACTACTTTTTGAAAAAGTAATAGTGGTATACTATACCAATATGAATTACATAATTATATTTATAAAAATGAAGTGTATGTATTGTGTATAAATACATATATGAATTACATGTGAAATGTGGCATTTCTTGAATTAGCAGACATGCACAGCAGTGCATGCCACTAGGTGTTTGATGTTGATTATGGATGATTTTTCTACTTATGTGATGGTTTTTGAATGTGTATTTGTGCTTATTCTAGCCCTTCCCGAAGTTCCATTTTAAATTACCATCATTTGCATATGTTTCCATACATTTCTGTGATTTTACATGATTTCCACCGAAATTCATCCACAACTGATATTATTCCATTTCCTGCACGACTGAGTCTGAAACATAAAACTATGGAACAAGAACAAGAGAATTGTTGGTAATATCAAGAGAGAGAGAGAGAGAGAGAGAGCGATGTTGGCGTATGCCATGGAATGATAGAACTCCCTAAATGCTTGGTGGTGTATTTGACACCCCCATCACTTAGTAGGTGTTTAATGCGAGCGCTAGAGTGCTCAATGACAAAGCATGGAAACGAGCGTGGACAAAGAAGACATCAGACTTGTTTCCTTGTGAATCAAGTACTCTATGACAAATCATGGAAATGAGTGTGGACAAAGAAGACATTTGACTTGTTTATTGAAGAAGGCAAAAGAAGACATCAGAGTTGTTTCCTGAAGATCAATGTGAATCAAATAAAATCATCCACAAAAATAACGTAGTCAAATAGAGAGGCAATAGGGGCAAGACCCACACATCAGAATGAACTATCTCAAAGGGGTAAGTACTCCTTATTTGAATGCCCCATAAAGAACAACTTTCATATTTTACATTCAAGAGCAAGAGAGAAAGAGAGAGGCGTGAAATGTTCGGTGGTGTTTATTATCATTCCCTGCGCAGGTCCCACCCATTCCCAAATCCCCCAATATTAATTAACGGCAAGGTTCAAGTCCCGGCAACAGAATCACTTTACCGTTCAAAAAAAGTACTCTTTATTTGATAATATGATGGGAAAAAAAAAGGCAATTCATAATGCTTCTCGAGTTGACAAGTATGACAACATTTCTTCATGTGATAGAAATAAAAGTGTGGCACCAAGATTGAGGGATGTGATCATTCATATAGGCCATACAATTGTGCCGAATTGAAGATGATAGAAATGAATCAGGAGCCGAGAAGACTCCAACCCTAGATTGGGAAGTGGATCCTGAAACTTGTGGGGCAGAACCCATCTTTGTAACTTTTCAGATGACTCTTTCTACGGGCCTTTTTTTTCTTTTTCTTTTTCTTTTTCTTCTCTGTGGTGACAACCAAACTATAGATGCAGAAGTTATGGTGGCTTGACACAGAATAAGATTCTTGGCGGAAGTTTTTTGTTCAAAGGTGTAGATTGGAGGAAATTCAACTACGATCAAATGTCTAAAATCCAAACATACTTAGCTCTTTTCTAGATTGTTTACGGAAATGGTGGATAAGATCCTGCCCCTCCCCGAGTGCCCTTTTTCTCACATTCATCGTGGAGAAAACGGGAAAGCAGATAGTAACTTTGAGCTAGCTCTTTCAATGAGCCTCCTTTTTTTTGTATTCTTCTATGAGCCTCATTCGGTCATGTGTGTGTGTGTGTGTGTTAGAAATGATATACCAGTGTGTTTCTGAGATACATTTCTCAAGACTTGAGAACAATCAAATCATTTGTCCTTCAAAACAAGTAACGCATTTTTCAAGTATTTCAAGGCTGCCGTTCAAAAGGTTAAAAACTTTGAAGGTCTTGTGAAGTTACCAATTCTGTAGTTTGGAGACCAGTATGTGATGTAGACTTGAAACTGATATCCAAACGAACGGATTCCATACCCTTGCCATCATCATTCTTCATCTTTGGAGCATTATCTGAACCCACGATATCAAAATGAATAGCAGTCTCTTCTTCGCCAGTCACATGGGCCAGCTCAACTTTTGATGTATCCACAATCGAAGTATTTCCGCTAGAAGCAATAAGATCATGAGGAACTTCCGCCACTAGCATGATAACAGGTATCTGAGAACAAATTTTTATCAAGATTAGATATGCCAAAAGATTCAAAACAAAAAAGACTAAGCTAGAAGGAAGACAATGACAAGTAGCCATCAAAAAGGTAAGAAGGCTTTACAGCTGTATTTTCTATGGTTTTAAGAGAGTCATTTTTAACCCATTCCTGATTGGCAAGATATCTAGCTGCATGCTGGAAAAAACAAACTGGAATGGTGTCAGAATTTCCATATGTAGAATAAAGAAGTTAACAAAAGCAAACCACGGAAGACAATAAGGGGTCAATAAGTAGGAAATATTATAACGCAACCATTACATACCATAAAATTTACAAATGAAACATATATATATAACTGATACCACATTAGTTGTTCCCTATGATTTGTGGACTTGGACAAGAGTGTTGCGTGTCTAATGGCAAATCCTCAAAATTTATAAACGGGGACACGACTAAAATACAAAGTATATATAATCATAATTTGTAGATACGGATTCATGTGTGAGTTTCGACGTGGATACGAGTTGTCTGACATGGTAACATCTAAAACTCTAGAAATGGTGACACACACACACACACACACACACACACACACACACAAATATGATATTCTTTTGGCAAACTAAAAACTCCTAGATTTTTTTTCCAACTATAATCTAAATCAAATATGAGATAATCAAATAATAGCACGCATTCATCAATTTAATCTAGTTCTCTCCATCCCCAACATACAACGAGAAAGGGAGACAAATATGATACAATGAATATAGTATTAGCATAAGAGTTTGTTTAGGGTTTTAGGTTTATAGGAGAAGATATGGCAGCAAATATTGGTTAAAGAATGGCTAAAAGAAGAAATTATAATAAAAGAAGACTTAATAATAAAAACAGGTAAACATGATGTTCAATAATAAAAACGAATGTCACACTAGACACGGTACAAAAACGTGTCCACACGCCCACATTAAGTCTACACTTCTAGAAATAGCTTCAAAAGTGTCCAAAGGAGTGTCGACACGAGTGGACACGCGTGTCATGTCGGACAGGGCAGGACACGTGTGTCGGCAATAAATTCAAAGTGTCGGTTAAATCATAGGTTGTTCCTAATAATAGATCACAACCCATCTACTTTAAAACAGAATATGCTGCTAGTAAACACCAACCAAAGCTGGTCTAAAGGATAGAGTTAACACTCTCGGGCCCATTTTACAAATTAAAACAATGCTCACAAACAACAAAGCAGCTCAAACCACTTTACTCAAGCAAGTATCATGATGCACGCATAAGCAAGGTTTTAAATTTCGGTTTCAATTTCGGTCGGCACAAAAACAGATACATGATACATTTCGGTTTCAATTGGAAATTTTAGTGGTAATCTTGAAAAATCACGGAAACGTGTGGCATGTGCAAATAATGAAATTTTAAGATGAAACTTCGGGAAATGCTAGGAGAAGCACAAATATATACTTATAAATCCTCGTATAAGAAAGAAAGTCATCCATCTCATCGGACACCTAGTGACATGCGTTGTCACACAGGTCTAGAACAGTAAATTCAATAATAAAAAAAAGCACAATGTAACGAAGTATAAGAAAGTACAATGACCAGTTATCCTTCCAAGGACCCCAACTCTATGTGAATATAACATAGAATTACGACTTACGAGGTAGTAATGGTCCCATGTTGATCTAATATCACATGCATAAACATAAGGTTACTTTGATGTGCAGTCCAATGATGCTGCCTACAAAATATCATTCTCTACACTAATGAAATGAAATGCAAAGTAAAAGGGTTTACAAAAAAATCATTTCCCCTTTCCGCTCACTTAGTCAAAGATTCATCAATTGTATGATGCTTATGCTTTGAAATTTGAAATTCTTGAATATTCACATTGAAATGAAAATTGGGCTCACCTTCGATTCAACTACGATGGGCCCATAAAGCATGTTGACAAAGATTAAAAAAATAAATGTTTTTCTACCTCTGTAATTGGTTTTAACATCACTATTTGTACCATTTAAAACTACACGACAATTTATCTATAAACGAAACAAATCAAAGTTTAAAAAACAAGGCCTTAATAAAAATCGAAAAACAAGGACTCAATAAAAACAAATCAAAGAAACATGTTATAAGGAAAAAAATTCCAAACTTTTAGGGTTTTCTAAAAAAGTGTTTTCTAGAATAAACTTCAAACTTTCATGTATGCTATTTTATTATTTTGATTTACAATAGATTAGGTTTTTTTTTAAGAAAAACTGCTTTATACGCTGTAAATTGGAACAACTTTCTATTTTTGTGTTGTTTCGACCATTTCGGTTGAAATTTCAATCGAAATAATGACGTGGAACAAATCCACTGAGATTTTGTCTTGATGGGGATAGAAACAGAAACTTTTCGGTCGTTTCGTGTTGGTTTCGGTGGAAATTTAAACCATGCGCATAAGCTAGTACCACTCGACCTCATCAAAATGAGAAGCTATTACAAAGCACGACAATCCTATGTTACCTATGTCTCTCTAATCAATATTAAGTTTCAAGCCAGCATCAAGATGGCTGTGCTACAAAAAGTGCAAATCCCCAAAGTCCCAAAATCAGATACAATATATCCTCCAGACCAAATTATGCAGAAGAAGCATTACAAAAATGCTCATCCATGTATCATAACCAATAACAGTGATAGTCTATTGGCCTTCAGAGGCTGCTTTATCAAAATTGTTGTCGTACATAAGATGGTGTACCAGAGGATTCAATCCCTCTCACTTCCTATCAGCAATTCCCAGAAAAGTTACTGAAGAACTAATGAAACTACAGGAAGTCCTCCCAAAGGTTTATGTAGAAAAGGCAAGCCTTTACAGATCGTATACTAAGTCAGCAACCTTTCTTGAAAGAATCGAGGGGAAATTGGAGAAATGGAGTTATGGTTCTTCTTCAACAATTTTTTTTAAAATGAAGTTATGGTTCTTCAACAACAAATTTGACAAGAAAACTACACATTATGGGCTCACATTGATCGCAGATTCTTCATTTGGAAGCAAAGCTGAAAACACATTCTATATCCCTTGTTGATTGGAGAATGACCCAAAACCACGATAATCTAAGCTCACATTTGGAAAGACAAATGCAGTTTGGATCCCATCAAAGGGGCACTGACACTGACGCTAGATGAACTCCATATTAAAATAAACAAGAAATGATAGTGTATGCCCAACTTAGAAATTCATCAGTACCAATTCTGATGACATGAATGTTGACATGCTGAATCGAATTTAATACAACATCTGGTACAACAATCTTGACACTTATCCAAGACTTCAAATTTCGATTTCAATTTCCATTTCGGTCACCATGAAAACGGAAACATTTTGGTTTCAGTTGGAAATTTCGGTGGAAACCCTATAAAATCACGGAAATGTATGGAAACATATGCAAATGACATTTTAAGAAGAAACCACAGGAAATGATAGAATAAGTATAAATACATACTTAGAAACCATCGCATAAGCAAGACAACCATCCATAATGGTTTTAACAACATCGAACACCTACTGACATGCACTATCGTGCATCTCTAATAATTCAGTACATACCGCATGTCACATGTAATTCATATAACTATTTATATATAATACATACAAAACATTTCACATGCAATTCATATAAAAATAATTATATAAAATATACATATATAGTATACCACTAATACACTTACGACTTTGGTTTTGATCTGCATTTCAGTTTCGGTATGCATTTCGGTGGGGATGGAAATGGAAACATTTCGGTTGTTTCGTGTTTGGTTTCGGAAGAAATTTAAAACAATGCTTTTACAGAGGTGTGATGCCTTAGAACTGTAATCCCTTCTTTCTCTCAATTATCTAAGGTATATTCCAACGGTTAATCTGATGATGCAAGTGAACATACATCCAAGCCTAGATCGGTTGAATTTTATTGGATTTTCACATAGTCGAATTGTTTGGATCTTTATACTCCATCAAGTTCTACATCATTTTCGTATCAGAGCTACAAGAACTAGTTTTTTCCCTATTGGTCTTGCATCACCTAGCTTGAATCGTTTCTTTTTACTGGTCACCTAGCTTGAATCCTCAGTCTTCTTTCACATGGGGTTTGAGTGTAAAACCTCAGGCATCCCTACCTAACAAGAAAAGAAAATCACATACAAAAAGCCCACATTTCTTCATACATGACAAAGGCAGAACTTAGACATGTACATCCAAAGGGTTGTGAGACAGTCTTCTTCTTTTGACCCATTAATAGGAGAAAACAGAGAGAGAGAGAGAGAGAGAAGCACATGTGCTCTCTGTAGAGAGAGGGAGAGAGGGAGAGAGAGAGCAAAAAAGGACCGGCTAGATTAGAAGGGTAATAGCAGAGTTCCAAATTGAACCGTGCGCAAACAGATTTGATGACTTGTGTTTAATTCAATTCCTGTAGCCAGATTACAAGAATTTTTCAACAAATCTAGGGTTGCTCACATGGCATTTCAAACTAAAGAAGTTAGTAATGCAGTGAAAAAAAATCATAAAATCAAAGCAACTGAATCTTACAATGACTACTAGAATAAGATGACTTCTAAAAATGAGGTCGATATTAACTGCTAATATGAAGAATAAGAAAATCACATTATAACTTCGCAAGCTGAAAACCTGATACAGTTTCATCAGGGGAAGTTCTTTTATTGGCGCATGGTCCAACTTATAGACGTGGAAGTAAAAATGAAAGAATCCATAATTAGCCACTCAGAAGCACAGTAACAAACCACGCCACTATACCTGAAGGCATGTTTCTTTAATACCATTCCGACCCTCCAAAATCCCAGCTTCTTTGATAGGTTCCTACCAAATAATTCCAATTGCAAGTTTTCAACTAAATCCTACAAAAATGCAAGCATAGATAGTGGTAGCAATCCAAAAACAATTTATCAATAACAGTCTTACCAAATTCCGTACTGGAGGGAGACAAACAACTAGATCCACATCACTGATAGGAAGAGCCAAACCAGTTGCATTTGAACCAAAGATGTTTGTCCTGGACCGAGGCCAAAGGACTTGAAGAGATCGTGCGACCCTCTTGACAGCCCAGTTAATGTAGGGTTTCTTAATCAGATTTTCAGCAGCAACCTTGGATTTTGAATCAAGGATGAACCAGCAGCTATATTAGCAAAGTTGGCTTGGATTATCAATGAAAACAAAAGTTCACAAAACAAAACATATATATTTGTTCACATACAATAATGACATGTAAGAAGCAGAATGAAAATAAATAATGAAACCATGTTTAATAATATTGTATCAATTTTAAGCAATATCAACTTCAAATATATCAGACATGATAATCTTGGAAATGCAGACCACAAAACATAAATGACAGTAATATATATATATATATATATATATATATATATATATATATATATATAGCTTGATACCTGCTCACAGAAAGAATTAATTTCCCCATGGAGAATATTGTGCATCATAGCTAAAGACGCCTCACGAGCAGGGGAATTCTGTAAATCCGGAGGTTGCAAGGGAAATGCAACATCTGGCTGTAATGTAACATTTAGTTAACAACTCCATATATGCACATGGTTTTAAATTTCGGCCGACACACCCAGCTGAAATTTCGGATGTCGGTCCGGACCGACACCAAAAGTACCAATTTCGGTGTCAGCCAGATTTCGGCCGAAATTTCAGAATTTCAGAAATTTGGGGAATTTTTAATTTTTAAAAGAGAAAAGAGTTCCTACAGCCTAGTTTAGATAAGTTATCTACACCCTAGGCTTAAAATACAGTGGGGGGCACATTGTTTGGGTGAGCCAAAGCATTCATTTGATAGGCCCTCACATAGATCGGGTGTGCCCAAAAAATCAGCTCCATAGGATCATCCCAACCTTACAATTTGTGGAGGCAAAAAATGGACGTGTATAAATCACAAATCTGTCCATTTTTTCACTCCACAAATTGTAGGGTTGGGATGATCCTATGGAGCTGATTTTTTGGGCACACCCTATCTATGTGAGGGCCCATCAAATGAATGCTTTGGATCACCCAAACAATGTGGCCCCCGCTGTATTTTAAGCCTAGGGTGTAGATAAGTTATCTACACTAGGGTGTTGGAACTATTTAAAATATTGTTTCCAAAATTTATTTTTGTTCCAAAATTTCGGCAAAAATTTCTGTCCGAATTTTTTTTTACTGAATCTAGGCTAAAATTTCGGTTCTGGCTGAGGCCGGACCCGAAATTTTAAACCTTGTATGCACCTGAATACCATGGTACACAATAAATATATAATTCTTACTGAAACATTTCTTACTGACAAAACACTTACATGCTCCTGGTCGAGAGCTAGTTGGGAGATTGCAATTAGGCGATCTTGCAGCAAAGACCCCGGTAGAGGCTGAATCATTTGAGTGGCTGCCATGCCTTTGTTTCGCCACGAAGGCCAAATCACTTCAGCACCATCCACACAAAGGCGAGCTTCCCCACAGTTAGTTCCATCATGGTACCAACTTCTCATACCCCAGTGCCTTGGACTAGAGCTACCAGACCTCACAGCTGGGAAGCCTCTCTGTTTCCTAGATCCACTAACTGGAGAGGGAGGAGGAGGTCGTGGAGCTTGTGGAACACAGAGTACAACAGGAGATGGTGGTCTCTTGATCTGCGGGACCTCTCTCCTGGTAGGAGGTACACATGGACTTTTATGGTCATGATTGAACTTAAATTCTGATCTTGATCCCTTCCTTGATATATTTGGAACAATGATAGGGCGTAAAATTGGGTATGGATGTGGATCCCCAGTCATCCCTTCAACAACAACACCGGGTGAATTGGCCAAAGATCCAGGGCCTTTCTCCTCTGGCACATCTGGCACTGTTGATGAGGAGAGGACCACCTTCCCAGTTACATCATTTCCTGGCATAACATAGCCAAGGGGTTGGTGTCCAGGACCCAAAGGATCAAAAGGAGAACAAAATTGACCAGCGGGTGGAGAAGCCAGACCATTCGCACTAAAAGAAGCAGGAAGGCCCGGCAAGCCAACCATATCATCTATGGCTCTATTCAGATCTGCCTCATGCCAAGCCCAAGAGCTATCTTCTGAACTTAGAGAAGGAGGACGAGAAAACCCTGTGACAGCATGATCAGAAGTATTCCAGTACATCACTCCACCACCAAAAAACTGATTATAATCTCGTCCAGAAAATGCATGCACTTCAGATTCTTCTCCGGTCATCCAATGGGGTTCACTATCATCTACTAGATCTGGTGAAGTTTTTATATCACAGTCCCTAAAATCACCAGTGTACCTTTTTTCATTGTCATCCTTTGTGCCATTAAGTTGCCTTCCATGAGCTGTAAACCCTGAGTTGAATGAAGGCTGCAGCCTTGGGATAATTCCAGTATCATAGTTACAAGTTAGTGGTGTAGTCAATCGACTGGAGCTTCTTATCATTGGAGGCCAATCCAAACTCATTGTTAGAGTTCGAGGAGCCATGACCCTGCTGCATCCACCTTCCATTGATGGATTTAGTGCCTGATGCCTTGCAGGCACGAAGGATTGATGCAAGTGGTTACACCAATTGTGACCAACATCCAAATGCAATCTATCTGTAGCAGCTGGGAGATGCTCTGAAGAGGAAAAACTAGGTGCTAAGCTCGGCCACTCATACGATTTACCCCCAACAGAACTTGGATGCCCATGGTCATAATGGTCCCCACCTTCCTTTTGAGAAAGAGCTGGCTCTGATGTAGTGTTGTTTATGTATCCAGAATTATGATGCACAAACCCCTTATTGGTAACAACATTAACATTCTCTTGAACAGGCATAAAAGGGCAGATGGTTTTAGAATTGTAAGCATCGTCTGTACGCTCCCCTATGGAGGAAGTAATGCAGCAACTTTCAATTACCGCATCCGAGCACATGCCACTGTTTACAAGACCAGGACCAAAAGATGCCTCCATGTGTGGGATCCCAATATCCTTCCGTGAACATAGTGAATCATAGGTACGGATATTGCTATTATCCAACTTCTTTGAAATATGGAAGCATTCCAAATCGGAATCAGAGCTACCCGAAGTAGCAGCATTGGCAGAATCCTCCTGGATTTTTTTGGTCACTTCAGTGTCATTCCCTACATTAGGCTTATCAGCAGGATCAGAACATGTAGAACCTGGTGATGGGTTGTCATTGACTGAAAAATCATTTGCTAAGTGGTGAACAATTGAAGCGTCAAGTAACCCGTTACACTTTGTAGGCTCACTCTGTACACTAATTGGCGGGGATGTATTTCCCATAATGTTTACTTTGGGATTTCCAACTGTAGTTGGTCCTTCTAAGTCATAACTGTTACTCTTATTGCTTTTTTTTCTGCTCTTCTTTCCAGCAATTTGGATCTTGCAATCAACCACTCCAAAAGAATTTTCCTAAAATGACAAGAAATCAATCATTAGATTATTTAATGCTGACAAGAAAGAAAAGATAACAAAAAGGGTAAAAGTTACCATTCCAACTCTTGTCAATGAGGTCTGCTTGTGGAGATCCTTCTCTGGAATGCAAGCACTAACTGCAGCAGACTTGTCGTTAGCCTCCAAGGAAATATCATTCTCCAGAGAGCTAGGCCTGGAGCAATTGCGTTCTATATTAACTGATCCACATCCATGCTCCTGGAAATAAACACTTTGGAATAAATTGAATTGAGTTATCTCAAAACGCAACTACAAATGCATTAAACCTTTAAGAAGTCCATAAAAATGCATTAAACCTTTAAGAAGTCCATATAAATGCATTAAACCTATAAGAAGTCCATAAAAATACCTCAGAAGGGTTTTGCATTTCAATATTGGACCCCAGAGCGTTCGGCATGGAATTCAGCCTTTTCGAATTGCGATTTTTTTTCCTTCCTTTCCGACATCCTACACCAAGCTTCTCTTTGGATTTATTTATCGGGGCCTTCAAATTTTCATCTCCCAGAAGTTCATGCTTTATGTAATCACCTGAAACTGCTACTAGAAATCCTCGCAACCTCCTCGATAAGCAATCCGAAAAAGTGTGTACAGAACCCAATGTACTGAAAAATAGTTTTTCTTTTTCAAGTTCGTGTTGCTGCAATGTTAAAATCATAGCAGATATTTCCCGAATCACAAGCAGCCTGTTAAAGGCATTGGCCAACTGAGTAGGCTTTCCGGAAATTGAAGCAGGGACAATGCGCGAGCAAAGATCTGCATCAGTTCCTGAGAGTGCATGGATGGTGCCTTGACATAATGCAGTAGGTCCATATCTCAGGGGCTGTTCTGCTCCTACATTAAAGGACCACAGATCATCCTTCAAGGCTTCATTTGCCTCCCTAACAATCTCATTTGCCTGGAAACTTACAATAGACAAAAGTCAGAGTTGAGAGTAGATTAGTACCAAGTATCAAGTGCAATACAAGATAGCATTCTCATTCAGATAAACATAACAGCTCCTGCACTGTCTCTACAATGAAGTGTGTTGGGTGGTCTACACGAAAGCAAAAGATCCCACATCGGAAAAGTGAATGGATGTGGAAGGGCTTATAAGGAGTTGGGCACCCTCCCCTTAACGCCTACTTTTAAGGGTAAGTTCTACCCGGGTCCCAACAAGTGGTCTCGGAGCCCAGGTCTGGTAACCCGGTGTACCCTTGAGGACAGAGGGAAAATCTTGTAGTTCCCGCGTTGCTTCCGCATGGAGAAAGAGATTGTTGGGGGCTATACGCAAAAGCAAACGATTTCACATTGGAAAAGTGAATGGATGTGAAAGGGCTTATAAGGACTTGGGCACCCTCCCCTAGCTTTTAAGGGTGAGTTCTACCCGGGCCCAAATAAAGAGAATTACATCAAACACTACGCTTGGATCCCAGAATGCAAAGTAACCATACATTAAAAAACACTGTAGTTTCCATGCATGAGGAATCTCCCCTTGTTTTTCAGATATCAGTGAGAATAATTCTCATGCTTTTCTAATCAAATTGGTAACGTCATTCAATTCAAAGAAAAAAAGTAGCTATGTAATTCATTGTGAAACTACCAATTACTCAAAAAGCTTAGAGTTGGTGTTATTTAATCATTTATACTTCAACACACCCCTCACATGTTGCCACTCTTTTATGGGCCGGCCGTATACATGGATTTTTAACATCAAGGGGTTGTTGGGTTTTGAACCCAGGCCTACCAATAGCTCCGAATCCTCCGATACCATGTGAAACAACCAATTGCTCCAAAAGCTTAAGCTATTAGAGGTGGTGTTATTAAATCATTTAAACTTCCACATTCATAACTTCGCATAAAACATGGACAAAACAGTAACAGCAATGAAGAGTCAAGTTCTTGAAGAGTACCAATGATTTCGCCGCTTTGCCTAAACCCACCCTACAGAGCTTCTTCCTCAATCCAGGGTCCAAACTATCCCACCAATCCAAACACCCCTTTTTCCTCCAAAACACATTCGCGGCTACTCCAGAAACACACCCCTTCATCTTCAACCCCCTCTTCTTCGGCCCATAACAACTTAACCATGACAATCTCATAGTCAATTCCATCTTATTAGCCACAAATGCCTCCACACTGTAATACCCCTTCGCCTTCAACCACGGTAACTCCTCCCAATCCGAACCCAATGCCTGCTCTTCCCCCCTCAAAAACCCCCCATCTGAAACCCCATCCATAACCCTAACAAACCGATCCAAATCCCCCACAAATTCCTCAGAAACCGTAACCGAATCGATCGAACATATAGAACAGCTTTCCTCTTCTTTTGATCCGAACAAACGAATAGCATGAGAAATCGAGAGTTCTAATTCGTTTGATTTGCTAACCCTGGATAAAAGGCCTGTAGATTTTCGAAAACAGAGGCTGGGGAGGGAAGGGTTAGAACGAGAGGGGAGATCTGGGAGGATGATGAAGAATCCATGGCCGTGGTTATGGAGATTGTTTTGCATTTGGAGGAGAATTTGGACGAACTTTGGATCGAGGATTGTGACGAAGGACTGGCGTTGGGGAATTGTGAGAGAAGAAAACCAGCGGAGAATTGAATTTCTAGGGTTTGAATTTTTAGGGTTTGTGGGGAGAGTAGAGGAGTGATAGAGAGCGATGTGAGCAGTGAGAGAATCGATGAGCTGGTTCGAATCCATGGCGATTTGGGTTTTTTTGTCTTCTTCTTCTTCTTCACTTCTCTGTAAATGGGATCTGTATTCGTAGTCTGAAAATGGAAGGCATATGTGAAGAGTAGGAGCTTTTGTAGGGAAGGAAAGGGACGTTAGAAAATTACGTTAATACGTGCTGTTCATTAGCACATGATAGAAGCTTTACTATTGTCAGTCTGGTACCGCTCACCTCTGTCCATGCCCACCATGGGCATATATGCTGTAATAAATAGTGGGACCCACGTTATTTAGGGTGATCCAGGCCATTCATCTTATGGGCCATGGCTTAGATAGGGTGTGCCCAAAAAATCACCACTATAGGATCATCCTAACCCTCCGATTTGTGGAGGTTGAAAATGGACGGCACAGTATAGAAACCTCAACTGATCTGAGGGTTAGATGATCATATGCAGATATTTTTTGGGCACACTTTATCTATGTCAGGGCCCATCAAATAGATGGTTTGGATCACCCAAATAATATAGGCCCCACAGTATTTTGGAGCTGCACATGCACGCATAGGACGCATGATTTCTCCCTGTCATACTGCCCAGCGTACGTGAAATGCTGGCCTATTTTTAAGGTGATATTCTCACTCTTGTTTTAATATTAGCACCCTTCTCTTTATCTTTATATTTTATATGAGAGCTTATATGATGGCCAACCGTGAAAACGTAAAGGGCGGAGAACCGTCTCTCTCTTGATTTTTAATCCAAGAGAAAGCCCCATTTTTTGCTTTTCCTTGGTTCAAAACCAAGGCAGCAGGTTTTGTCTCCTTTCACCCTTTACAATTTCACGGTCGGGCATCATATAATTTCTCATTATATATATATATATATATATATATATGAGAAAACAGTTCCTACACATATGTGTAGAGAGTTCTCTACAGACTAGCTTAAAATACAGTGGGGGCCCACATTGTTTCGGTGATCCAAGCCATCCATTTTAAAGGCCCTCACATAGATAGGGTGTCTACAAAAAATCAGATCCATAAATCATCCCAACCCTACGATTTGTGGAGGTAAAATGGATGTCTTTAAACCTTCACAAATTAGTTCATTTTTTGCCTCCACAGTTCGAATGGTTAGGATGATCCTATGGATCTGATTTTTTTTGGACACCCTATCTATGTGAGGGCCTTAAAAATGGATGGATCACCCAAATAATGTAGCCCCCACTGTATTTTAAGCTAGTGTGTAGATAACTTATCTACACATATGTGTAGGAACCGTTTTCTCTCTCTCTCTCTCTCTCTCTCTCTCTCTCTATATATATATATATATATATATATATATATATATATGAGGAAAATGATTGTACGCTCAAGTGTACCAAGCTTATGGTACGCTCGAGTGCCCAATCACATGTGGGCCCACTTTGTTAGGATGATCCAAAGTATTCATTTGAAAGGCCCTTGCATAGATGGGGTATCTACCAAAAATCAACTCCATAGGATCATCCTAACCCATCCATTTGTGAAGGTCAAAATGGACACACTGTTTGTCCACAAATCTGCCCATTTTTTCTCTCCACTTTTGGAGGGGTTAGGATGATTCAATGGACTTGATTTTTGGTACACACCCTATCTATGTTAAGGCCTTGCAAATGAATGCTTTGGATCACCACAAAAAATGTGGCACGCATGTGATTGGGCACTCGAGCGCACCATAAGCTTGGTACGCTCGAGCGTACAATCATTTTTCTCTCTCTCTCTCTCTCTCTCTATATATATATATATATATATATATATATATATATATATATATATATATATATATATTATCGGTTGTTCATTGATACTCTTGGTAAATTACTTCTACATGATAGGCAATTTCACATGAAGCCATTCCGGAGCCGATCTTGGCAATAGAGAAGAAACAGCCACCTAAGATGAATTTAATGAATATGACAAAATCTGCTAAAAAGTCAGCCTCTCCTCCAAAAGTTAGTCACAAAATGACTTCCTCAAAATTGCCTAGCAAATCCTACTAAATAAAATGAGGCCGCGTTTGGATACCTTGTGTTGTTGTATTTGGATTTGAGTTTTGGATACAAAATACATCAATCATCCTCATGCTCATGTTGTACAAGAGGGAGAGAGGGAGGGACATCTGGCTACTGCAGCAGCAGGGTCAAGGAGCCACGAGGGTGAAGGTAATTGCCACAAATATTGATTTCCAAATAATGTATTGTAGAACAAATTTGCAAATCAATTTTTTTCACTGTTGTAGCTGATTTGGGAATCTAAAGATCTGATCTAGTTCCAAATCTCAACTGTAATTGAGAGAAATTCAAATCTAAATCTTGTGGGTATCCAAACGTGGCATAAGAGTGGGGAAATGTGAGAGCAGGACCCTCTTTCGTTGATCTATTGATCTATTGGGCTTCTTTGAAATCAATTTCAATGGAGAAATAAATATATGTGAAATCAAATAAATTGGTTCCAATGGGAAATCAATTTTCATTTAACAGTCTGCACGAATTATGGGGCTTACAGCTTATTAGGTGTTTTGGTTTGTTTTGGGATGCTACATCATCTACTGGTGATGTTTGGTTAGATGTGTTTTGATTCAAACTGCTAGGATACTACTTGCCTTGTCTCTTCCATGCCGTCTGTGTGTCATGACTTTGCCCCCCACCAAATTACTTGAAAAGTCTCTTGCTAGTACAGCCCTGGGACTGGACTCATCTCTCTCTCTCTCTCTCGTTTTATTGGTAATGAGAACCTTACTGCCTCATTATTTTGGTAATGACATTCCACACTAAGAAGCCACTTCACTTGACAACCAAACACTAATCACCACATGGAGAGTACTCTACTGCTATTACACTTGTTGGCCACTTTAGCTCTAATTCACCACTACCCTAATAGGTAACTATATTCAACCAAATTTGACCCTTATATGTATGACTTTTTATATGATTTGGGCTGGATTTCTCAGACATATCAAGGCAATATACCCAGTGGCGGAGCCAGGATTTACACACAAGAGGGCAGGCTTCAAATTTTTAAGGGGCTGGGCCCAATTGAGTTGGGCCTATTAAGGAGTTTTGGGAGAGCTTGGCCCAACTCAACAGGGCAACTGCCACCCTTAAGCTACATGTAGCTCCGCCCCTGAGTACACCGAAGCACAATCCAATTTTCACTGTCCTTGTGGAATAGACCCAAGCCCGAGTAAAATAAGTTCAAATCTGCTCAAACATAGATCCAAGGTGACTCAATTACTCTGGCTTTGGGGCTCTCGTACAACCATAGCAAAACTCCATTTTAGACGGCCTTTTTTTTTTTTTTTTTTTTTAAAACAAGTTTTATTGGTTTGCCCTTTAATACTCAGTCTAAAAATTTTGAAGTAAAAAAACTTTGTTTTTTAGAAAAACATTTTAAACATGTATTAAACTTTTTTTTTTTTTTCTGGCCTACATTTCAACTTTACTACCACTATATTTTTAAATGCATTTTTTTGTTTTATAATTACGGTTTCTTAGCTAATACCGTATTAAACTTGAATTTTGCCCATCCCCTTTTTTTTTGGGCCGAATCACGTATTGCTAACTATGCACCCTTTACCCATAAAAAAAAAAAAACTAAGTGCCCAACCCAACTTTCACCCCTAATGGGGTGCAACTCGGGTTGGGTTGGGTTGGGTCGGGTCGGGTTGAGGCCAACCTGAACCCGACCTGAGCAACCATCTGCTCAACCCGAACCCGAACTGACCCAAAAAAATATATATTAGAAATGTCGGGTTCACTCGGGTCGGAATGCCCAAGCCCTCAACCTGACCCGAACCCAACCTGAACTCAACCAAAGCGACTTTTTTTCTGGGTTGAACCCGTCGGTTTCGGGTTGCACCCCGCCCTATATGTGAGAAATGATAAATTCACCACCCTTTTCTGCCCCGGCTCAGCCCCTAGTGAATTTGGCTCGCCCAACCCAACTTTCACCCTTGTGGGAAATGATATATTCTCCCCTTTTTATTCCGCAGGCCACCCACTTTAGTGTAAAAAGCGTAGTCATAAATTCACTAGAGGGGGCTCTCCGAGGGAAGGAAAGGGTGCGAATATATAACTTCCCTTATCTGCCAAGCAACTCCACGAGAGACTTGCATTCGTGCGAGTGTATCTCGCTGGGTCTGTACGCAGTCTCCGTTCGACATCACCTACGTGCGGGTTTTACCCCGTGCACGTGAGATTTAACAGTTCTAATCCCCCTTCATTTTTTCTCTCCAAATTCGATCTTTTCTAAATCACCTCCCAAAACCCGTCCCCTAAAAAGACCAAAACCCCAGATGAGAAGGAGCATAAAGAACCCTAATTAGACTGCCGTCAGAGTCCCGTCTCTGCAAAACCCAAAGATTTTTCAAGTGGAAATGAAGGGAGAATCGGGTCAGCCCGAAAGAGAGCTCTATGCTCTGCTCCACATCTCACCAGAAGCATCAGATGAAGAGATAAGAAAAGCCTATCGCCAATGGGCTCAAATCTATCATCCCGACAAACATCAGGCTCCACAGGTAAACTAATACCCTTTTTCTCATCTACATCTTTCTAAGAACTTCTTGAAGTGTAGTAAAAATGGCATTGAATCGACCCAATTCCTTAATGTTTGGATCAACACCCAAATTGCAAATTGGGTGCAGTTTGGGCCAATCCGTCTTAATAGAAATGCTATTATCATATTTTTATCAAATGACATTTCATGATTCTAACATTGTTACTTTGTTCATAATGGACCGTATGCGGCAGCTTCAATATTCTAGACTGTCTGATATGTTTCTAGCATTCTTTTAAGTTTTGAAAATACTTCACTTTAATGGACATTAACTCAAAACCTTATTTGGGGTATAAAAACCCTAGTTACTTAACATATAGAACACTGGCTTTTGATACTGAATGCTTCAAAATTATCTAGTAAAATCTTTCTTGAGTATGGCTCATGGAGTGTTGCTTTGCCTTCAAATAGGAATACCCATACAATCAGTCTCTTATGAAAAATTTTGGTAGAAATTTTCAACATCCAACAGGGTCCAACTGAACTGTCAAGCTTCCCTTTCGGTGGCTAGTTTGTTTGCAAGTATTGCTATCGAGGGTCCAATTTAACTGCCAACCTTCGCCTTTGGTGGCTAGTTTCTTTGCAAGAACTGTTAGAGAGTAGCTATCGATTTATCGTCTTTATATTTTAGTCGTTTCGTTGCTTTTTCTAATCCGCATTGGCGGGAGCCTTGTGCACTGGGCTACCCATTGTTTTTTCTATTGTGATAGCTGTTTTGTGCACTTCATTGTTCTACAAAATTATTTCTTTTGCTCAGGCGGTAACTTATTATCACAAGTATTGATGCCTTTATAATCATGTATTGATGTCATAATAATCATATAACTGTCCTTTGTATCTTTACCCACTTTTAAGTTTTTTTTTTCATAGAACTGACCACACCATGTCCTGACTTTCTTGATATAGGGAAGCTTGGCTAAAAAATAACATAATGTAGGGAAAACCATTAATGAAGAAGGATATGTTGTCATTTCAAAAAAAAAAAGAAGGATATGTTGTTACCCTTCCCAAAAAAAAAAAAACCGAAGGATATGTTGACATTTTTTCATGATTCATTTATGTATTTGAAGTACATGTGGATAAACATAAGGTTATTTTGGGTGTGGAATCATGCAAAAGATTCAAGTTGATACTTCTCTTATATTTCTTTGCTAAATATGCTCAAAGTTGTTAACTTTTGAGTGCCTTTACATGATCTCTGGTTCTTTGCACTCCTGCTCACATTTTTTCAGAATGTTAGGGGCAGTTTGGATACGCGGATTTTAGAATTCAGGTTTTTAGTTTGAAAACAGTGTAAAAGAGGGTTCATGATCAAGCTGTTGTATGCTGTCCTGACAGCGTTTCTTGGATTTTAAGCGAGAAATTCAGGTTTTAAAAATCTCTCTAGCATCATAAGATTTCTAAAACCTGGAAATATGGGAGGATCTGCTACTCTCTTGCTGACGGGAAGAAGGGCGAGAAGTCAAAAGCGACGGCTGGTCCGCTTCTTCTCTTGTCTCTTAGCTACAATTTTGAAGGAATCCCGGATTCCAAAATCTGTGTATCCAAACGGCCCCTTAGTGTATGTCCATACAATCATGCATGCTTTTGGACTGATGCAAATGTATTCACACCTTTACATGCTTTTTTTGTGTATGCACATACATTGATTTTTATTTTTTTGTATTTTCTTCTCAACATCTTTTGTGGCTGGTTCCGTGATGGCTTTTCATCATTGAACCGGTGTTAGTAGTCTAAGTATAATCTTAATGTTCATTGAATGTAGTTTATTCATTTCCCTCATTTCATTTAATTTCAGATGAAAGATATTGCTACAGAAAACTTCCAACGAATTCGTGATGCCTATGAAATTTTATCTGATGAGCACAAAAGGCAAATATATGATATCTACGGTATGGAAGGACTGGCATCAGGTTTGGAGCTTGGGCCCAAGTTGAATAAACCTGAAGAAATCAAGGAGGAATTTGAAAGGTTACGACGCCAGAAGGAAGAAGAAAAAGTCTCAGCCCATGTCCGACCTTCTGGTTCACTTGTTGCCAATTTATCTTTGCCACAATTTTTGAGTGGCGGTGGCATAATTAGAGGGTACAACCTTCCTATCTTCTAGATCTTTGTGCATGTTATCATTTCTTTATTACCTGAGTAGTTTTTAAGAATGATCCTAACATTTACCTCAAGGCTCAAGGTGTGGAGTTCACCCTGTGCCTTTAGGCGTGTCTCGAAGCCTGTCAGACCTTTGAGAACACTGATGTTAGTTTCATCTTAAAACATACCAAGGTCTGGACTGCTTCACTTTTCCAATTTCTTAACTTTGTTATTATTTTTATTTTAATTTTCATCCAAAAGGTTCCAGTGTCTTGTTGTTATACTCCATTTTTTGTTTCCTTGTGGTGTGCTTCTCAATGCTGATTATTCATTCTATGATCTTTCTTGTTTACTTTATTGGATCCAATGCTCAGTTGTATTATGGTTCGGTTATTACTCTTTTGTTTCAGCTTGTCACTAATTTTTTTTTTGAAAATCATAAATGGCAGAATGGCAATGTCTAGTCAGGTTCAATCTCAAATATCCAAGCGGAATATTATTGCTATTGGTGGAAATTTGGCAGTTACCGGAAATTCTGGTGGAGGTGCGGCAACAGTTTTGTTGAGGCACCAGGCCTCTTCTGTTGCTTCCATAGAGTTCATGGCTACGGCTGGTTTACGATCTCTGATTGGGGTGCAGGCGTCTCGGTAGGGTAATTGATTTCGTAGGTTGGTTTGATTGTTAAATAGCTTCTGCCCCATTTTTTATGTTCCCTCCCTCAATGCATTTGATGCTCCCACTGGGTTCATTTTTTTTTTGGCTTTATGCAAGTTAATGCCCTATTTTTTCATGGTGCCTATTCTGTAGACATCTATCAGTTCACTCAACTGCCACTATTGGGGTAGCAATGTCTTTGAGAGATGGCTCAATCAATCTTTCGAATAGCTGGACACGACAACTCTCGGAAACCTCAAGTGGAAATGTATTTCTTCTCATTAGCACACTCAATCTCTTTTTTGTTTTACATTTTTTCAATTGCTTACTTCAGAAATTATTTTTGTTATATATATATATATATATATATATATATATATATATATATATATATATATATATATGAGGAAACTGTTGGTGCGCTTAAGCTCACCAAGCTTGGTGAGCTTAAGCGCCCAATCACATGGGGGCCCACTTTGTTAGGATGATCCAAAGCATTCATTTGAAAGGCCCTTACATAGATGGGGGGTGTACCAAAAATCAGCTCCGTAGAATCATCCTAACCCATCCATTTGTGGAGGTCAAAATGGGCAGACATTGTTTGTCCACAAATCTGCCCATTTTTGTCCTCCACAAATGGACTGGTTAGGATGATCCTATGGAGCTGATTTTTGGTACACCCCCTATCTACGATAGAGCCTTGCAAATGAATGGTTTGGATCACCACAGAAAATGTGGGACCCATGTGATTGGGCGCTTAAGCGCACCAACAGTTTCCTCTCTCTCTCTCTCTCTCTCTATATATATATATATATATATATGAGGAATGATAGATACAAGGGAGCCCTTGCATAAAGAGCCAAAAAAGGGCTCTTGATTGGATCCACGGCATCAAACGTAACTGATTTTACTTTTTCAACCAATTTTAAATTGTAACTGAAAATGATGTGGATCCAATGAAGAGCCCTTTTGCGGCTCTTTATACAAGGGCTCCCTTGTATCTATCATTGGTCATATATATATATATGAGGAAACTGTTGGTGAGCTTAAGCTCACCAAACTTATAGTGAGCTAGCTTGCCCAATCACATGGGTCCCACATTTTGGGGAGTGATCCAAACCATTCATTTGCAAGGCCTTATCATAGATAGGGTGTGTACCAAAAATCAGCTCCATAGGATCATCCTAACCCCTCCATTTGTGGAGGACAAAAATGGACAGACTTGTGGTACACCCCCCATCTATGTAAGGAACTTTCAAATGAATGGTTTGGATCATCCTAACAAAGTGGGCCCCCCATGTGATTGGGCAAGCTAGCTCACCATAAGTTTGGTGAGCTTAAGCTCACCAACAGTTTCCTCTATATATATATATATATACATATATATATATATATATATATATATATATATATATATATCGTTTTTTAAAAATAAATAATAATTCATGATTAACTCTGGAACAAATGGTAAAAGAAACCCTAACCCTTTGAAATGCAACAGCATTTGCATTTTTAATTCAGTTCCGTTTGTTATTCATAAAGCAACATTGTTTAATATCTAATCATCTTCCAAACAGTATCAATAAATTGCCGTGTTTCATATTCTAGCTGATTATGGCAATGAATGATAGTTGTTATATATTTATGTAGCTAATCAAAGTGGAGTAACTTATGTCAATCAACCAGACACATTGATAGTTATTACATATTTACGAAACTAATCAAAGTCAAGTACTAAAACACAATTACCCAGGCACATACTTGTGCACATGATAGATGAGTTGATCTTATATGATGATCAGTTGGGGATTAGATGCCAACATATCTTCTTTCTTTATGTACTGTAACTGGTAACAGATTCCTTGTTAATTCCAACATTCTTGCAGCTGCCATTACCAAAATTTGTGGTTCTAATATATGCCTTGGTCCCATTTTAAGGTCCATATCACTTTCAGCTCTCAGTCCCATAAACAGAGTTTAGGTCCCATTTTTTTTTGTAGGGGTCAATCACGATGCAGTGGTTTTCTGCACATTGGGTTTCTCCTCTTGATATGTTCCTAACTTTTCTCTTCAAGTTTTTTCATTTTTTCATGCTACCTGATAATTGTTTATTTACTATTTGTTTTTATTTTTTTTATTTGTTTTGTGATAACATAGCTACTTTTCCATTTTTTTTATATATGTTTTTATCTCTATATCCATATACATATGCTTGTATGTAATTTTCTGCATGTATTATTTTGTCATCTGCTAGACTGATCTAGGCAGATTAGAACTTCTGGATTTAAAATTCCATATCTACTTTTTATATCAAATTTGTATTTCTCAACCTGATCTAAGTATTTTGTTTTTGGGCTTAGCCATCTTCGAAATTCTAGATTGACATCCACGATTTCTGTATTCTACATTTAAATCCTCACACAATGTCTGCCTCTGTTGAAAAGAAAGAAGATAAGAGAAAAAAGGAGGGAAGAGAGATTGTGATAAATTGTTCTAGTTTTGGTTACGGTTTGCTATCACTAACAAGATGTAAGGTGGGCGATTTAAGTAGTTGGAGGCGTGTAAAGTATTTCGTGTCTCAACCCAGAAACCTACGGAAAAAATGCTCCTCCATTTATCATATTTTCCTAACATGTTTGATTTGGGGTTCGTGTGGGTGTGTGTAACTGTTTATAACTCTCTCTCTCTCTCTCTAGACATGTTTTATTTATTTTCTTTCTAGTTTTGCTTTGTAATGTTTCCCTAACTTATTTTTTCATATTTTATGGGACTGGTATTTTCATCCTTAAAATTAGGGATGCCACTCGTTTCACTTTGCCTATATGTAGAAAAGTAAAAATAAACTAAATAAGACAAACATGATTGGAGATGACCTATTATGGGTGGCAATACCAGCCCATGTAATTTAATATATTTTCTCATTCTTATACATTTACTCTCTTTTTTTCTAATTTTTTTTTATTTCAGTCTTTCTTTTTGTTTTTGCCTATTTATTTATTTAAGCATTCTATTTTTCTTTCTTGGATTTTTTTATATTTTGTCGATTATTTCTATTTCAAATTTTTTTATTTTGTCAATTCAGGGAATTAATTACTTAACTGAGAAGCCCATACGGATTGCTTAAGTTGGTTTTAAATCCACTTTCTTTTCTTTGTCATTTGAGTTAAACATTGAGTTTGAGTCAAGGGTCTCAACTCTGCTTGTAACTGATACTTCTTGGCAATAAAGTCTCAAATTTTGACACCGGAAAACTTGTTTATTCCCTTTTTTTTTCTTCTTTTTTTCCAGTAGGTAAGCTGGAATCGAACCTCCAACCTCTAGGTCGATGTGTCATTCACTTGCAAATTTACCTCCTGGAAAGTTGCATCAATTTGAAAGATTTGTTTTCTGATTGTGTCAGACTGGCATTGGAGGGTTTAACTGCATAAGCATGAGAAAATTACCTGAATTTTGAATAACTTTGGCCTGAATTTGAAATTCATACACCTGTTTTTTCTTTTTGATTTTCAGATTCTGTTTGTTTGTTCTTGTCGCATTAGAACCAATGATTGTTTTTCTTTGTCATGCTGCATGTAAATTGGATTTTCTGAAATTTAAATTGTACCAGACTATCCCTCATTCTTTCTGTTTGGTTTATGGTTGTTTTTTTTATTATGATAATGCTTCTCACATTCGTTCTTTTAGATCCAACTTTCGTTGGGGGTGGAATCATCTATAGCTGTTGGATGGCGAAAGAAAGATGAGAAAAATTCTGCTGCTGGGGAGCTGAAGGTATATGTTTCCTTGATGTTTTAGTCATGCCGAATTGTTTTTACCTTTGTTGCTATTAATTTGTTTATTTGTTTTTTATTGATAATGTTTATTTGTTTAGTCATTATGATTATTGCTTTTTGTAATGTTCATTTCATGGCCAGACTACAGCTACAAATTTTGGCATTATGTTGAAAAAACTGGGTTTCATTTTTATTTTTGTGGGATGTTTTTTTTTCATGAAAAATCATGATTTTTGAAAACTTCATGCACGTTCGGATATTTGCAATGGAACTTTTAAGTTGAAAACTTTTTAAAAACCCAACATAGTGGTAATTGAACTCAACCCACAACCTATATTTCAAACTGATACACTTAACCACCCTGTACGATCCACTCGTGTCATTTAAAGGAAAACTGTATTTGGGTTTTTAAATTGAAAAAACATGTTTTTTTTTTCAAGATTTTCTCGATCCCAAAATGTCAAAAAAAAAAAAAAAAAAAAAAAAAAAACTGTATGTGTGTTTTTATATAGAAAAGCACATGATTCTTTCCAAAATTTTCTGTCCATGGCTCTTTTTAAGTTGCTCGCGCATTTGGAAATCTGTCTTTTCTGCTGTTTCATTTTTGTTGAGTAAGACATGGTTAAACATTTGGCTGGTAAGGTAATCACAATTGGTCCTAGGTAGAGGGTTGCTGTATCTTGAGTCTTGATGGTTCCATATGGACGCGATTTATTCGACATAAAACGCTAGAGTGAATATAATATATGAGAAAATATATGATGAAGGGCCGTATAACCACGTAAAGGTGGTACGACAGAGGTACCACCCTTGATATTTGATCCAACAGTAGCTCCTCAAAAAGTGAGCTGCTGTTGGATAAAATATCAAGGATGGGATGATGGGTACGTGTTTATACGGCCTTTATCATATAATTTCTCATAATATATTTCTTCTTTTACTTTGAGTTTTTTTTTTTCCTTTTCGTACGGATGTTATCATTCTGAACATATATGTTATTGCCACTGTAGCTTACGCTTGATATGCGTCTACATCTTTGACATGAGATTTTGTATGCAGCTCGGGGCAAGTTCTTTTGGGGCATCAGCTCATTATACTCGCCATTTCTCCTCAAAGTCTCATGGCCGAATTGCTGGTAGAATTGGAAGGTATTTGTTAAAATGTTTTTGAGCTCTTATGCTTTTCTGTGTGGTTCAGTTTTACTGTCACTTAACAATTTTATTCAGCTTGCTAAAAATTGTTACTTAGACAGAGGCAGCAGTTTTGTTACTAGTATCTAGTTTCTTTGCATTGGGCTATTTACAAGTTCTATTAGGAGTATACTAAACTTTTTTTTTTTTTTTTTGTGGAAATGGTGACATGATATATTGAAAAAAGAGAAACCGAGATGGTTCTCTAACATTACATGATTAGATAAGCAACAAAAATAAGGGGATTCAAGACGGGAGGAAATCGAACCATTCCAAACCCAGCCTAGTCTCACCCGATCTAGCTAGAGCGTTTGCTTCACCATTAGCAGACCTCCTTACATGTTTGAAGACTAAAGAAGAGCCGGAGATTAAATCTGAGATCTCCTCAAAGAAAGAGAGAAACCTCCAAGGAGGATCAACTATCCCCGAAAGCCAACTGATCACATTTGAGGAATCTCCTTCTACTATCACCTTATCATAGAGATCTTTATTCGGATGCTTGATACCGTGATAAGCCGCCCTAACCTCCGCTTCACTAGAATCACAAATGCCAATAAGACCAGAATAGGCCCATAGAACCAAGCTTATAGAGTCTTTGCACAGGCCCCCAATTCCTGCAGGCCAGTATTGCCGAAACAAGAACCGTCAAAAATTAGTTTGATAAAATATAAAGGAGGGGCTTCCCAATGCTGGAGAATCAGGGTTCTTCTCTCACTTTCATTGCAAACTATCTAGCCCACAAGATGGATACTGCAATAATTTTAACATAAAGCCAATATGGAGATTTAGCCACCCCTTCAAACACCCTAGAATTCCTTTCTTTCCAAATAACCCACCAAGTGGCCAATAGACAAATCTTCCACAAAACCTTCCCTTTCTTTTTCCAAGGAATTAACTCCCAGCTCTTAATCAGCTCTGGGATTGATTGCGAGAACACCTAGCAAATACCAAACCGCATTAAGATAAGACCCCAAACCTCTCTAGTAACCCTGCAATGAATAAAAAGATAGTCTATGGACTCTCCATCTTCCAGACATAAGGGACATTGATCCACTAACCACAATCCCCTTTTTTCTAAGGAGTATACTAAACTGTTCTTAACAACAATTAATTACTTGTTTGCTATGTGATAAATGTCTAATTTTTCTTTTTGCTGTTATTCTTCTATCTCGCCTTTTTGGTTCTCCCTATGTAGCCGAGATGCCTTTGATTTTTCTACAAAATAATAAACGTCTATAGGTTCCTTTTCGTTATTCTCCCAACCAACTTTTTTATGCATCTGATGTAGCCAAGATGTCATTTTCAATCTGTCTGGGTAAACCTAGACATATAACCAAATGATTGTCATCTCTCACCATAAATGCCAGCTTCTCTACAATTAACTCTTTTGACCTTGAACAACAATCCCATTGACTCAAATCGCCCCTATCTATATGTGAAGGGTCATGCTTCCTTTCCCTTGGCAAGATGAGATCCTTTCCCTTGGCAAGAAGAGATCGCACAAGCTGATGAGGGAATAGTAGAATGTCCAACCTACGCTCTTCTTGGAGTGTCATAATCAGCATTGTCAACTACAATGCCAATATAACTATAGTTGGGGCTCATATATTTTATATTCCTGGTGGCATCCTTTTATATAAAATATTAGAACATATTAAGTATTGGAAAATAAGACCTGATTTTTCTTGCTATCTCAGCACCCCTTAAATTCAATTTCTTTTTTAGCATCTAATATGAAGAGAGATGAACGTCTTACACTTCCTTTCATTTAGGAGAGATGAGTTGACGGTCTAACACTCTTTTGTTTAGAAACATACTTTATGTACACACCCTCCAATCCTCTCAGAATGCTAGTGGTATGAAGTGCGATTAGGATTTGTGAATTTTTACACCTTTTTTCTTTTCTATTTTTTTCCTCTTCCTTCTCCTATGTTGTACCTACTTATAGTATTGTAAAGTATATGTAGTTTGAACAATATTTTCTAAGGTACTCTCTTATATCTTATATCAATAGTTTTTTCTATTTTTACATTATTAAGTATTATAAATAAGAGATTATAAATTACCAATGTAGGAACAATTTCGGTTCCTGGTCTAGAAATAGGATATACGAGATTATAACTTTATGGAGTATTAATTATGAGAGCCCCAACTGTACTATATATGGCAACTGAAAATTGCCTTTTGAACCATGTTTGTTTTTTCATTAAGTACTCTTGCAGCATTATGAACGCACTATATTTCACAAGATTCATATGGCACTTCACGTTTGCACCATCTATATTTTTATTTGCTTGGCATAAAAGTTTTACTTCTCCATGAAACATGTCATTGTTTCAAACTCTACGCGTCATCCAATTCTGTATAAACGTTTCATTCAATATGGAGCTAACTCTTTTAATTAATTGACTGATATCGTTTTTCATACATTTTTCACATGCTTATTTTGAAAGGATCAATTATTATTGTTGGGCTTACAGTTGGAACTTTATCATTATTTCCTATGAGCTGTCTTGTTTTTTGCAATTATAAGTTTATAACCACCATTGATACTATAATGAATGCTTGCATATGTATTTGTTGTTAAAATGGTAAAGTAGGAAAACGTTTGCTAAATGTATTTAGAATTTGCTTTAACATTTTACATTATGGATATGAATTTTGCAGTACTGCTTTAGAGTTTGAAGTTGGTGAGTGAGACCTTTGTCACTGTTCCCTATGAC
Source organism: Tasmannia lanceolata (assembly GCF_043159265.1). Taxonomy (NCBI): domain Eukaryota; kingdom Viridiplantae; phylum Streptophyta; class Magnoliopsida; order Canellales; family Winteraceae; genus Tasmannia; species Tasmannia lanceolata. The sequence goes on along the minus strand of NW_027518679.1, from coordinate 51,915,890 downwards.
CCATTTTTTTTTTAAAACAAAGATTATAACCACCACTGATACTCTAATGACTGTTTGCACATGTATTTGTTGTTTTTTTTAATGGCACATACGTATTTATTGTTAAACATGGAAAAGCAGGAAAACCTTTTCTAAATATATTCAGCATTTATTTTGATTTCTTACACAATGCATATGAATTTTGCAGTACTGCTCTGGAATTTGAAGTTGGGGGTGGTAGAAGAATATCTGATTTCAGCACTGTTCAGATGCTCTATACCATTGGAATTCAGGTGATTGCCACAACATATGCAATTGGGAATTGAGTTTAATATCGTTTACATATTGATATTTATGCTTGGGAATTCCATTTATAGCTTTAAACCAACTTGCAAGTTTCTTTTTGTTTGTTATGTTGAAACATTTTTTACCTATTGAGAGAGCTCCAAAAGAAAATATGCCCTGTGTTCAATAGAATATGCCATGTGTCCAAAAGAAATTTACTTTTGACGATTTCCCTAAAATTAAGTGAAATATCATGTCACTTGTGATGTTGTGGCATGACTCAATTTGCTTGGTCCACTTTTAGGTCCTATTCTCGGTTTTCCCTAGCATTAATCTTTTGTTTTTTAGTGAAACAATTTATTGCAAAGATAACCATACAAAACAGAAACAGTTACATGAGGGGCAGAGACCACCCCTCCATTAAATTAATACAACTCTACTAAAACCCCCTTTTGCCAATGCATTCGCATTATCGTTGGCCTCTGTGGAATTATTATTTTTATTTTGGTAGGTAAGCTGGGATCAAACCTGTGACCTCAAGGTTGAGGTATCTCTGAAATTATGACAAAGTAATGTCCTTTTCTCTTGAGAGTTTAGTAATATATTTGATAATATGCCGCCGACGCATGGTCCTTTGGTGTCTGAAATTCCACCAATAGAGAATCCCACCAATAGAGACCCGCTGAACTTAATGTCAAAAATTTGCAGAACAGTAAGGGGGACCTTTGCTACCTCCTCGTTGGTGTCTGAAATTCCAATGGGACTAGAGAACTAAAATAAAGTCTATCCATTATCATCAAAGTTGAGTTTGATGGAACTGAGAGGAGGCACCCAAGACGCTGTCCTCCTTTTCACCTTACGACTTCATAAAGAAGTCAAGGGTGGAGACTTCTCAAAATTCTTCTTTACCAAGAGCCCATCTAGCGAGCAGCAATTTAACTAGCGTAAAGTTATCATCATTCTTGGTTTTCTAACTGATCCAGTGATACTCACTTGGAGGGAATTTGCTCCTTTTTCTATTTCTAATACTACCTTGCTTTTCTGAAAATGAATACAAGCATTACAACTTAGCCAAAATGCACCTGATCATTTCTTGATTGATAGGAATGAGTTGGTTATGTTATTTTGTTATTTTTGAGATAAATACAAACAAAAAATTCACAATATAACAATCAATGATTTTCTCAAACATGCAGGAAATCAAGGCACATATCTCAAGTCATTATTTTCATTTAGGAGTGCAGAGAGGGTAGTGCACAATAGGGTAGCTTACATCATGTTCGCCTCACTTTGTGGCTCAGCATAGCTTGGGTGTCTGGCCTAGATGGTTTTTGGGCTGCATTATGTTCCCAAATTGAGTTTCTTGGCGCATGTAGTTAGGTTAGGTGAGGTATGTAGCTGGGTTTCATGATATGTCTGCCATCCTGGGTTCTCACAGGCATTACAATTTCCCTTTATGAGATATTTTCTAATGAGTTTATTGGACTTCTGATGTTATCTATTGACCATTCCTTGGTTTCAAAATCACCTATGTACTAAGCTAGCCTAGAAGTTCAGTTTTCTTGAGATTCCTCAATTAGCCATCGTACCATAGGATCAAATGGCTCCAAATGCCGCACCGCAATGACCCATCCAATTTTCTTATTTATAAAGCCCATTATCTTGAACCAATCAGTACCCACAAAAATAAGCTCTAGAAAATTTTGTGATCCAAAATTGGCAACTATTTCTGACATAACTAGTTTCAGCTTAAACCAAGAAGTCTGATTCTGCAGAGTAAGAAAGTGCAGAAGGTAGATGTTTACAATTGCAACTCAAACTTAGAGGAGCCTTCTGACTGCACAAGAAGGCTCAAATGCTAGTTGGATATCATCTTTGGTTTGCACTTCCATTGTTAATGAGATTTAGGGCAAGAATTTTCTTCATTTAAGTTTTTATTAGGCTTTCTTGGGGTGTCGTCTGTAGGACCTGATGCTATAACTTTCATTCTTTGGGTTCTCTCTTTTGTGCATTGCCTATTTATGTAATGAATAGTCTTCCTGAAAAACAAATTAAGGTGGAAATTCATGGCTATTTAATTTCTAAAGTCTATACTGTAGCATGCTCTATCAAATTTGAATCGATATTGATTGCATTTATGTTATGTTGTCGTTGTTATTTTTCCAATTTATGCTATAATGTAAGAGTTGACATATTTCTCTGCCCCATTTGTTTATATTTTATAGAATTAATTGTTGTCTTCTTTTCTCATTTTGTTGCTACTCCAATACGAAATACTTAAAATGGTTATTACTTGAGCTAATGGATGGATAGTGAACATTTCTCAGCCTGCTGATTCCGGATCTTTCTTGATTATGCAAATGTCTTCTAACTTGAATTTTTCCTTGTAGGGAATCTTTTGGAGATTTGAATTACATCGTGGAGGGCAGAAGCTTATTATTCCTGTAAGCTAAACCTCATTTTTCTACTTGTATAGATCGATACCATGGTCTTTACTTACATATAAAGACTTTGGTGCATGTGCCGACTATTCGGCACAACCCAAATCATGGGCCTCATCATTGATGGGCCATGGTAAAAAAATTGTACTAATCGCATCCATATTTTCCATCATCAGTCAGTTCTATTGATAGTGGTGGAACAACACTATGGTGATTGATTATTGTTTTGGCTGATTTCATTAATACATTTTTGGGGCCATATTTTCATGGATTTATTCTATTTGCTATATTTGGAATGGAATTATCGAGGATTGTTGATTGAATCATTTTGTGGTTTCATTATCATTTGTCACACTTTTTATGGCTTTTGAACGTCATTTAATTGTGCCGAATATTTATTTATGGTTGCTGGGTACACTTATTATGGTTGTTGGACATCATTTAATTTTGCTGAATATTTATTTATCTTTGTCGGGTATTTGGCTATTACTGATGGACATCACAAGTGGTATCAGATCTTTTTCCTGCTAGCCTTTGGGTGTTTGGTTGTATGTCTAAAAGTTGTTCGTTCATATCACCGAAAGAGGCTGCTAGAGATGACCTGCAAGAGGTTGATGTTTAAACATGGTCAGTGTATCAAATCACAGCCGCTATAGACACCCCTTTATTCGATATGCAAAGGCGTATTTTCAAGGCTGTTGAATGTATTGTTGTTCATCCTAATCAGAGGGCTGGTTCATCAAATAGAGGGGAAAACTACATAGTCGAAATAAGACTGGTTCATCAAATAGAGGGAGAGAAGGTTGCATGTGAACAAAAGGAATCATAACAGATGGATCGACGATAAACCGTCAGCGTAGATAGGCAGAAAGACAAGCATGTCATGGCCCAACCGTCTGGTGAGTTATCTGTTGGACAACGAATAAATTGATATGAAAACTGAAACATAAGATTTTGGGGAAGACAGTGCACGTGGTAAGGAACAAGGTTGTTCAGGAACATGAGCTAGCACTCAGTGGGGCCCATTGGGAATTTCAAATTTCAAAATTGAAACGTAGGAATTAGGGCTGACACAAGTAGCGTAGGTGGAGGCAACCAAGAAAAAAATAAGAATAAAGTTGGGATTAGACATGGTGGCTTGAGGAACATTGGTGGAAAAGGGAGAAGGGACACATGTCGCTACAATGGGAAAGAGATAAGAGTGGAGGAGACGAGAGAAATAATGCGGACAAGCATGAAATTGCATCAGGGAAGCAGAATAAAAAGCCAGGTTTAAAGGTTTGTAACGGAAGGGAAGGGAGCAAGTTTAGGAAAATATTAGGCCTTTCCCAGAAGAACAACCGGAAGATGAAATGGAAAATAATAGCGAATGAATGGGGAAGCGAGTCATTTATTAGTTGTGAAAGGAAGACATGAGGACGGAGCTGGAACAGGTTGTGCTTCAATAGAATCGGCATTCGAGCGACTAGATTGAAGCAAACAAAGTCAAGGGCGTGAGATGCTGGGGGAAAGCTATGACGAAGGTATCTGCTCAGAACCAATTACTTCTATTAAATTAGTCGCTGAGGAGTTGATTTCGTGAATCAATGGAATGTCTGTCTATCCATGAACATCTATTCTATCTGTATATCATATCATTTAAAATTCTTAGGGAATCGTCTCCCTTCTTCTGTCACTCTGTTCTTTGTGTTATGTCCGTCGGGTAATCCCTTTCCCTCGATACCATGAGTCTTCTGTCATTTGACAAGGGAAACAGATTGCCCGATGGGTATAACACAGATAATGCATCCATTCTATCACTTGAGATTTTCCCTTATTCTTTCTTCCAAATCTTCTTTTTTCGATCTCCAATCCAACAGGCGCGATTACCCACCTTCAATTTGCAGATAATACTTTAATCTTTCGTGGTGCCTCGTTGTCGGAGATACCTAATCTCAATCTAGTATTAAAGTGGGCTGAAGTTGAACAGGTCTCCAATCTGAAAATAATTATTAGGAAGAGCATGATAGTTGGGGGTCCTATGGAGAAAGACAGTTGGATCAACTTGTTAATTGTTTTGTGATGGGGACCATCGACCATCCTAGGGCCCGTATTCTAATTTTTAGGTGTTCTTTACGTGTCTTTTAAGTTCCTTAAGTTATAGGAGAGGTACAACAATATTTTCCCACCAATACCACTCGATTTCTTTAAGTTGTATGTCCTTATAATGATACCTACATGTTTATTACAAAAATCTTAAGTGATAGAGGCATTTAAGTCATTTGTAATTAATTACCTAAGTTGTTAAGTGACCACATGGGCCCACATTACAACATAAGGGAGTCATTGTATATGTGGGACTTGACATGGATTAGTTTCCATGATGGATTTTAAGAGTCCTAGTTAATTTGTAGTAGGATTAGATATAGTCTATGTAACGAGAGTTCTTAAGTCATTAGGAGTTGACTAGGTCATTTAACACTTGTCTTGTTACTATTGGCTGAAATTTGAAAGTAGGAGTCCTTAGAGTGTTAAGAATTTGTTATAAGTCAATGAAAAAAGATTATTAAGTTGATAGTAGTCATATTATGGGTAGGAATTGGGATTAACAACTTGATGTGGTGAGGTTTAGGAGTCATAATACTCCCTTAATCACAAATTTTGTTGGGTTTGACATATCTATCTTGGAAAGGCCTATGCCCTTAGCTATGATGATATGAATATGATTGAAAAATTCGAGTTTATACTCCCAAGAGTGATTGCCAACACTACTTTCTCCCCCCCCCTCTTTAAGGAAGATCAGTCCTCCCTCGTTCTTGTTCTTTCCGTCTAATCTCTTTTCTCTTCTTTGGCTGAGATCATCCCCTCCTTTCTCTCACTCAAGCTTTCTTTCTTTCTGTTTTTTTAATGGCTCTCTCTCTCTCTCTCTCTCTCTCTCTCTCGGATAACACCTACAGCTAGATGACTTTGGCTGAGAAATTAAGCCTGAGAACCGTAGGCTTTCATCATTTTGGGCGGCGGAAAGATTCCTTCCCAATTAATTATCTTATGCTCCTTTCAGGCTTTGATATCCCTCGAAGAATGTTTTACACCATCATAGAAAGCATGGAAATGAAGTTGGCCAGTTGGAAGAAATCTTATTTTTCCTTTGGGCGTGGAGTGACTCGTATTAAAGCAGCCTTCTCCAGCTTATCTACCTACTTCATGTCAAAGTTTAAGATTCCAAAGGCGATTGCGAAGAGAATTGAGCAACTTCAAAAAAAATTCTCATGGTAAGGAAAAGAGAAGCATTAGAAGCACGTGGTGAGATGGGATATGGTGAACAAGTCCAAGAGAAAGAGGGGCCTTGGCATTGACAATATCGTTCATTGTAAAAATGCCCTTTTTGGGAAATGATTGTGGAGATTCGGGGAAGAAAAGAAAGCTCTTAGGAGAAAACTTGTGGGGGATACGTATGAGGAGGTTTAGGGCTGGTGGGATGAAGAAGGTGTCTAGAGGTTGAGGCTCAGGAGCTTGGAGGTCCATTTGTAACAATGGTAATGAGTTGGTACACCCCCTTGTTGTTGGTGGATCAATTGTTCACTAAATGAACCTTCTTCTCACAGGTGTGCTAACCATTGGATCAATTATTCTAGAAATATTGATACTTCTTCCTTCCATTGAGATTAAATCTACAAAGAATGCATTCATGGGGACTACTGTTTACATCAGTGTAGTGCAAATTATTATTATTTTATTATTGATTAATATCATATATGTATGCTTATCAACTGGGCACAATTTTTTTTTCAGTGCCTGATATGAAGCTCAAATTTAAATTAATGTCATATGACTTGTCATCATAATCTTTTCCATCTGTATCCAGATCAAATTATTTCAATTTTATTTGCTCTCTCGAACAATTGTGTATAGAAGTAGGCTGTTCTTTTGGTTGATTTTCTTACATTTTACATATTTTTGCTGACGATTGGGATCTATGCAGGTCTTGCTTTCTAGGGATTTGAATTCAATAATTGCAACTGGAGCATTGATGATTCCGACAACACTTTATTTTTCCCTCAAGGTTTTTATGCTCCTTTCGTTTAAACTTTTAAGTTTCTTGGGTACACAACTCATCATCGTCTTTCATTCTTTCGATAACAAAGGAAATTTTTTTTCCACAAGTGTTGGTTGAAAGAAACTACTCATAATCATGCTGTTAAAAGGTCAATGTCATATTGCTGATTGTTTGTGAATCTGTTATGTTGGGAGCACTGCATTATTTGAGGCAGTTTACACCAGATCTATCCTTGACAGAGTGTGTCTTAAGTGCAGATATAATTCTTCTTTTAACCTGTAACACTTGGGTTGCTTCGGGTGGACCCTATATTATGCCATTTTTTTATTTCATTTTCACAAGAATCTGAAGTTCAGTGTGTATGTAATGAAATATTTTTGGAGAGTGCTTTTTTGGACTAGGAAATGTATCTTGTCTTATAAATTTTCTTTCTCACTTCTTTCTGCCACCCAAAAAAGGTTTTCACATCTTGCTTTGTTTTTTACTAATAGCCCAATCATTTTCTTTGCAGTATCCAATTCTGAGAATCATGTACCCCTCATTCAAAGCTAAAGATATAATTATATTTGTCCATCCATAATTCCATACTAATGAATGAAGAGGGAGTTGGTCTAATTATTCATGTAAATTACCTACCAAAAAAAAAACTTCTCTGAATGATGTTTTTTAGGCTGCTGAATTATGTTATAAATAGTAATCAAAATCATACCTGCGACTGGTGAGCAACTATGCTGGAAATCTTATTTTGCTCTTACTATCTTTGACTCTGCAAGATGTTCTCATTCTTTTCCTTTTTTAAACCAAAACTTGCAGAAACTTGTTGTCAAACCCTATTACCTCAAGAGGGAGCGACAAAAGGCCCTAGAGAAGATGGAAAAATCCTCTGTTCAGGTACTATGGAGATTTACCTTTTCTTTATGGTATTCTGTTTTCCATGCCCATATGTGATGCAGATTGTAGGACCAATAAGAGGCATATTTGCCAATTAGAAATTATTTTCATGTTATTTAGTTTCTAGGATTTTATTTTCCATGTTATTTCGATTTAGGGCATTTATTTATTTTCCGTGGAATTTTATGTCAATTGCTTATATATAGGCCTCATCTATTAGGGATTTTAAGTTTTGGATGGTTAAAGATTGATTGAGATTTCTCCTTCTAATTCTTCTCTTTTCCTACTTCCAGTTCGTCTCTTCTTCTTCTCCGTTTTCTTCCTCTTCTATTCTCTTCTTTCCCTATTCTTCTCCTCTTATTCTCTTTTCCCTTCGTTATTCTATTTCTCTTTCCGGTCTTACGCCAATATGGTAGTATATATTTTTTATTTTCAGGCCCATGCATTTTGGTAATTTTTTTGTTAGGAATGTACTTTAGCAGTGCTATTCGATGCAACTAAACTTTTGTTTGTGGAGGTATCTGATGACAGATATCTCCACATAAGTATTGGGGTCTGAGGAAGATTTCTGATGACAGTTATGTATACAGTTCCATTTATATTCCCATGCTTTTGTGCACAAATGTGGCAAGTGAATGTCTCAGCAGGAAGATATGCTGCAATGTAGTGCACAATATTTAAATTGTTTAATTTGATGCATTCGTAACTTTTTACTTGATAAACAGAAGTAACCCTAGACAGGCTTCTATCAGGGTTAAAAGAAACATACGAGATGATATTTTCACCCCCTCTACAGTACGCATTCGCCCCCTTATAACGTGAACAGTGGGCAGCTTTTAACTCTTTTTGACGTAAAATCACGTTAAAAGGGAGGCAAATGCGTACTGGGCGCCGCGGGGGGGGAGGGGGGAGGGGGATATCATCACCCTAAAAATATTGGGATTATATCATGATATTTTATGATAAAAATGAAAATATCGCTATATTTTTAAAATCTCAGCGTTTTTTTGTTTTATCAAAATGTCGTGTTAAAAGCGAGATATTTTGGAAATATCGGAGATATTTGTGACATAGAACATTACCATGTGCACCTAACAGGTATATTTATCATCTTACCAAAGATATAGGGGTTTTTTGTCATTAAAAATTGCCAATAATGATAATCTTCTGTAAGTGGTACGATAGGAAGAGATGTTACGAAGCTCCCTGACAGGGGCACGTCTTCCTAGAAGCTCACATAAGTTAATATAAATACATAGGTTAAATTATTTGATGTTATTTTATGCCTTACTAGGCTCTCCTGCCTCCTAATTTTTTTAGATCACCACTCAACTACGACGCCCAATTATCCCTGTTCATGCAGCTCAAGTCTACCACATACCTATGCATGGTTGATTAATTATCTTGGGAATCAGTGTTTATTTTTAGATGGGAAATTTTTTCTCCTGGTCGAATTATTATTCTCTTTGTTGATCACTTCCATCAAAATACTCAGGTCCGAGAGGCAAGGGCAGCGGCAGAAAAAGCGCAGCAGTTATTAGAGAATGTTGCCAATAGGAAGAAAAACAAGCAATTAGAAATAGGAGGACTAATTATTACAAAAGCAGTATATGGAAACCGTAAAGCTTTTAGGAGAAGGAATGGAGCTAAAGAAGCTGATGATGAATTGGCTTTACAAGTTGTGGATGTCACTATACCTCTGAACTTTCTGATGAATGATTCTGGGCAACTCAAGGTATGTTTCTGATCTTATATGGTATGTCTTTTTACCTGTTTGAATATGAATGGGCATGGACATTTGAAAATTACCGAATAATACACATAGAAGCACTCTAACTTGAATGTGCAACGAGGAGGTTTTGTTTCTGTGTGTGTGTGTGTGTGTGTGTGTGTGTGTGTGTCTATATATATATATATATATATATATATATATAGAGGAAAGTGAAGCTACACCGCCGGTGTAGCTAACTTAGCCACACCGCCGGCTTAAAATACAATGGGCCCACATTGTTTTGGTGATCCAAAGAATTCATTTGATTGGCCCTCACATAGTCACATAGATAGGGTGTCCACCAAAAATCAGCTCCATAGGATCATCCCAACCCTACGATTTGTGGAGGCAAAAATGAACGTGTAAAAACCTTCACAAATTTGTCCATTTTTGCCTCCACAGTTTGAAGGGTTGGGATGATCCTATGGAGCTGATTTTTGGTGGACACCCTATCTATGTGAGGGCCAATCAAATGAATGGTTTGGATCACCAAAACAATGTGGGCCCATTGTATTTTAAGCCGGCGGTGTAGCTTCACTTTCCTCATATATATATATATATATATATATATATATATATATAGAGAGAGAGAGAGAGAGAGAGAGAGAGAGAGAGAGAGAGAGAGAGAGGGTGTTCCTGAGGTGGCGCTCACAAAACATAGGTATATAATCCTTGTTGGTTTCCAATTGCACTTGGATTGGGACACCTTTCATTTCTAATGTTCTTTGATTTCTGATTGGGTATGTGTTAAAATATTTTCTTTCAGCCTCCTGTATTCTTTTGAAATGCAAATTCCACATATTTTGAGGTTTACTTGTTAAGCTCTTGTACTGTGGCCTTAGTCCCCCACCACTGATTCTAGTAGAAAATACCAATGCTTCCATTCATAAAAAGGAGCTTGGTCCAACCTTCCTCCTCTTCAGAAGTCGGTCAATATGTAGTACCTTGTGTGTATGGGAGCTCCAGTCTTGTACATTTCCCCAGTTTTTTATACTATAGGATATTTGTTGTGGTTTCGTTTCTTAAAATTCTTTGACATTTTTTATATCCATCTCCGTCAACTTTTTATTATTTTTTACATCCTTTTAGTGTCACAAGTCCTCCATAAATCATTTTGTGAATGATGTATGGTGAAAACTGTTATCGCCCATGTCAATGATGAATATGTTCCATTTATTTGATGCAGGCCAATCTGATATCAATTTCTCATAATTTATTCCAGATCTTAGGAGCTATTGACACCATTGTTTTTTTTTTTTACATCGTTTGCTATATTTGATATTGTGATGATAGACCAAGCCCGTGCAGAACTTACCTGATCAGATTAAAAACATTTCCAGAAACTTATTTTAGAATTATACATATTAACCAATTGATTCATCCTAAATCACTAATGTCCCCATGCATATTGATCATGATAAGGGTTCTATATAAGAAACTCCACCAGAAGTTCTGCCCAAGTAATGTGCACGGTCAGTTGTCTGGCTCACGTGCATGGGATGCAGGGAGTAGCCAGCCCGGCCCTGACTCCCTTCCTAGGCATCCTCTACCATTTTCTTACATGTAAACATCCATGCATAGGTGGGGCTTCATATGTGTGCATGCATTCACATTTGTAGATTCTCATGCAGCATGCTTATATGCGGGCGGGCGGGTACCATGGTTATGCTTGGGCACATCTTTTTTGAATGGTGAGTGATTTACCAATTAAGGTAAAGAGCCTGACCTAGGGGGTCGGGGCTACAGAGAAACATAGTACAATCAAGAGATTCATGATAGAGAGGAACAATAGCATAGTAAACTCAAGAGGGGATTTGAATATCTCCAAGCTAGCCCCGTTGACCCTGGCACGGGCTAGACGATCTGCTTCTCTATTGGCCGACCTCCTAATGTGCTGGACTCTAACTGGAGCACCAGCTAGCCACTCATGGATCTCATCAAAATATGCTGCAAACTTCCATGAAGGGAGGCCCATCTAATGACGTTAAGAGAATCTCCCTCAATCGTGAGGTGACCCATATCATACCTATCCACTATCCGAATAGCTTGTAATAGCACCCTGACTTCTACCTCATTCTACTCTACTCAACTCAACTAAGCCTTTGTCCCAAACTAGTTGGGGTCGGCTAATGAATCCTTTAGAAAATTTTCATGAAGAAGGTGAAAGGATCTATCCGGCTCAAATTGACCAAGTCTAATCTTGACACTAGTTGGGTTCATCTACATGGATCATTTTCTTCCATTCTATCCTATCCAAGGTCATGTTCTCTCATGTTCTCTGTTATGTTCCTAGCCCTCAAGTCTTTCCTCACTGTTTCTACCCAAGTTGTTTTCGGTCTACACCTACCTCTTTTTACTCCATCAACTTGTCACGAGTCACTTCTCATTGGAGCTTCCAAAGGCCTTTGTTGGATATGCCCAAACCATCTTAAGCGGTGCTCTCTCATCTTCTTCTCAATTGGTGCCACCCCCACCTTTTTACGAATGTCTTCATTTTTAATTCGATCAAACCTTGTGTGGGCACACATCCATCTAAGCATTCGCATCTCCGCTACACTCATCTTATGCACATGCTGCTTCTTGGTGGCCCAACATTCGGAGCCGTACAACATGGCTGGCCTCATTGCTGTCTTATAAAACTTTCCCTTCAACTTGGTAGGTATTTTACGGTTGCATAGAACTCCTGAAGCATGCTTCCACTTCAATCAACCTGCTCTTATTATGTAGTTAACATCCTCTTCAATCTCTCCTTATGTAGGATTGAACCAAGATAGTGAAAGATATCCTCTTAGGTACCTCCTGTCCAGTCATATTTTCTATATCCTCGCCCCGCCTCCTTACATTACTAAAGTTGCACTCCATATACTCTGTCTTAGTCCTGCTCAGTCTAAAACCTTTGGATTCCAAAGTAGTTCTCCATAACTCTAACTTAGCATTAACTCCTGCTTTGGTTTCGTCAATTAATATTATGTCATCTGCAACTAACATACACCACGGCACATCGTCCTGGATACCTTCCGTAAGTTCATCCATAACTAAAGTAAAAAGATAAGGGCTTAGTGCCGATCCTTGGTTCAGTCCTATTGTAATTGGAAACTCACTAGACGTGCCATCTGTAGTACTGACACTAGTTACTGCTCCATCGTATATATCCTTAATCATATCAATATATTTAGTAGGCACTTTTTTCCAGAAATATGATTTCTGCCTCATTAGAATCCTTAAATATTATAGGGCCAGAAAAAGCTCATCTGGTCCCCTCCTACCTTGTTTCTAAGAAGGCCACCAATCCCAACTGGGTTGGAGTGTCCATTGCTGGAACTGTCAAAGTTACGCTAAGCCAACTTTTTTTATTTTTATGGGTAAACGCTAAGCCAACCTGGTTCAGGGGGAGTCCATCTTGGGGCAATGGGCTCCTGCCTTTTCCGCAATTGAATATATCTCCTTCCAACAACGTCTTATGTCCGAACTAGAGTAAGGGCTAAAGTACGGAATGATCCTCACCCAAGAGACTATGAAAGATACAATCTTCATGTATACAACAAAGTATGGGCTTGTGGACACACTCTCGAATAGCCGAGCATTCCTTTCCTTCCGGATAACACATAAAGGTCGCTGATACCACAACCATTTAGAGGACTCTCCTTTCGGTACAACATACCAAGACTCAAGATGATCCGATAGCCGACGAGGGAAGACCCATGCCATGCCAAATCTATCAAGGATCTTGCACCATACCTCTCTGGCGAACCTACAGTGCAAAAGCAGATGATCTACAGATTTTGCTTCCACACAAAGTGCACAATGGTCAGCAATCAACATTCTTCGATTCCAAATACCCATTGTTAGGTTCCTATTATTGATAGTAACCCAACTAAAAGCGCATCCTCTGGGGTGCGAGACCTGGGGGTTGGAAGATTTGTGAAGGTACACGGACTTAATGCTGAAATCCCTGGATGTGGTGAAGATTCGTAGCCTTTTATCATGCCTCTTACTCCCGATATACGTTGCATCCAGGATAACTAAATAGTGAGCCACTCTGTCCAACTCCGTATCGAAGTAGTTATGTCTGAAATCCACATCTTCGAGACTAGGCGTCCATATTCCCTCCCAAAACACTTTTGGACCCATTCATCCTTATTGCTAATCACACCAAAGAGGTCAAGGAAAATATCTTTTAGTGCTGATTCCAAACACCACTTATCATTCCAAAACCTTACTCTGCCGCCTCTGTACACTATATCATATACCTTCCTGAAACAAGTGCATTTGCTTCAAAATGTCCCTTCATACCGTCAAGTTACTGCTTTTAGTGATGTCATGAGAGAGTACCAGTTATTGTGGGGAGACGCATGCTTTGGACCACAGTAATTACTTGGAAACATGGATCAGATCAATGCTTACCAATGATGAACTCTTAAGATGGAACTGCCTTGAAGCTTATACAATATAAAGGGCCATCATCCCCCTATTTAGAACAAAGGGCTCCCTTTTTTTTTTTGGGTTATATATAACATTATCAGAGGGGGAGTGGGCAATTATCATGACCTCAATTCTACTGAATGAATGTGAGATCTCTTCTATGAATGGTAGGTCTTTACTGCCTTTAAAAAAAAAGTATAGGTCTCGGACTCTTCAGAGGTAGTCTGCAACACAAGACGAGCATGGTTTAATACCTTGCATAGTTTTTCAAAAAGTCTAGAGTAAATGGCTTAAACACAATTGAAAACGGATTCGATCCATGACCATCAGGGAGGTCTTCAGGAGTCGTCGGAACGTTCCATCGGTCCTCAATCGTCGTTCCTCTGTGATTGCGGTACAAACCTCGAGCGCTTGATAGATCCTTACCTGTCGTGTTTATATGGAGGCTATTCCACCATGGAAGTGTTTGATTCCCTCGGAATCTTTCATCTCTGCTGTAGAAGATCTCTCTTCTCCTTTTGGCAAGGAGCTGGTGCAGCCAGACCTTCTTGGTCTCATTGGCCCCCGGCACGCTCACACGCTGGTTCCCTGGGGAGTCCGGAAGAATGGGACACCAGGGGAAGAAGAATGGATTTTGGAGCTAGAAAAACTCCTGCCCGAAGAGTGTTTTACCCAGGACCTATTGAACAGAATTGATAAAGGCCATACCCTGATCTTAGATTCTATTGCAGTATCTTCATAGAGTGCTTCTATCGCTCTGTTTTGGCTCCTTGGTTTAGTTAGTTTCTTTGGGAGAGCAGGAGCTTCGAAGGGATGAGTTCAAAGGGGACAAACGCGTGTATCTCCCCAGTCTTGCAAGTCGATGCTTTTAAGGGCTTGGGCTGTTGGCCAGTTTTTGAAGTGGTGGCATAACCCTCCATAGGTGATACATAAATGGGGGTCGGAAGTTATTGTAAAGAACACAGTTTTTAGGAAAGTATAGGGACGGAAACAAACTAATATCAATGCTCTGTTTACCTTTTGGACTGGTGTCGGCATGTCGGCCCAGTCCACCATAATATTTTGTAGTGCTAGATGGGACTACTGGTCCCGACTGGCATCTTAATATTAATGAAATATGTCAATTTAAAAAGAAAGAAAGAATGGCCTATTCATTTCCCCCTCCGCTTTTTTGCTTTCCCTGCATGCTGTTGTGCAGTGGTGGAATTTCAAATCAGTTATTCTAAAGTCACACATTGCTTGATGGTGTTTGTCTGTTACAAGTTTTATCATTATACTTCCATGAAACGTGGTTCTTCCTTTTGATGCAGCTTCACGAGGGGATAAAGAAGTCGGGTATTATGGGCTTTTATGATCCATGTCCTGAAGAACCTAAGCAGTTGCAAGTGGAATACACTTACAATGGCCAGAAACATGAGGTTTTGAATCTCAATATTTCCATTTTATTTCACATAATTATAGATAATATAAATAAATTGAATTAATCTTTTTTTTATTCATTTTTTATGAATGTTAATAATATTCATTTTCAATAATATGAATTGAAATTCGTCATTCGAAAAAAAAAATATTCATTTTCAAAAATATTCTTTCATTTTTAGTATTGTCGTGCATGTACATACCATGTCAGAGTATAATCTGTTGTGTTCTTGTACACAGGTGGTGGTTGATGACTATGCGGAATTGCTGATACCACAAGAGACCCACAGAATATAAAATTGTTCTGTAATTTGCATTACAAATGCTAGCAGGTTGCCTCAAACAATTTTGCATGTTTTGCCATGCCCTTGAGGTAACTCTTTCTCGAGCGCCACCACCCGTTCCCTTATCGAGTAAAATTTTAAATTTTTACTTACATTTTATGATGGATGTCTCTGTTGTGCATAAAAAATGTAGGCCAATAATGTGTCTGACTATAGGGATTTTTTGGCGTGATTTCATCAGTCACATGGTTGTTATGAACACTGTATACTGCAATATCTGTTTATTTATACATGGGGAGACTAGATGGTTTTTAAAGTTCATTGTTAATCCTCAAGAAGCCTACAGAAGAGGTAGGTTTCTATACTGTGGACCCGAATTATTTTGAAGAGGTAGCAGTGCCAATTTGGGATGAAAACGCCCACATTTTTCTGTAGCCTTGAAAAATCAGGGATGAAAACCAATCAGGATTGTCATGAAACTGGTTAATCTCAACTGGTTCCTTGCAGACGGCAGAATCCAGGAACATTTAACACCCGGCTGCGAGATTGGTGGAAACTTTGAACTGGGTGATTGTTATCAAGGTTTTTTGGGGTTAGCGTGGGGAATATTTTTGGGGCCATGGCCTATCTAAGGCAGGGACAAATGAATGGTTTAGATAACATGTGGGTTCCATATGCTTCTTCAATGCATGGCTTTGTATCATATAAAATCTCGCCATAACTTAATATATTTGTGAGCAAGGTCGATATGGCCCACAAGGATGTATAGAACAGAACCTATAGTTGCAGGTCTTTTGCCTAGCTCCTCTGCTACTGATCTCGATGGTTTGTATATAATGCGAAAACTCTAAATGTGGGCCCCACACTCGATTGATCCAGATCATCCATCTGATAGATCTATGGTCTATAAATCATGCCAGGTGGATAATCTAACAGTCAGTAATTTGTTTGTTTCTGACCGAATGTCCTATACGAAGGGTATTTTCATACATTGGTACCCTCTATTTGGATCTAGAACGCTCTATCAATTTGGTATGGTAGGGTCACGATCCAAAATAGTTTCAGACCTTAGGGTATGGAACCAATAGACAAGGTTCGGATCCAGGTACTGTGCCCAAATTATGTCTATTAATCCGTTGGATACATGCCACAATCGGTCCATGGCACCAACCCTTTTTTTCCTTGTGTGTATTACGTAGGTATTAGTTCCGGTTATTAATGTGTTATAGTTAATTGAGAAATGAGGATCTGCGCATGTTTTTCCAAGGAAAATTGGTCCGGACAATCCTGATCCTCCGATTTGTAGAGATTTTGTTGTTTTAACTGTCTGAGCCGTCCATTTTACACCAATAATAATGATTAGGATCATCCGATAGACCAAATTATTGGGGCATGACCCACAAGCGACGCATACCGATTCCGTGATCTCTCGAAATCACAACGGATAGAAACATTCGATTAGTAAATTATTGACAATTTAAAAATACAAATTTTCGACGTGCCGACAGAGATGGAATCAGTCTGCAAATTTACGCTAGTAAATAAGATTAGTAAAAAAAAGAGGTATTTTAAGTAAATAATTAAAATCCCAACTAGTTTGGGACAAAGGCTTAGTTGAGTTGAGTTGAGTATTAAGTAAATAATTAAAATCCCGGTGTGCCGCAAAAATTAGTGCAAGATGATGATCCTTTTACTGTGATAAGAAAGCGGATTTTATGATGAGTTCACCATTAGTCGGGTTAAAGGATGCATCTAACTCAGTCGAATAACATTCGCCCATATCGCACGATCCATGTACATTGACCCGCACGGGATCGCTCAAAAGCTTCACTCCTTGTTTCCAGTATCTGCTATCTGAAATTTAAAAATCACAATATGAAAAATGAGAAAGTAGGCATTTATTTGAGTGTTGATCATTGCTAATGAAACTTATCCGGGGTGCAATTTGGGTCGGGTCGGGTTGAGCTTTTGCTCAAAAATGAATTAGAATCAACCGAACCCAACACAATTTTATGAATAAACCTCAACCAGAATTCCCAAAAATCGACCTGAGCCGAGGAAAAGTTAAAGACGGTGACTAATGAAGCCCTGTCCATTTCAGAGTGAATGTTTACTTACTGGGGCCTGTTGATACAACTATGGAGTTCTCAGCATCCATCACCCAATCAATCCAAAGTGCAAAACCATGGCATAAGCCAGGCCTAGTGAATCTAACCTGCAGTGAAACAAGAGAAACAAATCTGAAAACATAGTAAAAAAAAGCCCAAGTACCATATTGGCAGCTTATGTGTGAAACTGCTAGATAATAAGCTGTTTATCAGATACTGATAATGCATCCTTATACAGACCAACAAACATGTTAGTTGGGCACAGATATAGTAATCTGAAATGAGAGGGTTCGTCTGTTAAAACCTGGATTTCAAAATAAAAATCTCGTCTTTATAATCCTGGGGTTTCATGCAACCTTTTTTACTATGGCTATGTTTCTCTTGACGTAAAATGGGCATAAAACAAATTTTACGCCCATTTTAAGTAGAAAAATGAGTGTAAAATTTGTTTCATGTCCAAAGAAAAATGGACTTCAAGGGCACCCAAAATTGGGTGAGGCCTATGTAAGGTGGAGACTGGGACATGTCACAGTTTGAAATGCCTTCATGGTGACCCAAATGCTACTCTTGAACTTTTACCCTTTTCTATTTTATCCATAATATGTCATTAATATGCAATAGAACACTTAATAGAACATGAGCATAAATCAAACTTGCAGACTATAAAACACATGTGGAAGGCCTCAAAATGAAACCATAAGATGGTACAAAAGGCCACTTTAATGTAAGTCAAATTGATTTCATGAATAATTAGTTTATATGCTATCACCAGCATCTCTCAAAAGATCAAAGTCTGAAAAGGAAGCAATCATGACACATTGCTCAGAGATCCCTCCAATGGGTCTCCGATCCTTTCAAGAGGCCTCATGCAACCACCTGAGCCATATATGCAGTCCATTTGAGCCAGCACAAACACATACATAGTTGCCATTTGCTCATTCAAACTTTGAAATCTTAGGCCCTGTTCGTTTGAGATTGTGACAGCCTATTGAGAGCCCCAAACCGATTATTGGATATAAAGTTATGTTTAATTTTTAGTCCAATAATAGGTTTGGGGCTCTCAATCAGTTGTCACAATCTCAAACGAACAGGGCCTTAGGATCAAATTCTAGCCAATTTTTGCAAGGCAGCAAATCATTCAGATCACTCTTAGGATGTGCATACATATGAAGTGACCATTCTCAAAAGGTAAACATCAGACGTTTTGGCATATCTACGAAAGGCACACATTAAAGGTTCAGTCATATGCATAGAAAGTTTGATATGTAAACATGCTGTTAAGAGTTAGGACACTGTAATACCTTGGTTTTCCCAAAACATGCTCTGATGGGCTGTGAGAAATTGAACTCCATGACTGGAAAGACCTCACTGAGTTCCTGAAATATATCAGATCATAGTTCCGATCAGTGTTATTCGTATATCCTATGTTGATTGTATGGGCTATTTGCCTTAACTGAATCAGTAGTACCAGCTACTCAATGAGTGGAGACATTCGGGCGTTCTAACTCCCGTTCTAACGCTTAATCCGTTACAGCGACTGAAAAGATAGAAGAATGAAATGCGCATACAAGCTTGCTTTAGGTGGGAACTCAAGCCATTCTACTTCGGGACAATGGTAAACTAGTCTCATGGCTGCATGCTCTTCTTCCGGATGCCGATTTCCGAGTTAGACAGCCTGGATGGGAGCTGCAGTTCAAATACCTCTTATGAGTAGAGCTCCTTGTTCTATTTGAGTAGCTTGGTTTGGTATTTCGAGTAAGTGACTAGTAAGTGAGACGCTCGGTTCGGTATATTCTATTTGCCTGGGGATTTGATTTCCCTATTTACTCCTAGGCTTCAAAGGGTGCAGATGCTAATGCTCGCTTCTTTCCTTGCGTGCCTCTTTCTTCACGCTGCTCCTTCCTGAGCCCCATGTAACCATTATATATATATATATATATATATATATATATATATATATATATATATATATATATATATATATATATATATATCGAGAAAGAGGGAGAGGGAGACAAAGCATCTAGACAATTTTGCAAAATCCCATTCCACAGCCCCTTTAATCATGAGAGAATACCCACATCATTACTGAATTTAATGAATAACTTAAAGCCAGCTATGAACGTAATGACGTGGCTCTTTTCTCGTGGAAAAGAGGAGCAGCAAAATGGCATTTGCAAAATCGCCTAGACATGTGTGTGTGTGTCAGAGAGTGAGAGTGAGAGAGGAATGATGACATGGAGCCCAGCTCCATGGTAACTGGACGGTTACCTTTTTCTTAAAAAAAAATATGTAGACTGTTAATGAGATGTGTATTAGATAAAATTGAAGTCTAAAAAAAAGTGAAGAGACCTGTCAACCCCTTTAGCTAGGTTTCCTAATTTCTATCCCCTTTCTTAGGAAAGGCAGAGAGAAGATCCATTCTCTCAAATCGATGATGGCGGACGCCACACATTCCAGTAGTGGTATTTTAGACAGAGCAATGCAATATTGTCGAGTTTTATTCAATCGGAGAAGCTCCGTTACCATTTAAGATTATGAGATTCCTGTTTCTCTAGTTTTTGTAAGAATCTGGAATTATCTAATCGAGTTTTGGTCGTATAGATCTTAGGTGTAATGCTTGAAACGGCAATTTATACAAGTGATTCTTGTTTCGTGATTCAGAGTTGTCTGACGTGGATTTCGTTGGAGAGTTTTGAAGATTTTTTCTTCTGTTCATGGTTTTCTTTACTTAATCTAAGGAAAACGAATCTCCGTTTTTTTCTTTTTTAAATAACAAATACGATGTTAAATGATGTGAATGAAGAGCGGTCTTTTGTCCTTGTTGTCTGTTGCTTTCTCATACTCTATGTCCCACGCACTCCTAAGTTAAGCAAGCTTGGGCGAGAGTAGTACTAAGATAGGTGACCTCCTGGGAAGTCCTCATATTGCACCCCTCTTTTTATCGTTCAATAAAAATGCCAGGATGAAACCCACTTTTGAAAAGCATGAAGGATTATATATATATATATATATCATTTAAAAAAAAATTATAAATATATATATATAGGGAGAGATAGGGTGAGAGATATCAATTATACCTCAATTTCACCACACTGCCAAATAAAATAAGGCAGGCAAGGGCCTCCATTTATTGCAGGGAAATCACCACAGGCCCCTAAAGTCTCATTTACAACTGAATGATCAAAACCTTCAATTCTTTTAAGAGAGCGACGACTCATCCACAAATCCTGCACAACCAAGGCTACAATCATTAATTAATCATATAAACAAAGGAGGATATATTAACCTCAAAATATTAAATATATGGAAGTTAACTCACTGGAAGAGACATGGCACAAGCCTTCAGTATTCCTTTACAAGGCATGATCACTACATCTTCAGATAAAATTGAGTCAAGTATAGTCCTTTCCTTCCTTCATCCCAATTCAAAATGTCAAAGAATAACAAATTTCAGTTGCATTAATAAGGAGTACCATGGTAAGAAATGAAAATAATACACACCATTATGGTGCATTTCAATTCCATGAAACACAGGGTTTTGGTGATGATCTATGATGAAAACAAGATCTAAGAGAATGTGAATCATTCTCATCGTGCAATAATAAGGTAAATAATCTTCATAAATAAATACAACCCAAAATTAGATAAAATTTCATCGAGGCATGCTATAGAAATAGGAAAGAACAAAAGCATTTCAAAGAGAACACAAGCACTGCATCTGCTAATAATCACTCACTTAAAGCCTGTTTCTTTAAGATTGTGACAACTGATTGTGAACCAAAAACCTATTATTGGAGTCAAAATTACATTTAAATTCGAGTCTGATAATAGGTTTGGGGCTCACAATTGGTTGTCACAATCTCAAACGAACATGGCATTAATCTGGAGTGAAGGCTTCAATGTACTTCATTAGCTTTTCTCAGAGTGCAGAGGAGCAATCTAGTTGGAAAGAGTGCCAACAATGAAAATGAAAAAGGTTGCCGGCCAATATCCAAAGAGAATAAAAAAGAAAAGGGTCATTTTTACTTGCCGGTCCACTGTAATTGAGAGGTGAGCATGTAGTGAGGATTTAAGGACGTCACAAAGGAGCTTGGTTTTGTTTCTGTGAAACAACCAGTTACTCCAAAAGCTTAAGCTGTTGGACATGGCATTATTTAATCTTTTATACTTTAACACACAACGTCTCGTGTGGCCCTTCTTTTTAGGGTTGGCCTACACGTGACACACGTGGCCCCTCTTCTGGGTTTGCCCGTTGCATGTGGATTTTTACTATCGAGGAGGTTTGAACTCAGGACCTTTTGCTCTGATACCAAGTGAAACAACCAATTACTCCAAAAGCTTAAGCTGTTGGAGATGGCATTATTTAATCTTTTTATACTAACAGTTTCCACTTACATATCTAAGATCAGTTAGATCTCAGTGTCAGTCTTATGTGGTTCTTTAATGTCTTCAAATTTCCTCTTTGTGAAGTGAACAATCAGCACGTTGATATGGACCGATTAATCGGGAAAATCATTTTCTAAATATAAAAAGCAAAGGTTAAGTATATCTGCCGAGAAATTCATGAAAAAAAATCTAAAAGAGTGAGAAGAAGAATAATAGAAAATATAGAATTACCAGAACCGTAAGTTTTGCCATGGAAGCATCCCCTCATTTCCGTAATAAAAAGGCTCCCCAAATAACAGATCAACCTACAAAGACAAAACGAGTTACATTCTTAACTTGTTTAAATCCAATAGCAAATGGTTCATTACAACCACCAATCTGTAATGAAATAGTCATGCTATTGTATTTTTCATATGATGGTTATTTTTTCTATTTCAGATGTAACTCAATTAAGAATAATAAAAGAGATAAAGCTACACGAATTGTGTAACTACCATCCATAGGGAAATTTTCTATTCTTCTCTTCGTACTTTACTATTATATTTTGCTAATTTACATGGTATCAGAACAGATCTAGATCCCAAGGGACCAGATCAAGTGATTCTTCAGTGGAAGCAAATCTCTCAAGACCATTTTATCAGTTGGATGTGAAGAACACATTTCTTAATGGCGATCTAGAGGAGGTCTATATGAGTCCCCCACCTGGCTTCCAATTTCATAACAACAAAAGACAAGAATGGAGACTGAGGAAGGCGTGGTACGGGCTCAAGCAGTAACCCAAGAGCATGACTTGAGTGCTTTAGTACAACAGTAAGAGGATCAGGTTACACACAAAGCCAAGCAGATCACACTTTGTTTGTTTGACATTCTCATGGTAAACTATAGCACTCATGGTCTACACGGATAACATTTTGGTAATTGGAGGTGATGAGAATGAGATTCTGAAGCTAAAGCATTACCTGGGCATAGAGTTTGAGATTAAGGATCAAGTAAAGTTGAAGTTTTTTCTTGGGATTGAATTTACTCGGTCATGTAAGGATATCTTCATTTCTCAAAGGAAAAATATCCTAGATCTTCTAAAGGAGACATAGAACCTTGAGGCGAAGCAGTCGGTTGTGGCCAGATCCAGTGTAGAGGCAGAGTACCAGTCAACGACTCATGGGGTTTGTGAGCTGTTGTGGCTCAAATTCTTGCTAACTGAGTTGGGATTCAAGACTAAGGGACCAATGAGTTTATACTGTGACAATAAGGATAGCGCACAATCCAATTCAGCATGATCATACAAAACACATTGAAGTGGATCAGCATTTCATAAAGGAGAAGATAAAGGCTGGGCTAATTTGCGCACCTTGTGTTACTACACACTTACAATTAGTGGATATTCTTATTAAAGGAGTATGAAAGGAGCGGTTCTTACACATATTTGGCAAATTGGGCATGGTTGACATTTTTGCCCCAACTTGAGGGAGAGTATTGGAATATGCTGTAATAAGGGGTGGTGCCCATTTACATTAAATGGGTTCACCAACGTTGTAATTAACGTCAAAAGAGCGCACCCCACACCCCACCCCTCACGCCCCCTCGTTAAATGGGAGAATTTGATCTTGTCAATGATAAGAATGAAAGGTAAAAAAAGGTCGTGGCTTGGGACACAACCTCCCTTTGCGTTAAACGTTGTAATTAACGTCAAAAGAGCGCAACCCCCCCCCCCCCCCCCCCCCCCCCCCCGGCGTTAAATGGGATAATTTCATCTTGTCAACGATAAGAATGAAAGGTAAAAAAAGGTCGTGGCTTGGGACACAACCTCACGGCACCTAATATACTCTCTTTTTTCTCCCTTTCTCTTCTCCTGCATCCTCCACCTCTCTTCTTTGCAGTTATAACTCTCTCTAACCCGTTTAAACTATGCATGATGAGAAAGAAGAGCACATTTTAAATCAGTACAGCATATGATGGAGGTCCTTTCAATTAAAAACAGATGTCCAGATTATATGAAGATTTTTTTAATAAAGAATTACTTGAAATTGGTGTCTCAAATGAAAAAGACACGAAATTACCTTTCTCTGATAAGTATCATCCAAAGTCAAACATGTTTTCCTTCTTCCAAGAACCTTAACACGATCCATTGAGAAACCATTTGCATCAGCAATAGCTTGCAAATAAACAGCACCTTTGTCCTGTAGCCCCGGATACATGGATATTACATGTGAACTTGCTGAAAGGCTCGCAGTAAGAATTGTCAAGAACACACTATCATCTGCAACAACACATAATGGAGACAACTTCCCCTGCAGCTGCAAGAAAAATATTTATTATGATTTATGAATACAGAATAAAAACATAGAAAGAATAGAGAATAGTCTTCCCTATAAATCATTGTGCTCAACAAAAAGATCCAAAACCACTAATTGTATACCAGCAGTAAAAAAGTGTAGTTTCAGTGCAATACAGATGATGCTGGTCTTCTTTTCTATATATCTTGTCCTATTATAAGATGTGCAGGAAGGAAAAATCAAACCTAAGAAAGCACTATCACCTACAAGTAAACAAGCAAGGAAAAACCATGCTATGAATGATAATAATAAGTACAAACAAAAGAATAGAGAACAATATAGTAAAGAATAGAGAACAATATAGTTTCTATGGTCCAAAAGCAAAAAAATACATAAATATATAACATTGGCTGTAATAGCAGGTCATCTATCTAGAAGTTATCTTGGTGATTTCTAGGATGAGATCTAAGAAATGTACTGAGAGGCCAATTCTATACTTAACAGAATGAAAATTTCCACCAACAACCCTTTTAGTAACAAAACTCACTTAGTTCCCTGATTGTAAGGGATTCTTAGCCCATACTCTCTTGACAACAATATGTAAGCAATATTGGACCCATACATTCCTTTCGGGTCAACAAAATTCAAATAGAGCCCCATTCTAAACCGAATATTCCATCATGAATGAAAACAAATGTTTAGTCAGGCAAGTCCCGACATTCACTTGAACCAAGAGCAAGTTCAACTTCAATCAAGGGTAAATTTTAATACATTGGACTATTTTCCTAATTAACATAGATGCTTATTCAAGTGTTGAGTTTTAGCATGTTGAAGTGTTCTCATAATTCACATAGAAGCTTGTTCAAGGATTGAGTTCTGACATGTTGGATTGCTTTCATAATAAACATAAATTGTCTAAATTTGTTAAAACAATCTTTGTAACAACCCACAGTGCCACACGAAGACATACTTAAGAATGAGCTTCTGATGTGGATAAAGTTTTTTAAACATGGTGAGTTATAAATTTTTTTTTTTGAATAGTGGAGAGTTATAAATATTTGTTTCTTAAAGTATAGCAAAGAATGCTTTGTATCTCACCCCCAAGGTTTTAAATTTCGGTTTCGAAACCGAAATTTCAGCTGAAATTTTGAAAATTGGACGAAATCTCTCGAAATCAAATACGTAATATTTAATGCCCTACAAAATTTCTGCAAAATCCCTGAAATTTTGGCCGAAATTTCGGCTGAAGAATATTAAATAATGAATAAAGCCCAGTTTTGGTTGGTGATATTCCTTAAATTTCGGCCCAAAATTTCGGGGAAAACGATCGAAAATTCGAAATTTTGTGACGTTTCGAGCTTACCCCATTTCGGTTTCAGTCTCAACCGAAACCCGAAATTTCGGATTTCGGTCGAAATTTAAAACCTTGCTCACCCCTGAGGATGTAGGTTGAAAAGTACTTATGGCTCACCAATTAAACACACATTGTAGACCATAGTTATCAAGACTTAAAGTCATTCAGCTCCATATTCAGCAAAGAATAGAATTGCCTTCAGTTCACATGAGGCTGAAGTGGATATTTGGCATAATAGATCATACAAATGGAGTTCATCATTAAGAAACCATTAAGGGGCCATATGAGAAAAGATCTTGGTGGTCGAATTTTTGCAGCTACAGGACCAACAATTCTATCATAAGCACTATCTTTCTTGAATTTCCAATGCACTCAATTGCATAGCATGTTTATGACTGCCCAAAAAATTGAATGTACCTTCCATGCAGAAAAAACTACATAAATTATACGAATTTGCCCAATCTACACAGGAAGCAATGGCATGGAACACTAATCAGTTTTCTATTTCATTTATAACGAATATAAGATCGAGCTCTTACAGCATTTCTTGCAGCTGTTAACATGGCATGTCTCCATTCTCTATCTCCGTAAATTGCGATTCTTTCTGGCGATAGAATAAGATGAAAATCTCCAGCTTGAAAGTCATATTCCCCTATCTCTGTTCTTGTGTTACCATTCCTCAGATCATATGTGATGCTAGTATCACTATGAATAGCTTGAAAGTAAACCTGGTCACCCTTAGATACAGGCATGCCCATTCCAGGAATGAACCAAACACATTGTTTCCAATGATCACACCAATTCGTCGCACCTAGCAAAGAGCAAAACCCACCTTTTATTATGTTTGAAACAACAAACAAACTCCAAAGATAACAGGAAAAAATAAGTAGAAGTATTTTCAAAGAAAAAGCCTTGGGGTATCTCCCCTACCCCCGAAGGTCCGGGAACCAGATCCTCCATTCATATTCCATAAGCTGACCATCCAATATCCATGGAGAAGGAATCAAGGTTTAAAATTTCGGTTTCGGCACTGGACGATATTTGTTAATTAAAAAAATCGGACAATTTTGGAAATTTCAGCCAAAATTTTACCGAAATTTTGGGAAATCCCAAAAAAAATAAGAAAAAATAGAAATGGCCCAAATTTCGGAATTTCAGCTGAAATCTGGGCGACATCGAATTCATGTACTTTTGGTGTCAGCCCTGGCCGAAATCCAAAATTTCGGGCTGAATTTTCGTATTTCAGCCAAAATTTTAAACCATGGAAGGAATCACAACGATGATAAAATTGGCTAATTATGGAGCAGAATGTGCTACCCCGGGAACCTGGAAATATGTGTTGGAGTAGTAATTCTGTTGTTATTTTTTGAAACTTGGTTCTTTCCCTTTTATTAATAAGCTTGCTTTCTTTTGTTCATGAAAGCAAAAATTTTTTTGATGGCTACGTCACAAGAAGGCGGAACATGTACATTGATTTTATCGAGCACTTTAAAATATTAAAATATTAAACACAAAATTTACAAAAAAAGAAATAAGTAGAACTTTAGGAATAACCAAAATATCAACTAGATGTATGATTTTGAAAAACAAAAGGGAGTGCCTGTAAAACTTCGCTAAACTGTAACATTATGCTAGTCAACAGAGACAACAAGGGGAAAAAACTTAGCAAAAAACAAAGATGCACAGTTGATTGAGCCTTACTAAGAAGAGAATTACCATTTAGCCAATTCACTATTATCATTTCTTCCATCTAAGCTATAAAATGAAAGCAACATGCATAAGTATAAAAAAAATCAGCAGTTCATCACAGCACCTCTTCACAGTGTAGAATTTAGGAAATTTAGTGTGGCATTCGGTTAGAAGGTCAACACAGTGTAGGAACAGTTGGAGCAACAACAAAGTCTGAGAGCTACAAGGAGCAAGCAGATAGAAGCAACGTGTTCATCATTATATGATTTAAATAAAGGAATTAGTATTGACACCCATAAATTTAGGCATTTTGCACGTGACATGTTTATCTACTTGATTTGCTTCTATTTTTTTACAGGAATATAAACTGACATCAGTGTCATGCCTAATTTTAAGGGTATCTATACCAGCCCCCCCATATTATTATATTTTTAAGATTTGAATATTAATAAAAATGCCACGTGGTGATGCACAAAATCATTGTATTCAAAATTCATATTGTATAAATTGCAGAAATATATAAAGGGAAAAACAGTCTTCTAATGTCAAGACATGAAGCCATCGTAATATCTTTTTGTAAGGACCAAAACAGTGAGCTTTGTTCTGGGTAAGTAAGTGAAGATCTGAACTGCTACTAATTTGATTGTGCATCTTCTAAAACCGTGCATTCTCTAATCTCTTACTTTTGGATAGTGCAAGGCATGAAGCATATGGTAAAAGATATTTTTTGATTTACATTTTTTTTTTATAATTATAAGTAGCTTTCAACATAGGCATCAAGTCTTTTTATCCTTTTCCTTTTTCTTTGGTAGGTAAGCTGGGATCGAACCTGCGACCTCAAGGTTGATATGCAAAGCCTCAATCATTGAGCTACAGGCCCAACCCCATCAAGTCTTTTTATCCCTTTCCTGACATCGGGTGCATAATTGAATATTTCAAATTGGTACTGAATTTCAATTTTTAATAAGTAGTCTCAAAGCTTCCATTTCACAACAAGTGGTATCAGGTTGTGGAAATGTTTTCCAACACAAACTACCATAAACTTTTCATAACCCCAATATCGTATGACAGAAAAATACAATTTGTTTGCAAAATATGCAATACTTGGGAAAGTAAAAACTAAAACAGAGTCCTAAGGTAGAAATGGGTGATCTTCATTAGACATTTGATTCATTTTTGTAAGCTACATCAAATACCAACCCACCAGGAAAATCTCTCGGGATCCAGTGTGGAGCTGTAGAATAGAAGACCTTCCCCTCATAATCAAGCTGAAGCACCCACCTAAAAAAGACCACCAAAATAATTATCGACTGTCTCTGAAGAAATTGATACAGAAAAATTCGAACGAATAAATTTACCATGAAATTATAGCATGGACCGTGCCATCATTAGTTGCCTTTATGTGCAACGCAGTCTCCCCATGACTGTCTGGTCGTTTCCAAAATTCAAATTCAAAAATTTTGAAGGGTTCTGACAGCTGGAGGAATACTAAATTGGGTAGAAATTAGACCAGTTATCTTTCCAAAATTCTAAAGCAGCAATTACCAAAAATGGATATTTAATTTGCATACCAATCTTATCTCTTTTGAGATTGCATTTGCATGCATGGCATATTGCTGAGGACTGACACAGATGATTGTCTTCAATCCAGATGGAGTCAGATGGATGTCATCTGATGCATGGGCTTCACTACCATATAAATCATGCAGCTTCTGTAAGAATTTGCTTTCAACTAGCTGAGACACAAGAAAAATGGCAGCTATGTGAGTAGAACTTCTTCTAGAAACCTTGAGCATTAGACACTAAATCTCAGTTTATCACACATTATTGCACAAATATCATTCTTGGGAATTTCTCGGCAAGGGAAAATCTCGGGATATATTTTTTTTCGGTGGGAAAAACGATAAAAATAAAATTATATATTATCTATGATTTGTGAACACGGACACTAGTGTCGCATGTCGACACGGACACGGAGTGTCGGACACGGCAAATCCACAAAATTTAGAAACAGGGACACGGCTAAAATACAAAGTATATGTAATCATGATTTGTAGATACGGATTCGTGTGCTGAGTTTTGGCACACATACGAATTGTCTGACATGGCAACATCTAAAGATTTAGAAATGGCGACATGCACATACATATAACATGACTGATTACTATCGTAATTTGTAACAATATAAATATTATATCCATTTAACGAACTAATAAATCGTAGAATTAGAACAATAATCTAAAACAAATACAAGATAATCAAATAATAACGCATTCATCAATTTAAAATAGTTCTATTCTATCCCCAATATACAACGAGAAAGGAGGACCGTATGATACAATGAATATAGTATTGGTATAAGAGTTTATTTAGGGTTTTAGGTTTGTGGGAGGGGATATAGCCGCAAACATTAGTTAAAGAAGAGCTAAAATAAGAGTTTATTATAAAAGAAAGCTTACTAATAAAAGAGGTAAACAC